>NC_084940.1:11644236-12296354 GCF_958298935.1 Phragmites australis
TCTCTAGGCCTATAAGCACTAATCACTCTCTAATAGTGTGCTTAATAGCCTTGAATGATCACTTTAAGCACTTTGGTGGCTTGAATATCTCCTTAGGTGTACATGAACTTCTCTAGACTCTATCAGCATGCCATAACTTCAAATGACTGAGTGGAGGGATATTTATAGCCTTAAACCTGTGCACTAGCCGTTAACCCAATGGCTCTGAAAAGCTGTTAACACTGAATAATATGGTGAGAACAATAGTACTAACACCGGATCATCCAGTTAGTACACTCTTACAAACTAGCTGTTAGAACCCCACTCAAGCCAAAGTGAACACTAGACACTCTAATGTATCCTTCATTTTCATCACCTAACTATCCAGTGAGTTATCCTGAGCCACCCGAACCTTTCCTTCTTTTCTGTATAAATTGCTCCAGTGTATTCATCCGGTGCACATCACTCCATCATCAGACTATCTAGTGAGTTAACTTCAGCCAACCGAGCTAATGCAACTCTCTCTAGAAATAATGCTCCAGTGTTATACAGCCTTCATCACCAGACCATCCGTTGCGTTGAACTTCATTCTGCTTCTTTGCACTGTTCATTGTCCGGTGTTCATTCTATTCGCACCGGACCATCCGATGGGTTGAACCTTCGATCTTCAGTGGCTACATCCTTCTCTGGTAATAATGCTTTAGTGCATTAATCCTTCTCAACACCAGACCATCCGGTGGGTTGAGTCTTCTCTTCTTTTCTCTTAAAATGCTCCGGTGCAACTCCCCACTGATTACCGGATTATACAGTGAGGCATATTCTTCAGCACAGCACCTTCTCTGAAAGAATTACTTCGGTGAGCACTCTGCTGAAACACCGGACCTTCCAGTGAGCTCTTTAAGCCTCTTTCCTATTTGACAAATATACTCTAGTGATTTCAACACCCAGATCACCGGACCATCTGGTGAGACAAATCTTCCTGGGACTTCTTCAATTCAGTCCAACTTTATCCCGGCTGCGGTGGCTTCTTCATGTATTGCATCCATGAGACCTACTAACATATATTCTTGACAAACATATTACTCTCATTGACTATGTTGTCATTAATCATCAAAATTACAATCATGGCATAATAGGGCCATTTTCGCTACAATCTCCCCCTTTTTATGATTGATGACAATGCAATCAAAGTAAGTGGCAAATAATAAATGATACATAATGTAAAGATCATTAGTGAGCACAAAGTCTTACCATATTGCTTGGATGCATGCTCTTACCACTTAGTCCGTCTTTGTTGTGGTTCTCTTTTTCTCTATTGCCACTATCTCCCTTGAATGACCTATGCAAGGGCTTCTCTTTTGTCAATCTAGGTGCCTAGCATCTTTTCTTCTCTCTCTTTGTTAGCTTCGGTATTCCTAGACGTCTTGCTTGTTGCTACAATTTCCTATCATTGTTCATCTTGCTATCATCTTGCTTTGGTCATCAAACATCTCCTCCTTTGTCAACAATCTCCAAAAAGGACTATAAACATATGTTGAACTCAAGGGAAAAATATTAGAGCACATGAGAGAGAGCTTCACAAATCATGATCCAATAAAATGATACCTATTATATGGATATCACTACAAAAGAATGATACCAATTGTAGACTCTGAAAGTATAATTTTATAAAACTCATATAATATAGCCTAAACTCCTCCTATATATGTGCATACATATGATGAGAAAGAAATATATGCACAACTAGATAATATATCAAGATAGGAAGTTTAATCTATATTATGCATTGAGGTAGCTTAAATAAGTTAAAGATTTGATAATGATACCGATCGAAGCATTTAGCATTGCATACCTTCGGGGACATGTTGATTGGTCCATGAGACTACAAAAGATATCACTAGAAATACATGTTAGTCTCAAAATCATAACATATATAATATATTTATTCTAAATGTGTGCATACAAGTGTTAAATATATATGCACTTGTTATTGATAACAATGAGAATTTATCCAATTAATTGGATCATGGCACATAAAAGATACCAATTGTAAAATATTAGTGTCATGTAAAGAACCTACAACTAATAAACCATGTAGGTTGCTCATGGGTTAGAGATAAACACAAGCAACCTACCATATGAAAACCTACACTAGGTATTGCAATAAATTAAAATAAGCATATGCAATCCTAGATGAGGCAAATAAGCTAGAAGCAAAACAAAAATGCATGAACATAAGTCTTAGGTATCATTTATCTTTGGATGGGGATTTAGGTATACGATGATCATGATCTTCATCAATACGCTCATCTTGTATACTTAGCTTCTTTGCCTCAATCTTTACTTCATTTTGTAAGCCAAGTCTCTAAATCCCCAAGATGACTTGTGTTGGTGATGACTTCTTTGGGCACCAAAATGGGTTAGTTCCACCTCCGGTCCTTTCTCCCAACTATGTGTGCAATTACCTTGTCATTGTTCTTCTTCTTGAGCTTGTAGTGGTTGCTCTTGGTCTTAATTTTGTAGTTAGGCTTGGTGTTGAGGTTAAAGGTCTTGTTGGAGAGGTTCGTCATCTTCTTCTTATCCTTGATCTCCTTCTTTGCTTGCTTGCTTGCATTGGAAGGACTTGTGACCTTCTTGATGGCATTTGAAACATGTCACAATGGACCCCTCCGTAAGCTTCTTCACCATGAAAGCACAGTTATTTTGAGAAGGTTGGACACGTTCTTTGCCCTTTAATCTTGTCAAGTCCTTCTTGAGCTTTTCAACTTTTGCTTAATCTCATCATTCTCTTATGCAATGAGGTTGTTAGATGATTCTACAACAACATTCTCAATACAAATCTCATTGTAAAGGAGTGAGCATGATATATCAATTAAATCATTGCAAGAAGTAGAAGCATCTACTTTGTGATTGTAATTAAATAGAGAGGTAGATTTCTTCAAAGGAACCTTAGTTTGAGATTCAATGCACTCAAATTTAGCTTTAAGCTCTTCGTGCTCCTTGTTTAGTAAATTGATTTTTACAATAATTATTTATAATTAGAAACAATGTAGCATGAATGCCATTAAGTGCATTTAATTTCTTAATCTCTTTAGATTGTTTCGTAAGGGCCCTTTGTTGCCCATTGATCAAATGAAGGAGTTCATCATAGAAAGGAGAATCCTCATTGAATTTATCATCACTTATATTGCTATTAATACCTTTTACCATAAGACACTTGTGAGATAACTTACGCGACGACTTGTGTGATGACGACCTTGAGGAAGAGCTTTTCTTGAAGGGGAGGATGATGAAGCTTTCATCACTTGAACTTGTCTCTTCATCATTGCTCACCCATCTCCCTATGCTAGCAAGTGCCTTGGCTCTTCCCTTGTCTCTCTCTTCTTGATCTTGGTTTTCTTCTCCTTCTTGATATGATCAATTATGTTAACTAAGTCTTCAATGGAGATAGGATGATCAATCTTGGCATTGATCCTCTTCACGTTCTTCTCTATCTTTGAGAAGAGTTTAGCTATCTTAGGATCAATTTCTTCATCACTTGATGTGTTTTGATCATCCTCTTCATAGCTCTCTTCATCTCGATCACCATCATCTTCGCTTGAGCTTGACTCATGCTCTTGTGTCCTCATCCTTGCTTTCATGTGTTGGTATTAAGCTTGCTTGCTTGTGAGAGCAAGGTTCTTGGTATCGGATGAGGAAGAAGCTTCTACCCCTATGTTCATTATCATCTCATGGGCGGTGATCTTGCCGAGCACTTGACTTAGTGTTATCTTCTTGATGTCATTGTTGTCGTAGATGATGAAGATTATCAACTTATACTTCGGAAGAAGAGCTTAAATTATTCTTGTCACCACTTGATCATCTTCAATTGGCATCAAACCTAACCCATTGATTTCATTAACAAGAATGTTCAAATGAGAATACATATTATTAGCACTTTTATGAGGTGGTTGCTTGATGTCATTGAGCTTAGTAACAAGCACATGATATTTTTCATTGCGTACATCCTTCGTACCTTCGTGTATCTCAATGAGACTAGTCTAAATATTATGTGCATTTGTGAGAGAATAAACATGATTAAATGCATCAACACATATAGATGATAAAAGAATACTCTTGGCTAATGCATCTAATTACATCTCTTTGTTGGTGAAGCGTTGCCTCATCCATTCCTTAGTGACACTCCAAACATCTAACCCTCAGGTTTATAAATAACAAGTCATTAGAAATTTTCACCGGAAGAAGTTTGTGCCATCGAAAAGTGGAGCACTATGGAAATCCATCCTAACCCCAAACGTCACTACTCACTAGGCGGTGAAGCCTAACCGATCACAATGAGACTAAGGCTCAAATGCCACTTGAATTGATAAAACCTTGTGAAAGGTGCGAAGCTCTAACCCAAATTGTAGAGCTAGATGTGAGCCCTAGCTCTGATACCAATTGAATGGATCGGTGGCGTCTTAAGAGGAGGGGTGAGTTAGGACACTTATAACTATTTTGACTCCAAAAATAACACAGGATAAACCTATATTAATTTCTATCTAAATGTGCTCTAGATTTATCTAGTTTTTCTACTCTACCGATCAAAACACTTGTAACCTATCTAAGAAAGTAAACTGTAAGAATATAAATACGGATACATAAATAAGGTAGAGAGACCAAACTCAACACAAGGATTTTTTCCTGTGATATCGATGGCATAAATACCACATCTAGTCCACGTTGGAGCTCCACAAATGATATGCTCCCGGTCAGCACCCGGTTACAACTCTTGAGTTACTAAGTCACAAAGATAAGGCCTCCACCTGGATGAGCCACTAAATCACCAAGGTAAGGCCTCACCACTAGTCTCTCTTCCAGTTCCTTGCCACCGTGATCACTTCAGAGCTTGAACCACCAAGACAAAGGTCTCCGTGTCCCCACATAATCGCCTTACCACTGCTCCACACTAAGTCAGAGGGTCAATAAGCTTGCCAGCGAGTTACCAAGACTCTAAGGTACCGACGTACCACTTGGTACAAGATTGGATCACTCCTTGATCCACTCTCTAGGCAGAAATCACCTAGCAGCACTCTCTCTAGGCCTATAAGCATTAATCACTCTCGGATGGTGTGCTTAATCGCCTTGAATAATCACTTTAAGCACTTTGGTGACTTGGGTGTCTTCTCAGATGTCTATGAACTTCTCTGGACTCCAGCAGCACACCACAGCTTCAAATGACTGAGTGGAGGAGTATTTATAGTCTTAAACCTGCGCACTGGTCGTTAACCCAACGGTTCTGAAAAGCTATTAACACCGGATGATCGGGTGAGAACAATAGTACTAACATCAGATCATCCAGTGAGTACACTCTTACAAACTAGAAGTTGGAACCCCACTCAAGCATTTATGAATACCTGACACTCCAGTGTATACTTCATCTTTATCACCAGACTATTCGGTGAGTTATCCTGAGCCACCTGAGCCTTTCCTTCTTCTCTGTGTAAATTGCTCCGGAGTATTTATCCAATGCACATCACTCCATCACCGGACTATCCGATGAATTAACTTCAGCCAACTGAGTCAATGCAACTCTCTTTAGAAATAATGCCCCGCTGTTATACAACCTTAATCACCGGACGATCCGTTGCGTTGAACTTTGTTTTACTTCTTTGCACTGTTCATTATCCGGTGTATTATCTGGTGTTCATTCTATTCGCACCGGACCATTCGAGGGGTTGAACTTTCGATCTTCAGCGACTGTATCCTTCTCTATTAATAATGCTCCGGTGCATTCATCTTTCTCAACATCGGACCATTCGGTGGGTTGGGCCTTCTCTTCTTTTCTCTAGAAATGCTCCGATGCAACTCACATTGATCACCAGACTATATGGTGTGGCATATTCTTCAGCACAACACCTTCTCTAAAAAAATTGCTCCAGTGAGCACTCTGCTCAAACACCGGACATTCCGATGAGGTCTTCAAGCCTCTCTCTCGTTTGACAAATATACTCCGGTGAGTTCAACAGCTAGATCACCGGACCATCCAGTGAGGCAAATCTTTCTGGGACTTCTTCAATTCAGTCCCACTTTATCCCGACTGTGGTGGCTTCTTCATGTATTGCATCCATGAGACCTACTAACATATATTCTTGACAAACATTTTAGTACCATTTACTATATTGTTATTAATCACCAAAATCACAATCATTACCTAATAGGACTAATTTCGCTACAGCAGTGATAATCATGGATTATCAATGTCGGGTTATGAACCGATAGTGATAGTAAGTATCATTATCGTTTCTAGTCTTGAACTGGTAGTGATAATATATGCACATTTGCACAAATACTCTCTTAGTAACTTTTAACCATGGGGATCTAAGACCACATGTCGAATTGTTCGTGGTAGAGTATTTTATATTTACATGAATGCCAAAAATGCACACTTATCCCCATACTAAAGCTTGATCATAATTTGAAACTACAATCATGTTAAAACTGCAATGCCAAATAGGAATGGATGTTGCAAAGTGTTGTATCAGGAGCTCTTTAGCTTGAGATCTAGGTTTGTAGTATTGCACTATACGTTGAAGAGCTCTTAGTATAGTCACCTTATGCCAACCGTTTTACATCTTGAACTTACAAGTGATAATAGTCAATCTAAAAGAATAATAAAAACATAATCATCTTGAAACAAATATGTTTTCTGCCACTTATTTATATCTGTCTATTGCCACAATCTTGAACACTCAACTTGTTACGAGCTCAGGAGATGGGTAGACAGGGCTCGGGAGATGAGGAGACAGGCTCTGGAGATAGGGAGGTGGGGCTATGGGCTTGAGAGACGGGGTGACGGGCTCGGGAGGCTGTGAGGTCGACAACAAACTCAGTAGACAACGAGGTCGGTGACGGGCTCAGTAGACGTCGAGGGCTCGGGGAAATGAGGGCGGTTGCAAGGTGGCTCGAGCTTGGGAGACATTGATGTCAACGACGAGCTCGGTAGACGGCAAGGACTCGGGGAAACAAGGACGGCCAATGCACCACTTCAATCGCCACTACCCGTTAAGAGCGGCTTCTGGAGATTGAGAGCGAAATGAGATGGGGAGCAGACTGAGGTAGACGGGCTCGAGGTTTATAGAAGCATTGTCACTGCTGGTTTGGAATACAAGCCGACAGAGATAATAATTAGGACTATTGGTCCGTATTCGCTCAATTATTACTCTGTTAGTGAGTATATGAACCAGTAATAATAATCCTTATCATTATTAGTTTGTATTTACTCAATTATTTCTCTAACGATGAGCTTAAAAATCAACCGTGATAGTTGATATCATTGTTATTTATATCTCGAACTGATCGTGAAATATTGTTATCGATTCGAAGCTCGAATCAGTGGTGATATCAATTATTACTATGAGTTCGTTGAGGAGAGTGCTGGGTAGGTTAGGTGGGGCGTGCATGGTACGGACGGTGGGCCGCCGGGTTAGCCGGCAGTGCACCGTGCGCCGGACAACCTCCTCCGGTCCCTCGCGGTCTCATACGACTCATCCAACCGCTGCTTGCTAGCTAGCGTCACCTTTTCCTCTTTCCTGTCCCCTCCGTTCCCCAGGCTACGAGAGCAGATGCAGAGTCACCGTGGTCACGTCCAAGTTGGAAGAGCGAACATGTACAATGGTGGTGACCACCGGGCGTGGCGTGCTGCTTTCCGCCGTAATTCTCGCAGCTGTCCGGGGGGACCTGGCCGGCCGAGCGGAGGAAGAAATCCAGACGAAACGCACGGCCAAGTCCACGTATCCTGCGTGTCAGTTGCCACCGGTTTTTATTCGTGTCCGCCGCTGGGTTAGGATGCAGTTTCACTCGTCACTCTCGAACCACCCTGACGCCAGCCACCGGCTGGATGCAGTCGTGTGCATGCTCATGCATCCACTGGTTTTCTTCCCTTTGTCTAACTGCGGTCTCTATCGAGTACGAACCGAACTAACCACTAGTTTGGCGATCAAAGTCAAACTTGCAAAGTTTGATATTTTCAAATTAAAATATGTCTTGCATTGATGGGGGAGGGAGTACTAAAGATATACGTCTTCCTTTGCAGCTTTTGCTCTTTCAAAAGCTATAGATTGATATAGATTGAGCTCCATGTAAAAGCATCACCTCCACAGACACATAACTGAAAATGTTTACGTTTCCCAGGCTGATCTCCATAGTTGCCCAATGGCCTTTCAAAAAGTAACAAAGCTGCGCTGCTTTTTAGTCCTCTTATGATGTCAACTCGTGTGTGTTCCTTCCTTTTCCAGACAGAACGTCATTCAAGGGCACATCACGAACCTCTCTTTCGCTGTCGCGTGATGGTTTTTGCTGGGAAAAAGAAACGCAGCCTCATAATGGCCGCAATATGGGCTCGTGTAATTGGGCATCATCAAAAAGGGAAATGCCCCCGTCTGCTGGCCGGCCTCTTCGTGTGCAAAGGAGGTCGCGTCGTATCCTTGTCTGGTGCGTGTCATTCTGGTTCCTCAAATATGCTCGTAGTTATAGGCTTGTAGTTGTAGCTCTCCTGTTGAGTGCTTTACATGTCATGCAAGTGTGTTGTAAGAAAAGGCTAATGTGCTGATGTCTAAGATCCCTGTGCGTTGATTTATCGCCTTTTTGAGGTGAAAAAGTTTTAACATTGTTATACTACTATGCCACTATGAACTATTATCCGACGTTTACACGCTTATCCGGATTGAACTCGCGGTTTCGAAACGGATTGACATTTGGCCCAAAATGGTCGAGACCATATGTACAGTATCCGTGCCTCGTATGAAATTACAATGCTTGAATTTTGCTTGATTGCTTATTAATTCGTACCTTGGTTACATTCACAAATCTAGCAAAGATCAAGAGACTTGAAGAGTTCAACCGCGCCATGCCTATGCGACCGTAGCGTTGCCTCCAAACTCTCGCCAAGACAACTGCTGCTACCAATCTAGCGCGAGCCTGTTCCCAGCGTTACATGGTGTGATTGATTTATATGTATCATATCCATAAATTAAGGGAAAGTAAGTTAAGTAGAATCTTATTTGTTGAAAAAATCATTGGATCTTATACGTAGATTAAGGGAAAGTAAATTAGGTGGATTCATATTTACTGAAAAGAAAAGTGTTTAGTTGATTATATCTGTTTATATATGTTGAGCAGAGTTTAAGTTTGATCGATCAAATCTGAGATTATACGAGAGGTTGAATGTGTCTGACTTGTGGGCTTGGTGCACCGTGCGGTGCGAAGCAACTGCATACGCCGGGACCGGCCTGAGAGCAAAGATCAATTCTTTCATCACTCTCGGGTTAAGATGAAGATGTATATTTGTACCCCGCTAGACAAATCGGAATAGTAAATACAGACGACCAGATGACTTTCTTTCAAGTGAATATATGCTTGAATATATGCTTCCACCAAGTTAGGATGGACTTATCTGGACAACCAATCACGTCCACAATGATCAAGACTTAAGGGTTAAGACAATGTTCATTCATGACTGGCCTTAGTAAGGTGGACGCCGCATGCGTTTGCGTCCTTTTCAGAAACGACCTCGATGGACCGTCTGCTGTAATTTACAGGGGAAAATGTGGTATGGGGGTTCGCCCTTATCTAGAGGAACCAAAGCGTTTGCTACACGTCGGTCGGGGTAGTGGGCATCGTTCATGGGCAAGCAAACCTGCTCCATTTCCAAACATTTTCCTTGTGGCCTGGCCTCCCAGGTTCCCTCCGTGGTCAGTGGAATTTTCAGCCGGCGCGGCCCGGTCAACCACGCCACTGGTTGGTTGCCGCCTTATCACCATCTCCGTCGCCCGCGACCCATGCTCGCTCGCTCGTTCGCTTCCGTCCGTCCGTCCGTCCACCTGGCCGAGCGCCTCCATCACGGCTGACGCACCGCGCGGCGCGGCGCACCCCGGTCCGCCCGTCTCACTCGTCCATCGGCGAGCGAGACACGGCGCGGCGTGACAGCGACGCGGGCCAGTGGCGCCACGGGGACGGGGGAGTGGGTGCGCACGCGCGCGGCTCAGCTGACGAGCTACCCGTCCGCGCGCTTACCTGCCGACCTGCACTGCGGGCCGCGGATCGGAACGGCGGAATGGTGTCTCTCTCATGTGCTGAAGTGTGCTGGCCCCGCACATGGCTACGATAGAGCGCCCTATTAGCAGCGTGAAAGTGTCTAATAGAGCTCCAAGAAAAACAAACGAGGTGTGGGCAAAATTCGATGCTTTCATGCTCCTATCGTGAAAGTTGGAAATCTACCGTACCAACTACGACCTTGGCGGAACATTTTTTTTAGCAAGTGGGCTCTGCGCAACACTTTGTGTAGGTAAAACAGTGAACCAGTAAAGTGTAAACCGGAGATTTGCCAACTTGAGAGTTTGGAAGATTCAAAGTATCTCTGCGAGAGTCCGCAAAATCAAAATGGAGTGAAGTGGTATTCCAATCATCCATCCATGGCAGGAAGAGAGCTGCAGATCAAGGATGGTTCCTCTTGTGATCAGCTTGAACAAATCAGGATATCTTTAATGGTTAGAGGTAACTGTAATCTTTTAGTTAAGATAATATATTTTTCAATATTGTGACTAGCACGATTTTTTATATCTTATAGAAAAGAGAGAAATAAGTACTACCTCTTAAGGATAAGAGATAAAAAGTAGGATTTGCAAATCACATCGACATTTTTTTTCTATAAGATAATAAAAAATTATGAATGATGAGGTTAATTTTAAGAAATTTGTCCAATAAACTAAAAGATCGTAACTGTAACTATGGGAGATGCTATCGTCGGAGTGGGCGCCCTACTCCAAGATCTGTCTCTCAATCAAGGGTGACGTCGCGCCTACATCACGGTCCACGGTCTACGAGGCAAAGACCGGACCAGCAAGATGGAATGCAGGGCACTCCCACCCTGCACCGGTCACCCGACCTGACATGCTCATGTGTCATGCATGTAACCTCTCTCTCCGTCTCACGATCTGGATCTGAGCGATGGACGGTGGGTGGCGCGCGTCAATCCGACAGACCCGCGGACGTGACGAGCGCGCGGCTTCGACCGGGCCAAGCGTGCAAACGACCGGGCTGGGCAACCACCAGAGACGACAGACCGCACTGCCTAGTCGACATCAACGAGTATGCTGCAACTACTGCTAGGATCATGGATTGCTACTGCCCGTCGTCGATCAGGCAGCTAGCTCTGGGGCGGCAAGGGCCATCATGCCGTGCTTGACCCCAGCTCGTGTGGCCAGTTGCATGTGCCACTGGCACGTTGCATCATTTTCTGTGTATGCTTCCTAGCTCGTACGGCGGTCGCAGCGCATGGCTCCTGGCCAGTTGGCAGTGGTTGAATGCTCTGCTCTTGCTGGCCGCATCATTGCCACGTTTTGCTGCATCCAAGTAGGGCAAATTTCGGCTCCACGGCATACGTATGCTTACTTGACATGGATGTGTGCTGGCTCAGGCAGGGGAAGCATTCGGCCTGTGATGTTTGCCACGTTGCTCCGCGCACGGCTCAGCGTTTGGTGCCAGCCGTAGCCCAATTAATCGCCTGAAGCGCAGGCCGACCAGCGGCCGTGGCTGACGCGCGCGCAGGAGCCCATTGAAAATTGGCGTAACTAGTTTGATTGCGGCCTCTATATCATGTCTGTTTTTATTTTACTGTAAAAAAATGATAAAAAGAAGATTAAAAAATTAGGTTCATAAATTTTGTGCATTCCAATATTTATTTATGAATATATTAATGTTTAACACATTCAATTAATTATGAACAAAACAGTAGTACTTTTATGCATGCACATATTTTTAACATGTAGATAAAAGTAATACTAACTAAAAAATATGTTTTATTTTTTTTGAGTTTTAGATATTTTTCTTTGCATTTAGATTTTTTCAGTCGATTTATCAATATAACTAATACTTATTTCGAACATTTTCCTAGAATTTTCTGAAAACTGAAAATTACATATGTACATATACATATACATATATATATACACACACGTATACATACATATATATACATATATACACATACATATATCTATACATACACTACACATTACATATACCTATACGTATACTATATGCACACATATACACATACGTATACATACATATAACCAGTACCATACTGCTACAGTAAACTACAGTAACAGAGAGCCTGACAGGCCGTGGATTCTTGACTCGATCGTATATTTACTTGATTCCAAGGCTATGCACAACGCGGGTACCTGGCAGACGCTTGAAGGCAGTGGTGTCAGTTTTTTTTTTTTTTGTCATTGTAGAACGGCACTCGCGAGTGCATCGCCGCTTGTTGAGGCGTTCGATGCCTAGAGCGAGCCTAATACGTGGAACGAGTTTTCTAGCGAAGGGAGCGCTTCAGCCAAGCGATTTTCACCGTCATTAGCAGATTAACATGGAAAGTGCATTGGGATGAATTGAAGCTTTAAACGGACTCTTACGTTTCTCAAGCTGCTAAGCATCATTAAAATAGATCTTTCCATTGCAGCTTAAGGCTATTATGCAAATACTTCGTGATGTGACATTATTCTTTTTCTTTAAGTACCTATTTAAACATATTGTATTGTATATGCCCTAATAGCAAGTCCGATAAAGGGCATATCGACCATCACAACAGTTTTCTGAATGAAGTGGAGGAGAGAAGTGAAGAGAGAGAATACCTAGTCACGGAAATAAGCGCCAAGCGAAACTCGCCCTACAAAGCAACAATGTGACTCTCTCTCCCTCTCCTGCTAGATTCTTTCATGCTGCTTGAGTGACATGTGAGAGAAGAAGATAAGGTTCGATGGATGGTGGGTCAAAAAAACTGTTAAATTGAATTATGAGCTGACGTGCTAACAAACTATTGTTGTTCAGTTTGTCTATAATATTGTCTTTTGATGACATGGCTACTCATAGAGACAAGAGCTTGGCTCTCTTATTGGACTTGCTTAGAGTATCTTCAACCGAGTTTTTATCTCATTTCTTACTCTATTTTTTTTAAATGCTCAAACAGTTCTTCAACTGATTCCTCATCCGTCTCCTTATTTTTGAGGGATCCATACTTCGTATCCATGATCCTCAGATTTAGGAATCGACTGCCGACTCCCTATCCCTCAATGACAGCTCCTTCCCACCACGGACATCTCCTTCGTCGACAATGCCAGGTACGCATTGCTGGCTCATCCGCTTTGCCCCGCATCGCCGGCTCCTCCGCTTGCCCCGCGCCGCCAGCAACCTTGGCAGCCCACGTCGCCGCCTTCGATCCTCCAGTGCCCCCGCCCCTAGATCAAAGCGAGAGAGGGATAGGGGAGAGGAAGGCCGATTGGGAGAGAGAGAGATAGGGCTGGCACAGAGGGAGGCTAGCTGGGAGAGAAGAAGAGGGAGGCCAGCTAGGAGAGAGGTAGGCTGTGAGAGAAGAAGAGGGAGGTCAACTGGGAGAGAGAGAGAGGGCTGGGATAGAGAGGCCGATTGGAGAGAGATGGAGGTCGGTTGAGAGAGAAGAAAAGGGAGGGTCGACCTCCTCTGTGCCATGATACAATTTTGCAATGCTAGAAATTGATTAACTTTATATTTTGCAATGCTAAAAATTAGTATCATGATACAATTTTTGTTATGCAGGTGCAAGTTACAACAATGGATGGTTTTTGGAATTGATGAGTGAGCAAAACATAAAAAAATGGACCGTATTGGGATGATAGTCAATTTGTAAGCCCACATGAGGAGCAACAACTGCCACATGTAGAAGCTGGTGCATCCCAAAAAGCAAAAAAGTCCAAATCAAAAAAATTCAATGTAAAAGAAGACAACATGTTGGTGTCGGTATGTCTAAAAGTTAGTTTGGATGCTATACAAGGGAATGAACAATCCTATGCTATGTATTGGCAAATAATTACTGATTATTTTCACGAGCATAAGGACTTTGCATCTGATTGTAATTCCAATTCTCTCCAGCACGTTGGTCTGTCGTACTAGAAGATGTTAACTAGTTTTGTGGATGCTATGTCTAGATTCAAAACAGGAGGCCAAGCGGGGTGATATTGTCACTTAAAAAATGCTAATTATGTAATTAAGCATGTATAATCGTCATAGCGTTATATCTTATATGACTAATTATTATTTTGGATCTTTTTGGGAGTGGAAATGGTTTAGGGAGAGATAGGGAGACCCTAAATACCTTATAGAAAAGAAGAAAAGAAAGAAAAAAAAAAGAGGAGCAAATTTAGGAAAACTCAACAAATGATCCCTCTCGCGGTCTGACCGGGATTCCCCGTGGTTAGACCATCAGGGGTAGCCATGTGGGCTTCCCGTAGTCTGACCAGCCCTTCCCACGGTCTAACTACCATAACGCAGAGGCTCTACTTAAGAAAATCGACCAATTTTCTCACTCTCACTCACTACTTCACACACAACAAGAGAGAGAGAGGGAGTGACCACCTCAACGACTGGTGATCCACGGAGGGAACTTCCTTGAGCTCCCCGAAGGCTTCCTCAAGCGCATCCCCTCCATACTCTTCGTCGGGGGAGTTCCTATACGTGTTCATCCACCTCAAGCCCCTACAACACCCCAGAGTCCAATCTCCAAATCAGAGCTTCTTCGGAGTGAACCCCCCCCCCCCCAATAGAAAGCTTCTTTACACTAAGTTGAGCCATCCCCTACCCTTTTTCCATCATTCCTGAGCTCGAGTCGATCCCCATTCCATTTAGACCCAAGTTCAACCCTAGCCTACAGCTTTTCCATGGAGTGTTTTGAGTTTAGCCTAGTGAATGTTGTCCAAATCACCTTAGAATCACTCTACTAGTCCTATAGAGTATTTTGGTATCCTTCATGGTTGAAGGTATCACCAGAACCTTCGCTAGCGACCTTCAAAAGGTGCTGTTGCTAGAGTCTCATGGTCTAACCGCCATCAGGGTCGGTCTGACCGCCATCAGGGTCGATCTGACTGCCAGACGGTGGTCTGACCGGCCAACGGTTAGATCACCACTTCCACGTCGTCTTACCGCAAGCCATTCAAGACCGTATGTACTTAAGTTACCTTGTCCGGGATTTTACACTTTGAAACTCCAATCTTTTGGCGGTCTTTTACAAATGTTTTTGAAACACGGCATTCTATTAATATTCAACCATGCATCATATGCACACTTTTTCATCATTTGATTATTTATGCAATGCATTCTTAATTCGTTTAGAGAGCGTTACACTAACGGTCCAAACGAGTGAAGGTGGCGCGAGCTACCTGAGTTCTGTGTGTACTGTGCGGGCAGTATCAGGCAATCGCTAGAGCAGCAAGGCAAACATCTAAGTATATTGCTCATTTGTTTAAATTTAATGGAGTTTAAATTGATAAATTGTTGCTTATGTAACATTGCATGGTTAGCGAGTCGATGTCGGGTTTATATTAACCTATATTGAATTGCATTACCTCTACCTTGAGTTATTGATTATCCATATCCTTGTAGCATTGATAACATTCTTGGTGTCTAAATTAAGAGTTATTCGAAATACTTAGTACTGCATAGGTCCCCAGTAGAAGTCGAGCGATTGTGCAACCATTGTTCGCGAGCTTAAGGCTTACTTGTTGTTTACAAACACAGTGATAATAATGTGGGTTGTATGAGATGTGAGAATGAGACGATATGTGCGCGATGCTAGGGGTATGTATCTTTTGCACTGGAGGAGTTCCTCAGTGTAGTTCGATAGAGGAACCCAGATGCCATAGATCGCTTGCATCGTTTAAGTACCGTCCGTCGGTGTAGTTGGCTTTAACACTTTTCGTGCTTACTGCAAGTTGCATATGGGAATGATAAGCCGAATGCCTTCGAGTCGATGCTGTCGTGGGTATAATAAGCTTGTAGAGGCATCCAGTTTGCTCCGGGAGTAGTTCTGGATGACCTCCACACCTATCGACGTCTGATCAAACGATTGGAGCTTATTGGGAAAGGTTGACATGAGTACCCTCTTATGTCGACCTGTGTGGACACGTGAGCCAAATGGTACTCGTTGTGTAGGTAAAGAAATACCCCCCTGCAGGGTGTAAAAATAATTCAAATTGCCACGCTCTCGGTAATGAGCATACTTCTGTTCATTTGCATCGGTCGTAGAATTTCTGAATTTGGGGATGTGTGATATGGAATAGTATGTTTAAAATAGTTGATTATGATTATTAATTACATGAGATGGTTCTAGTTACATTTATGTTCAAGTTATTGGTTACATGGTAGGAAGGTACTTTTGGTTAAGTATAGATGCTCACACGGTGTCTAGGTTGCTTATGCTTATGAATTTACTTAGCCTTGTGGTCTACTCCTTGCTAAGGACTTAAATGCATAATCCTTGGGTCAGATTATTATATGTACCCATCATGGATTAAGTCTTGCGAGTACCTTCATACTCACGTTGATCTTTCAGGTTCCATAGGTGAGGAGGAGCTCGTGTTTGGCTACTTCACGCACGCCGATGTAGGTGGTAGGAATGAGTAGTGCAAACTACTCAATTGACGTGCTTTCGAGTAGAGCCTAAGAGCATATGGCATCACCTATCTTTTGTTGTTCATAGTTGTTACTTTTTTGCTGCATAGTTTCTCTAATATTTGGTTGTAAATCATTGTAAATGATGATCCTCTAAAGACTTGTAATATAATCTTAATTACTTGCTCTCTATTAAGCTATGTTGTGATGTTTTATGTTGGAAAGGTATGTGTTCCGATATTGAACACAAAACACGTGCTGAGACTACCAAGATTGTATTCTGATTAATCTTTGTAGTCGTGATTAAGCAAATAATTGACTTAATAATTAATTAGAATACTATTTGGATAGTTCCCCACAGCATGGCATCAGATCTTCTTTAATAAAATAGCCTAAAAACACTTAAGACGTGGGTTAGTAAGGTGTCAAATCCACTAAAGCAACCCACTAAAGTTTCTTTTATCTATTCATGCTAATATGTATAAACTGCTATACTATGCCTCTAAGTGTATTGTACAGTTGGTTGCTTCATTTAAGTTATTTGTTCTCGCATTATGATGTCTTTGTGAATCATGTTGCATCGACGAAAAAGGTAAGAAACACATCCCGTTGGTAGTAAATACCGAGGGCTCAACCAGTGCGAGGCAGGCGCCTGGTGTATCCCGTACGGTGATGGTACAGAAAGTGAATACATTAGCAATAACGTATGAACATCCACCATATGATTGTAGTTATAGTCGTCTACCCATAAGGCGATTATATGAGGAGTCTCGTAAGACCACAGTACGGGAAGTAAATACGTTGGTAACAACGTATGAAATGTCGCTTGCGCGGTGAGATACACAAGCACCATTCACGTGAGAAATAAAAGATAGCGCGAAGGGTGATGATTAGTAGTCATGGTGTATATAAATGCCATCATTTCCCTATTGCTCTTATATCAAACATTTTTCCAAAAATATGCAATTTTATGGACCCAAGCAAGTAATATCCGAGATAGAAAGATAGCATGAGTCGGAATTTGACCTTTCCCTCTTTCATCTTATTGCCACAACAGGATGAGAACCCGCCAACATCTCAGAGATCTTCCTAAGGGTTTTAATGAGAACCACCCTCCATCGCCTCCACTGCTGAGTATGGTGGATGTTCTCATGCAAATTGAATAAAACCGTCAAGCTCAGATGATGCTACTCGAAGCTCTTGTACACAACACGACCCCTTATGGAGGAAGTGGGGTCGAACACCATGATGACTTCGCTGACTTTCTCCGGACTCAATTGCCCACCTTTATACAGGCTGAGGATCCTCTCGATACTGACCACTAGCTCCAAACCATCTAGTAGAAGCCCGTGCTTCTCCAGTGTGAGGACTACAAGAAGGCTCTCTTCGCTGCACATCAGCTTCGTGGTGCTGCTAGCATATGGTGGTCCAACTTTTTGGCCATGCACACTGCCAACCACCAGGTGTCTTGGGCGGAGTTACGCCAAGCCTTCCATGATTATTATATTCCCAAGGGGATTTTGGAGATCAAAAGGCTGGAGTTTCTAGACCTCAAGCAGGGAGGCATGTCGATGATGGAGTATATGCAGGTGCTCAACCACCTTGCACAATTTGCGCCGGAGGAGGTCAACATCGATGAGCGTAAGCAATATCGCTTTGTGAATGGTCTCTCTTCCAAGATGCAAAACTGCTTGTTGGCTCATGAGTTTGCCAAATTTAACAAATTGATGAGCACCTCCCTCACAGTTGAGTTCAAGTTGAAGAACTACTAGGAGGAGAAGAAGTATAAGAGGGTTCCGTCGCCTTTCATGGGCAGGAGCTCTCAACATACATGGATGGAGAGTTAACCTCCTGTATTTCATATATCGGCTTCGTCTGCACCACGACCAATGTGGATAGTGCGACACTCATCTTTCTCCGCTCTATAAGGGTAGCATCCAACACCCGATGGTTCTTAGGGGAGTGTGATAGGTGGCCCCAGTGTACCATGTTACAATTGTGGTCATGTCGGTCACTATGCATGAGATTATCATTTCCTGAAGCCGAGAGCCGTGCTGACTGCTCCAAGGCCATTACTGTTAGCTCAACCCCCTCCCCAAGCCTCCAAGGCTGCGCAAGTTCCCAAATGCGGTCAAGTCAATTACACCACCATCGAGGAAGCTCACGAGGGAGACAACTTATTGATGGGTATGTTGCATATGAATTCTTACCCTGCAATTGTGCTTTTCGATTCTGGTGCATCTCATTCATTTGTTAAGGAGAGTTATGTCTCGAGTCATAACTTGATCACCAAGACCCTACCTACTCCTTATCATATTGATGCATCTGGTGCCTGATTGAAAACCAACCGGGTCGTTCCTTTGGCTGAGATTCTCATTGAGGGAGTTTAGTTTTCTGCAAACTTGATTTTGCTTGATACTAGGGGAGTGGATGTCATATTGGAAATGAATTGGCTTACCAAGAATAAGGCTGTCATTGATTGTTCTCATACGACTGTCACTCTTAACGACATGTTCGGCACCCAAGTCCATTTAAAGCTTAAGGAAGTTAATCCATACCTTTATGCCCCGAAGGTTGTCATAGTCACGGGTCTCCTAAACATTCCCGTCATGTGTGAGTTTCCTGATGTCTTCCCAGAGGAATTACCAGGAATGTCACCCGACAGAGCAGTGTAATTTCTATATTGATCTCTTGCCCAGTACGGCCCTGATTTCAAAGAAGTCTTATCGGATGTTGCCAAATGAATTAGCAGAATTGAATAAGTAGCTTAAGGAGTTGCTCTCAAAGGGTTTCGTCCATCCGAGCTCCTCACCCTGGGGATGCCTGATGCTCTTTGTGAAGAAAAATGACCAAACTCTTCAGATGTTTGTTGATTGCCGTCCGTTGAATGAGGTCACCGTCAAGAACAAGTATCCTATTCCTCGGATTGATATTCTATTTGATCAGTTGACCAATGCTCAGGTTTTCTCTAAAATTGATTTGAGATTGGGTAATCACCAAATCAAGATCGACCGGAGCATTTTTCAAAGACGGTCTTCTCTATCCGTTATGGGCTTTATGAATTCACCGTCATATCCTTCAGATTGACTAATGCACTGATGAACACAGTCTTCATGGAGGAACTAGACAAGTTTTTGGTGGTTTTTATCAATGACATTCTCATATACTCCAAGACTGAAGAAGAACATTATGAACATCTCCGTGTTGTTCTTGGCCTACTTCGAGATCACCAACTCTATGGGTTTAGTAAGTGCGAGTTTTGGTTCAAAGAAGTCGCTTTTCTGGGGCATATTTTATTCGAGAACGGTGTTGCCGTTGACCCGAGTAAGGTGCAAGAAATTATTAATTGGGTTCAACCAAAGAATAGCACCGATATCTGGAGTTTTCTTGAACTCGTAGGTTATTACTGTCGGTTCATCGAGAACTTCACCAAAATCTTCAAGACTATGATTGAGCTATTGAAGCAAGGAAGTGTTTTTGAGTGGTCGAATGAGTGTGAGTCAGCTTTCCAGACCTTAAAGAAACAGCTCACAAATGCTCCTGTTCTTGCTCAGCCTAAAATGGATCAGGGTTTTGGCGTCTATTGTGATGCTTCTCGCATAGGCTTCGGATGTGTCCTCATGCAAGAGGGCTGAGTTGTGACATACGCTTCGTGCCAGTTGAAGTGGCATGAGGAGAACTACCCAACTCATGATTTAGATCTCACGGAAGTTGTGCTTGCCTTGAAGATTTGGTGCCACTATCTGCTAGGAAATCTGTGCCGTATCTATACAGATCACAAAAACCTCAAATACATTTTCACGTAAGCTGATCTAAATATGAGACAGAGAAGATGTTTCGAATGAATCAAAGACTATGAGCTAGAAGTTTATTATGATCCTGGCAAGGCGAATGTGGTAGCCGATACATTGAGTCGAAATAATGCAGTTGTCTTATGGTAAAGCCCGGAAATGCCACATTTTATGATAAATTCTGAAGGATTGGACTTAAAATGGTCCCGGAGAGATTTCTTGCAAACTTGAAGATGAAATCCATCCTCCTGGATGAGATCAAGGAAGTTCAAAAGGATGATAAGGGCATGGCTCGAATTCGAGAGAAAATGAAGGAAGACAAGACCACATATTTTTCTGAAGATAATCAGGATATCTAATGGTTTGGGATTAGGCTAGTGGTTTCGAAGGTTTATTCGTTGTTGTTCATTCATCCGGGAAGTACTAATATGTACCAAGACCTTAAGCCAATATTTTGGTGGACTCGTATGAAGCGAGAAATTGCTCGATATGTTGTTGAGTGTGATGTCTGTTGAAGAGTGAAGGCCGAGCATCTCAAGCCAGCCGGTACGCTCCAACCCTTGTCTATTCCCTCCTGAAAAATGGGAGGAGATTGGAATAGACTTCATTACTGGATTGCCGAAGACCTCCCATGGATATGACTCAATTTGGGTCATTATGGACCTGTTGACTAAGTCCACTCATTTCATTCCTATCAAGACCATGTATTCGGTCAAGCAATATACGGAGTTGTACCTCACTCAGATTGTTTGCCTTCATGGGATTTCGAAGAAGATCATCTCGATCAAGACACGCAGTTTAATTGACATTTCTGGAGGATCCTTCATAAAGCCATGGGAACTGAGCTTTTTCATAGCACCGCCTACCACCCTCAAACTGATGGTCAAACCGAGAGGGTGAATCAGGTTTTAGAAAATATGTTGTGAGCTTGTGCTCTTACATATGAAAAGAAGTGGGAAATTTGCTTGCCATTCGCCGAGTTCTCCTACAATAACTGTTATCAGTCAAGCATTGGAATATCGTCGTTTGAAGCTCTCTATGCCGAAGATGCTGAATGTCGTTGAATTAGTTCGAATTAGGTGAAAGAGGCATAAGTGCATGTTTGGGCTATTCACAAGTGTCCCCTCACGGCTCAGTCCCGCCAGAAGAGCTATGCGGACAATCGCTGATGAGAACTTGTGTTTAATATTGGGGACTTTGTATATCTCAAGGTATCACCTCTCAAAGAGGTTCAACGCTTTCAAGTCTGAGGGAAGTTGACACCTCGTTATGTAGGGCCTTTCCAAATCATTGCTTGGCATGGAGAGGTGGCCTACCAATTGAACTTGCCTCCGTCCCTCTCCGCTATTCACAATGTGTTTCATGTCTCGCAACTGAAGAAATGCCTTTGAATTCCAACTGAAGTGATTGAGGTTGAAAATCAAGAATTGCAACCGGATCCCTCATATTGCGAGCGACCAATTCAAATCTTGGATGAAGCGGAATACAAGACTCGATGACACTCTATTAAGTTCATCTAAGTCCAATGGAGCAACCACACCGAGGACGAAGCAACTTGGGAGCGTGAGGATAAAATCCGCTCCGAATATCCCAAACTTTTTTAGAACTTATAAATATCATTGTAATTTTTGCATATTGGAGCATCTCACATGTCTCTAATCATCACCATATTGAATGGAGAGTTTGTTCCCAAAGGATTACACTTAGAAACTATCCAACCTAGAGAACCATACTCCTGGCGGTCTAACTGCTGTTGATTTGCCGATCTGACTGCCAGAGGCATTTGGAACCCAAAGGCTCTTTGTTTCCAGGCGGTCTAACTGCCAAAGCCCAAAAATCTCTATGTAGATTTTATTCTATCCGTCGTTTCCGCAGTCTAACCAAGCCGCAGTCTGACCGAGCCTACCTGCGGTCTGACCACCAGCTCTTGTGAAGGTCCAATCATTATCTTTTCATTCCGTTGATGAATTTCGATGAGGTTCATTTCCTTTTATGGAAAAGTCTTTCCCGTTCCACCATCGTCACTTTCTCCCTTATTTTGCCGAATCTCGGGATGAGATTCTTTTTAAGGGGGGAAGGTTTGTCACATCCTAAAACTCTAATTACGTAATTAAACATGTATAATCGTCATGACGTTATGTCTTATGTGATTAATTATTATTTTGGATATTTTTGGGAGTGGAAATGGTTTAAGGAGAGATAGGGAGACCCTAAACACCTTGGAGAAAAGAAGAAAAGAAAGAAGAAAGAAAAGAGGGGTGGTAGCGAAAATAGCCCAATTAGACTAGGATTGTGATTTTAGTGATCAATGATAACATAGTAATTGGGACTAACATATTTGTCAAGAATATATTTTAATAGGTCTCATGGATGCAATACATAAAGAAGTCACCACATTCGGGATTGACTGAATTAGACAAGTCCCAGAAGAATTGCTCTCACCGGATGGTCTAATGCTCTGTGTGTTGAACTCACCAGAGTATTTCTAACAAAGGGGGAGAAGGCTGAGGACCTCACTGATAGTCAGGTGATCTGCACTGGGTAACACTAGAGTATTTTCTGCAAAGAAGAATGCAACTGCACAAGACTGAAGATCAACCCACCGGATGACCCGGTGCTTGGTTTGTGCACACCGGATTATAGCACTGGAGTATTTCTTGCAGAGGCAACTGCAAGTGTTGAAGAATGAATAACAACCCACCGGATGGTCCGATGCTCTAAAGATTAATGTACCGGAGCATTTTTGTAGAGAAGAAGTGGCGTGGTCTGGCTCAAGTTAACTCACCGGAAGGTCCGGTGATGGAGTTGAAGATCTCACTGGAGTATCCGGTGTTCACAGAGGCATTGAGTAGAGTTCCAGTGGCTAGTTTCTAAAGATGTACTCACCAGATTATCCGGTGTTAATACTACTGTTCTCATCAGATCATCCTACGTTAACAGCTTTTTTGAGCCATTGGTAAAGTAGCTAGTTAACAGGTTTGAGACTATAAATACCCCTCCACTCGGTTATTTGAAGGTGTGGCATGCTGTTGGAGTCCAAAGAAGACTATAGACACTTGAGAAGACATCCAAGCCACCAAATTGCTTAAAGCGATCATCTAAGGCAATTAAGCACAAGATTAGTGAATGATTAGTACTTATGGGCCTAGAGATAGTATTGTTAGGTGATTGCTACCTAGAGAGTGGATCAAGGAGTGATCCTAACTTGTACCAAGTGGTACGCTGATACCTTGGAGTCCTGGTGACTCATTGACAACTTGAGCCGAAGTTGCTCAAGCTTGTTAACCCTCCAACTTGGTGTGGAGTGGTGGCAAGACACGTGTATAGGGACGCAAAGACCTTTGTCTTGGTGGCTCAAGCTCTAAAGTGATCACGGCGGCAAGTGATCAGAAGAGAGGCTAGTGGTGAGACATTGCCTTGGTGGCTTAGTGGCTCATCCAGCTTGAGACCTTGCCTTGGTAGCTTGGTGGCTCAAGAGTCATGATCGTGTGTTGACTGGGAGCATATTCTTGGTGAAGCTTCAACATGGACTAGGGGTGACATTCATGCCACCGATACCACAGAATAAAAATCTCTTGTGCCGAGTTTGTCTCTCTACCTTATTTACATTTCTACATCTACGTTGTTGCAATTTACTTTGCTAGAGTAGGTTGTAATCCTCTTAAGTGGTAGAGTAGATACTATAGATAAACCTAGAGCACATTTATACAGAAATTGAGGTAAGTTTACCTTGTGAAGTTTTTGGAGTCAATTTGATTTTGGTTTTTAAGTGTCCTAATTCACCCACCTCTTAGGACTTAGCAACAAATCTCTCTCGCGGTCTGACTGAGATTCCCCACGGTCTGACTGCTAGGGGGTAGCCATGTGGGCTTCTCGCGGTCTGACCGACCCTATCCGTGGGCTGACCGCCACAACGTAGAGGCTCCACTTAAGGAAATCGACCAATTCTCTCACAACCACTCTCTCTCACACTCACAATCTCACTCACTCCACCCACACAAAAAGAGAGGGAGAGACCACCTTGATGACTAGAGATCGACAGAGGAAACTTCCTTGAGCTCTTTGCAGGCTTCCTCGAGCTCATCCCCTTCATCCTTTTCGTCGATGGAGTTCTTATACGTGTTCATCCACCTCAAGCCCCTACACCACCCCGAAGGTTGATCTTTAAATCGGATCTTCTTCGGAGTGAACCCCTCCAGTAGAAAGCTTCTCTACCCTTTTTCCGTCATTCCCGAGCTCGAGTCGATCCCCATTCCATTTAGACCCAAGTTCAGATATAGCCTAGAGCTTCTCCATGGGGTGTTTTGAGTTTAGCATGGTGAATGTTGTCCAAATCACCTTAGAAGCACTCCACTAGTCCCATAAAGCATTTAAGTACCCTTCACGGTGGAAGGCATCAACGAAACCTTCACCGGCGACCTTCGAAAGGTGCTACCGATAGAGTCTCATGGTATGACTGCCATCAGAGTCAGTCTGATTGCCAGATGGCGGTCTGACCGCCGATATATCGTCGGTCTGACCGCTATAGGCCAAAACCTTCTACAGGCCGACGGCCATACTGCCACTTCCACGTCGATCTGACCGCCAGCCATTTATGGCTATATGTACTTAAGTTACCTTGTCCGGGGTTTCACACTTTGAAACCATAATATTTTGGCGGTCTTTTGCAAATGTTTTTGAAACACGGTGCTCTATTAGTATTCAAGTATGCATCATATACACACTTTTTCATCGTTTTTTTTATTATTTATGCAATGCATTTTTTTTATTCGTTTAGAGAGCATAGCGCTGATGGTCCAAGCGAGTGAAGGCGACGTCGAGCTACTTGAGTTTTGTGAGTGTTGTGCAGGCAGCATCAGGCAACCGCCAAAGCAACAAGATAAGGATCTAAGCATATTGCACATTTGTTTGAATTGAATGGAGTCGATGTCAGGTTTATACGGGTAAAACCTATATTTAATTGTATTACCCCTACCTTGAGTTTTTGATTATCCATATCCTTGTAGCCTTAATAACATTGTTGGTGTCTAACTTAAGAGTTATCGAAATGCTTAGCAATGCATTGATCCCCGGTAGAAGTTGAGCGATGGTGCAACCATAGTTCGCGAGCTTAGGGCTTACTTGTTGTTTACGAACACAATGACAATGATGTGAGTTGTATGCGATGTGAGAATGAGGCGAGATATGAGCGGTGCTAGGGGTATCTTCTACACTGGTGGAGTTTCTCGATGTAGTTTGGGAGATGAACCCGGATGCCATAGATCGCTTGCATCATTTAAGCACCGTTCATCAGTACAATTGACTTTAGCACTTTTCATCCTTACTACATATTGCATATGGGAACGATGATGTCGTGGTCATAATAGACTTGTAGGGGTATTCATTTTGCTCCAGGAGTAGTTCTGGATGACCCCTACACCTATCGACGCATGATCAAACGGTTAGAGCATATTGGGAATGGTTGACATGAGTACCCCCTTACGTGGGCCTATGTGAACACGTGGGCCTATGTGGACACGTGAGCCGAATGGTCTCGAGTTGTGTAGGTAAAGCAATCCCCCCTGCAAGGTGTAAAAACAATTCAAATTCTCACACTCTCAGTCATGAGCATGCTTCTGTTCATTTGCATCGGTTGTAAAGTTTCTGAATTTGAATATGTGTGATATGGAATGGTATGCTGGAAATGATTGTTTATGAGTATAGGTTATATGAGATGGTTCCAGTTACATTCATGTTCAAGTTGTTGGTTACAGGGTAGGAAGGTACTTTTGGTTTAGTATACATGCTCACACGTAGGTGTCTAGGTTGCTTACACTTATGAATTTACTTAACCTTGTGGCCTACTCTTTGCTAATGACTTAAATGCATAATCCTTGAAGTCGGGCTATTATACGTACATATTATGGTTTAAGTCTTGCAAGTACCTTCATACTCACGCTACTCTTTAATATTCCACTAGTGAGGAGGATCTCGTGTTTGGCTTCTTCATGCTTGTTAATGTTGGTGGCGGGAATGAGCAGTGCAAACTACTCGATTGACGAGCTTTTGAGTGGAGCTAAGGGCATATGGCTTCACCAAGCTTTTATTGTTCATAGTTGTTACTTTTCTAATATTTAGTTTCTCTAATATTTTGTTGTAAATTATTGTAAATGATGTTAATTACTTGCTCTCTATTAAGCTATGTCGTGATGTTTTATGTTAAAAAGGCATGTGTTCCAATCTTAGTCACAAAGCACGTGCCGAGACTACCGGAAAGGTATTCTGATTAATCTTTGTAGTCATGATTAAGCAAATGGTCAAATTAATAATTAATGAGAATACTATTTGGACGGTTCCCCATAGTTCCCTTCTTTATTTGATTGTCATTTCATATGTTGGTGCAAGTCTAATAAAGCGTATTTACCTGTGTAGGTAATGCATGCATGTGAATTGTATAAGTCAAAAGACCCGAAGGCTAGATCATTCAGATTGTTGCATTGTTGGAATATCTTGTAGCACGAGCATAAGATGAAGGATAGGTGCGTCCAGAAAAAATAGAAGACATCCGCCACCGGAAGTCCATCATCCACTCCTGGGACCAACGAGAGTCATCAAGAGGGTGATGGGGAGGGTCATACTTCAGAGTCCGTGGCTACGCCAGGAGGTAGGAAGGTGGACAAAAAGTGACAATGGTGAGGTAAAAATCCTGTCTCTCCTGAAGATAATCGTTACATGGAAGCATTGGAAAACATGTGGGTTAAGAAGAAAGAGGCACACACCTTGAAAGAGGTTGCAAAAAAATAGCGTTATGATGAGAGACTAGCACTTGAGAAGAAAAAGATTGAACTGAAGGAACAAGATATTACGTTAAGGAGAAGGATTGAATATGATAAGGTGATGAATATGGATCTTAGTGGTATGAGTGAGCGACAACGACTACAATATACATGATTGCTGGTTGAGATCATCGCTTGGCAGTTTGGCATAGACTCGGGTTGAGCTACTTCATATATTGAGCTTTAAGTATTTTGTTTGAACTTCAACTATGTTGTATGAACTTTTAGTGTGTTGTACGAACTCTATGTTGGTTGTATCGACTATCTATGTTAGTTGTATGAGAGATGTTGTTGTGTGATGAAAAAACTACATACGTTACTGTCGGAGGATGAACTCCACAAGCAGGGATCCGGAGGGACCCCCTTTGAGATTTGGCCGGGGGGATGATTCTGAATCTATCTTGTATGTGAAATAAATGGGAGTAAATGAGATGCAGGTGGGAAATAAATGCTCTGGGGATTTTAGACAGGTTCGGGCCGCACGGAGCGTAACACCCTACTCCTGTGTGTATGCTATAAATACTCTGGAAAATGCCTCTCTGAGAATCTCTTGTGTTACAAGGATGTTTGTCTAAGTCTAGAGCTTCGTGCTTCTTGTCTCGATTCTGAGGAAGCCATTGTCCTCTGTGTAGTCCGCAATGAGCTCGATCTATCTAGCTTCGTCTCTCTCTATATCTGAAGCTTCCTTTTTTTTCTCTGGGGAGCCCGCCCTCCTTTTATACCCGTCAGGGCGGTTAGCGTGCCCAGAAAGGATGGCGTGAGTTCTAAGGCGTCATAAATAGAAAGCAACCATCATGGGCTGCAGTTTGATGTGATGGGGGGTTGAAAACGCGCCCCCGTCCAGTCCTGTCGTCATCATCCCGCTTTTTAGCGGTTGCCGCGGGGAGGGCCCACCGGGCAGCCACCGAGCACCCCGCGTGCCCGCCCAATCAGAGTGAACCTGACACAGCAAAGCGGCAAGCGATATGCCTGGAGCCTTGCGACGATATCCCGAGGCGCGCCGGAGGACACGCGATGGAACCCACCGCATTAAATATCCCCACGCCTCCCTGCCAGGCTGTGGCAGGGACTGACTGCAGGCGTGGGAGGAGTGGTTGGAAGTGACAGGCCACGCGCCCTCTTAAATGCAGCATCGGACCTCTTACCAATTGACACCTCACCGCTGAGCCCCTGTGGGGACCACCGGCGAAGGTTTCTCAGGTCCTCGGGGAACTGTGAGTGCTCGGGGACTACTGTTCATAGCTCCGAGCACTCTCTCCCGGATATGCCCTTTCTTGGTCCTCGGGGAACTCGGGTACTCGGGGACCACTGTTCATGGCCTCGAGCGCCCTCTCCCGGAACTGTGTCTGCTCGGGTCATCGGGGAACTCGGGTGCTCAGGGACCACTGTTCATGGCCCCGAGCACCCTCTCCCGGAACTTGGTCTTCTCGGGTCATCAGGGAACTCGGGTGCTCGGGGGCACTGTTCATGGGCCCGAATACCCTCTCCCGGAATTTGGTCTTTTCGGGCCACGGAGAGATAATCTCCGAGGGATGGCGCCATGTGGCACTCTGCTGTCCTAGCCTCGGGACTCGGGGACCCCCAGTTCCTATGTCACCGATAGTTACCATATGTTATTACAACTACATACATACTTAAAAATATTACATGATAGGTACTGACTACATTATGACAAGTGCATACTTAATTAAAAATAATACATGATAGATAGCGAATATATTGGTACAACTACATATACTACACCCCTCCATATTTTTCCCACAGGTGCTCGACTAGATCATTGCGAAGCTGTGAGTGAGTTTCCCTATTATTAATGGTTTGATGAGTTCGAAGGAACTCTTGCAATTTAGGCGTAGGACGATGAGAAATTGTCACAACTCCCATCCCATCGAAATGGTTGTCACCTTCTGCATCTCACTCATCTTCAACGATCATATTATGTATGATGATACAAGCTGTCATGATTTGTCCTAGTGTGTCTTTATCCTAAAATCATGGTGGTCCACGAACAATGGCAAAATGAGCTTGCAGAACTCCAAAGGCTCATTCCACCTCCTTCCTCACTGCTGCTTGTGCTTTTGTAAAATATTCATCTTATTCCCTTGTGGAGATAGTATTGGCTTCACAAATGTAGCTCATTGAGGATATATGTCATCTGCAAGGTAATACCCTATTGTAATATTATGATCATTGATGGTGTAGTTCACTTCTGGGAATAGATAGGAACGGTGAAGAACATTAATATCATTTTGAGATCTTGGTAAACCAAAGAAGGTATGCTAAATCCAAAGATTGTGTGAAGCAATGACTTCTAAAATAATGGTGGGCTCATGCACATGGCTGGTAAATTGACCTTGCCATGCTATAGGGAAATTCTTCCACTTCTAATACATGCAATCTATGCTCCCAAGCATGCCAGAAAAACCCATTTGCTCTCCAATTACATGTAATCTAGATGCATCATTATCATTTGGAGATCTCAGGTACTCATCACTGAAGGCTTCAACAATAGCTTTCACACACCTTTTAAGACTCTCTATAGCAGTACTTTCTCCAATCTAAGTATAATCATCAGTAGCATGTTCTGCTACTCCATAGTTAGCATCCTAAATGTTGCGGTTATCTTCTGCAAAGGAGATAACCCAAGACATCTGTTTCTATCTCTTTTTTGCACAAAATAATCATGTTGTTCTACAGCTTGCAGTATGCGAAGAAATAGAGAACAAGCCATTTTAAACCTGAAGAAAGAAATAAGAATACCCAAACCTAAGAGGATAAACAAAAATGACGAACAAACAAAAACAGAACATTTACAAACCTGTGACGAAAGAAAGTTGAGCCATAGGTAGGAGCATCTGAAAAGTAGTCTTCGTATAGCCTACAATGTCTGGCTTCTCTGACGTCCAAGTATGGAACCACCAGGTGGTGCAACATTCATAAGCTCATATTGAGTGTGTACTTGGTGTAGTGTAGTAAGAATGAGTTCATCGTCATCATCCTCTGACGATGATAACAAATCTAAGAGAAAACGATGACTCATTTCGACCAGACAGGGAATTACAAGGGAGTGAGACTTGGTGAATGGCAGCTAAGGGACTGATTGGGTATATATAGAGTTGGAATAAGTAGCCGTTGGAAAAAAAAATAGCTGTTGGGAATAGTAGCCGTTGGAAAAAAGTAGTTGGAAACAAAGCCATTGAAAAAAAGACGTTGGTCAAAATTCATTAGAAATATAACGGTTAGAATTAATTTGGTAGTTACAGGAAAGTAGTATAATATGGGTGTTAGAAATATAACGGTTAAAATTAATTTGGTAGTTATAGGAAAGTAGTAAAATATGGGTGAGAGAAATATATAGGTCAAATTTAGGGAGCCGATTGGAACGTACCGAGAAATAAGAGGTCAGTCTGGATAAGAAGAATCTCAATATGAAAATATGGGGGGGAAAATCTAAAAGTAGATATCATATACGTCCATATTTATCGAAATAGACAACATATCGTCGTATTTATAATTCTAGTATGTATATTCAACACCTCATTTATCAAAAATAGTTTTCGGTATATGAGATGCTGAATATGGGTCGATCCCATCATTTTCGGCACATGAGGTGCCGAATATGGCATTGTAGATCATATTCAGCACCACCGAATGTGGCCGAGATTGTTGTGCGGTCACACTTGTGTGGTAACTGCTCTTATAACACGTGTGCTTGTATGGTAACTGCTCTTACAAATTCTTACGACGCGTGTGCTTGTGTGGTAACTGCTCTTGTAATACATATGCTTGTGTGGTAACTACTCTTATAAATTCTTACAACGGCTGTGCTTGTGTGGTAACTACTCTTACAACACGTGTGCTTGTGTGGTAATTTTTCATAATAGATTCTTATAATACATGTGCTTATGTGGTAATTGCTTTTACAATACGTGCGCTTTTCTTGTCTAAAGGTTGAGTCAAAACATAGGTATGAACATATGCCATGATTTGAAACCGTTACAAAATAAAGTGATTACAGCATGGTTGCTAATAAAGTGGATGACCTCCTCCCTATTACGAACTGTTGTCCAACCTGAATATCGCTATTCTGGTATCTCTAATTAGATAGGGTGTTATACTCAACGACGGTATAATCCAACAGCCTAACACCACGAAAGTACTAGATCGCTGGTACCGGGTCATCGTTATCAGCAGCTTCTTCATCCTCGCTACCACCGGCATTATCATCCATGCATCCTGCATCTATCGCAAAAGGATCCACTCGAGCTTCCTCTATACCGGAATTGCCCTCCCCGATATGCCATCCTTCCTCATGATGACCTGATTCTTCTACGCTAGTGACTGTATCAACTTGCACCAGTCGTGACACTTATTTACGTACACCCTTATTTCAAAGTTCTCATCTAATACCTTGCGTGAGTACAAAACCCACGACAATCTCAACCATATTTAGCACATGATGTGCCAAATATAGTACTTTGGACCATATTATCCATAGTACCATATTATGTATCTCGTGTCTTGAAAATAGTGGGACCAGCCCATATCCGACACCTCGTAAAAAATGATTTTTATAAATGAGGTATCAAATACGCATGCTAAAATTATAAATACGATCAGATACTATCTATTTCGGTAAATATGTTCGTATATATGTTATTTATTTTAAGATTTTTACTAAAAATATAGAGAATTAAATATAGAGATCGGATGAAGATGCTTTTAGGCCGTCTAACGGCTTGGATAGTTGGCCGTGCACTTACGTCCTCCCCGTCGATTCTGGTGTACAAGGCCCGGTGTTAGGTGCGGTGGCTATCGGCGTGCCGTTGCTGCCGTTGCATGCTACCGCCTGTTTGAAACGTCGGTGTCAATGTGATTTGCCAGACAACTAAAGTACTCCACTGGAATAATAACTCAGATTAATTGTGTGCGTTCAGGCTACAAATGGAATGAACCTGCATCGTGTCAGAAGCCATCATGGCCGTCCATGAGTCCATCGTCACATAAACAGCAAGCCTAATAAAGAGAACTGTCACTACTACTGCCATCTCCCCTCTTGATGAGTACCATACCGGCCGTTGCAGACAAGCTAATTATATGGCAGTCATTGGTATCAAAATTAGTTAATGTAAATTTATCTCAAGAAAAGGGCGTATTTAAGTTCAAGTTACATATGAATAGCCAATTTTCGGCGTGTTCTATGTATCAAGAAATGATTATATAAATTACTTCCTTTTCTCGCAAAAGCTTGTGGCGGTTAAAAACCTTCTAACCAAAGACAATCTAGCAAAACGACATTAAAATGGAAGAAATGCAGCTTTTGCAATCAAAACAAATTGCATCCAATAAATTTTTTACTGCCACTTTGCTAGTTCTATTTTGGCGAATTGTGAGGAGTGCTTAAGGCATCTAAACTCCCAGGAGCATCGTTCATATGATAGGGAATTGGCTTGGGAACGCAAACTTAACAAAGAAGAAAAAGATCTTGGTCATTGGTAGCTGCTTTATGTTGGATAATATAGCAATGTAGCAGTGATATTGCATTTGATAAAAATACCATTGTTGGCTATGGTCTCGGCTACTCAAATCGAGAGCCACACACCTCACGCTTCTTGATCGGAGGTAGAAACTAATGAAGTGGTTTCAGTCTCGAGCCGCAACACCACAATAAAAGGGGAGCCTGCCACCCATGATAGGATCGATTGCTCATGTCGTTACCTTTATCCTGACCCCTAAAACACTAAAAACGATCTTAGAGGGCGCTGCTATGACTCAAAAGTCGTAGCCAACATAAGCACATCGCCGGTGGATCCTAGCGACGGTGCTCCACTAACCTACAACGACGGAGGCTTCACCAACATTATTGAACTACTTGCTCCATGTCGTTGTTTTTCCCCAAGCAACACCTATGGCATCACCAAGTCAAGGTTAGGTCCACCTAATTCTGCATCAAGTCTAAGTGTTCATGTAATTAGGCTATGTGATTATTTTAATTTCATCTAACAACCATCACATCTTTTATGCGGGTTGTATTCAGATGTATGTATTGGCTGATATAATTGAGATTGTTACATAAGCAAGAAGAAATTAAAGGAGGACACAAGCAGGGGCGGATCCAAGCCCATGGCAAGGTGGGCTTGAGCCCGGGGCTTAGAAAATTCGCTAAGGGATAGCCCAGGTAGGAAAAGCTCAGCCCGAGGTGATATTTTGCTATGTAGCCCAGCCCATGGTGTATAGCAAAAGGTTTAGTTTGGGACGTGACCAAATTCTGGTTCCGCCACTAGATGCAAGGATGGCATGACAAGCATTGGAGGATATCACCATGGAATTTTTCGCCAACAATAGGTGACGATTTAGCAATAGGTTTTGTGATGGATGGGACGCCATAAACCATGTGATCTATTATTTGCTTTGATCAAATTTACAACCTTGTGTTTCTATGATGTAATAACGAATTAGAGTACATGCAACACACCATGCAGATGCTGAAATAAGTTTATATTTTCTCTCTTAAAAATATACTATCATCCCCACTCCACCTCTGCATCACATGACAAATTTAAGGTCTCTTTAGAACACAAGATTGTAAAAATATAGGAATAGTAAAAACGTATGATTGGAATATCTTAGCACATTGAACACAGGGGCACTACAGGAATAACTGCTTAAATAGAGCGTAGAAAAAACACAGAAATTGGATAAGAGATAAACACAAAGAAATTTTTTCTTGAGGTTGGATATCATGTTATAATTCCTCCAAAATTCCTATAAAAGAAGCTATTCCATATGATTTTCATAAAAATTTGATAAATCCATTCCTTTGTTCCAACGAACCCTTATAAAAAAAATTCATCAGGATTGAAATCCATCAAAATTCCTATAAAAATCTTACAGTCCAATGAGGCCAGTGGTAACCTGGCCGACATTTACTTAGGCACGGAAACAACGGCGAGGCAGCCAGCTAGAAGAGCAGGAGCAGTGATGTGTCCTGTGGTACTAGCGTGGTGTGTTGCCTGCCAGACTTTCGGGCTCTGAAAAGCACCTTAACTTTTGGGTTTGGCTCGAAATTTTACGCGGCTAGGATCAGGGTCCTGTTCAAGAGATCATCATCATCACCCGGCCAGTGAAGGAGCGATAGATAGAGAGAGAGAGTTGCAATGTACTACTGTAGATAGAGAGAGGGGGGGAGGCATCATTGCAGCAGAACAGAGTTATTCCCTGCAATGGGCGACCATGATTCGAGCAAGGTGGTTCGCATGTTACCACTAGTTCATGCTACGATGCAGTCGAGCCAGGACGATGCAGCGACGAGATCTGTGAGCTAATCATGCCATCTTTCGTTGCATCAATCAGGTTCGCGCTTTACATCTGGCTATGGTTAGGCCTATGCCCTGGTTTTGCCAGGTAATCACTGCAATCGCAGCAGCCCAATGGTGAATCATCTCCCGGATTACTCTTATCAAAAGCTGCACCCCCAATGATAGATTTTGTCAAAAGGAAACCATTTTGTGTCACTTTCATGACAGGTAACCGTAAAATTTTCACTAGAATATTACGGTAACACGTTACTACCAGCACAGAGTACGCATGTACAACAATGTGAAACCAGATGATTCCAGAGGGATTAGTGACTCAGCGGTACATAGTACATACTGACGTGCATGGACCTGAACCTGAAGAAACCGAGCACATGAGGTGTGCATGGAGCCCAGTTGCCAACACAAAGGAGGATCTAAACCAAAAATTCTCTCAATCAAGCCATCAAGTGCAGGGATCAAATCGATTGCGCACTTAATTGTGAATCTAATACGATTATTCCCAAGGATATCAACAAGAAAAAGTACTTTGTCCATCTATGGGTGCAATCGATTGTAAGGAAGCCGGGACACAATACTACAGTTAGGTGTCAAACCCCTCTCTCTCTGCCCCCTACGGCCTCATGGCCCAGAAAACTACATCAAAACCTTGGCGCCATATAAAAAACATGTCGCCGATCTATCTCTCTCGTACACACATGAACGAGGAAGAGGATTGCGGGTTGATTAAGACCGTGACGGATCACATGCCGCGATCTTTCTTTAACGCTGAGGGTTACCGTGTGCACAGAAAAATATAGAATACTCATTTTAAAAAATATTTTGACATAGGTTGTAAAAAAACTATAATTTTTAGTACTTATTTTAAAAGCTATAATTATTTTAATATATATTAAAAAAAAGCTATAACTTTTTCACCGTAAATTATCATCGTCTAGTAATAAATAGACATACGGTTAATCCTTCTATTATATACCATAGACGATAACAGGTGAATCCACTATTAAAAAATTATAGCTTTTTCAATATATTAAAATAATTATAGGTTTTTAAAATAGACACTAGAAGTTATAGTTTTTTAATATATATTAAGATAGTTATAGGTTTTTAAAATTTATTCAAAAATACATTAGGAGGGATTGTGAACCATTAGATTTGCGTTTGACAGACTGGGTTGGCTGCTACATCAATAGGTGATAAAATACAAAATCCGATCAACAGAAAAGCCGAACATTGTTGCTACAGTATTTACCACTGTTTAGTGCATTTGTTCACTGTGGCAGACTCATTTTACTATGCCATAGCTGCAGATGATCTGAGTCCGTACGGTTGGTGGTCTCCCCCGCTCCCTCCCTCCCACGAATCAAATCCGTCTGATTATTCTTCTCCCTCCGTCCTCCCATCCCTCGCTCTATCACCTTCAGCCTTCATGCTGGAGTGGTTAGCATGAGCTTCCAAAAAACTAAAGCTAGTAGTCGACTACTACCACCGATCACTTTCGACTTTGCTAGCATACGATCTTTCTTTTCTTGTCTCTGTCCTTTTGGAGGCTTTGTGGAAGTAGCAGTTGCAGTTTGCATACGAGAAAACGCTGCTTGGCAGTTTGGTGAGTGACGACGGTTGGGACCGGTGGAGCAACTAAATTCGGAGGGAGACTTGCGCCGGAAATCTCGCCGCCAATCGCTGCCGGCCCGCCGCCGGTGGGGATTATTTGCACTCATGTTGCCCATGTCGGGCCCCGAGATTAAGCACCAAAAACGGAGTCGGCAAGCTACAACTACTGCTTGAGCTCGAGCACAGTGCCGATGACATGACGCTGGGAGCAACACAGAACAAGAAGCAAGCTTCCTTTGGGGTTGGAATTGCACCATGCCTCTCTCTCTCTCTCTCTCTGACATTTCATTTGCATGTCTAAATCGTGTGTGATTAATTGAAGAATCTAAGTGAGATCGAGGGAATCAAGATGAGGTTTTTAATGTACAAAGGGCTACGATTACTGCCTCAAGAAAGAAGTGATTAAAAATGTAGTAGCAAAAGGTGTAAGCTAAAAGGCTAATCAAACCTTTGTTTGTCATGCATGGCGGATTCGGTTCGGCTCGTCTCCGCAGCCGTAGCTCACAGGACGAAACCGAGAAAGCAGCATGCATCGCTAGCTCTCTTCGATCCTTACTCCGATGTACAAATCCACGAGTCTAGGCCCTCGCCTCGTCCGGGCCTGCCGGGCCCGGGCGCGCCGCCGCTGCCGTCGGGTGGCTTGTCTGTGCTTGCTGTTGCCGATGACGAGGTGGCCGCGCCGGCGTGGGAGGAGTAGTTCAGCTTGCAGCTGCCGCCGCCCGCGACCACGCCCGACAGCTCGTCGCCGCCGAGGTGGACGTCGCTTCTTTGGTGCAAGTGCAGCCCTTCGGAGCCCATCAGTCCGCCGTGGGTGAGGCCGCTGCCCACGCCGGCCAGGAACTCCGACGGCAATGGCGACGGCTCGTGCAGCCGCGGGGCCTGCGCGAACCCGCCCGCCGCGCCGAACATGGACTGCGACGAGGGCTGTGAGTCGAGGAGGTTCTGGAAGGAGAGGTAGCTGTTGGGGTCGTGCAGCCGGAGAAGCGCGGAGGACGTCAGCTGGAAGGTGTCACCCGCTCCGGCCGCTGCCAGGGCGGTCGGGTTGGAGGATGCTGCTGCTGTGGTGGCCGTGCCCGTCGTAGCATTGGCATTGGCGACGCCGATGTTGGACGAGGAGGGCGTGGACGATGACGACGACGTGAACGGCGGGAAAGTGGAGGGGGCCGTGGGGAGCTTCTGCGCGAACGGGCGGAGGAGGTACGGCGGCAGCGAGGCGGTATCGGCGGCCGCGCCGGCAGCGGAGCGCAGGGAGGACGGCGAGGGGAAGAGGTGGTCGAAGCGGGTGCGGAGCGACGCGGCGGGGGCACCGACACCAGCGGCGAAGGGCGGGGACGGGATGCCGGTGAACTCCTGCACCATGGCGCGGAAGTTGGATGTGTCAGTGGTCAGCACCGTCGTCGGCGCCCGCCGCGACGCCCGTGTCCGCTTCCGCGAGCCCCTCGGTGGCGCCGGCGCATGCGCTGCGGCCGCCCCTTGCGCCGTCGCAGACGTGTCAGCCTGCGGGCGAGCGCCCGGGTCGGAGCCCGCGACTCGCGGCGACGACGAGGACGCCCCTGCGGCGCCGGTAAGCAGCCCCGAGGCCCCCGACCAGGGATCCGCCTGCTGCCGCTGCTGCGGAGGCGCGGATGCGAATTCTTGGAGGCCGTAGAGCGCCGACCCGTGGAGCGAGAACGCGGCGGCCGAGGGCGACGGCGACGGCCGGAGCAGCGCGGAGAGCGGGGAGGAGTCGACGTCCCCTCCGCCTCCGCCCCGCGAGTCGAACTCGTCGTCGCCGCCGCCGCCGCTCGACGACTGGAGGCTCCCGCTGTTGCCGGAGTCCATCGTATCGCACCACCACCGCACACCAACCAACAACTCACCTTCCCGGTGGTGCAACTCCCCGAAGCCAACCACCACCACCGATCAAACCACTCACTGACCACAAACAGCTAAAAAGGCCGGATCTTTCACTCCGCAGCTGATCCAGGAGGGACGAGTGGCAGACGCGGAAAGAGGAGAAGCTTTGCGACGGACCGGCGACGTGGTATAAAAGGGAAGAGGAGGGGGGGATAGGGCGGCTGCTTCGGAGCACGTTCCCGCAAAAGCAACGGGGACTGACTGACTGCTGGGGGAGGGGGAAGGGGAGGGGGAGAGGAAGCTAGCGTCTGGTTTGGGCTGTTGCTGTGCGCGAGTGCGACTTGGCTGGCTGCGAGTGAGTGCGTGGTATTGTGGTTTGGTGAACAGCATCGTTCCGTGTCCATAACTAGTCTCCGGGGAAAAGGAAAAGCTGCGTGCGCGGCAGCTGACGACGACGGGCCCCGGTGGCAGTGATCCACAGGTTTGTTCCGTCTGCACCACCAGCGTTTTGTCGCCGGGGTTCCGCCGACTGATCAATGTGAACAGAAACTTAGACGGTTTAGCATAGCTCTGACTTAGATCTATATTGGTTCTAAAGTTTATATAATACAATAAAATATTTTAAAAAATTATTTTTAGTTTAAAATAAAAATTAGATGGCCCAACTAAATACTATTAATTTATTCAAAACTCCAGATCTAAGATTTTTTAGCTAGATTTGATCGGCTTAAAAAAATTTAGATCTGAAGCTACGTCAAATAGGGCCTTACTATATCCCAATGACAATAGGCAACTAGTTCGAGGGAGAGTAAATATATGCATCTGAATGTCTATCTACTTGTCGAAGGGTAATTCTTAATAATATATCTGAGATATGCCAGACGATAGATGCGTGATCAATATTTTTAGTGATTGTTGGTGAGTGTGTGTATCGAAGGAACCCAGGAACATAGGTTTATCCAAGTTTAAGCACTCTTTAGGATAGTAGCTCTGCATCATGTGTATTTTCTTACGAGTTTGATGAACTTATCCAGAATGTCTCCCTTTACAAACCCAGTACTGGCCAAGTATATAGCAGGAGATGAGGTGTACCATGTACATATAAGCAGACTATGTCAAATACGATGACTGATATATGCCTGACAAAAACAGCTACTCATAGCTCATCATTATTAGGGGTAAGCACACTCGGTCCACCCTGGTCGTTGTGCAAGCCATGTCCCATCCACTAAATGTCGTCACGCCCGCTGCAAGCCCGTTACGCTCGCCACACTCACCTACTAGGTCATCCTGATACATTAAATGCTATAAGACGGGTCACACCGTCTCTGCGTTGGTCCACGATTTTGCTCGCCTTAAGGTTGCCTGGGAAGGAAAACACATGAGTGGATGACATTAAATGCGATTAGACTGGTTAGGTGAGTACCTGCCCAGCAACCAGAAAGAGTTGGTCGCGGGGTTTCCATCTGCGATCAGGGGACTGGTCGCGCAAGTCTCGTCTGGTCACGCGGGGGTCCATGGTTTTGAAAATATCAACTGTCAGCTGGTATTTATCGATGTGGGCCCTCTTAACAAGAGACCCTTTATTCTTTACATCGCTAGTAGCCCCCAAACTCCATTACGGATGGGGTGGACTGAGTGGTTCACCATATAGTTCCGAGGTTGCTGGACACCATTTGGCCATGGTTAGGTCTGGTCGAATCACTTGAGCCCCATGTGAACATAAGTTCACCCAGGAAGTGGTCGCTGATGTGGCCCGCTTTGGTGGTCGACTCAGGAAACCTCATCCCGAGTGGAGGTTTAAACGTCCGGAGAGAGAGAGAAATCATGGGGGAGAGAATGTGAGTGGGAGAGAAACGTGGGAGAGAGAAACATTAATTGTCGTCAGACCTGAGGGAATTTTGGTTCCTCACACGCAGCATTTCGAAATTCAAACCGGCTGGACTCCGTGATGGTTGGGATATCGTGCGAGCCCAATAAATTGGAAAGCCAAAGATTCTCCACAAATCCTTTCACCACATCTCATAGCCTCCAAGGCTTTGCGCTTAGAGCCCTTCTTCTTCTTCCCCATTCTTGCACCCGCAATGGTGACGCGCACTGGCAATGTAGGGAACTGTCCAAATAATATTCTAATTAATTATTGAGTCGACCATTTATATAAACATAACCGCAATGATTAATCAGAATACCATCCCGGTAGTCCCTAGCATGTGTTTTATGCCCAAATCAGAACACACGTATTTCCAACATATGTCATCACAACAAAGCTTAATAAAGAGCGAGTAATGAAATTATATTATAAGTCTGTAGAGGATTATTATTTACAATAATTTACAACGTACGATCACCAGGAAGATAAAAGAACAGTCTCACCTCCTAGCCACCTAGAGATACTACGCAGCGGAAAACAAAATCTATGAACAATAAAATATGGGTGGAGCCATTTACCCTAATGCACCACCCCAAAACCCCGTCATCCAAGTAGATTGCACAACTCCTACCCATCACCAACATCGACGGGCGTGAAGTAACCAAACACTAGCTCCTCTCATGACTGCTGCAAATGGACAGACCATCTTATCTTATCAATAGCCATCACCGACCATTTTCTAATATATCATACCATCATCCCACATCGTTACTCTATGACTGCTGCAAATGGATAGAAGCATGCTTTTGATCGAGAGTATGGTAATTCGAATTGTTCCTATACCCTGTAGGGGTACATATTTACCCACATGACTCAAGGACCATTCGGCTTGCATGACCACACATGCCCACATAATGGGTACTCATGTCAACCTTTTCCAAGTAAGCTTTAACTGATTGGGACATACGTCTCTAGGTGTGGGGGCTATCTAGAACTACTTACATAGAAAACTAGATACTCGTACAAGCCTATTATGCTCATGATGAAAGTGATATGCCCTAGAGGCAATCCTAAAGATGATTGTATCACATGTCAATGTTCATGTATTTCTGACTAATGTGTTATTTTTTGGATGACTATCATTTACATTGATTAGCAAGTATGTGACTTGTTCGTGGAACTCTTTGTTTATATCGTGATGTTATTCTTTGCTTAGACTTGAGATTATCATTGTTCCTAGAATGTCACACCAGAATGTGCAGTGACATTCTTTAGGGCTACCAAACACTATTCCATAATTAGGTAGTAATAAAGGTAATATTCGGGTTTGTCATGAAACATGTCGTGGGGTGTGAGCAATCAAGATGGATGCCCCTCCTTAATAACGGGAGAGATATCTCTGGACCCCTCGAGGTAGTTGGATTGAGAAAGTGCATGACCATACTAATATGATTAAAGAGTTAATCATGATGAATCTACTACTTGATCGAGTGAATGGTCGAGGTATCACAAAGGTGACACGCATCTTGCCTTGAGCTTGACTGGTATCGTGAGGCAAAGAGATCGGTGCATGTGTGTATCAAGGTTCAGCCGATATGATCTTTATATATACTCGGGAGTCAACATGTCCTGTTAGGGATCGCTATTGACTTAGTTGGGAAAGGATTTCTGACTCGTAGCTATTTGTACATGAACCTAACGGGTCACACACTTAATGGGTTGGAACAAAACATACGAATTGGATTCGTATATGGGTTTGATTGATTGTGATCCATGAGGTGTTAGAGTCATAAAGGGCTTCCAACGTGGGAGCCCATTAGCGAGCTTTATATAAGGAGAGGCGTGCGGTGGGGTGTGCGGGGGAGAGCCACTTCAAAACCCTAGCTACAACCCGCCACACGATCTCCTAAAACCCTAGCCGCGCGTGTGGTGCTAGCACATCGGCACTCGGTGATTCCACCCAGAATGTGTGGATACCATAGAGGCACTGCTACTATTACAATGTTGATCTCCTCGGCGTGTAGATTTTAACACTACTGCTCGGCTAGTCGAGGACCTCCTCGGCTAGTCGATATACTTGCTCGGCACTGGTCACGGAGCATGACACGACCACTCGAAGCTGGTCAAGGATGCGATAGATTTGCTCGGTGGCTAGTTGAGGAACTGGTCGACGAGCACAACCACCTGCTCCGAACTGGTCGACGAGTACGATCACCTGCTCGGAGTTAGTCGAGGAGTGTGACCACCTACGCGGGACTAGTCGCGGACCTGATCGAGAAGCTATTCGAGGAGTTTGACACGTATGACGTTGGATCGGTCTACTCTAACTCTTCTTTCGCTGCACTACACGTCAAATGGTAATGATCTATGATCTTCTACATGCACAGTTTGCTGGGTGAATACAATAGAAATTTTTTATTTTAGGCTAAAGTAGCCAACCCATTCCTCTATACATGACACCCGTGACGTTCAAGCCAAAGGATGATAGCTACAAAAGGTATTCGGATCATCCTTCCCACAATCAAATATGTTGTTACTACGAAAAGTGCTAGAGCCAACTGCAACAATGGTCGGTGCTTAAACGATTCAACAAGTATATGGCATCCGGGTTCCTCTCCTGTCCTACCCCTATCACTGCCCACATCTCGCCTCATCCTCACAACTCATACTTCCTAATATCATCATTATCCTTATGAACAATAAATAAGCTCTAAGCTTGCAAACAATGGTTGAATCACCGCTTGACTTCTACCGAGGACCTATGCATTTCTAAACATATCGGAGAAAACTTTTAAATTAGATAACAACAATATTCTACAAGTTATAAGGATACATATCATTAACAATTTAAGGTAGAGGTAATACATCAACATAGATTCTACCTATATAACCATACATTGTGTAGGATCGATTATACTCTAATAAGGCAATCAGAGGGTGAGGGTGAATGATTGTGGAAACCAAATTGAAAGACTAATTCACCCAAATCAAAAATCGATTTAAACTCAGCATTGCACTCGAAACGAATTGTATATGCTCTAGTAAAATAATGTAGAGAAATATCCACTGGTCCGATTGCTCTTAAATTTGAATAGCGAAAACTAGATTCAAATACAAAACTAACCCAACAAAAATGGAGTCAAGTAGATATGTGGCTCAAGAATTATACCTAGTCAAAGCAGACTATATAAACCAGAATCGAGTATAATACTCATACAACACAATGGTACATCATACAAGTCTCATACAAAGGGCATAGTATAGAAATTTTTTAATCATCCATTAGTTTCGCAAAAAGGAACTAAGCCCTATTACATAATTCTTAAATTCACCGACTTAAAGCCACCCACGATACGGATCCTGAATAAAGTCCTCCGGAAATTTATCCAAGAGATGATGTTGGAGGGAGCCCGTGTCGTGAATGGCATCAGGGTGGGTGAGAGGTTGTGACTCGCCTAACAACATTTCACTCGTGTAGCCTGAGTTATGGAACTACGGCATTTGCAATCCATTGGATGCCCTCGCACCTCGGCCATGGGGATGAGGTACTTGTGTGCCCTACACCACCAGAAAGTGGTGAGTCTGAGGTGCCATGCCATACAGCGTCATATGGCCCTCTCCATACAACACCTTGTGGTTCACCAATCTGCAGCGCACTTGTGGTCCCATCGCGTGTTGCAGCCAATTACGGTGCCTTTGTGTCTCCTAAAGCTTAGCCACCACACAATAGTAGGATTGGTCCAAGGAGCGAACTAACTCTACCATGCGGTGCTTATTCAGAGGGACCGCATCTGAGACATCTTCGAAATAGTTGATGTTGTTGCCCCCAAATTGGAAAGTAGATGAACGACATTCCATGCAGAACTGGAAGTTCATCCTGAAGGGCAGTCATTGTCTTATACGCCACAGCTTGGATTGCCATTTCTTCCGAAGTTCCAACTTGTGAGGAACAGTCCAAATAATATTCTAATTAATCACTAGGAGGATCATTATTCATAATCACAACCTCGATGATTAAACAGAATATCATCCCGGTAGTCCTGGCACATGTTTTGTGCCCAAGATCGAAACACATATCTTCCAACATTTAGCATCATAACATAGCTTAAGAAAGAGCAAGTGATTAAATTTATATTACAAGTTCTTAAGCATGCAACTATTTCCAATAATTTACATCAAAAGATAACAACATCTACGCAGCAGAAATATAAACCTATACAACAAAAGAGAGTGGAGTCACATGCCCTTAGGCTCCACCCCAAAAGCATGACCTCCGAGAGTAGGATGCACTACTCTTGCCCGCCACCCTGATCGGCAGGCACGAAGTAGCCAAACACCGGCTCTTCCTCACCAGTAGCACTTGAAAATGCAGGTATGAGTACGAAGGTACTCGCAAGACTTAAACCATAGAGAGACATACATAGCTCGACTCCAAGAATTATGCATTGAGCCATTAGCAAGGAAAAACCACATAGTTAAGTTAAACATAAGTGATAAGCAACCTAGACACATGTGTGTGAGCAACTAACTTAACCAACAACAACATAACTCTACCCTACCATAACCAACTGAACATAAATAACTGGAACCATTATAAACATACATGTAACAAAGACCAACTCAACCATCTCCCATATATCCAACCATCAACCACAAGCGAAAACTCTATGACCGGTGCAGATGAAACAATCGCATGCTCACGACTGAGAGCGCGATATTTCGAAATATTTTTACACCCTACAGGGGATACTCCTTTACCCACACGACACGAGGACCATGCGGCTTGTGCCACCTGCTAAAGTGCACACAAAGAGGTACTCGTGGCAACCTTTCCCAATAAGCCCTAACCATTTGAAACAAGCAGCGCTCGATGCAGAGGTGCTAGAACTACTCCCGAAGCAAACTAGCACATCTACAAGCCCGCTCGCTCACACTGTCGATGTTCAGGCCCAAATAATCACAGCTATAGAGGTATTCGGCTCGCCTTACCATTAGATCGGCATGTGGTGAGTAAGGTAAGTGTTAAAGCCAACGGCATCAACGGACGATCTTAAATGATGCAAGTAGTCTACGGTGTCCCCGTTCCTCTCCCGGACTGCCCCCAGGACTTTCCTCTAGAGCAAAAAACACCCCTAACACCACCCACATCTCGCCTCATACTCACCACTCATCCAACCATCGCAACATCATTAAGCATTTGTATCCATAAGTGAGCCCTATGCTCATGAACAACGGATGCGCCGTCGTTCGACTTCTACCATTGACCTATGCATTGCTAAGCATATCGAAAGACTCTTAGACATCGACCAAGCTACCAAGACTACAAGGATATGGATATGTAATTTAACATAGGTTCTACCCCACCAACCCGACACTAACTTACTAACCATGCAAGCATACATAAGGCATAGCTTATCAATTTTAGAATTTATTTAATTGAACAAAAGGGTCCAATATGCTTAGTTACTTGCCTTGCTGCTCAGGTGGCTGCCTATAATTATCCAAGCAACACTCGTAGATATATGAAAGATTAGAGTCGTCTTCAACCACGGTCGTATCACGCTTCGACTCCTTGTTCACTAAAGAAAAGCGCATGCGATGATGAACATGAGTGAAATGCAATAATACATGCTATAATATGCATATGATGAATTGCCATCAAATATGCTGCACAATACATGAAAACATTTTTCCTAGTTAGAGAAAGTCGTAAGAAGACTAGCAAAATTTGTTTCGCTAATTTTGGACTTATGAATTAATGAAGCTTTAACCTAATTAATAAATCTTAGAAATTTAATTAATCATTTAATGTCTGGGACATTTTTAATAGGTATATTACATTACTATGAAACCAAAAAAATTAGTTTCATAATTTTTGGAGCTACAGAGAATTTACTATAATTTTTACAAGTTTCAGGAAACAATAAATTGTGCTGAAAACGGTTCTACAGAGTTGACCGCGGTCAGACCGCCAGCGAACAGAGAGGTTTGAGTTCTGGCGGTCAGACCGGCCCAAGAGGCGGTCGGACTCCTGGAATAGTGGTCACACCGCTATATGCGGCCAGGGGAACTTGGTGAACTCGCTGGCGACCATTCCGGCGATTCAAGTGTTTTTTGGGGTGGGGATTTGGACCTAGAGCATCATCTTGAGCTCCTCTACCGCATAGGACTACACGCATAAGCCGAAATCAACCAAAACTTGGCTATAGATACCAAAACATCAAGAACTCATGAACTTCAACCCTAGCTCCAAATTCTTAGATTTCGACCAACCAAATCGTGCTTTCGTGCCATGGGAGCCTAGGAGACTCACCCAAGACGCTTTGCCAAGCTTGAGGACCACCGGTTGAAGGAGGAAACAGAGGGAAAAGCTCGGGAGACGAAGAAACCCGGTGTTCCTCACGTTTGAACCCTAAACACCAAAAGACATCAAATCCGGCCCAAATCCTTCGGGAAAGAGCAAATGAATTGGAGGGATAGGAACTTATGAGCTAAGGATCGCCTTGGTACTACATGCATACCTCAAATCCTTCTCTTAAGGTCGGATTTTGGGAGAAAGGGAGAGAGAGAGCTTGAGAGGGGAGTGAGAGGGAGCTACTGCCCTTGCTAGCCCGGTTGAGCACGGGAGAGAGGGAGTGGGAGCAGGTGGGTGCACGTGAGGGAGGGTGAGAGTGAGGTGGTTGGCCCACTGAGTGGGGCCCACATGCTAGAGAAAGGAGGTATTTTCAATGCGATTTCTATTATTTTCTCTCTCGTATTAGTTTCTCTCATCCAATTAACCCAAAATGAATTGCTCTAATGTGACAAAATAATTCACCTTGAATTTAATTATGATACTAATGACATATGATTAAGCTTAATCACGTGATTGCAGAATTTGGGACGTGACATAATTGCCTCAGAGTAGTGGGGATTAGCCCCACCTTCGATAATTCTTGCCCGAATGTCTACGGTCATCAAGTAGTCCACCAAATCTGGTCTGACTCGTCGAGCATACACCGTGTTTCGGAGCATAGGTGAAGTTCGTGTGCCAAAGCATCACACGGAGGAGTGTGGGTAAACCTTCCACACACTCAGCACGTGTAACCATCACCAACGTAAGAGCGGCCATCCTTAACCTATTAAGAAAGAGATGAGTTAGAGATCATGTTTAAACCGATTATCAATAAGCAGAGGTACGAAAAGCTCTAGATAAGATGAGGAATAAAATAGAGCAAACACTTAGGAACTAAAGATAAACTTTAGTTAGTTGTCTTAGTGAGGTTGACATGTTTTATTATCCCATCCTAAGCATTTTTTGGCTACTTTATTAAACCAAGCTTTGATACCACGCTGTAAGGAACTGTCCAAATAGTATTCAAGCTAATCATTAGGACAATCATTTTCTATAATTACACCCACAATGATTAACCGGAATACCATTCCATTAGTCCCGACATGTGTTTATTTCCAAGATCAGAACACACGTCTTTACAACAAGCACATCATCACAAGACATAATAAAGAGAGAGTAATTAAATTAAGTTACAAGTCTTTAAATAGATTAAACTTTACAATAAAATACATAACTTGAACATCTGCTAGAGTAGCTATGCAGCAGAATAAGATACGTAACGACAAAAGATGGGTAGTGTCATTTGCCCTAAGGAACCACCCCAAAATAACAACACACGAGTAGAATGGCACTACTCCTGCCTGTCACCAACATCGGCGGGTGTAAAGTAGCTAAAAACTAAATCTTCCTCACCTAAAAAGTAAACAATGTACATGAGTACGAAGATACACGCAAGACTTAATCAATAAGGGCACTTATAAATAGCCCGACTCTAAAGAGAATGCATATGGGTAATTATGCAAGGACTCGGCCACAAGGGTTAAGTAAATTCATATGCAAAAGTGATTTGAACTTAAGTGTAAGCATCTACACCTAACCAAAACACCATTGTATCATGAGATCATCAATATAACAAAGCTGTAACTTGTACCATATCAACTCTTCATCAACATCACCAGCTATGTCCCAACATTCCATCACAACATCCTAATAACAAAACTCTACAATTTATGTGGATGGATAGTAGCGTGCTCATGACTGAGAGCATGGCAATTCAAATTGTTCTTATACCCTGTAGAGGGTACATCTTTATCCACACAACGCGAGGACCATTCGGCTTGTGCCACCCGCTAAAGTGCACACAAAGGGATACCCATGTCAACCTTTTCCAATTGAGCCCCGACCATTTGAATATGCACCTATAGGTGCAGAGGTCCACTAGGGGTACTCCTGGATCACAATTCAGATCAATGAAATCCGGATCACCCTCAATCACGCCCATGTTACCCTCCAGTCCTTTGTTTACCAAGAAGAACGCGTGCAATGATGAGTATGAAAGAGATGCAATGAAAAGTGCTACATGATGCATAACAGTAGTGGATGCATCCTATACCATGCCAAGAGGACAAGACATACAAAGGAACAAAGCAGTTTGTGAACTAAACTTCACTGGAAAACTAATAGGCATCCAGAGTATCCGGGTTCCACCGGAACCTCCGGGTTCGGACCCTCCGGGTTGAGCCAAAATCAACAGGGAAACCTCCGGTTTGGGTTCTCGATTAATTCTAAACTCAAAATAATCTAGAACCTCCGGGCTAGGCCGGACCCTCCAAGTTTGGTCAGATTGTCTAGGTTTTACTCCGAGCGAGGGTGCTCAGTTAATTTTAACCCGAGTTACCCAGAACCTTCGGGTGTACTTGAACACTCCGGGTTCGGGCAGACTTGTAACTCGCAACAATTTCCTAGATTGATTCAGTGTGCATGTAAAAGCCTATCCCACCCAAACATCTATAAGGATCAATGTAAGGATTCTAAACTCAAGTTACACACTAAACAACACGAAAACTTGGGTAGATTTGACTAGGCTCAACCGGAACCTCCGGGTTTAACTCGGAGTATCCGGGTTCCTGTAGAACTCATGTTTGTGATGATTTGTCGCTCGATTCGACTTGCATGTTGAAATCCAAACCACATCAATGTGCAATGGCACTAAGACATTTGCGCTAAACCTAATTTACCCACTCTACAAGCTCAAATCACTAGCTCTAACTCTTTTAAAACTCGTCATACTAGCTCCATTTTAAGAACACACGGTGCATCACCATTTTCAAGAACGTAGCTCCTAAACTTGAATCCGACCAAACCAAACCTGCATTCTCACCGAGGGAGTCTAGAGAACTTACCCAAGGTCCTTTCCATGGGTTGTGACCGTTGATTTAGGGAAGAATCAGAGGAAAAAAACTTTGAGAAGGGAAGAAGGCGTACTGCTGCAATTTCAGAGCAAGGTGGTGATGAAAATGAGTTGCAATCTCCAAACCTTCATGCATGTGAGAAATTTTTGGATGGTTGGAAAGCTAGAGAGGTGGGGAATGAGGTGATATAACATGTATACCTCGAATCCTTGATCTTGAGGGAGTTTTTGGTGGAGAGTGGAGAGTGTTTGAGAGAGGGAGAGGAGAGCTCCTACTGCCTTGGCTATTAGAAAGTGAGTGAGGGAGAGAGTGTGCGGGTGGGGGAGGGAAGGGGTACTGCTGCAGCTGAGGAGGAGAAGTGAGGTGCTGGGCCGGCTAAGGTGGGTCCCACTTGCAAGAGAGACAAGATCAATAGCTGCAGAACCATCTCTCTCTCTCTCTCTCTCTCTCTCTCTTACTCTCTCTCTCTCTCTATTTTTTCCCCAAACGAGGTACTCTAATGCCCAAGAATTCTAATCCAATTTAAATGGATTCTCCCGCCACGTCTACGCGAGACTTAAATTAGCGAAAACTCTAACATTGGTTATTTTCAAAATACATAGCAAAGATCAAACCACCATTATAAATAACAAGTACTCAACCATGCGTAACAATTGAACCTGATGCTCATGATGCATGATTATGCTTAATGACATGATTATGAAAATTGGGGAATGATAGATCCCACGGCCGACGGATCGTTGAAGCACCAAATCAGAGGTGTACGGCTCCCAAACGACCATCTCAGGTCGCAGGTGGTCAAACTGCTCTGTGAAAGCCTCGTTCGTGGAACAAACCTGCACTTCCGCCCACTGCGACTCAAAATTACGGTTCCTCTAAGTTAGGGAATGACTATTACACATACAAAAGTTGCAGTTAGTTTGAAGAACGTACCCATCAACGTGTCCAAAGTGATCCCATCGTTGTCTTATCAATGTCGTCGTCGTACATGTCTGAGGTGTAGTGGTAGCACATGAGGTCGTCCAACCTGAAATCGCTCGAATGACCACAACTTATGTAGTAGAGGCATACCCTTCAGAAGAGACCTTGGGTGTGTCTTCACGCATGCCTCGCACAAGTTGCAGTATGTGGTACCACGAACTGATGAACCCTAGGACACCTGATGAACGTTGTCACGTCTGCATCAGCAATAGCCCAGGCATGTGCTATCCAACATGCATCCCCGGTGTTGACATGGGTGGATGTGAACATCACCCAACAGAACAACCATAGCAGGTAAGCCTCCAGGTGTCGAGCAACCTGATAGTCTGTGGGGTCCTCAGCCATTTCCTTCACCTACATAATACCATTGATTGTTAGTACCGGTAATAAATGGGCGAACCTTTTGCAACATAAAATTAAAGAAGCAACTAAAAATTATTATTAACCCTGAACTGCTACACCCACTGTTTCTTCAGCATGTGCTTCTAATTCACTACAATTGGTAACACGTCCTCGTCCAATGGCTCAAGTAGAACTCTCTGGAACCTCTCGAACAAGTCCATCTGCCAACCAAGTGGAGTGATCGAGGAGCCGATCGCTTCACCAGAAATTGGTAACCCAGTGAGCATGGAGACGTTATGTGGTGTGATTGTCATCTCCCCAAGCGGTATGTGGAACATGTGTGTTTTTGGCCTCCATCGGTCCACCAAAGCCAAAACCAGGGAACAGTCAAACGAGAACCATGGTGACCGCTACACGTGGTTGTCGTCATCGCCACACTCTACTACCTGATGTGGACCCGTGGCCTCATCTGTGGCCTGCACCATCTATGCAAGAGGAAGAGGTCCTGCGCGGTCCAACCTGCAATACATGAGTTGAGTAGTTAACATACAAAATAAAATATTGTTGTAGGGAGATTGAACTATTTGTACAACCTGTTGATCCACCGATGGTAAAGTCACCAAGCCCTCAGAGGTGCACGCATCATCAACATAGGAATGGACGTAGCGCCACGTGTGGCCTGTAAGAAGCCGCGGTGACATTGGTCCAAAGAACGGTCCAGAATCTTGTACAGTGGCTCCATCGCTGCCAATAATACACATACATTATATAATATTACACAAATAATGCACAATGCAGAAAACACATTAAAAACTGCAAATATCAAATACAACTATTCACACAAATTATCGCATAGTTCTTACATCAGGAACATAAGTCATACACAAATAGTACAACTTAGTTCTCACATAACAAACATCAATAGTACACTTAATTCCTTTATAGCATATCCCTCGTGGTCCACCCTTGGCTCGTGCATTGCTTGTCCTCCACGAACACCTCTCCCACGTCGAGCATCGGTAGGTAGCCCTACTCCAGCATTGTTGTGGTTAGACTGTGGGCAATTTTTTGTCTTGTCACCAAACTCATCACACTCAGTACACCTCCTCATAGGCCCATCAACCTCAGTTTCATCCATGTCATTGCGAATACGCCTAGTGTGCGTTTGACCACATTTCCCATATGAATGTCTAAGTAGCATCATAAGGGGCAGACATATCGGCATATCTCTATCATAAACTATGAAGTTATCATATGCACTGAATCCATAGAACTCCCCAGTCCATGTCTGAACCACATTTTCCTTCAAGTAAAATTGTAACACGTATAGTGAGGTTCTCACACCCACTTGTGACAATGCAACCAGCACATGAGAATAGGGGGCATGAAAAAGCTTTGGTTTGTTACAGGTGCATTCGCACCATCCATTAAAAACTTGTCCTAGGTTCACCTCACGAGTAACAATTCTAGTATCGCTCCGCACCACTCCTTTTGAGCTCAGGATTATCTCAAAAAGGTGCTCATTGACGCCCATACTACAAATAATGTCTTCCACTATCTTCTCATTTTTCTTTTGCAAGTGTGTCATCATTCAGTTGGTATGCGGTGTATGCATTGTTGTACAGTGAATAACAACAGTAGCATACCTCTTTTGGTAGCACCCAATAATATCGTACAACATGCCCTCAATGATTACAACAAGAGGGAGTCCACGCAAACCTCTAATGACCTAATTATAGACCTCTGCTATGTTAGTAGTCATGACACCATACCTACCAAGATGTATCAAAATGAATATTCATCAATTTTTGAACATACTAGTTTGTACTACACATAAAAATAACTTACGAACAACACATACCTAGCACCTCCGGTGTCATAGAACAAGGACCACTTCTTCTCTAGCTCTGCTTCAATCCAGTGTGAGAAACATTGGATGTTTCTTGCCGACCTTCTTCTCAGATTATGAGGTTCAATGCATGCTCAAGAGGCGGCAGCACCTCCGGTACAGTGTCATCATCAATAGGCAGATTCTTATTCCTCTCCTGGACATGCGCCCTTCCGCACTTATCCAATTCATTCCACAAAGCATCAAATTTACGACTTTGGTTCTGATTGCACAATCTCTTACATATGCCCATCGATGCCTTGTTCTTGAATTTCTTATAGAAATTTGCTCTCATGTAACGCATACACCACCAGTTCTGCAGGTCAAGCCATGGAAACGGCTCACTTGAATCCTCTTGTAGTGCCTTTGTAGAAGATAAGATCCCAGCATATCAATCGTGTATAATGCAAACATTAGGTCGATCATGGACAATTCCAGTCTTAAGATGCCTAATAAACTAGAGCCAGCTCAACCTTCTCTCACCCTCCACAAATGCAAATGCTAAAGGAAGTATCTGGTTATTCACATCAACACCAATTGCAGTGAAAATCTGGCATTTGTACTTTCCAGTCAAGAATGTGTCATCCACAAAAAGCAAATGACGACAATGTTGGAAGGACTGAATACAATGGCCCAAAGAAAAGAAAGCACATCGAAAAATCCTAGGCTACCTTTCATCAATTTTAGTCTCCTTGAAAGCGATGTATGTGTCAGGGTTCATTTCCTTCAGAATTTCGAGGACACGAGGAAGGTTGCAATAAAAAGCCTCATAAGTACCCCCAGCGCTTCTCCAAGGCTTTCTGCTTCGCAAGCCAAGTATTTTGATAAGTAATATCATATTTGAACTGTCGTAATATTGCTCGTTGGATAAACGAGCATTCCATATCCCACTTCTGAATAATCTCAATAAACAATTCATTTGCAACTAGTGCAATAGTGAGGTTACTGTGCTTTCGACCTATGTTTTCCAGCTTACAATTGTGTTCAACCACTATAGGGACTACCCAATGGGTCAAATGCTTTGGCTTGTATGCATGAACATAAAAGTTAGCATCCAGGATTTCTGCACTTCACATTGTACTTTTCTAGAGTTGACGCAGCAACCCATGTCTCCCTATGTGATGCCACTGCCCATCGTGCCACTTCATCATTCATTTAAGACCGATTGGAGAAGACCTGATTTAGGTGAACCATACTTGATCCATACACCCAAGGGGAATCATGGTTTCCTATAACTTTCATCTTCACTTTCTCATGCAAGTTCCATTGACCTAAGATGGCGGTTTTAGAGGACTCATCATCATCATCATCATTGTCTTCATCGTCGTCATCATCATCATCCTCCACATTTGCAGATTGCAATAAAATTATTCCTCATGTACCATGTTATGGTCCACGTTCTCAAGATCAACAACAATTTCTTCAATTTCCTCCCATGCATCAGCCTGACCCTCAACCTCTGCCTCAGTTGTATGCCATTGCTCAACTTCTTCACTCGACACTGCATGCCCCCGCTTATCCTCTTCTTCTGTAGACGTTCTCAAGATCAACAACAATTTCTTCAATTTCCTCCCATGCATCAGCCTGACCCTCAACCTCTGCCTCAGTTGTATGCCATTGCTCAACTTCTTCACTCGACACTGCATGCCCCCGCTTATCCTCTTCTTCTGTAGGTGTTGCTACACTACTATCATCGCACACTTCTCTTTGACAAGCATGCACCAGTATATTAAACTTAGCCCCACGATACCTACATCACTTCAACTATTTCAACCACTCATCCATTCGATACACTAGTTTGAACTCTCAACAAACTGGATCTAACGTACGAGTCTACATGCCATACACCGCAATGGAATAAATGTCAGGGTCTAATTGAAGATATTGGGTGAACCACATTCTCATCTCCTTCATCTTTGTACCCTCAGGGTTTAGGTGCTCAATAATAGTAAACGGAAAATTGCTCAAATCAACACCAGATGGACTATTACGGATTTAACCGTTTCCATAGAAAACTATAAGATTTATAGTGTTTGACATAACTGCAACCTAAAATAAATATATCAAATAAATTACCAAGTTAATTTCATGTGACTAACTTCATGCCATAAACAATAACTATATTTCTCTAAATTGTTTAATCTAACACTCAATATCAAATTTTATGAACCCTACATGTACCATAATATAATTTCTCATAACCTAAAATATAAATAATTCCTTTATTATCTCTAACTAAACTTATGTAGATCTATAACAACATAATCCTAAAATTACGTAAATCTAAAACAATATTACGAAGAAAAAATTACCTACAAAATATTTACTTTACTCTAAAACCTATAGTGCTCAAGACATATTTGTGACATGACATAACTTTCAATAAAATTATTCTCGACCTAAATGAAAAATTATATCATCTAGGGTTATAGCAGTATAAAATATTATAAAATTACATAATTTACTTTATATTCACAATCTGTATAAAACCTAACTAAACTTAGAACAAATATCTCAAATAAAATTATATGTTACATCTGTCTAATAAGTATAACATACAACAAATACTTCAAATTAAATTGCACATCTTGATGTCATTACTAAATCTATAAATAATTTCCCGACTTATATATCCTAAAGTAAATATTGTATATGTATAATAATTACAACCTAATTTTTATTATTTCTATGGGCATCTACAACTACCAAATACATCAAATTAAATTGTGCACCTATGATAATATTACAAAATCTATATTTTATTTTCCGACTCATTTATCCTAAAGTAAATATTACATCTGTCTAATAATATGTCCTAATATTAATTACTTCTACGGACATCTACAACTACCATATACTTTAAATTAAATATACATCTACGAAAACATTATTAAATATATAATTTATTTCTATACTCATTAATTATTTCTACCAATATCTAATTATAACAAAAAATAATACTAACAAAAAACATAATATTTTTACCTTATTTCTTTTTGTCCTCCTCCTCTTCCTCCTCCTTCCTTTCCCTCCTCCTTTCTACTGCTCCCTCTCCCTCCTCCTCCCTCCTTCTTTTTTCTCTCCTTTCTCATTCCTCCTCTCCTTCTTCTTCCTCGCCTTTTTCTCTTGCTCTCCTGAACCGAGCACTCAGCCGAACTCGCAAATGGCAACGAGGGGAGGAGGGGTCGTGTGGCCAGGATAGGGCTGATAGTTTTTGTACCCTCAAGATGCGAAAACCTATCACGTGTCCGGTTATCACTGCCTCATGCCGTGACTAGTGACATGTCAGTAGTTTTCGAGCACCCAGCCCACGACAACAGTTTTTCGAGCCCTCGGGCCGTGAAAATCCATTTTTCATACCACCATGGTGCGAAATCTTGCTTACTGTGCACATATGGGAATTTCGCAGGTGTATTCATTTTTCCAGGGTGTGAAAATTAATTTTTCGCATCCCCGGGACTCAAAAATCCCTTTCTCGTGGGACCAGGACGCGAATAGATATTATTTTTGTAATTTCCATTATTTGCATATTATTTTTTAAATAATCTAACATAGTAATATTAAAAAATATCGGATGAACTCATCATGCACATATAGAGTGTGATTGAATGTCTCATGGGAGCAACCTTGTCCGACGAATGAGTATAAATTTATAGAAAAGCATATTTGATTACATACATACACTATTCTAGCCTGACTTAGTTATATAAATATACACCCACAGTTTGGCTTGGGCGAGAAGCTCACCGTAGTCTGGCCCGACGAATGTAGGCTTCTATATCTCCTTATACAGTCATACCTACTTGTCAGTGTCACAAAATTATTTTTATACGAGCAATCAATAATAGTTTCAACTCTTATATCCATTCATGCGACATTAAATTTGATCAATTAAATATAAACTTAACTCAACCTGTTTAGATAGATACAACTAATTAAATATTTTTTTTATAATTATGACTCATTTGATACTGTTTTCTTATAAGCTACACATATGAATATCCGGAATAATCCGGATAACCAACATATTGAGGCGCACGACCACGTGAGTCATCTGACGTCCCACCGGCCTCCAGGGAGGATGGAAACCTAAACAACGGTAGCGCAGGTGCAGCTACGTTACCGAACAAGAGTTGTGTACGTGCAAGTTGTTGGTCCTGGCCCCTGTTCAGATCTCCGTTTCCGTTTGGAACGAGGACACGTGCCGCCATCTGTACCTGTTGAATACTGGAGTACTACCGTAGAACTACCTCAGCGTGTCACAAAGCTCTTGCCGCCGTGAGACGGCCAGAAACGCTGCTAGGGTCGAGAGCTGGTACCCAACCGCAATGTGGTTGGAAGAGTATAATTCCAGCGGTTTGGTGACGACCAGGGGTGGGTCCAAATTTGGATATATGTTTCTGGATTGTATGCTTATCGATTACCTAGAAGTGGTCTACATTAATAGCGTGAATATACTGGAAATAATGTTTTGTCATGATTATATTTGATTAAAAATTAGTCTATTTTTATTATTACTTTTATTTTATTTGTACTATTTATTTAGATATTTTGTTTTCAAATCATATGGAAATCGAATTGCTAATTTTTTATAATTTTAAATTCTAAATTTAGTAATTTATTAATCGTATTTGATATGGATTCTTTGGTTTAATTTTGATCATTAGATATTTATAACCATACGTGACCGAATTATTTTTTTCGATTAATATGGTAATTTTTATGATCTTAAGAACGAACGTGATAGTTTATTTTAATACTCTAATAATAATATAATAGATATAGGTGGAATTTCGTCCAGTACCTATGTAATTATAGCCTTGATATCGTAGAATCCACAGTAACTAATCCTTGCGGAAAAAAGAACAGGATTTACAACTAAAGCTGCCTTCACGTCTGAAAGAAGATGAGGTAGAAGAAGACGGCTCCTCGTGATAGCTTTTGCCAAGACCCGGTCAACTGACAAGTTGGTGAAAGGTGGCTTCAGGCTTTCAGCTCCGTGTCGTCACCGGTAACTTGCACCGAAAGTTCCTGCCTGCCACTGCAAAAACTCTTGTACTCCACCTTTGTTTGTTAGCAGTTAAAAGTCATTAACCTAAGCCTTAACCTCGGAGAAATGCTAGAAGTCCTCTCACATTAACGTCGGTGTGCGATGACCGACAAGACCCGTCAAAATTACTGGATAGAATATGCTGCTCATCCTGCGCGACGTCCGGTCAGTGAAGTTCTTCTAGAACATCTGACGGCGGCAGCGGTGGTCAATGGTCGTTGAGGGCGCTCCTTTCGTCTCGCCTTCGGACGGAGCGAGGGAGCCATCGGCCGTGAGATCTGTACCTGTCCAGAAAATGCTTTCTCCGGTTCTTTCTCACATCGGATGGGGGATCTATCTCCACTTGGAGGTTCAATGACGAAACTGGTTGCTAGATTACTTGAACTCATATGAACGTTGAGACGTTGAGTTATGGAATCTGCTCCTGTAGTGAACGTTAGGTATTTCAACCAATCTATCAACCTATATCTTAATATTTCACGAGAAAGAAAGCCACAACGTTCACTCTCAAAGTAACAAAATTACCACGTTAATTTAAAAAAATATATATAAACCACTCATTATTATAAACATCTAACAGTCTAGATTAAACCAAATAATCCATTTCAAATATAAGTAATAAATAGATAAATTCGAAATTAAAAGATATAAAAAATTAGCAGTTCGATTTTCATACGGTTTGGAAAGAAAAACATCTAAATAAAGAGTTCAAATAAAATAAAATAAATAATAATTGAAATTTAGGTTATAATAGAAAAAAGAAGAATCCGTATCAAATATAGTCTTAATAAAATCAAATACCTAAATAAAGAGTTCATGTAAAATACAATTAATAAATAGCTAAAATTCATAATAAAAAATAATAAATTTAAAAAAATTCACTAAAATAATAATTAAGAAGCATTGTGTAACTAAAGGTCATGGACAGGTAGTAGGTAAGGCACAACACGGAGGTAAGATAAATATATTCTGATTTTTGTTGAGATAGCTACACCTTATGCATAATTATGACAGTTGATCAAAACGTATACGAATTGAACTAATACATATATACGATTCAGGTATAAGTTTGGAACATAAATAATTTTCTCTTCCACTAACATAATGTTCATCTCTTATTCTAATTTTATGTATTTTGTAATTAAATGACACTAACCACGTAACAAAAGCTAAAGAGACTAATTTTTAATAAAAAAATTATCATGATAAAATATTGTAGCGAGGCTAGCCACACTAGTAATGTGAACCACTCATTGCTACGAACATTTAACGATCTAGATTAAACCAAAGAGTTCATATCAAATACGATTAATAAATAGATAATTCAAAATTAAAAGATATGAAAAATTAGCTATTTGAATTCCATATGATTTGGAAAGAAAATTATCTAAATAAAGAGTCCAAATAAAATAAAATAAATGATAATTTAAATTGGGGTTATAATAGAAAAAAGAAAGATCCATATCAAATATAGTCTAGAAAAGATTACTAAATAGCTAAATTCGGAATTTAAAATTATGAAAAATTAGCAATTCGATTTTCATACTGTTTGAGAAGAAAAATATCTAAATAAATAATTCAAATAAAGTAAAATAAATAAAAATTGAAATTGGGGTTAATATAGAAAAAAGAAAGATCTATATCAAATATAGTCTTACCGCATTAATCGGAAAAAAAGAAAGGGATATAAACCACTCATTGTTATAAATATCTAACGGTCTAGATTAAATAAAAGAGTCCATATCAAATACGATTAATAAATAATTAAATTCGAAATTAAAAATTATAGAAAATTAGCTGTTCGATTTTCATACGATTTAGGAAGCAAAATATGTAAGTAAAGAGTCCAAATAAAATAAAATAAATAATAATTGAAATTAGGGTTAAAATAAAGAAAGAAATATTCATATCATATAGTCTTAGAAAAAATCAAATACCTAAATAAAGAGTTAATATAAAATATAATTAATCAAATATTATTGTACTAAAATATTGTAGTGAAACTAGTTACGCTATTAACATAGACCACATTTCTAGTTTGAGAAAGTAGTAAGATGCATTCACAGACAACTTCTCTGCAAAGGTTGGTGACGAAGAGCCTCGACTTAGAACCGGTGAAATTCGTAGCTGAAGCTAAAACTTGCGGAAATAGAGCTCGATCGGTACGCTAAGTCAATCTCTCTATTTTTGTCCGCAAGTACTGTGGTGCTGTCAAGATGACCCGAAATCAGGACTCAGTGTAAAGTTGGAATGGTCTAAACTTTACTATATATGTAGCTTCTGGTACCGTTACCAAAATAAACATTTCAAAGGAACGTCACCAGCAAGGTCTAACAAAAGAACAAATGAATGACAAATAAAAAAGGGCAGCCCATGAAGTTTTGCTTGTTCGTTACACAGGCCCATCAAAGTGAAACGGGATATGAGCACGCAAATGAGCAGCAACCTTTTGACGTTTCCATTCGCAATTCGAACTTGTAATCGGCCCAGAACTGAACTCCATAGGCCGGGAGACGGGCACCGAACAAGGAGTTTTTTTTTTATTTTCACAATTTCTAACTTAAAAAATTAAATAAATAGCTCCCGATAAAAAAATTTAAAATACACGGCTACCGCCGGTTAGTACTATTTCCGTGATGAAGAGTACTCAGCGCTCAATTTTTTATTTTTATCTTTTTTTTAAATAGTGATCTTTTATTACTCTAAAAATCTTTAAAAAAATTGTACATATTCCATACCATTTTAATTGGATTCACTTAAAAATCATGCGTATAATTTAAACTAAAATTCTTAAAAAAAATGTACTTTTATAACTTCTAGAAATTGTTAGTACATCAAATAAATTCTAAAAAATTTAGAAAAACTCACTAATATTCTTCTTATATAATGGAATAATTTCTAAAATTATTTTCATCACTAGGTTTTTATAGCTCTCAAACGACTGCAACTCTTTGAGAGGATGGTAGACGTCTATTTTATAATTTTTTTTATTTGAGAGCTATTTATTTAATTTTTTAAGTTAGAAAATGTAAAAATAAAAAAAAGCTCCCGAACAAGTTAGCTGAGCACGTCTCAAGCTATTTTTATATTTTCAAATTTCAAAATTAGTATTTTTAGGCATTCGTTTGAAAATATAGTAAGAATATGCGTCTACCTATCGCATAGAATTACTAATTTTGAAATTTTAAAATAAAAAATTCCACGTCTCAAACCGCCCGCTCCACCCGTCGCGCCTTCCCGGCTTCCCGCGACACGTGCCGCCACTGGGCCAGCCACGTACTCGCTCGCTCCGACAAGACGTCGCACGCGGCACGCAGAGCCGGACGCTCTTCTGAGACTCTGTCTGAGCGACCGCCGCGACCCGCGGCTAATCACGATGCTGCGGAGGACTCTTCCGGCGCTCCGGTCGGTGAAGGACGGCCTTGCCGACGCCGCCCGGCAGGCCGTCAAGGCCGACGCGCACTTCCCGTCGCTGCGCGGCCACCCGGCCGCGCGCGTCAACGCCCGTGAGGCCGCCGAGGGGCAGGCCCGGCTCGCCGCGGCGGAGGAGGAGAGGCAACGCGGCGCCAAGCCGGAGGCGACCACGGTGAAGGAGTTCCAGGTGTACCGGTGGAACCCCGACGCGCCCGGCCGGCCGTTCCTCCAATCCTACTTCGTCGACCTCGCCACCTGCGGCCCAATGGTACGTGTCGTTAATTGATCCTGTTTGTTGATTACTTCTTTCTGCGTGTGATTAATCGAGTACGTGTTGATTTCTTGTTGTGGATCTCTCGACGGGCCAGGTGCTGGACGTGCTGCAGAAGATCAAGTCGGAGCACGACTCGACGCTGGCGTTCCGGCGGTCGTGCCGGGAGGGCATCTGCGGGTCGTGCTCCATGTGCATCGACGGCGTGAACACGGTGGCGTGCCTGAAGCCCGTGGACACGGACACGTCGCGGGCGTCGATGGTCACGCCGCTGCCGCACATGTACGTGGTCAAGGACCTGGTGGTGGACCTCACCAACTTCTACCAGCAGTACAAGTCCATCGAGCCGTGGCTCAAGACCAAGAAGCCGCCGCCGCGGCAAGGGCGGGAGCACGCGCAGTCGCCGGCGCAGAGGAAGAAGCTGGACGGGCTGTACGAGTGCATCCTGTGCGCGTGCTGCAGCACGGCGTGCCCGTCCTACTGGTGGAACTCGGAGGCGTTCCTGGGCCCCGCCGCGCTGCTCCACGCCTACCGCTGGGTATCCGACAGCCGCGACGACTACGGCGAGGAGAGGATACAGTCGCTGTCGGAAGGGTGGGACAAGATGTACAGGTGCAGGATGATCAAGAGCTGCACGGCGACGTGCCCCAAGAGCCTGGACCCCGCCGCCGCTATCTCCGCCATGAAGGCCCTGCACCAGCTCCGCAAGGCTTGACGATCGATAGACAGGGAGTGCTGGCCCTGCATGACACGCCAATGCAAGTGGCTAGCTTGCGATGTGACGAGAGCGTGCTGCATGTGCATGTTGTGATCTGGGAATAAGAATGCTCTGCGGATCTCGGGCTGCTTGCCTGTACGATCTAGCGAGTTTACTGTTTATGTACTCATATTCTACTTTCTATTATTTCTTTTTAGAACGCAAATTCGAGTATGTACTCAATCAAGTACTGATGGTTTCTAGTTTATTTTTGAGAAACTTTCATCTAGGGAGTAGGGCTTGCCATTTGAAAAAATATTCAGCGCTCAGCGCCCCCCCCCCCCCCACACCCACCATGGTGATCGGACGACGATGACACAAAATCTAGGCCATAGCACCACCGTCATCAACAATATGTGTGGCCAACGAGTTAGCCCTAGGTGAAACAATGAAACAGACATATCCGTAGTAATGAGTGCCCAAGCATATACAATATCATCCACACATGGATCAATGGAGTCATAGATATCTAAACCGAGCAATAGTATCTTTCCAAACCAACTTGTCACACGGTTTTAAAGAAAATGGTGTTACATTTCTGCCACTCGCTCGATTCAATTCTACATATTTGCCACTTAAAAAACTCTTGACAGCATATTTGCCACCGAAACGGGCTTTACCCCATGATACATGGAAGTAAATCCTTTGACTTTATAAACGGGTGAACAATACCTATGACTTTACTCCGTTGTGACCTGTTGGATTTGAAATGGGTGGTTAAGATCTAGCGATACAGGAATAAAATAGCACTACTACAGTACCATGCTATAGTAAATATAAGCCTGTCATTCTCATGCGTAATATTCGTGGTACAGCGCTCCACTGCAAACTATTGTTCATCTTCTCAAAAAATACTGTCCATGGGTACTGTTCATCCATTCGTAAAGTCAGATGATCCATTTTCCTGATACATGCCATTGGACTAACAGATAGAACAAACACATTCGTGTTACGCAAATGCCTCTCTTTCACTCCTCCCTGTCAGCGCATTGCTCAGGTTGGCCGCTGAAGGGGAGCAATGGTAGGGGGGAGAAGAAGATCAAATGAGGGCTTTTTTGTCATTTCCTTGTATGGGACTATTTTGTTTTAATCGTGAAGAAAATGAGAGGGAGATAATGGTAGACTCAAAGTAGTGGCAAACGGATTGGATACTTGAATTTTCAGGGCAAATTTCCAATTAGAGGTCAGAACCAAGAGAAACGACTAGATCTGAGCATGGGCCAGGCCAGGCTGGGCTAAAGAAATGGTTAATGTAGTCAACAATAAGTATTAAAAGGTAGGGAGAAGAATATTTCCCGGCTTCACTAGAGGCCATAGGACTCGAGACAAGCTAAGATCTACCCAGGCGCTCGAATCCGGTGTCATTATCTTCAATGTAGGAGTCAGAGTCGAACTCTCGACCGAGCAGACCACAGAGCTGAGAGCTCGTCCAATCAACAATAAGTATCACCATAGACCATAAGTTCTTATAGAAAATTGGGCATCGGCCGGTGGCACTACAAGAAAGAGCATGCCATATTTTTCTAATGTGATGCAACTTAGTTTCTTGCTTCAGTACAATGTAAACTTGAGGTGATTGCTTTAATTTTGCAACAACTGAGCTATGTAGATGTGAGATAATAAACACCCTTTGGACTTCCTGATGATTTAAAGATACACTATTCTTTGAGGGACTACGATTATTTGCGAGATCTTCTTGCAGTATGCGAAAGGTGTGGAACTAAATCTGACAAAAATAAGAGAGGCATGTCATCTTTTCTCCATTGTCTGATTCATTCAGTTTGTGCTCCAACTCAAAGGCAGATCAGGTAAATTGCTTTAAATTGAATCTGAATTCCAGATCCCAACAAAGTCACATTGGTGCCACCTCTCTTATACTATATATATATATATTTACATTATATTTTCTTACAAATTCTGTTAATTTCAGACAATTGAAGTATGCTAGACAGTATTTAGGAAGAGGCAGCTGGAGCTCCCTTGTGGCTTATGCGGTAGGAAATATCCTCCTATCTTCATGATTCTTTGGTATAGCCGTACAGAAAGTTCTGTAGCATCAAAGTTTAGTTTTCTCCTAGGAAGAACTTTGATTTATTTCAATGTACACCTACGGAATCAAAGATATATTTTTAAATGGAGCTTATATCAAAACGGCCTTTCTTCCGTTCAGTCGATGTATAAAGCTTTAGTGAATCACAATATATGTTACATTACTCTCAATATTCAAAACACTATCAAATTTTTTTTTAAAATTGTGGTGTAGATCCGGGAAACACGTATACGTGTAGGAACAACCATATCCGTATCCGACATGGCATCGGATACGGATACAGCTCGAATACAACCCCAATACGTATCCAGAGAGTATCAAAAAATAATAATAATAAATGAAATTCGAATACCTAGGCGATACGACCCAGCCCACAAAGGCTCATGAATCTGACCCAAGATAGCATCCCTCTTTGACCTAATCCAGCCGATGCCCGCGTGATGGCTCGTCCACTTGTGAATCCAGCCGCCTCTCGATCTCTCTGTCTCGATCGCGACCGCATCTAGCAGAGGCTACGCGCTGATGACTGGCCGCGATCGGCGACAACCTACCGACGGTGAACAGCGAGCGGGCGAGGATCTCCACCAGGCCAGCGAGGCAGCATCATCGCCTGACCTGCAGCGGCGAGTCAGCGTCGTGGACGGTGAGCACCTCCTCCTCCTGCAGCCGGCGCCTGACGCTAAGTTCTCACCTTTCCCCTTTTTCCCTCCCGATTGGCCGATCCAATGTGTAGGGTTCCTCTTTCACCTTTTGCCCTCCTGATTTGCAACAGCCGGCAATGTGTAGGATAGTTAGTACTTGTAGTAGTACAATATGTCTCAGGTTTAAGCTAGATTAGTAGATATTACCGTGCAAGTAATTGAAGTTTAAGGAAATTTTTGTTTTCTTAGCTAGTTGTTGGGTGGCCATTGTGGTGGAGGCATATGGTGTGATGTTTAAGCATCATGAGCTAATCACTATAACCATAATGATGTTGCATTATATTGGAAGTCACCCCCTTTTGACATTTCATATATCAAACTAGAACCTTGTTTGGTAGTGAATTTGCTATGATAAATACATTATACTCAAATTTTCTCTTTAAATTCAGATGACAACTTCTAGTAGTTGTGGTGGTGCAGCCTCAAGTGCTCGATCCATCACTGACCTCAAGGCTCCACTATGGGATCATGTCATAATTTTAGACAAACCGGCTACAGGTGGATACAATGCTAGATGGAGATACAATTATTGTTCAATTGTAAATTTTTGTAGCTACACAAGAGTGCAAGCTCACTTGCTGAAAAAGTCTAACAAGGGAATTAGTATGTGTCTGAATGTGACAATAGATGAGTTTAGCTAGATGATGAGAGAAGTTGCAGCTGCTAAAGAACAATTAGAAAGATCAAAACAAAGAAGTGTGTCCTTGTCTAGTTCCTCATCCAATAGCAATAAGAAAAAGCAGAGTGGTCCTCCTTCTGCACTAGAGAAAGCTTGGAAAATGGACCGACGTAAGCACATGGATGCTTTAATTGCAAGAGCATTTTATTCGGGAGGTATGCAATTGCAATGCAACACATATTCATTGTTCAACTACAACTGCAATTTTGCAAGGCCATTGCTTGTGCCAATTCTATTTTACTAGTGGAGGATGAAATTGGAGTTGCAGCATGTTATCTCCTTTATGGATTATCATTTCCTAAATTTGATACTGTTATCATGTTATGTTATTATGATGTAATAGAACTTTAAGTAGAACCTGAACTCTATGGCTTATTGTTGTGATTTGTGAACTGCTTTGTGCTATTATGCTATGTCAATCTCAATATATTGTGCTATGTTGTGACTTGTAAAGTTGTGAACTTTAGTATGTAGTAGCTATATTCTATGCGATCTGATTGACTGATTCTATAAGAGAAGAAAAGCCGACTGAAGTGGAAGGTTCCTCATCGTCAAAGGTGATGTAATTCTATCTGTTTTTCCTCACTTCTCTACGCTATGCAGTATGCACTTGTGGGTTGTAATTGTAAGTTGTAACCTTCTTTTTACATTCTTTTTCAACCTTGGCTGTTGGCTACTTGGATCATCGGAATGGTTGTTGGAAAAGAGAGAAGAAATTGCACAAAAACAAGATAATTTGTTCCTGCTATTATTATCATATATATACAGCCTCTGATCTGCTCATCTTGCTACTTGCGTGCGCCTCTATTACTTTTCTACTTGTGTTCTCTTTGCCTCTGTTACTCATGCTGCTCCTGCTCTAGTACATGTTTGGCGCTCTACTACTCTAGTATTCTTGGTGGCTTATTGTATCACGTGGCTTGCTGATTATGTACCATATTAATTTTTTTTTAAAAAATAGTAAACTTATCCGTGTATTGGGTTTTTTTAGAAAAAATAACGTATCCGTATCGACCCGATACCGATACACGTATCCGTATTGGTGCTACATGGGTGTAGATGATGCTATCATCTAGCTTTTAAAAAAATTCTGACAAGTGCTACATAGGTGTAGATGATGCTATCATCTAGCTAAAAAAATTCAAACAAGAATATGACCTATAAATAACAAAGAAAGATAAATTGTATTTTTTTTATCATTGTATAGGTAATTGTTTATGTTGAAATTTTTTGGAGCCCTATATTATAGTATCACCTACACCATAAATATTTTTTAAAAGCTTTCATGATAATTTTGATAGTGTTTTGAATTTTGAAAGCATTGGAACGCTAAATTTTAATTTTTTAAACATGTTGCTCGTTGAGTGACAGACTTCCAACAGGCGACAGGAGTATAAAATTACAAAAATTTCATAACGGACGCATATATTTGCATATTTTGGATTTAAAAAATAAAAAAAACTGGAGCATTTATAAACTTGCTGGGCCACCAAAGCGCCGCCAGCCCACATAACGAACATTCTTGGGCCACAAGAAGGTCAAGCTCCCTTTCTTGGACCAGAAGTCGCGCACGCCCTCACGCCACCCGACAGCCCCAAGGCCGCCCAAAGGTTTCTTTCCATTCCGGCGCATTTCCTCTTCTCCAACCTCCCTTCTCCCCCTTCCTTCTCCCCTGCTCCATCGCCTCGCCCCCGTGCCCGGCGCCCATGCTGACCCCGCGCGTCCTCAAGCTCTCGCTGCTCCGCCGCCTCCGCGCGGCCGCCGAGCTGCCCCCGCCGTGGCGGGCTCGGTACGTCTCTCCCTTTTATCGGTTCTCGCGCGCGTGGTGTTGTTGTGCGGCCGTGCCTGCGCGCGCCAGGTGTTTGCGCTAATGCCGCTGCGAGTGGCGCCACCCCGCTACGGCGTCATCGGTTGCTTTCAGACGGCGTTGGGGTTGGCTGGAGTGGGGATTTGAGATTCGTCTTCCTTAGTTTGAGAGCGCTGTGGAGAGGAGCGGGGAGGATTCGGGTGGAAACACGGTTTAGTCTTTCATGGGAGTGAATTGGGGGCACCAAGTAGCACGAAGTGGATGTTAAGTTTTTGGTTGATGCGAGTAACCGCAGTATATGCACCCTGCACATTTTTTTTTGGCGAGATCGTTATGTGCAGCATTCTGCTGGATGCGCTACCATCCTGCATTCTCATTCGCCCCATGTTGCCGTATGCCGACTGTCGACTGCAACTGCATATTAGTCTGGGATCTGCTTGTAAATGTGATTAAGCGATGTGATTCAACTACCTACAGAACTAGTTTTTAATTGCTGGGTCTCTTTGTGACCATGCTTTATTCCTAAATTTGCTTGTAATTTGGCTGTCAAGGATCTGAGTCACTTGCTGTTTGTGTTAGGTTTGTAAATGCGATGCATGCATTTTGGTTGAGGACTCAGATTATTGTATGTGGCTACATCATGGTATGACTACGAAATTGCACCCTGCATTTGAATGGCAACTGTGCCATTCCACTTGTAGTTTGATTTGATAAATGATATTTTTCTTACTTCCCCTTATAGATAGGTGGTATTGTTGACCTTGTAGAATTGGTACTCAAACATCAGATAAATGCTTGAATGGATTGACTGTTATCTTTGTGTGGTCACTACTGCATGTGTGCACACGTATATATTTTTCGCTTTTGCTTGTCTGATTGAGTTGTACTGATAATTTTGGGAATTTTCTTCTGCAGGGTGATCCCTGTGCGGAGTTATCATTCTAGAGGTTATTCTAGTGGTGGAAACTCCAAGTTTGACAGGCCAATGAGACAGTTTTCTGAACAGAATGAGTCAAGTCCTCAGCCATTGATATACTACATTGTCGTATGTTGTTTCTTTGAACTGCCTCATCTTCTTTTCCATAGTGTATTTAACCATGATATTATCTACAGTCTTGTTTAATGCCACGTGTACTGTAATCTGGCCTAACTGAATCTTTAGCAGTATTCTACATCCACACTTTTCTAACTGAAACTGTAGCAGCATTCTATGTTACCATTGTTCTTCTGTTAATATAGTTGGTTTTGCAGCCATCTGCTCTGCTAGCTTTTGCTGGACTAGCCACTTTTGTTCATTACAATGATGAGAGGCGTGCGGTTCCCTTAGGTATTCAAAAGAATTTTCCAGCACTGCAGCTTTGTGTTGTTTTTTTTATGTTACACATATCGATTTTCTCTGTTTCATCTCAACATGTTGACTTGTAATAGGTTGATGAAATTCCACTCAATTTAAGTCTAGATGATGGTAATAGTTCTGCCGGATGAGATGCTCTGTTGTGCTGTATACACGGCATCTGATGAACTTCTTGATGGTGAATTTGTGTGTTCTTGTCATTTAGTCTATTATGGATACTGTTACGGTGTTACCTTTATTGTACATGTAACATTTTGGAGTTACCATTGCTGCTTTTTGCTAATTGCTGGGATGATCATTGTTGGATAAAACAAATAGAAATTGCATGACATCAAGATTTTTTGTGTGCAGTAGCTTAGCTTAAACAACCATTGATTTACATAAGTTCTTTAGTAGTGTAATACTGTAATAATTGTGCTCTCTATTGCTGTTTTGCATTTTGTATCATGGTATTTCAGGTGAAGGAGCAAGACAGACCAGCGTTCCCAAAAGGTGTACTACTAATAGACCTGCGATAGGAGGTCCATTTAAGCTATATGATACAGAAAACAATGTGGTGACTGAATCGAAGCTTCGAGGAAATTGGACTCTGATGTACTTTGGCTATACATCATGCCCAGATGTGGGGCCAGCAGAAGTTCAGAAGATGGCTGATGTTATTAAGCTTTTAGGTGCGTTGCTATGTACCAGATCTTGCTTGTTTCTCAGGAATACATAGTTGGTGGCACATTATGTATTGAATCTGTTTATTATCTTCTGTATTTTTCTTTTACACATTTAGTGATTAGCACCTTATATAGTTTCCTACATACAATCTTCTGTATGCGCTCTGTGAGGGTGTGTATGCATGTTTAATTTATCATATTCAGGTTAAGTTAAAAACAAAGTTTATCTAAATTGGCTACGTCCTCAGTTTATTCAGTGTCTCTATGACCTTTCTCAGCTGTTACCAATGATCTATGATCTTTTGCTATAAAGTAAATCGTAGACTCATAGTTATGTCCTCAGTACTATATACTTAGTCTTGGCTTCTGTTAGTCATGGTCAAGTTTCTTACCTACTCTGCCAGCTGGTTTGAAAAACTTCCTGTAATATAGAATTAGCTTGCAATGAATAAGTTTTGTTGACTCAGCTATGGGCACTATTGATTTGAGATCTTCATAATTTCTTACGGTGCTTAATTTTTGTTTACTAGAGTCAAAGTATGATACCAAGATTACACCACTCTTTGTCACTATTGATCCTCAACGCGATTCACCCGTTCAGCTTAAGGCATACCTTAGTGGTAAGTTATTCTGTGCTATTCGGATCTGAAACATTCAAATTTTGACCTATGTCTGCAAGCGATGATTTTGCCTCATTTTAACTGCAGAGTTTGACCCAAGAATAGTAGGACTAACAGGCTCTATCAGTGCAGTAAGACAGATTGCACAGGAATACCGTGTTTTCTTTAAAAGAGTAGAGGAAATTGGTCAGGACTATCTTGTAGAAAGCTCTCCTAATATGTAAGTGCACATGGAGAGAATATGTGCACATTGCCATGTTGATAATGTTTTCAGAAATTGACCATCTGAAGTTACAGGTACTTGTTAGATCCATGCTTTGAGACAGTAAGATGCTTTGGGGTTGAGTATGAGGCATCAGACCTAGCTGTGGCGATAACAACAGAAGTCCAGAAAGCATCTGTGTCATCAACGAATTAGTCTAGGAGGTATTACTGCTTGTCGTTTATTTGTTTTGTTAATTGCACTTGTGTGATATGAAAGCAAAACTAGGCCTGTTTATACATTTTATAACCTTTTCCTTTCAAAATGTAAATAATTAGCTGCATTGATAATACTTAATAGTAGTTTTCCAACATTTATTTTCTTAGTAACTTTTGAATTGAAAATGTGTCTTCTTTTGCTAGTGAATTGATAATACTAAATCCATCGGCAACATGCTTGTATTGTTTTTAGTCACCATGTTACTTGCCTACTGCCTATATACATCAGACCAACAATTACAAAGTTTCACTATAGTTATTCTGTATGTTCCATTGGCAGCATTATTGCTACCTTTGTAGTCTCTGGCGTTCAAATTGTTCTGTATCCATTTAATTTTCATCTTGCAGACTGGCACATAGTGAAGACCTTCTTTCATTTATATTATGATCAAATAACCCGACTTGAAAGGCTCTATCTGTTCTTATCGTCAAATTCTTTTGATTAATGATTTAATCATGATCATATGTGCTGTGGATTTCCATTCTATTTCTCGTCGTGTAGTGATTTAAATATGTCATGCATAGCAAGATTTATTTTCTGTGAAGAAATGTTTGTTCATGTCATAGTCCGGCTCATAATAATTTACAGTTGACCTGCTAACACATCTTTGCTTAAACAATTTTGCAGGGCCTAACATGGCAGTATCAGCAGTTCTCTAATCTTTGCTGTGAAGCACCTCGCCCCTGTATTAGTGCTCACAAAAGGGTGTCACGGTGGGCCTTCCTTTTAGCTCTGCCTTCAGCCAACCGATTCAAGCTCCTATTCCCCTCTTGCCGTGTAAGATTCGAGCATAACTGTACAGAATGACATTCTTCACGTGACGAAGTAGCTTCCGAGTTACAAATATTACAATTTTGCGACCAGTGGATGGTTTTTACATACTGCAACCTTAATCTGCTTGGCGTGCCAAACAACCTACAGAGCAGAGAGCAGGTTCTGTATCATAGATTCATGAAGTGACTTCCCCCATTTCGACGAACAGGTAAACGGGAAGCTTTACAGCACTGTCCATGTTACGCCATGTGTGGATCTCATCAGAGGACAACTGTAATGTACGCTTTTGATTTGTCCCCAAATTCGCTTTTCACGGGACGGAATGCTACCTTCCGGTTCCTCTTTTACCTTTTCCTTGTGCAGGTACTCGATATGTGCATTGTGTCTGCCCCCGGCAGGACAGAGGCCACCTGCCGCCATTATGCCTGCCCAAGGGGAGTCGGCACACTCATTTCATATTCGCTGTGTGCACTAGGTGTTGACATATTGTGACAGCCTTTTTTTCTCTTGAACTGTTGGAGTGAGTAGAATTAGGCCTGTAGGGTAGCACTATCAAAGTCCTCTGTGTGCTCGTGCGTTTGGTGCAAACTGACGCCTGCACACTGCAGTTGAGTTTTAGAGCGAGATCTTGTGGTAATCTTGCGATTGCGACCAAGCAGGTCCCTAGGATAGCTAATGAACGCCGGGGCCAAAAGGGTTGCATACCTCGGTAGCCGTGCGGAGGATTTTTTTGGTTGGTACTACTTGGAGCGGTAGTTCTTGGCCCCGCATACAGTCTGGCTCTGCTGCTCTGCAAGTCTGCAGCATACAACAATCTATTCTTCTTTGAAGAGCCTGCATTCTGTTTGCGCAGGAAACAACAATCTGTTCACCTTTGCAGAACCTGTATTCTGTTGTGCTGCCTGTAAGTTGCAGGTAGTCTGGCTGGCATCGATGCCACACTGAGCATGCCGTCTCAAATTGATGCCAAATGGAGACGACACGGGATTTCGATTACATATCGTGGTTCATGGAGTTGGTTTTTTTTTTTTTTTTTTTTTTTTTTTTTTTTTTTTAATTATCTCAACGCACCCTAGTGATTGTGGCACGACTGAGCCTCTCTTCAGAAGAATTTTAACGAAAAGTGTGCTGATTCTTGCGAAACTCGTGTAAAATTCCTATGCAGATCATTTCACGATACATTCACCGGTGAGGTGATCTGTACAACAAGTTCCACCGCCGCGACGTCCTTGCCGGTGGTCATCTCTTCCAGCTCCGGCTCCTCGCGAGGGGGTCCCCGCCGCCGACGACCCACGTCTCTTTGGCGATGTCTATTGACAGCTTCAGGAAGCCGGGCGCCGTGCTCATGAACACCAGCTCGTCCCTGTCCTCCTCTGTACTACCGTGACCGTCCCCCGTGACAGCGTCCACGCTACTCTTCTCTTGCTCGACCTCGCTGGCCGGCGGCTCCCCTGTCCCTCTCCTGGACATACCCTTTGCCGGCGCCGACCGGCACCGCATGAGCAGCAGCGCGTTCGGCGGCGGCGCGGGGGAGCAGTCGTCCGTCACCTTGCTCTGTCGCTCGTCTTCTTGGCGGTGCTCTTCGTCGTCTCCGGAGTCTTGCTCCATGGGCTCCTGGCCCCCTTCCAGCACCATAAGCCACTTGGAGAAGACGCTCGCCGAGGCGCTCCCGCCGGCTCCGTGTTTGCCTTCGTGCTCCTCCGCGCCGTCGTCTTCGTCGTCCGTGGAGGAGTCCACCGCGCCGTGGAGAGAGCCGAAGCAGCGCGCCTTGAGCCGCAGGCTCCGGAGCAAGCCGCCGAGGAACGGCAGCGCGTCCCTCCTGATCCCGACGCCCTCGAGCCAGCCCACCTTCTTCCTCCGCCCGTGCAGCCGCTCGATCTCCTCCACCACGGTGAGCCAGCTCCTCCCACCGCCGCCGCCATTACTGTGCTTCGTCGCTGCCGTCGCGCCCGGCTTAGCCTTCTTGGGCCGGCCGACCTTGATCTGCCCGGCGCATGTCACCTTGGGCGACTGCGGCTCGCCGTCGTCCTCCGCCTTCTGCTTCGCCTTGGACCCCTGGAACATCGGGCTACTAGCGCGCCCTCTCCCGCCACCAGCAACGCTCGCGCCCGGAAGCTGGAGCTGGCGCCGGCGCGCGGCGGCCGCCTTGTCCATAGTGCTCCGGGACGGGCTGCAGATGGGCTTGGGCATCAACGCCAGGTGCTGCCGCGTGGGGAAGCAGACCAGCAGGTCCGTCGGGGCCGTGCCTCCCTTGCCACCGGCTCCCCCTCCCATCGCCACCGCCGTCTTCCTCATGGCTCCGGCTCGGCTGGCGGCGAGACGGCAGTAGAGCTGCACTGCTGGAGCTAGACGAGCAGGAGCGGTGGCTTTAAAGGAAAAGGAGGCGGCGCTTTATAAGAAAAGAAAGCGCGCGGAGGGGAAGGGGCAGGTTTGCTTTGCGCTCGCTTTTGGTGGGTGCTCTGCTCGCTCGCTTTGCATTGCAGGCTTGCAGTCACTCCGCCACCCCGGATATGGTTACTCTCATGTACTGCATAGCTACTACACGTCCGCTAATATATGGATTTGAATTCCATATATCAGCAGCTATGCAGTACGTTATAGGATTCCGTCCCCGCCATCTTTTTTTTTGCCATGGATGTCTCGTTTTCGTCTTTTCCTTTCTCTGCATGACGTGCCTTCAGTTTTCTACCTGCCGCATTCAGGACGGCCTGCATTTCATCGAGAGAGCGACAGGCAAAACAGGGAATATATCGAGACATGCAGTTTTGTCTCTCGTGCAGAGTTCTCCGGGGCTGCAAATTGGACCATTTCAATTTCCGTTGAGTCTCAGTGATCCGTCTGTAAAAATGTTATCCGAGTTATTTTAGCATAAATCTAGTGAGTTTACTGGATATTTCCAAGACATAAACTCAGGTAAAATTTGGCAGAAGGATGTTTCAACCAAGAGTGAACATGTTACCATTCAGTCGCGGCACATCGTAGGTGTGGCTACAACCAGCAAGGGTTCGAGGAAGTTGGAATTACCCAAACTTAAGCTGTTCGAGTATCCAAGATACCCGTATACTTAATCTTTATGTTTAAGGCTGTTTTGGAACACAAGTGTTTTTAACTGAATTTGAACTCAGTTCCTACAGAAATCGAGGAAAATTTGGAAGCTCCAAACGGGCCTGGACTCCTTTTTTATCTTTATGTTTAGCCTACAACTGTGTTTACTTCTCTTTCTTAAATCTCGCTTTCGGTGCCTTGCCCTGTAAGATGTCATGCTGTACTTGCACCACTAGCTACAATTTGCAGTATGGTAAGTTTCATGCATCACCTAATCCACCGATAGGCGGTGATGAAATGAATGTTTCTAGCATAGCCTAGTTTTGCCTTTACATCATGACTTTATGTTCAACCATACCTTCACTGCATCATGACTAGTCTCTTTCTATTTTTTGAATGCCATGGCTTGGTGGCTTACACAACTACACGCCTAAATTAAGCATAAGAAAATGAAGCGCGTCATGGCTTCAGGACCTAAACCTTTGTTCGTTCCCCTTTTCCTCCATTTTCCTGAAACTGGTGTCTTAGCCGTGTATATCCTCGTATGCAGAAGCCGGGATAATCTATTCCGTTATCTAAAAAAGATCCCACAGTATCTTGCACTGCTGGGAACATCTATATAATCACACAACAGCACACCAGACTGATCATCATCCATTTGCCAAGTAGAATGATGATCATCTGCCTTAATTTCAGTACCTATACGTGGTTGGTTGCAGCTTCCTTTATAACTAAAGGAATAATCAAAATTATCCAGCTTTGTTGCATGCCCCTTTTTAGCTAGTTATAACGTAACCTAGTTTCCTACTGGTTAATTCTTCAGGATCTGCTACATTTGAACAAATGATGCATCCACGTTTCTTCAAATCATCACCAACACTCAAAAAATTGCTACATTATATATACTCTGAGTGATCACCATGCATGCCTGCCTTTAGATGTGCGTTGCATAACAAGATTGGTAGTACTATTGTGGTGGGCAGCCTGATATATTATGGCAGACTTGCAGCAGCAGTTAGGTTTGCTGATGCAATGCAACCACTGGTTTGTTGGTGGTTAGGCAGTTAGCAAGCTTTTTTGTCGCCACTGCACAATTGTTAAGGCTTAACAGTATATATAATGGCGACATAAAGCACACACTAATGTATTCACTAGTTGGCTCATGGAGAATTATTTGGAATCGGTTAACTCACTACCATAAGCAAGTGCAACTTAATAATAATACTAGTGTAGTCTACTCCAACTACTGCTGCATTATACTTGCCATATATAACCCGAGAAATTAGCTAAACAAATTCTTCTCAAGAAAAGAAGAAGAAAGAAATCATCGGCATAATGGAGAAGCCTTCTGAGTTGTTGACCCAAACTAATAACCTTATGATTTGCTCATGCCGATCGTTAGCTCTTATTGCCCAACCACAAATTTTTATGTGAAGCGTTTGGCTTAGAAACTATCATGCTCATCATGAGCGCGACAAATTCATAGGGAAAGACATCACCTCAAGTGAACACACACCAACTCCTCCACCTCCAAAAATAAAATGAATCACAGCGAGTGGGACTCCATTTGGATCCCATGAATCCATAAGAATTCTCGTGGACCAACACTTGATAAATTCCGGAGTCCGAAAGCGAAATGCCAATACAATAACTCCCAAAAGTTGAGAAAGGCTCAATCTACTCCTTGCCCCTAACTGACATTATTGGTGGCACAAGCTAGACCATGTAATTATTTTTTGGTTATCTCTCGTCTGCATATATAAGCCCCATGCCTTTGTACGAAAAAAAAATTGACAGCAAATTAAAATAATCTTCACCAGCATGTGAACTGGAGTAGGCGTGGACGTAGAACCTCGAAGCTAGTTCATCACGCGCGGCTGCTAGTTCATCACGCGTAGGCTGGTAGCTTGCTGACACTCAGCTTACCATCTGCCAGTTCATAGCCTTAAGCCATATAATGGCTTTGACAAAGTGCATATCAATAAACTTGTTTGGTCTCAAGTGCATCGATAAAACTAGCCATTATTAAATCAATGTGCCTACAATAAGATCTTTAGATTATTGGAAAAATAACACCTTCAGATTTAATTTAATTCAATTCCTAAATATAACATGAATAGGAAAATATGCAAAAAAAAAAAAAATCTAACTCCGGCCACCTCCGTCTAGATCCGACTAGCTTTTCGAGTAGGATTCCGACTAGATCGATGATCCCTCACAATGTTTCGACAAGCCTGACAAGTTCCGACTGAAATGATCGAGATGTCTCCTGGGGGGGGGGTTGAATAGGCGTTTACTTAAAAATCAAACAGTGCAGCGGATTAGTTGAAAGCGGAGTCTTCATAAATTTGCAGACTCTCCGCAGATTTGTGCGGACCCTCCGCACTTTTGCGGACTCTCCGCACTTTTGCGGAGCTTTCGCAAGATCAGAGGAAACTTGAATGTAAACTACGTCTAATGTGTACGCATAAAAAGTATATCTAGTGGAAAGCACAAATCAAAGAAAGAACTCAAAAGTAAACAAACCGAAGTGGAGACACAAAGATTTATTTTCCGAAATTCGGATTCACCACCGTGAATCCTACATCTTCGTTGAGGAAGCTCCAAAGAGCCGGATCTCTTTCAACCGCTTTCGTCGATCCACTAGCTTGATCTCTTCCCTTGCGGAGGCGAGATCGACCTTCACAAACTTTTCCATGGCTCACCACAAGCACGGGAGCTCGCGGATGACGCCTAGCTGTCTAGGAGGTTTCACCTCCAAGAGTAACAAATGCTCCACGAATTGCTTGATGAAGCCCACAAGTGCTCAAAGATGGATTACTCTCTCTTGTGCTCTCAAACACAAATCTCTCAACCCAACTCTTAGGATTTCTCACAAATCACACACACCTCACAAAGAGGGGTTGAGGAGAGCTCTATTTGGCTTTGGTTTGGTTGTGGACGTGAGAAGCACCAGGAGCTTCCTCCAAATGAGAGGGAGGGGGTATAAATACCCCCCACACGAACTAGCTGTTACAATCGAAAAAATGCGGAGTCTCCGCAAAAGTATGCGGAACTTTCGGACTTCTGTGAAACTAGCCATTAGTTTAGAAAAACTAGCCGTTAGACCTGGAATTTGTGGACCTTCCACAAAAATGCGGACTCTCTGCGAAAATATGCGGACACTCTGCGAAAATATGCGGACTCTCTGCAGTTTAAAAAACAGCCCAGGTCACCGTATTGAAAACACCATAACTTTTTGCTACGAACTCCGATTTTGATGTTCTTAGACTCTACAGAAAGCTTATTCGGAGGGATATTCATCCCAACCAAAAAAAGCTCCAAGTCCACCAGTGCAAGTTTTATGACATGTGTTTCTCTCAAGTTAGCACTTGGGTTTAGTTAGTTTGAGCACCGAGACTTGTCAAACCATTCTATATCGCATCCCTTTTGATAGAACGGCATACCTATACTCAAGGTCAAATATGAAATCTATTTCAACCTCTTGAGCTTAGTCAACTTCAATGTCAGGACCCTGAACCCGGGTTCCCCTGTGTCTCCTGTATCAGTCCCTGGATAAAGTAGCTGATACGCACAGAATTCAACATATTGATATCAAATACATACTTTGAATACAAATAAGTAAAATAAATACCTGAAAAGCGAAAAATGGTCTGGTGGATTATAATCCACATCAGACCAGCCAGGCAGAAGAGCCTACAACACAGCGGAGCGAAACGACGATGCAACCCAATGCCACAGGCAATATAGGCGCGAACACAACTTTAGACTTCTTCTCTTTGACTTCAGCTGGGTTGAGGTTGATCTCCAACTCAATAATCTGAAAGCAACAAGACTAAGTACGGAAGGTACTCAACAAGCCCTATACTATTTCAAGGGGTTGATAGATGCATAATGGATATTTCAAAGATAAGACTTTACGGTATAGTTTTAAGCAGGTTTTATGCAAGTATCTAGTTATATTCTCCACTGTTAACCTTTTGAAATAAATGTAACAAAGCTTTTGAAAATAGTTTTAAAAGTAACAATTGCAGGCATCTTCTGTTGGTACTGAGTATCACCTCAAGTCCCCAACGTATTAGAAGGTAACCTGGTAACAAAGCTTTAGAAACGGTTTAGAAGTAAAATGGTGCAGGTATCTTCCGTTGGCACCGAGTATCACCTCAAGTCCCCAACGTATTAGAAGGTAACCTGGTAACAAAGTTGTCAAAACAGTTTTAAAACCAAAACCAGGGTAACAAGTTATATCTGGGGGGTTTTCGGTCCTGGGAGAGGCTACACCTCACTCCGTAATCTCTATTATCACATATGGTGTACCTCTAGTACCACACAGCTTCAGGCGGATCAAGCTAGGAACCACATCATATAGACATCTAGTCCACACACTCACTCATCAAGACTCATGCACTCGGAGTCTATTCAAGCGTGACCATGCCTTCGCACATCCATGACCCTGGACACGATTATTTAAATAGATTTACACTCTGCAGAGGTTGTACAACTTTACCCATGCGATATGCTCAGCCTCCAACCGTAGCTAGCGGAGGAGCGAATCATACCGAGACTCTCCCAACACCTTTCTTGCCGGGCTTTTCCACGAGACACGCCAAGTTGCAGAGCTGCATGTTCCGAAGGCTAGCATCCCTTTTTAAGCCTAAGCCAGTCCCTGAAACCTCCAAACAGCGGGACAGATGGACCCTTGGCTGCTTATTGCTCCCAGCCTCCTGGTATGATGCCCAACTCAGTCTAGTGAAAGAAAAGTCAAGTCCTACCCATACAGGATGCATGGTTACACGGGGGTGGCTAAGCATGACGGTGCAAGACTCGGTCCTTAAGCGGCCGGGCTAGGCATCTTCATGAGCAATGAATACCATCATGTAACTCAAGCCCCTAAGAGCATCCTCCCTGGAGGACCACTCTACCTGCCCGTACCAAAATAGTTTTCACTCATTTTTACACATCACCATGCATATCCCACATGACATAAGGATTTCACAACCATCACGGAATTCACAACCATCAAGGATTCATGGTATATGAGTTGTCATTGATAACAGTGAATCTTGTCTCCGAGGAGAGGTGTTTTAAAAGCGACATCTCCGAGGAGACGTATTCAATTCTAAGCATGCTAGATATCATGATGTCGTCTGACGTTAATATAGATAACGACAGGTAATCCTAGGGTGATATGTATTCTGGATGATAATATTCAAGACATGGCATGTGTTTGATAGGATTAACTATTGCAAGTAGTTTGTAAATGCGTAATATATAGCACATGTGATAATGAGTTCAGTTTTAGTTGATTATGAATATTATTTGAAAACATAGGTTCAATATGATCAAGGAGATATGACTTGCCTTCATGAAGGGTTAATTCACGATTAACTAGGTGAACGTTTATTAGTTTAATTGCCGAAAGATGACAATTAGAATTTATACGTGTAAGTGAGTGCATGTGTACTGACATAAACGTATGTGCAATACTTACGTCTATATGTATGCGAGTACATATACATGTATACGTAAGTATAACTCTAGGCAATTACACGTGCTTAAGTGTGGAGATTAATTATTCTAATCTATAGCACTACTAAGTTTATCTAGTAATTAATCTTAGTTACTTAGGGCTGTTTAATTTCCAAACTAATTAAACTATATACTATAGCTATGTTAAAAGCATGCATGTAATTAATTAATGAAGTTAATCTATTCTTTGAATCTAATTAATTAATTACTAAAAAAATATTCAATTAATTAATTACCAATGTTAAATTATTCTATCATATTCTATTAACATGTATTTATTTATTTAACTGCTACACTAGTTAATTTATCATTAAGTATACTAAGATTAACGCGTTGCGCACGGTTGGGCGGCACGACGGTGCCAAGAAGATGTGCGGGCGGCTGCGGCTTGCATGGTGGCTCAGCAGGGGGCGCAAAGAGGAGCTGGGGCGACCCCGTGATGCTGCTGTTGTGCCAGCCTGAGCCGTGAAGGGAGAGGAAGTGCAGCGTGTTTGTGTGAGGCTTGCGTCTGTGGTCTGTATGCATGTGTATATATGCTTGAGCCTATGTGTATGGCGTGGGAATGCTTGCTTGCAGGTGGAGGAAGAGGAATTGGCTTTTGCCTCCCGATGAAAGATCAGCGAGGGAGAGAGAGAGAGAGAGGAGCATGGGAGCAGGGCATGGGCTGCTGCTTTGGTGAAAAGATCAGTTGGAGAGGTGGTGGCCGGTGCTGCGCTTGCGTGAGAAAGATCAGGGAGAGGAGTGATGCACGGTGAGCTGAGAGAGGACTTTTGTGCATGATGAATAGAGAGAGAGAGTGCTCAGAGGGAGAGAGAACAGAGAGAGATGAGCGAGGACAGAGAGATGACAGAGCCGGTTTTGGCCGGTGATCAAGGAGAGAGAGACAGCTGTGAGATGAGAGAGAATGTGAGGGACAATTCAATTGTGTGTAATTGAGTTGGTAATGGGATGTTCGATAATTCAAATTGAATAATTTGAATTGGTAATTGTATTTGGAAATATTCAAATGAATGTATTTGAATTGAATTGGGTGATTCAATTGAATGATTTGAATTAGGAATTGATCTTGGAATGGATAAATAAAATGAATGGCTTGGATTCGAATTGATTTAGAATGAGGTTTTGAATTATGAGATTCAAATTTGAACCAAGATTCGAATCAATTTGAATTGAATTTGAGAAACGATTATATTGAAATGTATGAAATATAATTCTAATGATTAGAATTGCATGCGGGTATGAAATTGATAATGATTTGATGAATCTGGATTTGAGATATTTGGGATTAAATTCAAATAGAAGTATTTGAATTTTAGGATTTAGATTTGAGATTGATTCAAAAAGAAATATTTGAGTTGGATTGGAAGATCGATTTCCTCGGTTTGATTTGGATTAGAAAATTGCCGAAAGGAACTAGAACAGATTCGAATTGAGAAGTATTCAATTCGAATCGCCACGCAAGGAACCATAAGAATCACTAAACCAAAAATGCATATGCTCAATTTATTGCAACGATTAATTTAGAAATTAATTTAGTGATCTTTGGAATACTTAGCCAAAATAATATATTTCAATACACACATACAAGTATATACATATTCAAATATATATTTCCATGATTTTATACTAGTTTAATAATTAGAAAAAGTTTTAATTTGGAGTGATTTTTTCTATATTTTTATATGCTAAAACTCAGGGTGTTACATTCAACTTGCCACTTCTTTTCAATTTCAATTTATGAGGGTGCAACCTTTTCTTGTCTCTTCTTCTTAGCACATCCTCCTTGAGTATGTGACTTGGGATTCTTCAACACATATGGCCAAGAATCAACTTGATATCCTCAAGCCACCTTAAACCTTATAATTCAACAATGATTTGATGCTTGACAACATATGACTATGGCCTTGATCGGTTATTTGGCGTTGGGCCAACACTTGCTCCTTCTCCATCGCATGGGTTCCTCAGCGCCAAGCCCTTTTCTTGCCCTTCTCCACTCGCATGGTCCTTCGTAGCCAAGTCATCACCACACCTTCACCATCTTACCATCTTGAGTCACACATAGCTTCGCATCAACAATATGCATTCATTGAATTCCATTTCCACAATAACTTGATCCTTGCTTCAATATTTGCTTTTATGTCAATCTTGTGATCAAACAAGCTTCCATGTTGACTTTCCTTGAATTGCTAAGCCATTCATCAACTTTTTTATTTCTTGATTAAGAATACCATCCATGTGACCAAGCAACCTATCATTGCAATTTCCTTTGATTCACCATTGCTCTTGATTACATATCTCTTCATCATCAATATGCACTCATGTATTCTATTTCTTCATTTCAATATCTTTCTTCATATTGATGTTGTGACCAAGCAAGCTTCTATATAAACTCATCTTGATCAACTAAGCCTTTTGATCACTTGTCTTCTTTCTTGATCAAGAGACCAATTTTGTGACAAGCAAGCTCTCAACTAAATCTTCCTTGATTTGCAAAACTCTTGAAATACTAAGCCTTTGATCACATTTCTTCTTAGTGTTGCAATCTTGATAAATCTTTAATGCACTTTCAATTTTCCTTTGATTATGCAAGAAAACAGGCAATGGGACCATACAATTGCACTTGCATCTTTTTCTGTTTTGCCTTTTTTAATCTTTGCTTGTCATTTCTTTACTTTTGCATACTTCATATGACATGAGCTTGACTTTATCATTTGCAAGTAAAAACCTATTCAAGCTCAACAAACTCATTAGTCCTTTAATTATTTTGTCATTCAACCACCAAAACCCACTAGGGAGCTTAGATGCACTTTCAATCTCCCCCCTTTTGGTGATTTATGATAACACAATTAAAGTTTACAAACGATTGATAAAAAAAATAAGATTTTGAATCCTATGATATAGAAAGCTCCTCCTAAATGTGTGCATTGAATGAATTTCAAATTTTGGCCTAAAATACCAAATGCACAAATTTAAGATAAAGTGTGGGAACTCCCCCTATATCTTAGAATTCGTGGGGTGCAGCAGCAACATGTGTGTAAGATCACGAATAAACATGATGCGCATGACATGATAAGCACAACAATAACCTAACATTCTGTCAATGTACGGATCCTCTGTAGAAATATGCGGACACTCACACTTGACAGATTCTAATAAGAAAAACGCATTACAGCTCAAAACACATGACAACGTACTAACATGATGAGTACCTTAGTTCATAAACAAGTCCAGCGAGTTTAGTAGACACCATGCAAATGAAAAGGAACCTTACTCCTTTAAATCTATGAAACAATATTCCCCCCTTACACTCACCCTCAAAATCTTAGTCTCTCCCCCAAAATCTCTCCCCCTTTGGCATCAATCTCCAAAAAGATGTTTCCACCAAAAGGAAGAAATTAAGGTAAACAAGTGAGGGCAAGAGTGGAGTAATGTTTTAGCATAGGATTTCTCCCCTATTTGTTCTACCAAACAAAGTATGCAACATCTTAAGTCAAGATTTTGAGAAATCAACAAATTTAGCTCATAGCTCAGTTAGATGACATTTTTAACACGAGACAAACTCATGTCATCATCATATCAAGAGGTATCAACCAGATCGCTAAAAAATTCTCTAATAGTCACCAGGAGACAAACTCATGGCGTGACTCAAAATTTTGCATATGCATGCACACACTAGCATGTTAGGGCCTAGATGCATAAAGGTAATACAAGAGCTCATGGAGTGATGTACCTTTTTTCTAAGCCTCACAATCTTCGTTTAGGTGAAGACAACCCAATAGCTTGTATATGATCAATTTTAAAACCCATATGCTATCTCTTTTTGATATCACCTTGATTTACTCACAAAGACAAGAGATATCATCAAATTACACAAGCTAGAGTTTCACATTTAGTGACCCTTTCGATGTGGAAGATAAGTGGATCATTAAATGGTGAAACCTCATAATATAGACTAAATCCCCCCCTTTTGATAATGCATACATATGTATATGGAAGTCACGAACATATACACTTTTGATCAATAAGTCCAAACAAGGGAATTTAAGCTATATTATGGAGAGTAGCTACACAAGAGATAAAAATGCAATCCAATTGAAATTGAGAGATACTTTTACCAATTTGGATTGAGTTAAGGTAGAATATTCTTGAAAAACTCATTCTCACCAAGAGACTATACAAATTCACTAGAAGAAACGGTTAAAGACACAAGAAATAGGATAAGCTCTCTCCTTAATATGTGCATCAAGTACTTGAATTAGTTGGGATATGTACTTGGTTTAATTAAGAGTCTAGAGAAGTTTACCCTACATCTTAGTCGATGCATAAGAAATTTGTAAAGTTGAAATTATACCAAGAAACTCTTACCGCCACATAGACATGTAAATCACCATATGATATAGGTAATTTTGATAATCCTCATATGATGCTCTTATCAAGTGAAGCTTCAATAATTTAAGTGATGAATTCCTTCACTCGATGTCTTGTGGTGAACTTGAGTTTCTCTTGCATGTCCAAGCTCTGGCTTGAATACCTAGTTCTTTTCCTTACCTAAAGCAACTTACAAGGAGAAAACAAGGTAAAATTCATAAAATTCGCAAATTTTGAACTAGGTGTTACCATCCTTTGGAGATATGGTCATGGATAATCAATGGAATTATCTCTTAGATATTTGATGAATTCTAGAGTGGAGGGTGTGTATACAAAACCAAATTCCCTTTTCTTCCTCCAACTCAGTCAAATCCAATTCCACGGTAGGAATCGGACCATCCGGTATTAAACTGGAGTACCCAGTTTATAAAGACTGGGACCTCCCACAATAATTTCGGAGCATCCAAAAATTCCTCGGGAACCATTCATCTTCCTTTGATATCTTCTTTTCTTTAACAAGTGAGACACACAATGAAGGAGATTAAATGAGTTTATTCCACTTCAGCCTTATTGTTTGGTTGTCATGAAAATTTAACTCCCCTTGATCCATTATTATCCCTTTTCTTCTTTTGATTTCATCCAACCAAGTGATCTTGTTCTTTTTACAATTCTACTTGCTTCGGTCCCAATTATGATCTCAATTGAGGTGACACCAATTGAAGAGGAGCACACTTGAAGGGACCATGACTCATACATAAGAACTTTGAAAACAACTTGAAAGTACCTGGAAGAACCTTGATGCAACACATGGAAAAGAGAAAGCATTAAAAGCACAAGGGAGAGTCTCACGAATAATGATCCTTTGGATGTGAAAGACGAGTGGATCAATTATTCATGAAATCTCATAATATAGACAAAATTCCCCCTTAAAGTAGTGCACACATATGACGGAAGGCAAGTTTATGTGCACCATTAGACATTTAAATCACAAGAGGAATTTAATCTATATTATGGAAGGTAGCCAAAAAGATACAATGAAGTACAATTAAAAGAGAGAGAATTGTGCATACCTTCGAGGGTGTTTTTTCACTTCCCATAAGACTAAACACAAATTTCACTTGTAAACAAGTTAGTCTCAAAATCGCAAAACATAGGATAAGACCCCTCAAAATATGTGTATTCAAGTATTTGAATTTCTTGAGACATGCACGAGTTCATTTAAGACTCAAGAGGAGTGTACCAATAAGATGTGAATGATGATTTGACAATTTGCTGTGGAAGATCAAAATTATTCCAATCATGACCTTTTACTTGGACTTCCCATCAATGATCCAATTCATTCCTTTGAAGCGATTTAGCTTTTCTTGCAAGGTCATCAACCAATCTGGATCTTCTAGTGTGTCTTGTACCTTCAAAGGTTCCAAAGAAGAAATAAAGGAGTAATATTCACAAAAATTTGCAATTCTTGAATGAGTAGTTACCCCCTTTTGTATTTCACCAAGAATGTTGTCAACCGGATGATCTCTTTGGATACTTTGATTAATTCTTGGATGTGGTAGTTGGGATATGGTTGAATGTCATCCACTTCATCATCATCAAGAATTTGTTGGAGTCATCACGATCTTGATCTTAACCTTACTCTTGTATATTTACATTTGTCTACCAAACTTTTTGGTAATGTGCGGACTCTCCGCACATTTCTGCGGATTCTCCGTAGATTTATCTGGAGTCTCCACACATTTTTGCGGAGTCTCCGCACTTTGTTGCAGCTGAAGGAATTTGATCATCTTCTTCAGCCTTCTTTTGATCTCTTGCTTCTTTGCGGCTTCACTTCTTCAATGGATAGCTTATTGATTGCCATCACCAAGTATCCATCTCCTGCATTATTAACAAAATCTTGCTCTACTAGAGAGCCATTAAAAGCATCATACTACACAAAGTATAAATTTTGCTCAAATTTTACCTAGCCATCTTCAAGTGCTCACAACCATGAAAAATTGTGAACATTAACACCTATTCTAAGCTAAATGGCTAGATAGCTCAAGTTAGATAATTGTTACCGAGATGTCATTGAAGATTAAAATAAACCAATAATCCACACTCTTCGCACTTCTTTCCAAATATCATGAGAAAGCCCAATTTGAAAGAATCTTGAGATGATATATCCAATATAGTTCCTCTCAAGCAAGCCAAGTCTTCAATGTATCTCGAAGTACCTATTTAGCCTTTTTAAGTGCTTTGTGGTACCCAAACCATGTTGGGTCCTTTAAGGTTAGTCACAAGAGACTTAGGTACCCAAATGGCCTTTGTGCTAGCAAATGATGAACTAATCACCTTAGTAGCACAAGTTCCATTTTTGACCTTCCTAAGAGATAAATCATAATCAATTGAAGAGTTAGGCTTAAGAATGTTACTAATGGGACAATTCTTACCAATATGTCCCTTGGCCCGGAAAGTATAGCAAATGCGGTGTATGTCCTTGCAAGATGCCTTCTCATCTTGCTTCTTGCTTGCTTCCTTGCCGGTAAGCCTCTTCCTTGATGACATAATGCCTTCATTCTTCATGTAGGGGCATGATGCAACTTCATGTCCCTTTTTATTGCATCCATAACACTTCCTCTTGCTTCTTCTTGTTTTATTCTTTGGAAGTGTGGTCTTTTCATCAACCTTGTTGGAACACATAGAGGCATAGTGTCCCATGCTTGAACACTTGAAGCACTTGACATGAGCCATCTTCTTATCTTGGCTCTTGCTCATGTCTTTTTCTTCCTTCTTCAAGAAGCAATCTTTCACATGGTGACCCTCATTCTTGCACTTGAAGTAAGTGATGAGAGCCTTGTTCTTCTTTTGTTCTTGCTCCTTGATCTTGATATTGTTGGACTTGTTATTCTTGTTAGATTTTGCTTCAAGTCCATGATCCTTGTGCTTCTTATTTTTGCTTACATGATCCAAGTCACATGTAGTGCTCGGGGAAATACTTGCTTGAAAGCAACAAGGATTAGCACAAGGCAATTCAATACGAACTAGTGAGCATGTGTACTTGTGTATGTAAGGTTGGTAGGATTTTATCGTTGTTACCACAATCTCATGAGCTATTTCTAGCATGGCATGTGAGTCAACAACATTTTCATGAGAGCACACAAGCTCATCATGATTTTGTTGCAAAGTCACATGCTTTCTAGTAAGCTCTTCAAGTTGAGCCTTTAGCTCACAAATTTCCTTCTCCAAATATGCTATATGAAAAATGGAGTTAGTAGCACAAGCATCATCAATAGGAGAAATAGTGGATTTATCTTTAGATAAAATATCGCAATTAGGACATGATTTTTCCAAATCCACTAGAGGCATAGCATTTGATTTATTAATCAAAGAAATATGCTTAACTTTAAGATCCCCATAAAGATTAAATAACGAACTATGTGATTCTTGAAGTTTTTCATATTTATCATTTAAGGTCTTAAGTTTTTCTATTTTCTTAATGAGGTTTTCCTCATGACCTTGTATTATGTGCATGAGTTTGATCATTTTAGGCATATCCTTTTTGCTCAAAAGATTAAACACGAGCTCATCACTAGCACTAAAACTAGCATTAGTATTACTAATCTCACTTACCGATTTACTTTTACCTTTTGCCATAAAGCACAACGGAGAATCGGTGTGAGGGGATGAGCACCTTGGAGAAGTGGATGCTTCATTTCCAAGTTGAGGACAATCCATGCTATGCCCGTATCGGTGACAAATGTAGCAAGCTTGACTTGTCCTTGATCTTCTCCTAGATGAAGCTTTCTTGTTGATTTTTGTTGTAGCTTCTCCACCTAGGCTTTGTCTCTCATAGACTTTTATTTCCTTCAAAATATTAGTCTCACAAGTACTAGTAGAAATAGATGCATTGCTATGAGAATAAATGACCATATCATCATGATGAATAGATATTTTTGTAGATGATATGCAAGAGTTATCAACACTAGTAGATATAGAAATTTCATCGAAAGTGTTGTTAAAGTCCAAAGGAGGAATTGGACAATTTCTAATCCCACTCACTATTTTATTACCTTGCTCGGAGTAGTATGTTGGTGAGACGGTTTGCGCGGCAAGACCACTTTGGTCGATGAAGAAAATTATATGAGGCTCTTCATGAAGTATTGATGAAGTTGAGCAATCCTCAAATGACGCCTCAAAAAAAAGTTTTTTCCTATCACATTTGGGCTTATCATATCTTTCATTAAGTGTAGTCCAAATGAGATGAGCGTCTTCAAGTGGCATGATGGATTCAAACACATCTTTACTCAAAGCATGAATTAAAACATTAGTAGCTTGAGCATTGAGATGTAGGCATTTCTCTTCTTCTTCGGATAAGTTGAACCAATCAACATTAGGAGGAGAAATACTTACATCACCGATAGTCGACATCTTCTTTCAAGGTGGTTAAGCCTAAAATTGAGAGCCTCGGCTCTGATACCAATTGAAAAGATCGAGATGTCGCCTAGAGGGGAGGGGGTGAATAGGCATTTCCTTAAAAATCAAATAAACTTGCAGCAGATTAGTTAAAAGTGGAGTCTCTGCAAATTTGTGGACTCTCCATAGATTTGTGCAGACCCTCCGCACTTTTGCAGAGCTTTCGCAAGAACAGAGGGAACTTGAATGTAAACTACGTCTAATGAGTACGCATAACCAAGTATATCTAGTGGAAAGCACAAATCAAAGCAAGAACTCAAAAGTAAACAAACAAAAGTGGAGACACAAAGATTTATTTCCCGAAGTTTGGATTCACCATTGTGAATCCTACATCTCCGTTGAGGAAGCTCCAAAGAGCTGGGTCTCTTTCAACCGCTTTCCTCGATCCACTAGCTTGATCTCTTGAAATTTGCGGACAATCAACAGTTTACAAAAACGGCGTAGGTCACCGTATTGAAAATGCCATAACATTTTGCTACGAACTCCGATTTCGATTTTGAAGGGCTATTCATCCCAACCAAAAAAAGCTCCAAGTCCACCCGGTGCAAGTGTTATGACATGTATTTCTCTCAAGTTAGCACTTGAGTTTAGTTAGTTTGAGCACCGAGACTTGTCAAACCATTCTATGTCGTATCCCTCTTGATAGAGCGGCATACCTATACTCAAGGTCAAATATGAAATCTATTTCAACCTCTTGAGCTTAGTCAACTTCAACTTGCCACTTCTTTTTAATTTCACTTTATGAGGGTGCAACCTTTTCTTGTCTCTTCTTCTTGAGCACATCCTCCTTGAGCTTGTGACTTGGGATTCTTTAACACATATGGTCAAGAATCAACTTGATATCCTCAAGCCACCTTAAACCTTATAATTCAATAATTTGATGCTTGATAACATATGACTACTTATGGCCTTGATCGGTTAATTGTCGTTGGTCCAATACTTGCTCCTTCTCCATCGCATGGGTTCCTTGGTGCCAAGCCCTTTGCTTGCCCTTCTCCACTGGCATGGTCCTTCGTAGCCAAGTCATTGCCACAGCTTCACCATCTTACCATCTTGAGTCACACATAGCTTCGCATCAACAATATGCATTCATTGAATTCTATTTCCACAACAACATGATCCTTGCTTGAATATTTGCTTTTATATCAATCTTGTGATCAAACAAGCTTTCATGTTGACTTTCCCTGAATTGCTAAGCCCTTGATCAACTTTCTTCTTTCTTGATTAAGAATACCATCCATGTGACCAAGCAACCTATCATTGCAATTTCCTTTGATTCACCATTTCTCTTGATCACATATCTCTTCATAATCAATATGCACTCATGTATTATATTTCTTCATTTCAATATCTTTCTTCATATTGATGTTGTGACCAAGCAAGCTTCCATATAAACTCATCTTGATCAACTAAGCCTTTTGATCACTTGTCTTCTTTCTTGATCAAGGTACTAATTTTGTGACCAAGCAAGCTCTCAACTAAATCTTCCTTGATTTGCAAAGCTCTTGAAATACTAAGCCTTTGATCATCTTTCTTTTAGTGTTGCAATCTTGATAAATCTTTAATGCACTTTCAATTTTCCTTTGATTATGCAAGCAAACAAGCAATGGGACCATACAATTTCACTTGCATCCTTTTCTGTTTTGCCCTTTTTAATCTTTGCTCGTCATTTCTTTACTTTTGCATACTTCATATGACATGAGCTTGACTTTGTCATTTGCAAGTAAAAAACTCAAGCTCAACAAACTCATTAGTTCTTTAATTGTTTTGTCATTCAACCACCAAAACCCACTAAGGGGCCTAGATGCACTTGCAATCTCTCTCCTTTTGGTGATTGATGACAACACAATTAAAGTTTACAAATGATTGATAAAAAATAAGATTTTGAATCCTATGATATAGAAAGCTCCCCCTAAATGTGTGATGAATGAATTTCAAATTTTTTAAGTAGTATTTACATCCAAATTGTATATTTGAAGTAATTTATAATTCAAAAAATTCTAACCAAGCTTTGCCTTGTTCTTCATTTAATCCCTTTGTAAGTACTCCTAGCTAGTTTTTAAGGAAAAAATCACTCCACTATTTCTTAGGGATTCATTGTACATAGAAGAACCTCTTTGCTTTATGGAGCCACGTCAGATCAAAGCATACCTATATAGGCATTCAATCATTTGTCACGTATCAAGATTTAGGTAAATTGCATTGTTATGGATCACGTCACATTTTATCTTTTTTAAGTATAAGTACGACATACCCACTCACGCCAACACATGCCCATACACATCCAGATTAGAGGTTTGGCATCACGTAGCGTGGACATACGTTTTGACTACTGAACACATCCACATGTGCATATACTATTTGTAGATGGAATTATGACTCAATATCCGTCTTAAGGATCCTACCAACGGAGCTAGTTCTCTAGTCGTGTTTTATCATGATAGTAATTGAAAAGATGTTCTATCGTGACAAGCACCCGCGCAGGAGGAGATGGACCAAATTATTCTCTAGCGTGCACAAATCTTGGAGTACAATCCTTTGTTTTGGTGATTAGATGGATAAAATTGTTTTGCTGAAGAGATAGATGAATCTGATTCACATGCACTTCTTTCTTGAGTCCATCAACAATTATAGATGATAACTGAGCCTGTTACAAGGGGATGTAGCTATACTAGATGGATCTAAATCTAGTTGGTGACTTCTTCCTTGGTTTCTGATGGCTTTTGATGACTTGTTTTGGCCAGTCTTGACTTGTTTGTGCTTGTCTTCTACTGGGCCCCTTGTCCCCATATATATATAGTGGTGTCGTAGGTCATCTGGACTCTTTCTTTATATTCTCGGAGATAAACCTTTCCGGTTACTGAACACCTCCGGTATCTATGGGTAGTTTTCTTTTTTCTAGGGATCCCCTTCCGAGAGATAAAGATAGGCTCCGAGAATTACAAGAAAACCTAGGGTATCTGAATATGGTAACTATCTATTATTCATGATCAAGCCCCTCATCAGTACGTGAAATGAGATTTTGATGGTTCAAATACATAGCCAACAAAGATAAGCTTTTTATCTGATCATGTCATCGAGTAGACTCAATTTTCTGATTAGGATGAAGTATCTAATCAGATTTCCTAGGTTCTCATATCACCTACTCGGGATTCCTAGGGCCTCCAAGTTCTCAAGAGAGTGTTGGGTTCTTTGTCCCATTAGGGTAAGTTTTCTAGTTGGCCCGAAAAACTATCCCATCCTTGCCAAGTATAAGGGACATAGAACTTGTCACTGGCTAGGCTTGAAAGTTGAACCGTGGCAAAGAGAAGTTTACGTGGTGGTGAAAAAGATTCTCTGTCATGAATGCGAAGGGATCATTGTTCTATCCTTTCGATTGCTCCCATGCATTGGAAAAACTAGTAGGTAAATGACTGCACCGAAGTTCGACTTTTTGTTCGCATTGGTCAGCTGAAAAGACGCATCCTTAATGACCAAGCGTCGCTTGGTCGTCCGTGACTCAAAATGCAGCCACGCATGGAATTAATTCTCGGTAGGTAAGACGTCTCCCCTCCTGACCCATTGGTCTAAACTTCGGGTGCTGGATCCTAGCCGCACCAAACATGAATTCAATTATGGATCCCCCTCATTCTCCTGAGTGCACGCCTTCTTCTCCTAACTACTCACCTTCTTCCCCTGATTACACACCCCTCACCCCTCCATCGTCTCACACTGAATCTGGTTCAGTGGTGGAGGTCGTTGATGTCTCCTCAGATGAGGAGGTTTAAGAGAAAGTGGTGACTTGCAGTGTCCCTATTAAAGACGGCAAGCCCCTGGCATCCCCAGTTCAAGACAAGGTGGACTGGGATCTTGTAACTCCCTAATTCTCAGTTTTTGTGAATCTTTAAATTTTTTCCCACAATTTAGTTAATAGCATCACCGTAAGCATAGAATTAACGATATTTTCTTAAATCAAACAAATGGTATAGGATATATTTTGTTTGATGCATGCATGCTGGCTCTGTAGTTGCAGTAGGCTCATTTTTCTCCCTCTCTGGAATTTTTGAGTGAAAAATATTTCAAAACTTGTTTGAATTCGGGGTAGATTCAAATTAGAAATAGATTTTGAAAAGAAATAAAAGAAACCTTGTCTTGGGCCAAAACTCCCTCATATCTCAGCCCAAAACCTCCCTCCCCCTCTTTCTCTCTCTTCTTTGGGCTTGGCCCGAGCCACCTCCCCCTCCCTTCCTCTCCCTTCGGCCCGAGCCCGTGTTCCCAAGCTGGCCTCCTCCTACGCTGAGCCGAGCCCCGCCCACGCCCCGAGCTCCAACGGCCGCCGGCTGTTTCCCCTTCTCCCGCGCCCTCTCCTCTCCCAACAACTGCCAGATCCGAGCCCTAAAGCCCCAATAAGTTTCCCCGGCCATTTCCCACTCATTTCCCCTCTCTATTGCACGATAAAAGCAAGAAAACCGTTGGCCATTGATCCATGGCTCCCGCCCCCTTTCTCTTCCAATTCCGGCCACCCTACTCCTCCTCTCCTCTATTTAAGCCGCCCATTCTCTCCGTGGCAAAGTTCCTCGCATTTTACTTTAGCGCCCACATGTTTTCCTCGCCGATTTCGTCGTCGCCGGCCTCTTCTTTGCCAACTCCGGTGAGAAGCTCTGCCGACGCTGTTCTTCGTGACCGAACCACCTCCGGCCAAATTGACCCATTCATCATCTTCGCATGACCCTCCGGAGTTGGTTCCACAGTTTGTCGTCGTCATTCGGTCGCCAGAGCACCCCTCCAACCGCCTAGCCGACCGCAGCTGCCGTTCTCGTCGTCGCCCGGCCACTCCGGCACCGCTCCGGTCTCCTTGACGCCCGAGGTGAGTTCGCCACCCCTCCCTCCTTCCCTTCCACCGCTCGCCAGAGCCTCCCGCTCATCGGTGCGTGTTCCCGGCCAACTCTGCCCGTCCCCCGGTGGCCCGCCGCCGTCCCGTAGCCGTTCCAGAGCCATCTGTCCTCGGTGGACCATGGACCGAAGGATCTTGGCCGGTTCACCGCTCGGTGGACTCGGTCCACCGCCTTTTTCTTCACAAAATTATTGATGTTCCATTTTATGACATCATCATTGCACAATAAACCTATTTTCAGTATAAAAATAATCGGTTTTATTCTCTGATAATAAGTAAAATTTGCAGAAACACCCCTGGAACTTCAAACGCTCATAATGTTTTTGCTCGTAGCTCTGATTTAGGCGATCTTTGCGCTCATATTCTCATAGCGGCGTGCAGAATCTATTTATAGGGTTTTTTTTTTCTCTAGTTTTAGGACTATTTGGTGTACTGTTCTTATGTATGATTGTGTGCTCGTGTAGACGATTCAGTCCAAGAGTTCGGGAATTTCCAGGAAGAAGATTTTGAAGGACCTGTGCATCACTTCGATGAAGGCAAGTGTCTTGACCATGTTGTGAACCCAGTTTTTACATAAAGATAGTCTTTATCAAATATGCATGCTGTTTTACAAAATTGGTAGTATAGCAAACACTAGTGTTAGTTGTAGATGTTTTATCCTTAAAATAACATCATGTTTATGCTTAGCCATGCTTTTAGATGAACATGTAGCATGTAGGTGATGAATCATGAGTTATGAACTAAAAGTTGGTATAGGAAGTATGACATGAAAACTGATGTTGTTAAGGGAGTTAACAACAAGGATATTTGGGGTTTTGGGCAAGAAAGGGGTTATTCTCGGCATGGTTGGTTGATTGGAGATGTTAGGTAATCTACCCTTATGGGGTTATTGGCGGTCTTGCCCAAACCATTTTAAGGACTGGTTCGTGGAGCGACCATCCATGGCAACAGAATAACCACGAGACCAATATGGTATGGCTTGGCCTAGTAATTAGATGTTCTCCCAGTGTTGTATGAGCCAATTGGATGTGTAGATAAGGAAGGGTTACTTCCCGATTCTACCTGGCACAAGAGGGGGCTTCTGGGGTGGAGGGTTATTCCACTTATGTACGGCAGTGAAACCTCAGTGGGCAAGTGCATACTAGGAGACTCTTTGGAAAAGCCTCGTAGTGATCTCTTGGCGCACACCCCAGAAGTGTGTAAGGTACTGACAGGTATCGGCAAAAGAGAAGATCACGACTCGTGGGTAAAGTGTACAAACTCTGCAGAGTGTCAAACTGAATATTCAGCCGTGCTCACGGTTATGAGCGGCATGGACTCTCCCACATGATTAGTCGGGTGGATGTCTTACATGGTTGAGAATTGCTTGAATTCTCGGAGGTTAAAGAAAATATTTTGTACATCTTTTCCTTTTTAAAATAAAATTGCTTTTCCATAGTTCAGGGATAAAAATCGGTTTTTATGCAAATAAAACCCTAGAGAATAGGAAATCTTGGTTCAAGCCACCATGTCATATTTTTTCCCCCCACTTGTTGAGTATTGGAAATACTCACGCTTGCTGTTTCAGAAGGTGAAGCTTTTGAAGATTTCCCTGAAGATGATGCCGAGTTCTAGGCTTGTGGAGTTTCCGGTCGACTGCCTGTGGGCATGGAGCTGCGCTGTGTTCTGTTCCGCTATGATGTATTTTCTTTTAGACCCGTGTGTGGTCATTTTGTAATAAATAACGTTGTAATAAGAAGCACTGTGTCTGTTATGTACTGATGACGTCGCTATATGTATGAATAAACTGATCCTGGCATACATATAGTTTACACTTGATTTTAATCTTAAAATCGGGTGTGACAGATCTTCTGAAGGCGAAAATAGAGGAAGAAGAAGCAGTGGCCAAGGTAGAGAAAATGGGGGTGTCTGGCAGTGTCTCTATTAAAGATAGCAAGACATCGTCCGCTTCATTTTCTCCATCCTCATGTTATTTCGACGAGGATGGTCAGATGATGTAGCCAAGGCGGCAACCATGACGATGGTGGTTGGGAGCCAATACCTCACCCAAACCGTGGTCATAGAGCAGTAACCCCGGTGACGGCGGTGGAGAGTCAATGCCTCTCCCAAATCGTCATCGTCGATTATGTTGATGATCTTGGGCTGCGATGCCAGCGAGTTCATCCTGGAGCTTGGGCGCCGCTGACCTTAACCTCTCATTGGGCATGAGGGTTAGGGAAGTCTCTCCTTCCTCTTTGTCGGGTAGTTCTTTAGGACTTTTTGTAATCATCTGTTAGTTAGCTTATTTGTAAAGAGCTCAAAAGATCTTGTTAAATGCAAGATTTCTATTTCTACTAGTTAAGTGCCCATGCGTTCAATGGAAATCCATATTTTACATGAAACAATTGTATTTTGCACACTAACCAAGTGTCAATCAGAGCATATAAATTTGTACCCCTAAAGCCACCTAATGCCACTCCAAGAGCGGTGTCGAGACCAAAAGCAGATCGCCAATTTGCCATAGGGTCACGGGTTTGTTGGTGGATAAGCATGAGGGTGGAGTTTTTTTTAGTATAGTAAGTGTGCACGTGTAACACACGTGTAATTAATAATATTGCGACAAAAACATGCTTATCAAGCAACTGAAAACACGCACGATGAGATTGCCAAGCATGTGCTTATCAAGCAACTGCTTCTTTAATATTCCTCTAGCTTCGCCCGGAAAACACGTACGACGAGATCTGGATGATCTTGGGGTATCTGTCCAGGGTAGAGCTTACGCGTGATCTCTTCCTAGTTTGGGTTGCATGTAATTGTGAGGAAGACGTCCAGCTTCGCATACTTTTGCTTTAAAGCCATAGCATCTGTTGGGGATCATCTCCCGCCACCCCCTCACTTGAAGGCAACTGCGAAGTTAGCTGGAGGTGCTACGTGATAGCTGTCGTGCTGATTGCAGGAGTTCACCCGTCAGTCGTGGAGATCATGGAGCGAAGTCGGTCGAAGGGTGCGGGCGTCCAAGCACCTTCTGGTCACCGAATCGGCGCATGCGAAGGCTAACCGACTTCGATTGTCGGGCGAAGCCTCGGTTCGCGTCCCGCGTCCTTTGGAGCGAGCGAAGACAAGACCAGGTCTTCGCCAGGGGGCGTCGAAGGTAGCTCGTCATGTGGTCGGGCGAAGAGGGCTTCGACACCCTTCGTGTGGACGGCCAGCTCGACAGTGGGCCCGACCACGGTTGTCCTGGGTACTGTTGTAATTATGGGATCACGCTCATTTGTACCATATTACCCCCGGATATTCCGGGAATGTGGCAGGTTAGGGGGTAAGATATGTAAACAGGACCCGTGATCGCCGGGTACAGGCTATAAATAGAGCCACAGTGTAACCGTGAAAGGTAATTGTAAACTGTTCCACTTTCAGTACGTGTCACTCTAAGGGACCTTCGCCGCTTCCACCTCCGAAGGCCCACCTTGTCTGGGACTTCGATCCCAACAGCATCCATGCACCGACACCTCTTATCCCGAGGTCCTCCGATAAATAATGTAGCCAACATGGTCTATTTGCTGACCGCGTCCGCTCTACCCTCCCCGGCATGGATGTAGTCCACCAAGGCTTGGTACAAGTCCACCCTTAACTCCTTCTAATGAGCCCATATGTAGTCCAACCGCGAGCTCTCGATCTTGATGCATGTATCAACCATGAACTGCTAGAAAAGACGCTTGCCAAACAATATCGGGTTGAATATCCCTGGTTGTATATGGAACTTGTAGCAGTAGTAATCCCTAACGAACACACATAGACTCCCATTTGAATCTGCACTTGGCATATGATGTTAAAAGTTAGTACCGGAACTAAGCAAATACAATGACAACAATTGATGTTGCAAACATCATTTAAATAGAATACTAACTTGGGTCCCCTTGATTATCACCATGAGCTTCATGAGTCTGATGAGCCTGATGAGCCCCCCTCATCGCATCCATGGACACACCAACCTTTGGGATATCAGGATGCTAGCCGAGTTTGCCTCTAGGGAAGAAAAGAGAGTATGACAAAGCATCATAGCATCCAGATATGACTGGATGTCATATATTTCCTTGTTCTTCCCCTATAGGATATTGCTATTCTCGAAGTTCCTTCACCGTTCGCTCCCCTTGACCCACACAGCGGCAACCTCTGAAGTGGCTAGCACATTATATGTTCTCTAGTTCAACCTATGGTCAAGGTTCAGTGTCACATGGTAGTCCTCGAAGTCCTCAACCTGTCCCATACTCCTGAGGTATTCAGAGTATGGGTTGCCATGAAGTATGCCAACCAGCATTACAATGACTTCCTTGTCTTGCTGGTACTACTCTCGGTGGCAGTGGTGATACCGGTGCTCTAGACTAGTCATAGAAGTAAAGTTCCAGATGCTTGGGTTCCAAACCATCTCTACCAAACGACCGTATGTTGTGGTACATTTGACCGTGGGCACGAAACCTATAAATACCACTTTTGTTCATGTCAGTGGCCTTACTGTCAAGGTGATAGTAAAGTGAGGTGAAAGCGAAATGGCCATTAAAAAACCTTATATTGTCATGGAAGTGCCTAGCATCTGCATCTGCACTTGACTAGAGCCTCATGAGCTCAGGTGGAGTATCTGGGGTGGATAGTCTAATCTTTCCATTCTGGCAGCAGAACACATTCATTTCATGCTCGAACTTATTCACACCACAATATTTGTGATTTTTAATAGGCTTCAACATGTGAGTGGTTGGGGGTATGTTTCTATACACGTGGTTATACAGATTGGGTATGCTGGAGATAGTGGCAGAGGCGCCGTCAGCTTCATTGAATTTGACATCCTCGTCGGTGTCCCCGTATGAAGTGATTTTTAGCATGAAGGAGTTAGATAAGGCTCCACAATATATTGATAGGAGGGGAAACAATGGCAAAAGTACCTTGACTAGCGATCATGTAGCCCTCCTCTTCGGAGTCCTCTTCGAATACGATCTTATCATCATGACCTATTGACTCATATAGATTCGTATAAGTATATGATGGTCCTGAATGTATTTTGCAATATAAAATAAATACAATCAAGAAAATTACCATCATCGGTAACTGGTGACTGTGTTGGAGACATTGCAGTGTTGGCAGTTTTAGGGGTTAGAGAAGTATTTTCTATCAATACAACACGAGTGTTGTACATCAGGGCCTATATTTTGTATTGGAATTGGGGGAAAGCTGAATAAAGGTATGGACATTACCGTTGTTAATGACAACTGATTGTGTTGTTAGCTCTTGATTTTCTTCCTCGGAGACAGAAGCTTTCTTATTCTGTCTAGTTGCAAAGCTTTTATTACGACAGGGTAGTAATGCTTGCCTTCGTCCGGGAGTTACACGTTGTCTACGTGATCTTTGACTTGCATTCATCTCCCGGATCTCCATGTCCAACATCTGCTCTGAACCAGACTGGATGTGCATAGGGGAGCCTTTCACTGCAAGAATAGCCCAATCACCAGTGATTATGGATACAATCGTACCTGATGCATCCACAGTAAGGGGCACATCGGATGGGATATACATAGGGTTCTCCATTACGATGGAATCTTGACTCGGAGTGTTGCGTTGCACCACACTGAAGGTGCATTTAGCCCCTAAGTGTGGTTTTGATAATTAATGATAATACCTATGGACTAATAATTGTGTTGAGAATTGTTAGTAGGTTATTTTCATAGGTGATGCATGGAGGATTGCTCATGGATTTATTGGGGAATGTCATGTGATCAAGATAAATGCATCAAGATGAATGAGCTTTAGGTAATGCTCAGGTAAGTTGTGATAATACCTAAGGACTAATAATTATATTGAGAATTGTTTGTCGGATATTCTATAGGAGATGCATAAGTGATAAAACATGGATTCATTGAGGAATTCCATGTGATCAAAAGATATGCATCGAGGTCATTGAGCTCTAGGTGATGCTCATGTGAAGAAGAAGAAGAAGCTAGAGAGGAAGAGACATCGAAGTTTGACGATGGTCTTAAGAATATTGACAATAAGCATGAAGATCAAAATTACTTGTGGAGATCAAATAATTGAAGGCATAAAATTATCAATTGAGTTTTATGGACTAACCCATGTGCTATTTGCTTGAGAGTAAGTTAGGGTTAGATTCCATATGAAGGTAAATATTGAATTGAGATATTCAATGTGCTGAGTTGAAAGAGCAAGATCGAGACATGCTTAGTGAACAACTTGTGCGCTTGATGCTTGTGGTTCATGCCTTGGTGGTGAACCGGATGAAGATGATGTGAAAAGACTAATCTTCCATACTTAGTGTATGGAAGCAATCAAGTGAACTTCAACGAGTTTGATCAAGAGAGGATCGAGATGGAAAGCGAGGATGAACATCATCATCAATCTCAAGTGAAGAGTTGATGACAAGCCTAGAAGAAGCATCGGGACTCAGATGATGTGTTCATCAAGTATGGCAGGATGGCTAACTCAAGGCAAATGTATAAAATATAGGGCATTTTATTTTGCCGGTCAATGGTGATTAGAGAAGAGAAATGACTGGATTGATAGAATAAATGCCATACTATTAAGAGGGGTCTTGATAATTGCTTGAGTTTTACCATATGTTGATAAGCTCAATCTTGCATGTGCATACTCTCTTTAGTAGGATACTATAGTTTGCAAAGGTGGTTTGCAAGTTGACATAGTGAATGCATTAACCCTTGGTCATATGGAACCCTTAGATTGCGAATTTATTTTGCAAAAGTTTAAGGTTTATGTAGTTTTCATTATGATGGATCTTTGGACTATGTTTTAGGTTTGATCCAATGTGTTTGAGATCAAGCAATCAGTTAGGATGTGTAGCCCTCTGAATAATCTTTCGTAGAGTCCAAGATCACCTAAATCGGACATCGAGCTCAAAAGTTATCGCCGTTTCTCTGAGTGTCAGCGGTGTTGTGCTGGGAGTGGTGGTCCGACCACCAAGAATTCTGGTCTGACCACCAGGTTGGCGGTCTCACCACCAAGATGGGCAGTCTGACTCCTACAACTAACAGAAAACTCTCATCTTTCTGGATTGGGTGGCGGTCCAACCGCCGAGGAGGCCGGTCTGGCCACCGGAGCTTGCAGAGAACCTTTGTTTTCCTAGAGAGGATGATGGTCTGACCTCCAAGAGGGTCGGTCTGACCACTGGAAAGGTGAAAAGGATGTAACGGCTAGTTTTAGAGTTGTTGGTCTAGTGGCAGTTCGGCCGCCAGGTGAACTGCGATCTGACCGCCAGATGTGCAGAGATGTTAGACTTTGGGCAACGGCTGTGTTTTGGGTTGTGGTCTATAAATACCCCGTGTCCAGCAGCTTGGGCAAGAGCTGTTGCCCCATTGAGCATATTTGAGCTAAGAAAAGCCCTTCCCACACATTTGTGCATGTGTTGCACATAGAGAGGGTTGTGAGGCAAGAATCTAGTGCATTTGCATCATTGATTTAGCTTTAGGTACTTGGTGAGAGTCGAGTTCATCTTGGATTATCACTCTTGGAGGTTGCTGCCTCCTAGACGGCTTGGAGGTGGTTGCACCGTTGAGCCCTTCAAACAACCTTGTGAAGGAGCCACAATGGTGATTGTGAGAGGCTTTGTGCATGTCTTGCTGGAGAGGTAAAGTGTAACTCTAGTGGAATTGAGGTAGTAAGTGCTTCATTGGATTAATCGACTCAAAATCAAGTTGCTCGTGAAGACCCTCTTCTCATTGTGAGAATTGCATACTTGATAGAGGAGCGGTTAAAGGCTTGAACCTACCTAAACATGGATTAGGGGTGAACGGCAAATCACCTATACCACATGATAAACTTTGGGTGTTATCTCTCCTGCTCTTTACTTATATGTTGTGATATTTGCTTTCATGCAATTTACATTGTGCAATTTATATTCCTAGAATCATAATTGCTTACATGCCACCCTGGGTTGCAAACCTTGATATATACATAGAATTGGTCACTTTGTTGAGACATAGAGTTTGGAGGTTTTATATGTGTTGTAACCAATCATTTTAATTCTGCATCTTTATCAGTTAAATTGATATATAGTTTTTTAGAACCGCCTATTAACCCTCCTCTAGTCGGCCTCCTCGATCCTACAAGTTGTATTAGAGCTTGGTCTCTTTTTTTAGTGAACTTAACCGCCCCGAGAGAAGAGGATGACGACTAGTTGTATTGAGTACTCCAATGAGACACCTTTATTTGATGGCACAAATTATGCTCATTGGAGAACACATATAATTTCTTATTTTAAAGCCATGAGTTCGAAATATAGTGGATCGTAGATGTGGGTTTTCTTATGCTTGGGATGACCATGCTCCAACAAAAGGGCAATGCCTACATCTCGATGCCATAGCTACTAATACTTTATTTAGTTCTTTGAGTGTAGATATGTTCTATGAGATATACGATTTAAAGAGTGCTCATGACATGTGGATCGAATTGCAAGAAAAATATGATGAATCCAACATGACAAATGATGATTGCGTTGATGAGTTGGTGATTGTGGATGATTCTTCTATCTCAAGCTCTAACAATGAAGGTGATTGTTCTTCTTCATGTGCCTATGTTGATGAGCTTTCAACTCCATCTACATCATCATAATCTTTTATGGCCAAAGGTAACAAAAAGGTAAAAATTGAAGATGATGATAATGTTCATGAATATTCCTATGATGATCTTGTAGAGATGTTAGAAGGCATGGATGAATATATTGGTAAAGAGAAATCTAAAATGAGAAATTTAAAGAATAAAAATGCTTCTTTGAAAGACTTATATGATGAGCTAAAGCGGTCTCATGAGGATCTCAAGGAATCTTATGAGAAGCTAAAAATGTCTCATGAGATTGTTAGTGAAAATCATGAGAAGCTCAAAGAAACTTATGATTCTCTTGTTGTCAATGTATCCAAAAATGTTAAAGTGGATATAGGCATGTGATTTAATTGATGATATGCCATGTGTATCTAGTTCATTCATTGCATCTAAAATTTATATGTCCACATCTTATGATGAATTATTAGATATACCTTGTAGCTCAAATTTGGATGCTAGTTCCTCCTCTATGCATGTTGGTATTAACCATGTAGAGGAGAACAAAGAGCTAAAAGATGAGATCAAGAAATTAAAGAAAAAACTATAAGGATTCTACAAGTCGAAGACCGCTCTTGATGATATCTTGAATTATCAAAGAAGCATAGATGATAAGAGTGGACTTGGATTCCACGCCAAGAAAAAGGATAATAACCGAACATGGTATAATAGAAGATATCAAAAGAAATATCAAGATACAAAGAAGATGATCAAGAAAGAAGAGAAAAGTCTCGCTCACATTTTGTGCTTCAATTGCAAGGAAATAGGACACTTTGCCTCAAGTTGTCCTAGCAAGCTTGATGAGAAGCCAAAGGCATCAAAGAGGCAAACCGGCATGAAGCAAGACAATGTGATTAGAAGCAAAAATATGACTTGTTATAATTGCCAAGAGAAAGAGCATATTGGTACGAATTATCTAAATGGTAGTACTTCTAAGCATATTCTTTTCAATGATTATTATTCACTTAGGAAGACTAGAAATGGTACCATAATTTCTAAGGTTGTTAGTTCACATAAACTTCATGCAAATGCCATTTGGGTGTCTAAATCTCTTGTGACTAACATTCAAGGATCCAACATGGTTTGGGTACCACAAAGTGATTGAATTATTTAATAGGTACTTGAAGAGGCATTGGAGGATTAACTTGTTTGTGAAGAAGTAATTCGACACCTTATGCCAAAATAAGTCAAGTTTGAGGATGAACTTTCTACATTATCAACCAATGCCAGCTCGGTAACAAGTATTTACATTGAAGTATCTAGTCTCTAGCCTTGAATATGTTACATTGTTTAATTGTGCATGATATTATTGTTTGTTGCTTTCTTATGCATATGCTATGTTTTAACTTTTGGAGCATATTTGTTTTGGTTCAAAACACTCAAATATTTTGCTAGTTGAATCCCTTAATTTCATTCAATATCAGTTACTCAATTATATGATCTTGATCTTAGATGCACATAGTTTGTAGGATTCATGAGTGTCAATATCTTCTATTGGACACCTTCAACAACACTTGCAATGGAATTTCCTTATCTAATTATGTTGTTAACCCTTGCATATCATCGAGTATCAAATTATCTATTTATTATGATGATATGATTAATTCTTCTAGTGATATCTCTATTTCCATTAGAACTCGTGACACTAACCTTTTGAAGGAAATAGAAACATATGAAATACAAAGCTTAGGTGGAGAAGCCACAAATGAATTCAAGAAAAAGGCTCCACCTAGAAAAAGATCAAGATGACAAATAACAAAAGAAGAGACCTCAAGTCAAGTTAAGAACATATATGAAGGGGCAAATCAAATGGTCATCAAGGCGAGGAGCCTCAAGTAAAGGGTCTTGGTGGCAAAATATGTTATACATGCCGCAAGAATGGACATTTATCTTCATCATGTCCCCAAGGTGAAAAGGAAGGTATTGGAGACTTGGTTAATTATTTGAGATTTATCATATTGACAAAAGTGACAAGTCATGTGGAGAAAAACAATTATCGTCTATTCAATGTCACTCTATGGGTAACACGCTATCACAATATCTTTAAAGAGATAAGTGTTCTTAAAATTCACATTTCCATCTTTATTCTAGATACATAGTCCAATAGGATTTCTGGAACTTTTAACATATAGGAACTTTTGATTGAAAATTTACAATATTCGATGGTCCAAGAAACCATTGAAGGATTCTGGCCCTTTGCATGTGTAGGTTTTGTATATATGCATGAATAAGAGTATACTTTTCGCTTATCTAGCATCACATCATGATTTACATGCTCATATTTATATATGCTATACATTCTTATGATCATGACAAGTTGATGCAAAATTTTGAATTGAGGCACTCCATCTATGATTATGTTTGATTTGAGTTGATAATGGACTTGTCTAATTCTTCTCATTAGAATTGTTTTAAAATCCAAATATTTTTTCAAGTTCTCTCCAAAGATTTCTGGATTTCTGCTTCTAGCGGTCCGACCGCCATGGTACCGGTCCGACCGCCAGAGTTATACAAAGAGGTTTATAAGTCCTTTGCTTCCAGCGGTTTGACCACGCCTTTCCCCAGTCTGACTGCCAGAGCCTATTTGATCTTATTTATTGAAATATATTTGGCTCTTTCAAGAAATTAATGGATTATCACATCATGGGGGAGTATTACACTTGAGCAATACCACTTAGAATTGATATTATTGCTAATCTAGTATCTATGTGGTATGTCAAGCTCATTTAAGACTCAATGTCTCAAAATATCAATTCATTGATCCACATTTGTTTTTAATTGAAACTTGAGATCTTCATTGTGTTTATGCTTCTCTTTCAATCTCAAGATTTTAATTGGAATCATTTTCTCATTCGGATCAAATTAACTAATAGCCTTATGAAAATTTACTTATGCTAGTTGATTTTGTGAAGAATGTGACATGAAGCATGATGCTTAATTCTAAACTTTCATCACATGCTTTGTTGAAAGAAAGTTGATCTATGTTATCTTGCAATTATCATTTTGAGATATCTCGATATACCATTGTATTACTTATAATTGGTAATTATAAAAGTGATAATATTTGTTGATCATCTTCTTTTCAACCTTGTTCTTCTAATGATCGATTTCTTTTGTGAAATTTGTTTATAGAAGCTAAGGTTAAGATATCTCATCGATTGTATCATTTTCCTATATACTAGGTTGAGATTAGCTTTTGAGTATGAATGCAATTCTTTCATTTTTATTATATGCTCAACCCTATTGCCTAGTTCATTTATTGAACTTTGTGAATGATCATTTGTTGATCTTGTCCCTTAGATGTAGTTTGAACAAATTTTCATGATTTATATGCCATTTTGTCCAAATTATGTCTTTATTGGATCTTAGAAGTGATGAGCATGCTTGTTTAAATTTAATATCTATAGCATACTTGCTTTCTTTGATCTAACATATAGAGTAAGCCTCTCTCAAAAGCTCTTAATGGCTAAAAGTTGCATATTGACTTCAATTGGTATCTAATTCATATTTATATTCACCGTTTATGATAGAGTTTACTCTATGTGTTGATATTTTTGCTAACATGTATGGACCCAATGAGTTTGGGAACTAAATTGTATTTGAATAAGTTTTAGGTATAATGGAGATGTAATGGATGCTTGACTCATTCATTGACAAGGTCTTTTCAAAAGCAAGATCATGTAAATTGGAAATCATAAAGAAGATATTCTTCTTTCAATTGGTATTCATAAAGATCTTCTGCTTCTGCTTCAACATCAACTTCAATTGGAATCATAAAGAAGGATCGTATCAAAGTGAAGCTAAGTAATGATGAGCAAAAATCTACTACATCAATCCAATTCTTTTAGGTAACTTGTTCTTAATTTATGCATTGAATATTGAAGATTCAACCTTGTGTAGGTTGCATCATAGCATGAAAGTAACTTGCGAAAAATTGTTTTTATTGCAAGTGCCTAAAAACTTCTTTTTTGCAAAAATAAGCAATTTGACATATTTTTGTGGGAAGTCTATAATCATGTTTATGATTCATCTAATCCCAAATAAAAGAATTCATATCAAATATTTTAGTTGCTGTTATATGCAATATTTATGAAGATTGCAAAATTTATTCTTTTATTTGAGGTTTATAGGCTTTGGTTATCAAATGCTTGAGATTCTTTCATCTTAGTTCACTTTGAATGATCTTATTGAACATATAAGCTTATAAGATGTTGATACTTTGTGATAAACGAAATACTTGTTATAATGTCAACAATTTTGCTATATTCAATTTGAGCATAATCCATTGCACTTGTGTTTTGGATATTGATTTCGAACTCATGGTTGACTTGCTTTCAATTGAATTTATTTCAACTACCATCTCTTTACAACCCTTGAGTCCATTGAATAGTGTGATCTCCTTAAATTATTCGTAATTGGATAAGTACATTTGATTTCACTCAATCTATGAGAAATGCACACTTTTTGGAGGAGCTCATACTATAAGTGGTAGTGCATTAGCTTTTGATGATTCCTTTGTGGGATATGGCTAATGAGATTTGGGGGAATTTCTTTTTGAGGAAGTTCTCTCTATTTGGCAAGTTCTCCAAAATTCTTACATTTTGGTGTTGATGCCAATCGGGGGAGAATTTGTAGATGTTATATTTGCAAGAGGGGCATTGCTAATGGGAAGTTTTGAAGGTTATATCTTTAAGGAAGAATTTTTTTTTTGCATGCATGTGCTGCATGGTTCATGTATATTTACTTATGATATGCATAAGAATGCCTTTATGGTTGTTATGTATAAAGAAAACTCCATCCAAAATTTGAGATAGACAATATATGCAACGATATTCAATAGTCATTCTCACATGCATAGATTGAGGGGGAGTTTGCTATATACATACGTTTAGTTTTACTAACATCAAAATCTTAGTGATGTTTGATGCTAGTAAAGCGGGTTTTGGTAAACTCAAACAACTTTGTAATGTTTGATACTACTAAAACATGATATTAATATATATTGTATATTTGGATTAGATGCATATTAAGAACTTCATCTTTCAAATATAACCATCTAGTGAGATTATCATCAATTACCAAAATAGGGGAGATTGAAGGTGCATCTAGTCCCTAAGTGTGGTTTTGATAATTAATGACAATACCTATGGACTAACAATTGTGTTAAGAATTGTTAGTAGGTTATTTCTACGGGTGATGCATGGAGGATTGAGCATGGATTCATTGAGGAATGTCATGTGATCAAGAGAAATGCATCAAGATGAATGAGCTTTAGGTAATGCTTGGGTAAGTTGTGATAATATCTATGGACTAACAATTATGTTGAGAATTATTTGTAGGATATTCCATGGGAGATGCATAAATGATAAAGCATGGATTCGTTGAGAAATACCATGAGATCAAAAGATATGCATCGAGGTCATTGAGCTCTAAGTGATGCTCATGTGAAGAAAAAGAAGCTAGAGAAGAAGAGACCTCGGAGTTTTAGGATGGTCTTAAGAATATTGACAATAAACATGAAGATCAAAGTTACTTGTAGAGATCAAGTAACTAAAGGTATAAAATTGTCAATTGAGTTTTATAGACTAACTCATGTGCTATTTGCTTGAGAGTAAGTTGGGGTTAGGTTCCATATGAAGGCAAATATTGAATTGAGATATTCACTGTGCCGAGTTGGAAGAACAAGATCGAGACAAGCTTAGTGAACAACTTGTATGTTTGATGCTTGTGGTTCATGCCTTGGTGGTGAACTAGATGAAGATGATGTGAAACAACAAAACTTCCATACTTGGTGTATGGAAGCAATCAAGTGAACTTCAACAAGCTTGATCAAGAGAGGATCGAGATGGGAAGCGAGGATGAACATCATCATCAAGCTCAAGTGAAGAGTTGACGATAAGCCTAGAAGAAGCATCGCGACTCAAATGATGTGTTAACCAAGTCTGGCTGGATAGCTAGCTCAAGGCAAAGGTATAAAATGTAGGGTATTTTCTTTTGCCGGTCAATAGTGATTAGAGAAGATAAATGACCGGATTGATAGGATAAATGTCATACTATTAAGAGAGGCCTTGAAGATTTCTTGAGTTTTACCATGTGTTGATAAGCTCAATATTGCATATGCATACTCTTTTTGGTAGGATGCTATAGTTTGCAAAGTTGGTTTGCAAGTTAACATAGTGAATGCATTAACCGTTGGTCATATGGAACCTTTAGGTTGCAAATTTGTTTTGCAAAAGTTCAAGGTTCATATAATTTTCATTGTGGTAGATCTTTGGACTATGTTTTAGATTTGATCTAATGTGTTTGGGATCAAACAATAAGTTAGGATGTGTATCTCTCTAAATAAGCTTTCCGTAGAGTCCAAGATCACCTAAATCGGACATCGGGTTCAAAAGTTATCACCGTTTCTCTGAGTGTCAACGGTGCTGTTCAGGGAGTGGCGGTCCGACTACCAAGAAGTCCGGTCTGACCGCCAGGTTAGCAGTCTGACTCCTGGATCTAATAGAGAACTCTCACCTCTCTGGATCGGGTAATGGTCCAACAGTCAAGGAGGCCGGTCTGACCACCGGAGCTTGTAGAGAACCTTTGTTTTCCTAGAGAGGATGGCAGTCTGACCACCAAGGTGGTGGTCCTACCACCAAGAGGGTCAGTCTCACCGCTAGAAAGGTGAGAAGGTTGTAACGGCTAGTTTTAGAGTCGTTGGTCTAGTGGCGGTCCGACCGCCAGGTGAACTGCAGTCTGACCACCAAATGCGCAGAGAAGTTAGACTTTAGGCAATGGCTACATTTCGGGTTGTGGCCTATAAATACCCCATGTCCAGTGGCTTGGGCAAGAGCTGTTGCCTGCATTGAGCATACTTGAGCTAAGAAAAGTCCTCCACATATTTATGCATGTGTTGCATATAGAGAGGGTTGTGAGGCAAGAATCAAGTGCATTTGCATTAGTGATTGAGCTTTAGGCACTTGGTGAGAGTCGAGTTCGTCTTGGCTTATCACTCTTGGAGGTTGTCACCTCCTAGACGGCTTGGAGATGGTTGCACCGTTGAGCCCTTCAAAGAAGCTTGTGAAGGAGCCATGGTGGTGACTGTGAGAGGCTTTGTGCACGTCTTGTCGGAGAGGTAAAGTGCAACTCTAATGGAATCAAGGTAATGAGTGGTTCATTGGATTAATCGGCTCAAGATCATGTTGCCCGTGGAAAGCCTCTTCTCATGATGAGAATTGCATACTTGATAGAGGAGTGGTTAAAGGCTTGACCCCACCTCAACAAGAATTATGGGTGATCGGCAAATCACTGATACCACGGGATAAACTTTGGGTGTCATCTCTCATGCTATTTACTTCTATATTGTGATATTTAGTTTCATGCAATTTACCTTGTGCAATTTATATTTCTAGAATCATAATTGCTTACATGTCACCCTATGTTACAAACCTTGACATAGACATAGAATTATTCACTTTGTTGAGACATAGAGTTTGAAGGTTTTATATGTGTTGCAACCGATCATTTTAATTCTGCATCTTCATCGTTAAATTGATAGATAGTTTTTAGAACCGCCTATTCACCCCTCTCTAGTCGGCCTCCTCGATCCTACACACACAACGCGTGCTATCGCGTTCTTTCTTTGCATGCTTCTTCTTGGGTGTCATATTTGCATAATGCACCCTCCGTTGTGCACGCCTTCCTTCAATTGATGCCTGATTTGACCTGTTGCGTTGCAATGCATTTCGCACATTTTAACGATCTTGATTGCTTGCTTCTGCTCGGATGTCATATTTGCATAACGTGCCCTACCACTTGCATGCCTTGCTTCGATTTGGTCGGTTGTTTATTCTTTTCTGGGAGTAGTTTTATGATTACGTTGTGATTGTCTTTGCCCTCCTGACAAGCTAGCATAATTACAAGCATGCATGTGGAGTAATAAGGGGTAAAGGTATAATTACAAGCATGCATATGGAGTAATAAGGGGTAAAGGTATTTGGTATAGAGTAATAGGTGGTAAGAGTAGCACATAGTTGTACAAGTTACGTGGTATAGAGCTATTTGAAGTCTGAGTTAAGTCTATGATGCTGTCTCGACCAGTAAGCACTCTAGATGGTGGTGTGAAGTCACCTGCATCAGGTTCAATTTTCAACAAAACTTTTGACAACTGTTCCTGATGTCATATTAAAACTTAAATCATAGTCAAAAAATATATATAAGAAAATATAAACTATAGACCCTATTTGTATGTTTAAACGTGGACTGCACGGAACTTAAAAAACTATATATACAGTGTAGGAACTAAAGTATATCCTTATTTGTACTCCTAGGAATTCACATAGCATTAGAATGAACTTGAGAGCATATTCTGATGTTCCATAGATCAGCTATGCTGACTTAAACCATGATGTGTCACATTCTGATCTACCCTCCTGCTTCCAGACATGCTCTTTCTTTTTAAAAGTTTTTTGCTAATAAAATAGATTAGGTCGATGAAAAAAAAAGGAAAAAACGTACAAGCCTAGCTGATTTGAACTGTTGTACAAATTGTAACTAACTGAACCACCAAGGCTTAGCAGGTATAACTTGGACTATGTAAGAAGCAACATATCCGAATCAGGAGCCGAGATATCATCAATGTCCAAGATCTTATATCATAATTGATCATATAGCATTAAAATTATTGCCGGCAAACTAAGTTTTCAAAGTATTACACTGTCTAGGAAACAAAGTATATCCTTATTTGTACTCCTAGGAATTCACATAGCATTAGAATGAACTTGAGAGCATATTCTGAATTTTAAACTCTCTTGTGGTATACCATTCTAAGACAACATTTTTCACGCATACATGGGCGGCAGTGAAATAAGCCTAAAGCCTTTGTCAGTGGTCACAGGTGTAGGCAAATAAGCTTAGTCATGATCCAGTCACAAAGTAAGCTTCCAAAAACATTCCACTATTTAGCAGAAGTGCTCCCTCCCGCACCCCCCCAAAAAATGTACAATCCAGAAAAGAAAAGGGAAACTGTGCTGGAAATAAAGGTTTCTTGCAGGTCATCAACAAGTCAGTAAGATCACCATCATCACAATAAGAAAGTTACCTCTTTTTGCTTTTCGCTATGACATCCCCCTTCTCCTTCCAAACTTCAATTATTTTTCCTCTTTATTTTTTTCTGCTGCAAAAATAAAAATATTCAGTTTTTCTTGCATATGACCAGCCATGTTTCCATTTCAATTTTTGTAGAAGCTAAATTGGTTTGAGTGTTCAATGTTTACAGTGGAGTAGATGGCACAATGTGCAAGTACACCTCTACTAAATTCAAAGAAGCCAACTGACGCAATTTCATCTTGGCAACAGACACACAATGCAACGAAGACTTGAAGCCCAAATGAATTTAATCGACCTTTACCTCATAGTAGTTCATAGCAAAAGAAAAGCAAAAATCAATGGTATGTGCAAGTACATCTCTACTAATTCAGAGTTGCCAACTGACGCAATTCATCTTGGCAACAGGCACACGATGCAAAGAAGACTTGAAGCCCAAATGAATTTAATTGACCTTTACCTCATAGCAGTTCATATAGCTTGCAGTGCTCGTTGCATGGGTTGGGATAATCATGATATTTGAGAATGATAGGCAAATAAATACCTGAACGGTTTGTGCATCTGTATTTATAAACAAAATGTGATATGCAAGGAGTAATATAAATGTCCTAATGCGGTTCTTTGAGCCTAGCAAAAGTCAACAGTTCAAACATCGTGACTAGAAACAGTACAGACATGAGCACTTATATTGATTTGAGGTAAGAGACATGAGCACTCATATTGATTGAGGTAATAGACTGATGCGATAAACAATTAGATACATCAAATATGTCATGGACATAATAATTTGTCTCTTATAGAGTGGATATACCTCATAACTAACGCACAGGCACATAATTTGGCTATATGTCCACATATGCAGATGCAGAGGTGAGGCTATATTTCTTCTGACTGACCAATTACGTGCAAGATCATCTCTAAACTGTTATCACTAATCTCACAACTCCTTTTCTTTCTTTATTTCTAGGAATTACTGAAGTTCATGCAGTCATCTTTTGTGTCCAAAGCAATAGAACTCAAGATTGGCCACATGTTCCTGCAGTCATCTTTTGTGTCCAAAGCAATAGAACTCAACAATCGCTACATGCTCCTGCAGTCATCTTTTGTGTCCAAAGCAATAGAACTCAGCAATGGCTACATGTCGAAGGGCATATTCAAGTTGATAATAGTTGTGCCATAAATACATACCAGTCTTCTGGGTAATCCAAGCGTGCAATCTTGGAGATTACTACAACTAGCTGTAGTGCAATATATATTACAACATTAAAAAAACATACTATTGTCAATACAAGTAATATGTATTTACCATCATATGACTAAAACTGAATGCATATTATCTAGTGCGCACCTAGCTATTCTCTTCACGTATATTTAGCAAAAGATTTTTTCTGAAGGGGGTCCTTCTCCTCGTTGCTAATTCCACTGCACCAAATAATTTAATCTGGTAAGTGAGATGTCAGGAACCATTAAAATGTGGTTGAAGAATTGTGCCATTGATACTATGCAACACAAAATTACCAAAATAAAAGTCTGAGCATAAATTTTATTTCAGAAATGTAGATTTTGGAATACCAACAAATCTAAACAACCATTTACTCCGTGACAAGGTTATCAAAAAAAATCGGTAGGTGATTCAGAATTAACAATCGGAGTCGAATGGGGACTCACTAAGAATTGCGGTGATGCCGCCAGTAGCAATTGATACTGTTCTTGAAATACACTGTGGCAAGCAAGCGTATGTCCTCTCGACAAGCCAATCCCCTCGCCAAGATGATCTCCTGTGAAGCACCAAACCAGCAAATCAGCTCCCTTAGAATTGAAGCAGTCGCCCCATGGATCGGATATGACAAATCGAATCAGTACACTAGAAGCATGTTCAATTGAAATTTGATTGGCCTAATCAAAGGTTTATGATATAATTAGTACGGCGGTCCTGGCAGCGTCGACCATCGTGCGACGCGTGGCAACGACAGGTGGAGAGGAGTCTCGGTGCGAGGTTTCACCGGCGAATGGGACGAAGAGGTGCCAAGGACAGAGAAGAAGAGGAGGGAAGAAGGGGGAGGAGGGCGGTGCTCACTGGTGTTCGCGATGGTCTTAGGCTCAAGCTCTGGTTGGCAAAAGCGGTGGCGACGGCTTGCAAAGGCACAAGGGCGGGCGTGATCTAGGGTTAGCGAGAGGGGAAGCACAGGCGAACGGTGGCTCGGAAAAATGACGCAAGGCGGTTGGGTCATCGGGCTTTATAGGGGAAGAGCCGAGGGGAGGATAAGGGGTGGCAGCAGCGGATTCTTTGGCAGCGGTTTAAGGAGGCCGAGATCCATGCAGTGGTGGCAGATTTTGAGGGAGCGATCTTTACTCAGATGCAGCGGCAATGGGATTTGGCGGTGCTGAGCGGAGGCGGTGGGAGAGGCAAAGTCGGGCACTGGCTCCCAACAGTGAGGGGGCGTGGAGGAGGAAGGAGAGGGGGCTCAGCAGCGCAGTTAGACCAGGCGGGCGAGCTGGAGAGCGGTGGTGCAGGGTGTTGCGAGAAGGGAGGCGGTGATCGAAAGAGGAGTGGCAGGGATCGAAAGGCATGCGAGGTCAACGGATATAATGGATGGGAGTGGAACAAATGTGTGAAAATATGATGCACTACGTACTTTTTAAGTAGTAGAGACTACAATACCTGTGTATGACTGTGAACCTTCTTTTGAATACAAGGAAGTTTTAACAAGTGCCCGACATTTCTTTCGAATAGTTATGAGGTTTGCGGAATTTCTTATTGGGATATTTGTTGCAACGACCTTAGGTTCGACTTCAAGTGGAAATCATCTGAGTTTTCAAGCACTTGGGGATCCAATAAGGTTCTCCACAGTTCCTACAAGAGAATTTCTTTCCTGAGTAGGTAGATAAATGGTTGAAGACGCAGGTTTTGATTCCTTGAAGTATTAGGCCACTCGCCCACTCGACCTGTCCATTGCTTTGTGGATGTGCCACAGACGCAAAGCTGACTGTAGTGCCAAGTTCTTCACTGTAATCGATGAACGCCATGCTAGAGAACTGAGTGCCATTGTCGATGATGATTCTACTTGGAAAGCCGAATCTTGTTATGACGCTTTTCATGATGAACTTCTCGACGACTGTTGACATAATTTTTCCAACTAGTTCAGCTTAAATCCACTTAGTGAAGGTATCAATTGCGATGAATAGGAACTTTAAGCCTCCGAGCACTATCAGAAAGGGCCCCAGAATGTCCAATCACCATGTCATGAATGACAATGATAAGGGTATCGTCTATAGGGCTTGAGCGGGTTGATGTATTCTTCTGATGTGAAATTGACTATCGTGCACCTTTTTACAAACTCGCTCGCATCATGTAGAGCCGTAGACCAATAGAAACATTCTCTAAATGCCTTTCCATCCAGGATTTGGAAGTAAGCATGAGCTCCGCACATCCCTCTATGGATTTCTTCGAGTATTTCCCAACCCTGCTTCTGAGATATGCATTTCATGAGTATTCCGTTAGCTCCTTTTTGATAAAGGAGGCCAATACATCTTGGATCAACAGGAAATTTGCTCAGTTAGTGCATCATCTTGAGGCATAACTCGGTATTGAAGGTACCTGTGGATCAGTAATCCACAAAATTTCACTTTCGAGCCGAGTCACGAGTTCCCCTGCAACTCCCTTTGGGGTGTCAATCCCTAGCGAGCCCTAATCTAGTTATAGGTCTTGTAGAACACCACTCCTTCGGCTGGGTCCTTTGGTGTTTTCACAGATGGCTTCGAGAGGTTCTCTATGAAAAGCCCAAGTTGTCCTAGAGACCGTGAAGATGCCGTGCAACTACCGGCATGGCAGTTGTCCTTCCTTGGGATATACTTGACCTTGAGTTTGATGAATTTGTTTTCCAGCTTCCTCACCTCCACAAGGTAGTTGTCATGGTCTTATCCGAGGTTTGATACTCCTTGCTAACTTGCTTCACCATGAATTGTGAATCCCCTTTCACAAGCAGGCAACAGATGCCAAGAGCAGAAGCTAGTCGGAGTCTAGTGAGTAGACCCTCATATTTGGTTACGTTATTCATGTCTGGAAAATCAATCCGCAGAGCATATTCATGCTTTCTCTTGTTGGAGAGATCAGTATAATCCTAGCCCTCGCGCCCTGAAGCATGAGTGATCCATCAAAGAATAAGGTTCATACATCTGATAAGTTGTCGTTGTCATCCTGGGTTTGTTTTGATAATGTCCATTCAGCTATGAAATCAGTGAGTGCTTGCGACTTGATCATTGTTTGCGGCATGATATAGACATCAAATTCTCCGAGTTCAACTAACCACTTGGCGATTCGGCTGATTCTATCTCTATTGTGCAGGATCTCGCCTAGTGGGAATATTGATGGTATGGTGATTTTGTGAGCCTGGAAGTAAAGTCATAACTTACGAAAGGCCATCATTACCGCATATAACAGCTTCTGCACTTGCAGATAGTATTCTTTAGGACCGTAGACTATTTCACTGATGTAGTACACTGGTCGATGACTTTTTTCTTGTTTTTCTTGCACTCCTCTTTCCACCACCAATACTCCACTTACAGCACGTGGTCCGACCACGATGTATGAGAACAAATCTTCATTAGGGTTGGGAGCGACGACTAGCACAGGGGGAAGAAAGATATCTCTTCAAATTGTTGAATGTCTCATCTACTTTTTTTGACCATTCAAACTTATCATATTGTCTTAACAACTTGAAGAAGTGAAGTCCTCGATCTCCGAGCCAGGAAATAAATCGATTAAGGGCTAACATACATTCGGTTAATCTCTGAACTTCTCATACTAACTTATGCGGTTGCATCTCTTCAATAGTTTGATCTTCTCGGGATTAACTTATATTCCCTAGTAAGACACTAGATATCCGAGTAATTTCCTAGTGTTAACTCCAACTACACACTTCTCTGGGTTTAGCATGACTTGATTCTTGCGCAGGTTGTTGAACATTTCTTGTAGGCCAGAGATGAGATATTTCTTCTTTTTAGTTTTAACAACGAGACCATCAATGTAGGCTTCTACGTTCTAGCCGATCTGATCATGGAGTGTTATTTGCATTCCTTGTTGGCATATGACACTGAGATTCTTCAATATGAATGGTATTTTAACATAGCAATAGACCCCAAATGGGGTAATAAAGGAGGTTTTCTAGTGATAACCATAATAGGCATCGAGAAGGCTTAGATAGTCGCAGCCAAAGGTGGAGTCAACTATCTGATCTATTCGTAGTAGAGGAAAAACATCGTTAGGATAGGCTTTATTGAGATCCATAAAGTCGACACACATTCACCATTTGATGTTTGACTTTTTGACCATAACGAGGTTTGCAAGCCACTCGGGGTGATCCACCTCTCGAATAAAACCTGCATTGGTTAGCCTTCCAATTTTCTCTTGAATGGCTTCTTTCCAATCAGTAGCGAACCATTGGAGTTTCTGTTTGATCGGATTTTTTTTTGGGCCAGATAACTAATTTATGCTCAATCACCTTCCTAGAGATCTTGGGCATGTCTGACAGTTGCTAGGCAAACACATCATCATTTGCTCAGAGGAAGGTGATGAGCGCAAGTTCCTATTTGGGATCCAGATGGGAACCGATCTGAATGGTCTTGGATGGCTTCGTTGTATGAAAAGGAGCTTCTTTGACTTCGTCGTGAAACTTCATGATGGCCTTAGGCCTCGAGTTTTTTGTCTTCTTGTCGGGTTGATGCTATGTGGCAATATCTAGACTCTGTTTGTCACATCGTAAGCCTGCTTTCATGCAGCCCTAGATGGTGATGATAAGCATAATGTGTGACTGCCACGAACTTGGCAAGAGTAGGTCTTCTTAAGATGGAATTGTATGCCATCTCAAAATCAACCATGTCGAATAGAATTTTTTTTGTTGGGAAGTTGTAATGCTTCCCGAAGGTGATGAGAACCGATATCTGACCAATGTGGGTGGTCGAAGATCTGGGTAATATACCATGGAAGGCTTGATAGTAGATCTAGAGATCTACATTCTTTCGAGTGCGTTAGCAAAGAGGATGTTCAAGGAAATCCCTCCATCGATAAGAACTCAGGTAACTCTACAGTTATTTATCATAGGCTCGATGACTATTGGGAAGCAGCCTGGCCGTATGAAGTTATTAGGATATTCTTCTTGGCCGAAGGAGATTTTAGTGTCCAACCATTACACGACTTGACGACCCTTAGAGATGGCGGCTAGGACTTTTTGGGCCACTGTCTTGTACTGGCATTTAAACTCATAGGATGTGGAACCACCGATTATGTGGTTGACTGTCCTCTCGCCTGGCTTAAAAGACATCAGATCCATGTCGTCCTCACTGCTGTCGGAGCTAGAGTCCCTACTCTAGGCCACAACCTAGGTCTTCTTTCCTTTGGCTACCTTTTCGACCTCTGTTTTAACCAACTTTTTCCAGAGATGGCACTCATAGGTGATGTGGTTGTCGGTTTGGTGGAAGTAGAGAAAAGGCTTTCTATCTCGTTCATCGGAGCCTGGTGTAAAGCTTCTGCCCTAGGAAGGACCGGAGCGTTGGTTACGATGAACATAGGGAATATCAGCAAAAATTTCTTTAGATTTAACTTTCTTAACCTTACCTCTCTAGGTGTTCTTCTTGCGCTTGCTCTGGACCTTGTCACTGTCGAGCCTGGGTTGGGTACACTTGATGCCCTAAGTCTTCTCCTTGATGTAGGAGTGCATCATCGGCCCTAGCAGACTCATCGACGATCTGCATGAGCTCTTTAACCATTTTGAGCTCCTTTCTAGTGATGTCTTCAACACAAAAGCCAGCTCTTAACCTCGTGAGTGAACGCCAGGATGACATCGCAGTCACCAATCTTGGGGATGTTATTCCGGCTATTGCTGAAGTGGCGCACGAACTCGCGTAAGGTTTTGTACCCCATCTGCTCGCAATGGTGGAGATCTTTTTTCGTGCTGGGATTAAAGTACCTACCCTGTACGTTAGCTCGGAACATGTTGTAAAACTGCTACCACGATTAGATGGTCCCTAGTGATAGATTGGTCAACCATGTCCTGGCTACCCTTTCAAGGGTTTTACAGAGGTAATTTGTCATTACCTTCTCATCCCTACCAACTGCCTGGATGACCGTGGTGTAGATCTGGAGAAACTCAATGGGACTTGTACTTCTATTGTAATCATCCCAGGGCAAAACCATGCCGACCATCTTATGTTCTATATATGTGGAGAGAAGGCTAGACATCCGTTGATGGCGCCTTGTTTGGTTCCATCATCCCCGAGAGTCTTTCCCATGTCGATCAGAGAGTGGTCCTGATTTGATTGATGAGAAGTGGCGGAAGCTTCTTTAGAAGCCCCTGAGCGTCTTCACCGGTCGTCGATGACTTGACGCAAGTCATTGATCGAATGACCATTGACCAGTGAGGTCCGGCATGGTTGTTTGCCCGATTGTCATCCCGGGAAGCCTTGTTCCTGGGGTTACGCCTTTCCGGGTCTGATACATCTTGAAACGGGAGATTGCTTGGACTGCCTCGATTATTACTATTTCTGGCTTGGGCCAGATGAGAGTTCTTAGCATGGAGAATGATCTCCTTTGTTAAGTCAATTGCCAAGTTAATCCAATCCTTACAGGCTGGGGTAGCTAGATTTATAGTCAAAGGGCGTATGAAGGCCTCTTGTAGAAAGAGGATCCTCTTAGTAGTTGCAGACATAAAGCGGTTAGCCCCCTGCTAATATTTAGGGCGATGGTAAGACTGGGGCCCTGTTAAGGACTTGGGGTGGTGTGCTCGCTTGACGCAGACCATTTCCTGTCGATGGGGTCAGAGTACCCTATCCATTTGTAGGGTCGTCGTCATGATGACCCAAATCATTACCCCCGTCTCTGATGGCGAAAATTTATCATCATGGATGCTTCATCAGATTGATTCGGGTTGGTATCTTGACAATATATGTTGTCAGAAACTGTGGAGATTGATCCCAACCTACTGTGATTCGTACATTAACAGTTGTCTTAGCAGCTGAGTGGTTTGAACTCGACGCAGTAATCTTTGGCATATTGATCCATAAATTGACTTACCTCATCGCTTGAATCGTCATCTGAAAGTTCGTCACCGAAATTCAGCCAATCGATCACTGGTTCGTCAGGAAGAGAGGTAATGCTGTCGTAGAACCCTTCATCTAAAAATTTGATTTTTGGTGAAGATTTGGGCGATGTCGATGGCATCTCACATGTAAATTCTTCAACATATTTTTTCATGATCCCAACAGATGATGACAACTGTCGACGATTGTTGAACCTCTGACCAAACGAACTTGTTGAAGAATTGAGGGATGCTTTGAGTAGACGAATCACAAGAGGATTACAAAGGGTTTTTTAGAGAGATTTCTATCTCCCAGAGGATAATAACCTTATATCATGTTTGTCTTGTATTAATCTAACCCAGTTACAAGGGGATATAGCTAGCCTCGAAGTCGACGACTTCTTTCTTAACTTTTGATGACTTCTAATGACTTGTTTTAGCTTGTCTTGATTTATTTAGGCTTGTCTTCCATAGGATCTATTAGCTCTGTATATATACGGAGGTGTCATAGATTTTCTAAATTTCTCTTTTATATTCTTAGAGATAAACATTATGGTTACGAGATGTCTTGAGTATCTACGATATTTTTATTTCTTATAGAGATTTCTTCTCAGAGATAAGTATATGACTCAAGAATAAAAAAATCTTAAGATTTTCAGATATGATTACTGTCCATTATTTATTGTCACACAGCATGATTACAAACATGACAAGCGTCTCTATCTTTGACGTGAAATCCAAGCCGCACATCACCCTCATACGTTCACAGATTCCCTTCGCTACTCCGATGGCTTCTCCCCACCTGGTGCATGCTCCAATTCCATGATGGCTCCAATGCACACAAGACAAGTGCGCGCACAACAGCATTATCCGCTAATGGTAAAAATTGTGTGCATCTCTGGCATGCATTATCCAAGATCCCATCACCTTGATGGTTGCTTCATCTTTTGATGTTGGATTGGCCAATGGCGTTGTAAAGCTGGATCACCTCGACATCAGCTGACTCTGAATCAAATCAGTGAACAGTGTAAAATATCAGGCTATTTTGATAGTAGTCCACTAACCGATGAAAAGGACTTTGCGTACGAATGTACATAACTGTTTAGTACTTCCTCCGATTACAAATATAAGTTATTTTAGATTCATACATAAGGATTAAGAAAGTATATCAAATGACCTTGTTGCTCATTATTTATTCTGTATTAAAAAAGATAACTCATTTATCTGTGAGAGTGATAGTATTTATTAAACAAGAATAAGAAGGAAATAAAAGAGAAAAAATACATATTATATTTAGAGAATAGTTAAAAAAATTAAAACGATCTACATTTATCATCAGGAAAATACGGATTTTCTTCCACCGATACTTTTACAGTGTTTACTATCAAAATAGCCTATTCCGATAGCCTGATATTTGCATCCAGATACGTTCTGGACCCTAATAATCGACCAGTGCTGTGCATGCGTTCTGCACACAGGCCTATTCCTACGTGCGTACGTGTAGCTGAGACTAGCTAGCTGAAGGCTAATACGTACCTCTCTTTCTCTCCATCCTTGGATAGCTCTCTTCTGTTAGTGCGCCTTTGTTAGCAAATATCAAGCTAAAGCTAGGTTAATGATTGTTGCTTGGGTTGCAGCTTAGTGTCGTTAGGAAGTAACAGATGAAATCATGGTAATGGACACCATTGGCTTGTAAGAGGCTACACTAATCATTGCTTACATTTTCCCTAGCTCACACCAGCTTGGACTACACAATTCAGACAGGTTTTTGGCATCCAATAACTGTGCGTGCATGTGAGACCTCACTTTGTCTTGTGATTCGAGTAGGTGGATCGATGTCTCCAAGACGAATTGCCCCATCCGAATGATAACTCAGCTGCAGCTGTGAACAAACCAACTGAACTGAAAACATTGAATGGTTCTAGTGAACACTTTGGACGAGGTTAAGCTGGTGACATGTAGCGAAAATAATCATATTAAATTGTAATTTTAATGATTAATTATACAAAGTCATTGAGTCTAATATGTGTATCAAGTATATATTTTAGTAGATCTCATGGATGTAATACAGGAAGAAGCTATTGAAGCCGGGATAAAATTTGATTGAATTGAAAAAGTCTCAGGAAGATTTGTCTCACTGGATGGTCCGACATAGAGGAGTTTGTACTCATCAGAGCATTATGTCCAGAGGCTGCTAACCTCACTGGATAGTCCGATGTTAGACTTGAGTGCACACCAGAGTATTTTTGTTAGTGGAGTTTAAGGAAATTACACGCACCGGAAGGTCCGATGATGAACCGGTGAATACACTAGATCATTTTTGACAGAGGGTGAGGATAGCCTCACTGGATGATCCGGTGCTCAAGGAAGATGTGTGGGCGAAGGAAGATAAACTCACTGATGATTCGGTGTATTAGTTGTACTCACTGGAGTATTGCACTGGAGCATTTCCTGCAGAGAAGAATTCAGGTGTTGAAGCACGAGGATCAACTCACCGGATGGTCCGATGGTCACCGGAGTATTTTGTGTAGAAAAGAATAAAGTGGCTCGGCTGATTCAAGATAACTCACCGTATAGTCTGGTGATGATTCGAAGGTTACGCCATATAAACCGGTATTTACAGAGGCTTTGAGTGAGGTTCCAACAGCTAGTTTATGATGTTGTGCTCACTAGATGATCCGGCGTTAGTATTACTATTGTCACCGGATCATCCGGTGTTAACAGCTTTTCTGAGCTGTTGGGAAATCGACTAGTTGGTGAGTTTAAGGCTATAAATACTCCTCTACTCAGTCATTTTTAATGTGCTGGAGTTCAAAGAAACACAGAGACATTTGAGAAGATATCCAAGCCACCAAAGTGCTTCATGTGATCATCTAAGGCAATTAAGCACATGATTAGTCAGTTATTAGTGTTTATAGGACTATAAAGAGTGTCACTAGGTGATTGATGCATAGAGAATGGATCAAAGAGTTATCCTATTTTGTACCGGGTGGTACGTCGATGCCTTGGTGTCTTGGTGATTTGCCGGCATCTTGAGCTAGTTTCTCAAGCTTGTTGACCCTTCGACTTGGTGTGAAACGGCAGCAAGACGCTTGTATGGGGACACAGAAACCCTTACCTTGTTGGCTCAAGCTATGAAGTGAAGATGACGGTAAGTGATAGGGAGAAGGTTAGTGGTGAGATCTTACCTTTGTGGCTTTGTGGCTCATCCGGGTTGAGACATTATCTTTGTGATTTGGTGGCTCATAAGCCGTGATCGAAAGAGTCTTGGTGACTGAGAGCATATCTTTAGTAGAGCTCTAACGTAGACTAGGGGTGGTATTTATGTCATCGATATCACGGGATTAAAATTTTTTATGCTGAATTTGCTCTCTCTACATTATTTATATTTTCGAATTTACATTCTTGTAATATACCTTTATACATTTACCTTTTCTAAGTAATTTATTAGAATTGACTATAAGTTATAAATTTATTAAGTGATAAAATAGGCAAACTATAAATTTAAAACGTATTTAGATAGAAATTGATATAAATTTACTTTATAAATTTTTTAGAACCAATTAAATTTTTAAATATCCTAACTCACCTATCACTTTTAAAACGTCATCGATCTCTGTAACCACCGCAACTTTGTGTTATCTTGAACAATTAGCAAGTGGCCACTAGAGCAATGAGAATGACCGATGTTTCAACCTATCGATGCAAACAAATTAGCGGTCAGCGAACCCAACAGTCCCTCTAATGGCCGTACTTAGCGAAGCTTCACCCGCACACACAAGTTTGATTGTATTTCTTCAGGGATCATGACAGATCAGAGGAAGAAGACAAAACTCTCACACGTTGGATTGGATCCATCACAACGGTAAGGCTTGGTGTTCCGGCCACGTGATCCCAGGTACTACTTGTCCTAAGTAACAAGCAGACAAGCAGCTTTAATGATAAATTATGTGTGGTTTGTTAGATCGTTAAGACGATAATGTACCAATTAACCATATACACTCAGGAACAGAGAAAAAAAATCACGGAAGAGACCAAATAGGAAGAGCTGAATATTAGAGATGCTAAATAGAGAAATTTTTCTATTTTACATACAAAATCTGATAACACATAGAATAAATCATTAACCATAGGGGTGTCAGAGCTCCCTTTGCTCCTCCCTGGCTCCATCCCCCTATATACACTGCACCGAGAAATGAGCAGAATTTGATTTAGAAAATATATAACTTTTGCCATTTACTCGCATTATTGCTCTTCATTCGTTAAATCCTTTTCCTCTTGTATATAGCATTAAGTCGATAATTTACATGCTGGGCATACACCCCTCTAGCAGGGGCCTCCGGGAAAAAAAGAAGGGAGAGGAAAACAGAACTCTAGCTATGATACAACAATGCCAGATCCTCCGTCTCCTCGCCCCTTGGCATTCACCTAGCAAGATTTGGCATTGGCAATAGCTTCATGCCTTCATCTGCCGCATTGGGCACGGTGAAAAACCAACCCTCCGACGCATGGCGACAGTAGAGCATATGCGTCATCTCATTGTAGCCTCAGTCTTGCCCTGGAGAGGCGCTTCCACTCCACCAGCCGCAGCAAGAACTCCATCACCTGCGCACAAGCGTGCGAAGAAGATCAGCGCGACGTACAACGGACAGAGTATGCATCGGCGGCTGCGTACAAAGCCTGCTGAAACGGACGTGAGGTCGCTCGCGATCGCCAATCGCGATAGCCTAGCGGCCCGGTGGTCCAGGCCACAGCCACAGGGGAGCGCGGGAAAGCAACGAGCACAAGCTAGTGACGCCGCCGCGGTCGCCGCGAAAGCAAGCGTCCGGAAAGCACGGGCGCACGAACGGGGGCGCGGACGCGCGCGCGCGAGTGGTGACACTGTGCGGGCGCGAGATTGATAGACGGGACGGGACGGCTGATAGCTCACCTCGGCGGGCTCTTGGAGCGAGTAGGAGGCGCTCGTCTCCTTGGGGTGCTTGGACACCAGGATCCCCGCGCCCTGACCCCTCCGCCGCAATACCTGCGGCACAAAATTAAAACTAAAGGTGAGTTGGGTTCTTTTCCATTGCCGACCTGCAGATACGCGATCTTGTGTAGGTGTTTTCCGCTGCATACGACAAAACCGACAAATGCATGCATGGGGATTAATTAATCATGTAGCAGTATGTAAGGACTTCTTCTCACGTACCTTGAAAGCATCCTCGTCGGTACGGTCGTCGCCGATGTACACGGGGAGCACATTGTTGCACTCAGCAAAACCTACGGCACGGCAACCACAGAAGAACTTATCTAATCAGCACATAACTAAGATCGAGCAGTTAAAACATATGCTTCACAATCTGACGACCATGGACAAAACTAATGTCTTCTTCTGAACTAAACTATGGTTTTGTTCGAGCTGTACGCCTACGTGGTGACGTGACAAGTGTGTGTAGCAACAGATGGAAACGAATCAGTGTCTGGTTGTCTCACCGAGTGACTCGAGGAGGAACTCGAGGGCCTTGCCCTTGTCCCACTTGATAGTCGGCCGCACCTCGAACACCATCCTCCCCTGCGTCAGCTGCAGCTCCGGGTACTCCCGAAGCACCCCTTCCACCCTCTCGGCGAGCTCGCCCCACATCTGCGTCCATGCATCACCACAAATGGTCATCCTAATTGCCTGATTAGGACGGTGGACTAGTTAACTAGTGTGGGCTGTTGTTTCAATGATTATTTTGTTAACTAGTTGCGTTCGCCACTAACGACGCAAGGAAAAGTTTAGCTCAGATTTGGAGTCGCCATCTGCCAATAGGGTCTTGGGAAATGGACACTGACGAAAAGCTGTAAATGGAGAGAAAACAACGGCCATTTGCGCCAGTTCTCCGTCCATCGTGTACGAACCTTTTCGTCTACGCATCTGAAGTGGACGGACACGCAGAACTTGTTGTTCTCCACCTTTGCACCAGGTATGCACCGCGTCTGCTCCGCCAAACGCTCTTGGACCTGTAGTAAACACGTATGCAGCTCGATCGAAACTATCTTGGTGCGAGTAATCGAAGGAAAACAGAATAGGAGAGAAATGATTGGACTCGTGACTTGTAAGGACGGTACCTGACCTACCTGTTCTATCATGGGCAGGAAGTCGCTTGCTGGTTGGAAGAGAACTCCTTTAGCCTGCAGGGACGCAACCACACGATCCAGGAGAACAGTGGCTTTAGTTTGTGAGGGGGCAGGGAGAGGCTGGGATGGGAGGATTAGTTGGAGATGTGTGTAATGGTTGTTCACCTTGGGCTTTGCGTGCCGGGAAGAGGCTTTGGCCGGACCCTTGATGTCCATGCCGTGGCTGCCGGCGTAGTATAGCTCCCCCAGCTTCACGAACTCAAACACCTGCAAGCGAAAAAGCCCAAGAACTCGGTTAGTTCCAGTCGGTCATCGTGCTGGTGCCAATGGGGGTGGTGGATCCTTTAGGTGTACCTTGTCGCAGCACCGGCCGCTCACGATCGCCGTCGGAAAGTGCTTGGCAACGCTGCGCACGGCCATCCGCATCTGGTCGCATGAACACGTACGATGTCAGCAACAGAGGAGATAGCCATAGAGCAACAGAGGAAATAGCCATAGGTCGGATAGGTCCAAAGTCATCAGTGGCGAGTGAGCTCACCGTCTCGCTCATGAAGGCAGCGTCGGGGTCGTCTACGATTGGCGAGAGGGTGCCGTCGTAGTCCAGGAACATGACGATCCGCTTGCCCTCGGACGCCGCCACGATCTGCTCGAACTTGCCCAGCGCCGACGGGTGCCGCACCTGATGAATGCCGGCAAACAGGATCATCGTCAGGTGTCAGCGCGCCAAGAAGAGTGGACGAATTAACAGAACGTGGAGAACAATAATGTATCGATCAGGGTGCATGACGATCACGGACCATCCAGGCGGCGCGCTCGTCGTCGACGCCGGCGGCGAGGGCGGTCGCGGCCTTGGCGTGCGTGGGCGACGAAGCCCGCATGGACTCGACGCCCCAGGCGCCGCTGAGCAGCCCCGTCGTCGCGCCGAGGTCCACCTGCAGGCACTTGCGGCGCACGACAGCGATCCCGGCGCGCGGCGGCGGGTACGGGAACAGCGTCCCCGGGCATGGGCACGCCGCCTGCGCCGCCGCCGCCGCTCCCACCTCCGTCACCGCCACACTCGGCTTCGCCATCACCCAATCTACCGATGTAACAAGAATCCGAACCAAGTGGAGAGTAGAGAGAATCGAGAGATGCTTGGTGTCCGGTGAGGAGACGGCTGCTGCGGGAGTCGGTTATTTATAGCTGCGGCTGCGGGGAGGGGAGGCGACGGGGTGACGCGGATCCGGCGTGGGCCACGGTGGCCGGCGCCTGCCCGCGCCATGGACGCGTCCGCCGTCGCGCGGCCCAGCTCGGCGCCAGGTGGCCCGCGCGTGCACGTGCCGGGCCCGCCGCGCGCGTACGGTGGAGCTACCGCGAGTGACACCTTAGCGTTTGTTGCGTTCGTATGGGGAAGCCTTTTTGTCGCCTCGCTGTTACATCTGCAGGTCCAGCTGGGCAGCCTCGTTCAGGAGGGCTGAAACTCGTGCGATGTTGCTGTTACCGATACATGTGATCAATGGCGGTTACTTATCCTTCCGGGAAGAGGTGTCTGCTTAATAGTAAGGATCCTTCTATTATCTTATATTTCTCTGATATAAATGTAGATTATTTTAGCCTCTATATGTCTTACTATGTATATTAGGATCATTGCAACCTTTGGCTTTGTGGCCTTTTTTTTGTTTTTGTTTTTGTTATCCTCTCGAGTAGATCTTTAAGACAACTTTGTAAAGTATGAATATGAGGATCTAGATCAAATCTCTTATCCAACATTTTTCACAATTGATTCAAGATTATGTACTGAAGTATTATCAAGTCAATATGCCCCAGATTAGGGTTAGGATCCCTTTATACGAGATCTTTTGCATAAGTTATAATACTTTGAATACATTGTGTGATCGAAAATATAGTCAAACAATCAACAAGATTAATTTTTTTTGTCTCAATTGAATAGCATTTCTCTTGGCAATTTTTCTCACTTATGTGCCAATCTTGACCGAACCTAACTGTAACTAGTCGTGAAAAACTTCAACCCAAAAAAGTTGTAATGTTGTTGAGAGGTGCACGAACAGCTTGAAACCAAGGGAAGTACCTATTCGAAATTTTTCCTTCATGTAGATTAGGATGGGAAGTTGGCTTGCAATAGTTACCGCTCCTCATTTTTTTGAACAAAAAGAATCTTTCTAAAGGGAAGTTGTGAGGTCATACCACACCTGAAAGGCAATTTTGAATTTTGTGCCGTCATCCGCCCCGTTAACAAGGGTATTAAGTATGGCACCTATCAAGGAGTTCACCCATTTCTATAAATAAGGCAAAGTAACAACATCAATCCCTTTCCTCATTCTTGAGCTTTCCAAACCCTTACTTCAAACAATTCATCGCTCCCCGAAATCCTTCCTTCAACTGGCAATGGGCACTACTACATAACTAGCCTTTTATGTCGACCCATCATTGTCGGCTCCTAATGGGCTGACAGTGATGGAGCATCACTGCCGGTTCATAAATCTCATGGAAAGAATCAGTCATCATGGCTTATGAACCGGCAGTGATAAGGGTCATCACTGCTAGCCGATGGCTTGAGCCAGTAGTGATGCCCAGCCCCCTCATCATTGCTGGCTTAAGCCCCTGTCAGGCAGTGATAGCAGGGCATCACTACCGGCTGATTATATGAGCCGACAGTGATGTCTCGGCTATATAAAAGTCACCCTCTCCTTTCTCAACTTGAGCACAACATAGAGGAGCTCTGTTCATGCTTGGTGGCAACCATTTTTGGTTACCAAGTTCTTGGTAGCTTCAAAATTTCGAGGAATCTTCATGCCCTAGGTGTTCCAAGGTATGTAACTTCTTCTGCAATCCATTTCTAGTTGAATTTTATTTGCTAAATTGCTCTGGATTTTGAAATGATGGAGATGAACCTATGACCATGATGTTTTGAGACAATGTAGATGCAATTATACCTTATTTATGATATGGAAGCTTCAATTAGTAGCTTATGGTGGAAAGTGTCTTTATTATTGATTTACATTAGCTATATGTATGAGGATATTTATTTTTATTTTTAATGAATTAGAAAATTTAGCCATGATATTAAGGTATATAGCGAACTCCAATTATATTTTTATATTTTAATCAATTAGCAAGCTCCAATATAGAAACTTTAGGTATGTGCATATTTATGGTTGACTTTTAATGAATTAGAAAATTAGCCATGATATTTTGGTAAGTAGCAAGCTCCAATTATATTTTTTATATTTTAATTAATTAGCATGCTCCAATATGGAAACTTTAAGTATGAGCATATTTATTTTGATTTTTAATGAATTAGAAAATTTCACCATGATATTTAGGTATGTATCAAGATACAATTATATTTTTTATATTTTATTTAATTAGCAAGCTCCAACATAGAAACTTTATATATGGGCATATTTATTTTTCATTATTACTTAATTAGTCTTACATAAGGGTTGGATAATAATGAAAATTATAGGGATGGCAAAAAAACACTCATCGGAAGCGGACGCGAAAGCATATAAAAGACGGCTCCTCCAACCCGGACCAATTGCCGATAGGAGATGGCGAGGAAAACCTTCTACATGTTATGAATGTGGAATTACAATAATAATATAATTGTAGATGGATAGAAGATGGATGTACGATGCGAGCTGTGTGAACACAGAGTACAATAATGGCGTGGAGTGTTTCCTAGTAGTAGCTGTGTCGCACAAGTCAAATACACAGTCTCAATATATGTGTTGTCCATGCGTCAATTGTGAGAACAAGAAGCAGTTTTACACCAGCCAGCAGAGACATTCCCACTTGATGCCAAGGGACTTTATGCCTGGCTATACCTGTTAGACCGAGCATGGTGAAGCTGAGATGGTACAAGAAGGGCAATACATTGGCAGAGAAAATAAAGACTTGTGCAACGATATGTCGGCTGACGAATACACCGATATGCCGCCTGCTAGAGATACGTTGGTCGATGATGATCTAGAGGAGATATTGGCCGATGCTGATGCTGATGATTTGGAGTAGATGTTGCGTGATGGGGAGGGGAACTTCACCAATGAAAGAGAGTTTCAAAAGTTCCAGCGTATGGCAGATGACTCTAAAACACCATTGTTCCCAGGCTATGAGAAGGAGTACACAAAGTTGCATACCATGCTTTCATTGCTACAATTGAAGGCAAGCAATGAGTAATCTGATACAAGCTTCACAGAGTTGTTACTGTTCTTAAAGAAATTGCTTCCAAAGAGAAATGTGCTGCCAGAAAACACACATCAGACCAAGCAGGTTGTGTGCCCATTAGGGTTGGAAGTGCAGAAAATACATGCATGTCCAAATAATTGCATGTTGTATCACGAAGAGCATACATACTTGGAAGCGTGTCTTGTCTGTGGTGCAGTTCGGTATAAGCGCGACGGTGATGATATCAATGGTGAAGGAAAGAAGAAAAGGCCTCCCATCCTGGTGATGTGGTATTTTCCTTTAGTCCCCCATTTGGAGGGTTTATTCACTAACAAAAGGTATGCTGAACTGATGCGATGGCACACCGAGGAGCACAAGGATGGTGGAATACATAGACACCCCACTGATTCTACGTAGTAGAGAAACATCGATAGGAAATAAAAGGAGCTCTTTACAGAAGATGTGAGGAATAAAAGATTTGAGTTGAGTACGGATTGGATGAATCCATTCGGCAACATGAGCAGTAGTCATAGCACTTGGCCTGTGACTTTATGTATCTACGACCTTCCTCCTTAGTTGTGTATTAAGCGAAAATACATTATGATGTTAGTGCTGATACCAGGGCCAAGGCAACCTGGCAACCATTAATGGAATATCTTGTAGTACTGTGGAACGATAATGTGCAAGTATAGGATGCATACAAACGAGAGAACTTCACCCTACGCGCAATGTTGTTCATAACAATTCAAGACTTGCTATCCCTTGGCAACCTATCTGGCTATACTGTCAAAGGCTATTGTGCATGTGTGCATTGCTTTGATGAAACAGAGAGCTTGTGGCTGAAGAGCAGCCAAAAAATGGTGTACCTAGGTAATCATAAATTTCTTTGCAAGAATCACCCGTACCATAGCAACAAGAGAGCTTTTGATGGGAAAGTTGAGACTCGATCACCTCCTAAGCATCGCACTAGGAGACAGGTACATGAGATGGTAAAGGAACTTAGGGTTATCCTTGGAAAGGGACACGGGAGTACACTGGTTCCAAAATCTAATCTTAGAGGTCCCATGTTCAAAAAGAAATCTATTTTTATGACTTTTTGGTGGTTCTACATGCAATCGATGTCATGCACATTGAGAAGAACGTGTGTGATAGCTTGATTGGTACGCTACTAGATATACCTGGCAAAACAAAGGATACACTTCAAGCACAGAAGAACCTAAAATGTTTGAAACTCAGACATGATCTACATCCCGAATATTTGAAAGAAAGTGACAAATATCTTGGTCCTGCTAGCTACAGCCTGAGCCAGGCGGAGAAAATTGCAATGTGCGAGTGCTTACATGGAATCAAAGTTCCATCCGGTTACTCCGCTAACATAAAGAGACTAGTAAACATGAAAAATTTGAAATGAACTGGCATGAGGTATCATGATTGTCATGAGATGATCACAAAAATGCTTCCAATTGCAATTAGAGGAATTATGCCGCCGAAGGTCTGAAACCCAATCATAAAGCTGTGTTCATTCTTCAACGCGATATCACAGAAGGTCATCGATCCGACCAAGCTGGATAAGCTGCAGGAAGACATGGTTGAGACTCTATCCCAGCTTTAGGCGTTGTTCCCTCCATCATTTTTTGATATCATGGTGCATCTCACTATTCACATTATGAAAGAGATATGGATCCTTGGCCCAGCGTTTCTGCATTAGATGTAGCCTTTTGAGAGGTTCATGGGAGCTTTGAAGAAATATGTTCGTAACCAAAATTGGCCAGAAGCCTACATGGCCGAGGGCTGGGGAACCGAGGAGGTCATTGATTTCTGTGTCAAAAACATGAATCTCAAATCAATTTGTGTGCATGTGTCTCGTCGTGAGGGGAGGCTACAGGTGAAAATGGACGATTGGTGTAAACTCATTCCACACTAACGACCTCATTGCATTCATGCAAGCACATTTCGCATTTCTACAACAATTAGTTGCAGTGGACCTGTATGTCAAAGAACACCAGAAGATGCTATGCACCAGCCTAGGGAAGTCCGATGTTTGGATCGCACAAGAGCACCGAGATCATTTTAGCACCTGGTTACGTAGACAGGTGATGGATAAGCAGATAGAGTGTGCTTAATTGAATGTATTGGCTCACGGACTGTCAACTACAATCCTCACATTCTAAGGATATGACATAAATGGCTATACAATTTATACAAGAGCTCAGGATAATAAGAGAGCCAATCAAAATAGTGGTGTCCGTATATATGCCTACGACTGCAATGGAAATAGGGAGACCTACTATGAATTCATAGAGGAGATCTGAGAGCTCACCTATGGAGTGTTAAAGGTTCCTCTTTTTCAGTGCCATTTGGTCAAACTCCCAGGGGGTGTGAAGATCGACAAGTATGGTATGACTACAGTGGACCAAAAACTCGTGGGATATAGAGAAGAACCATTTGTATTTGTGAATGATGTTATGCATGTCTTCTATGTTAATGATCCAGACCCGGCTAACAAGGAGGAGTGCTACATGATTCTTTAAGGAAAAAGAAGGATTCTCGAAATGGAGAATGTTGTTAACGGAGGAAGACTATAATCAATTCGATGTGCTACTTCCTTTCAAAGAGGACGTCGACCTAGGTCCCGTGGAAGACACCGATGAACCTCCATATGGATGCTGTGATCATAATAAAGGACGAATCGTTAAGACAAAGTAGGTAAATTGTATTAATTACCATGTATGAATTTGTTTTAGATGCAATTATACCTCACTTATATTATGGAAGCTTCAATTTGTAGTTTACGGTGGAAGATGTCTTTGTTATTGAGCATATTGATTTTTGATTTTTAATGAATTAGCAATAGCACAAACACTATTGCTATCTATTACTATTTTTTATTTTTTAATGAATTAGCAATAGCGCTATAATATTGCTATTTGCATATTACATGATTTACATTAGCTATAGTTATGATCATATTTATTTTTAATTTTTAATGATTTAAAATATTTATCGATGAAATTAAGATATATATCAAGCCCCAATATAGAAACTTAGGTATGAACATATTTATTTTAATTTTTGATTGAATTAGAAGATTGAACCATGAAATTTAGGTATATACAAAAATTAATTTTGGTATATAGGAAGTTCAAATTTAAATAAATATGTATTAGGATTTTAGGTCAATAGAAGGTTAATAATTATAGATAGTACAAACTCAACCAAAAACACTTGAGTAACACAGCGGTTTAATTATTCGGTTTTACTTGGGGTAGGTCATGGGTTCGAGACTTGGCACGCACATGCAGCTAAATCAAAATTTTTGCACCCCACACCTGCATTGAAAGGGGTTTCACTGTCGGTGAACATATTCAATCGGCAGTGAAAGTTGTTTCACTGCCAGTGGACTTATTGGACCGGCAGTGAAATATGTTTCACTGCCAGTTGTCCTATTGAGCCGACAGTGAAGATCCCCTTTCACTGTCGGTCGTCATCTTGAGCCGGCAATGAAAGTCCTCCCCTATAAAAGTGCTCGACGCCCACGCCCTCTGACATTTAGAAATTTTTTTCCCTTCCTAGCATGTGCTCTCCGCTGAATCACCTCCCGACGCCAAGGAGCCCACGCTGCCGAGCTCTGTGCTATTGTCCACCACCGCCATCGTCGAGGACCACCACTCTGACACCGAGGAGCTCGTCGCCTCATCCCCGACACTGAGGAGCCCATGCTGCCGTTTACTGTGCCCTCATCCATCACCGCCATCACCGAGGACCACCACTTCAACACCGAGGAGCTCGCCACCTCCACCCCCAACAAGCACCCCGATGTTGAGGATCCCTCGCTGCCATCCCCTGCGCCCTCGTTCACCACTGCCGTCGTCATGGACCACCACCCTGACATCGAGGTAGGCCTCCTGGCTCCCCCTCCGTATCCTTCTCCCCTTTGATTCCTAGGGCTTAAGCGCAAGTTCGTACTGATTCATGATCAGCTGCTTGTGTGTTCAAATGATAAGAATATATGCTTGTTTGCTGGTCCTTTTGTGTGTTAAAATGATAAGAATAAATGCTGCTTGTGGTCCTTTTATGTACTTAAATGATAAGAACAGATACTGCTTGTGGTCCTTTTATGTTTTCAAATGATAAGAATAGATATGCTGCCTAGGTCCTTTTGTGTGTTCAAATGATAAGAACAGATGCTACTTGTGATCCTTTTGTGTGTTCAAATGATAAGAGCGGATGCTGATTTGGTCCTTTTGTGTGTTCAAATAATAAGAATAGATATTGCCTCGGTCCTTTTGTGTGTTCAAATGATAAGAATAAATGCTAGTTATGGTCCTTTTTGTGTTCAAATGATAAGAACAGATGCTGCTTGTGGTCCTTTTGTGTATTCAAATGATAAGAACAGATGTTGCCTGTACTTATATACCGAGATATATTTCTTGTGTTGTCTCTGTACTGGGCTACCTATTATAATTTGATCCCTGGATGTTGTGCTGCTGTAAGTTTAGAGATGGATTAGCATATCAGATTATAGATAAGGAAGTTGATTTATCATTTTTGTTCTATCATTACTTGTTTGAATCATGTTGTTCAGTCTCTATTTCTATCTCGACATGAAATTGCTTGTCCTTTTCAGGATCTGTGCTCTCTGATTTGATATAGCAGCACTGTCCATGATGATATTGTGTGATTTTTGAGAATTATGTCTAGGTTCTAATAACTAGATGAGAACTCAGTAAATTGTCCAGTCGTTGATGTACTCAATAGAATAATTAGAGGGCAAGACCTTGATCGTCATGGTGCCAATTGTTATTTATTTCCTAAGAGCACTTTTATACACCTACTATCCAGTTCTTACTGTACACATGTCATCAGAAATTATTGATTACAAATTGTTGTCATTTCTTATTATCACATTATTATTTACAACACTTGCACGTTGGCCTTATTAGGTTCACATAATAGTAGAAGAAGAAGGATTTATCCAAACTGTGGTCAATGTCCTTCGTCTTCCCTATTACATGTGCCTAATATGACCATTTGCTATAGTCAATGAGGTCGTATTTCTTTTTTACTCCTATTACATGTTGTATTAAAAATTACACTATTTTCATACTTATTTTTCTTTTTGCAAATGATGAAACTGGAAACATACATATGACTGCAAAGCTCGATTGGAATGGTTATTACACATGCACCTTGCACGTCTTTTCACTATCCCAATCGAGCTTGTAATCATATGTAATTATCTCCATAATCTGATGCTAATGCTATTTTTATACTTGTTTTACATATTTTTTGGTGTTAGTGTGGTTTGTAGTATATTATTTTTTGGAGTTAATGGATTCAAAGGAGCATGTTACAAAGGATACAACTCTAAATAAGAAGCTGTTGTGGTGTACAACAGTCAAGTCATCTAGGTCGAGCTAAAATTGGCTACCTTTGAAAATTAGGAAAAGAAATTTGATTTCACGTGTAAAGATGTCGCAATCCTAGTTCTTGTTGTAATCATTATTTTGCTATGTAAGATGATGTGACTTGTAAAGTCAATGTGTCACTTGTCAGTACTTTTGTGCATATTTTACTACGTAAGATGTGACTTTTTTGTTAAGTGTGGTCGTAATGTACTCAATTACAACATTGTGTGTGTATGCATTCTATCTATCGACTCCTTCATGGTTATCTCACTCTTTTGACAGCCTCTCTCCCTCCCTCATCGGCTTTATCTCTATCTTCCTCCTTCATCAGCTTTCTATATGTAGAATACTCAATCACTCGTCATCATCGTATATATAGCTGGCAGGAAGGGATGGCACTACCAACCGCCAATCCATCTCAGGTGCCAGAAGGAGATATAGTGCTACCATCAAACATTGAAGAAGGTAGCCTGAGCCACTACCTCAACCTGGACCAAATAGACGCCTATGGAGACGATGAGGTAATTCATAAGTAGATGAATGCATCTGTTCTACATACTATCATATAGGTTCTCAATAGTTTTTTCTCTTATGCGCAGATGATTGAAGCTCCGAAGGGTCATGACAATGAGCAATCCCACAAGTGGCATCGTGTCCGACGTCCCTCGAAGATGCCTATGGGATAATTTGTGATCACAGAGGTCTCACCAGCAGGGGAGCCAACTGCACCAAAGAGAGTTCTGAGACCATACAAGTCAACCTGTGGGATTGCTATTAAGGATCACGTGCCCATCAACTACAGATTATGGACTGGCGAACAAGGTGATCCGCACGTGGTTCTTGATTCGATCAAGAATGGCATATTGTGGCCCAAGATATTAGAGAAGTTCAACTTCCCTGAAGAGACAGATATGGAAGTAGTTAAGCGCAAGACACTAATGATCATGGTCCTTTTATTTAAGAATTGGAAGAGCACACTGAACAAAACCTATGTGTAGAAAGGTACAACGCCAGATTTCCACAAATGGCTGCAACTGGATGATCATTGGCAAGCCTTTGCAGAGTACAAGTTGTCAGAAAAAGCACAGAGGTTGAGTGAGGTGAACAAAGCAAACTCGAAGAAGAACCTCTATCGTAACGAAGTCGGCAGTCATGGGTACGTGAGAAAAGAATGGTAGTGGCAACAACAACTAGATGAAGTGCGAGAGAGGTGTCATGCCTGAGACAGAAGGCTGGAGTGAACGATCGACGCGCTTTCTTCTTGGGAGGGGTGCTTCTTACTCGTCTGATGGGAGCTTATGCTTTATGACCTCCAAAGACCAGAAAGTGATGCAAACTCTTGCAAAAAAGCTTGCGAAGGCCCATGAGTAGTCTGCACAAGGCTCTTTCAAGCCAGATAGGGATAGCGACGAGCTCACCTTGGCACTGAAAAATAAGGAGCATGGTGGTTGCACACGAGGTGTTGGGGTGATGGGTTGGAAATATGGATTCTCAGGCGACGTCGATAGTTACAAGAGTCGAAAGAGATCCCAAGCAGAATGAGATGTAGAATGAGAAGCACAGCAAGCTAAGATGATGGAAATGCTCGAACAAGCGCCACAAAAGGAGAGGAAATATACAGAGGAAATAGATAGCACAAGCAGAACAATAGGCCCTCATGCGTGAACAGGGCGCCATTATGAGCGAATAGGAACAATCGATAGTGTCTCTACAAGTGACAGCTCTCGAGAACCTCTTCTCTCCACGACACCCTAGGCCGTCATCACCTCGAAGATCTCCCTCTCCTCAACCATCTCCTAGAAGAAGTCCACCTCCCCAGTCATCGCCTCGAAGAAGTCCACCGCTCAATAAGCTAGTGTCATCAAGAAGCCAACCATCAGCTCGAAAAACACAATTAGGTTCCGCATCATCCAAGCATACAACATTATCTAAGAAGTTGGTGCCATCTAAGAGACTTTTGAAACCCAAGGATGTCTATTCACTCACTACTGAGGAAACCAAAAAGATTGTAGATGCCAGTGTAACTAGGCATTTCCATCCTCCATCACCTCCACCGAAGCCTGTTGTGCCTGAATATACCATGAAATTTTTCATGAATATGGCCAAAGCTAAACATACGGGGGCCGCTTTAAGTAAGCCACCGACTGACTACAAACGTATCAGTAAGAAGCAAGCCAAGAGAAAATCAGATACAATCGTTCAGGATGCTCCAAGCATTGGGGACTTCTTGACTTCTTCTGGATTAACAGTAGAAGAACTAGCACGGCTTACTATGGGAGTGGATATTGCAAATTAGATGTTGCATTACTATTTGAGTTGGGCAAACCTTTGGTCAAACCAGATATAAAAAGAAACCTTATAACTCAAACGCGCCGATTACATCAGTGGTACTTGGAGAAGTCCAGGCAGGGATTTTAGACGTTCCTCGTAAGATACATAGATAAATATTTCCTCAATGGAGACAGCTCCTTCTGGGTGCAATTCTTGTACCTGTATGAACTATACAAGGAAGATGCCCTCGACGTGGCTATAATCAGATCATGGACTCTATAAGTGACTTATGCATATAATTCACGTTATATGATCTTCTACCTTGAAATTGAATGGCTAACTTCTCTCTTTCATAGAATGGAGATCAACACATGCAAATAAGAATTAGATAATAAAGTAGGATTTATCGATCTTGGGCTTGCGAATGAGGAACTTGTAAGGGAGCGTCCAGACTTCACCGAGGACTACTTATTGAAGTGTCTGTTTCACCACCAATACAAGAAATTTGTACTCTTATCCTACAGCTTTGAATATGTGTTTGAGAGCCAAGGCATTATGCTTTTATGGGCAACTTGACTCTAGTACTAATTTGCTATGGTGATATAATTTTGCTGCAGTTTTCATTAGATCCTCCTTGTCATCCACCCAGACTTGAGCAAGATCATTATCTTGGACTCGCAAAAGAGAGATAAGACAACCTACCAAGACCTCATCGACATGCTAAACAATTAAACTGAATCACTAATCTTCTCGAATATTGCATCTAAGTTTAATTGGTATTCATATTCACGTACAGGGTGTACACAAGATACCACAAAAAGAGTGTTATCCACTTTCCATTCAGGAAGCAGTATGATGTAAAAACTGACTTTCCGGTATGCAGGGAATATTCATGACTTGCATTTCCTACTGAATAAAAAGGTTCAATTCATTCCACTAACGAATCATTTCCTCTTGAAATGTATGAGGCAGCCACCCAGTAACAATCTCTGTGGATTTTATGTTCTTACTTTCATGAACACATTCCGCGTAGATAGAGACGCTGTCAGATACAATGATCTTGAGGTATGAAATTACATATCGATGCCTTATTTTCAATTTCTATACGTTTTGAAGGACTAATTCTTTCTATTCTTCAAACGCAATGCTCCAAACTATGCAAATGTACGTTACAACCTGTAGAAATACATGCCCTTCGAGAACAGATTGTTGGGTTCTTCCTGGAACATGTTATCAACCCAAATGGTGAGTTTCATAAACCGATCCTGCCGTCGATGCAGGACAAACCTTCAGATGACACTATACCTTCTAGTAGAGAGTATGCGACAAGGAGAAAGTCTACCAGGGGGTTAGACTGCTTATATATCACCAAATGACATCATATTAATGAATGAAATTAATTACTATGTATTAATGAAGGACATACAATACTATGTATTAATAATGTGTCTTATTATTTATTTACATTAAATGTGTCTTATTGTATGCATGTATTGAGATGGAGAGAGAGACGGAGAGATCGAGGAGAGAGAGGAGAGAAATAGAGATATTGAGAGGGAGAGAGATGAAGGGAGGAGAGAGAGGAGAGAAATAGAGATATTGAGAGGGAGAGAGATGGAGGGAGGAGATAGAGAGGAGAGAAATAGAGATATTGAGAGGGAGAGAGATGGAGGGAGGAGAGAGACAGGGAGGACAGAGAGGAGAGGGACGAGAGGCAAAACACTGCCAGCTGAAAGCTTCAGCCGGCTGTGATGCTCTAGACATCACTGCCGGCCGAAACCATCATCCGACAATGATACCACAGGCATCATTGCCGGCTAGTGGTATCAGCCGTAAATGATAACCCCTTTAACTGCCAGACTATCACTGCCCATTACCCACTACATGCTCCAAAAATAGCAGTGAAGGGGATTTTGGAGCCGGTAGTGATGTACTGTTTTGTAGTAGTGGGGGTCCACTTGGGTGTAATCGGAATCCTCCATCGCTCGGATCCAAAAGTTGGAGATGGAAGAGCTAATCACCCTGGCACATCTCCTCGCCTGGGGTCACGTGGAAAACCATGAAGTCCCGGGCCTGGACACTGATTGTATCATGGTGTTTGAAGAATTCTTCTACCGCGGCCTTCCCCTGCTATTCTCAGACTTTTTGAAGGACATCTTTATCTTCTATGACATCAAGTTGGTCAACCTCAACCCCAAATCCATCATGATGTTGAGTGTCTTCACCCACTTATGTGAGGCGTTTGTGGGGGTACTATCATCGGTGATACTCTTCTGATTCTTCTACTAGATGAAGCAGTCGTCCAAGGCTAATGTCATGGGATCCGTAGGATTCTAACTTTGAGAAGGGTTGGCCAATGAGTAACTCATCATGCACATGATGTCCTCGTGGGGAGGTTGGCATAAGCACTAGTTATACTGCCAGTATGCATACAAGGGGCACCTCAACTACAACGATGCTCATGCCATGACGAAGCCGAGCTGGCAGGAGGAGGTCAAGAAGACTCCAGAGCTTAAAGTGTTGATAAAATGCATTAAGGAGTTGAAGAATAAGTGTCTCACAGCTTGGGATGTGGCAGAGGACTTCATCAAGCATTGATTCAGTCCCTTGAAGAAGCATCAGCACCTTGCGACCGTGTGTATGTGTTAGAATGACCCGACAAGGGACAACCCTACAAGTAACAATAAATTTTTTATTACCCTTATCGAGAATAGTTGTGTTGTAACAGCCTTGTCATTTTCAAAGCGATCCCAGAAGAAAATTGCCCAAAGGGTAAAGACCCTATTCGAAAAGTCACACACAATAGGAGGGGTCTTTCAAAAGCAGTTTGTTAGTTGACTACCAGCCAGAGGCTATCGAATTTAGTGCTAAGAATTCTTGATCTTTCTATCTCATTGTTCCTTTTATTGCCTCTCTAACTCAAGGATCTAATTATCGAGTATTTATGCGGCAGTAAGGCCTATCGGTGCCCCAAGATCATCCTGCAGAGCTAGACCAGTGACAAGCACTGGTGACACCATCAGCACCACTAGCTCAGACACTCAAGGAAGAAAGAGGAGAAGATCTTATAGCTTGCTTTCGGGTCTGAGTGACACTGCTCCAACATTCTCTTGGAGACGGTAGTGCACAATCAGGGAGAATGACGCCGATAACAAGTAGGATGACACAATCATTCGCCTCCAGCCCTCGCCACCAGTCCAATCCAACCCTCCCCCAAAGGTAAATGTCTTCAATCAAAGATCCTATGTATTCAAAGTCCACTCTTCTTTCATTCATCGAGCTTGTTCACATGAGTGGTTATCGATGATGGACCAACTTTGCAAGGACTTAGACACTACCCTGGAGGAGCAATAGGACTATGTGCAATCATTACTGAGGGAGGAGAAGCAAGAACAACAACATCAACATGACCAAGAGGACGTTGGTTCGATGATGAGTCATCCCCACCTATCCAAGACATGATGGTCACACTGGCCACTATCTCAATAGATCTCCTTGAGGAACCATTGGAACAGGTGTGGGTGGAGTGTGTAGGAGGCATACCACCTATCCTCAAGCACGGTGTAGATCGTGCCACCTCGACAGAAGCCTAAGCTGAACCAGTGATGGTTTGATCCCTTAAGGTTAAGAGGTAAGATTTTCTCTTTATTCCGTATTGATTTAATTTCATCTCTCCTTCACAATATTCCATCATCAATAAACTCTTATGTAGCAGCAAGAAGCCTGAAGGTGCTCAAGGAGCATAAGATCCACCAGCCACACCAGTGGCCGTTGCCGCCACCTCCTCTACTACTGTCAAAATAGGAGAAGTCCTTCCTAATCCGGTGATAGTGGTGATGGAAACAGAGATGATGATCCAGGGTCCAGAGAAGGTTCCTAAAGTTGGGGTGGTTGCTAACCCGTCGGACCCTTCCTCCAACTGCGGGGAGGGAGATCATCACATGTGGCCATGTAGACGACCACAAGCTACCAAGTTGGCCAAACGTTGTTGAAAAGTTTGACATGGCTCCTAAGCCCGCCCTTGAAGGAGATGATGCTTCAGATGTCATCAAGTTAAGTTTTACCTTACATAGAAATCTTTGCCAAAAGGAATGTACTTTAGATGTCTTACGACATGTTCATTTTTGCAGGCCACTGTAAACTACGTAGCTTCCCTAAGGAAGTTGTATAGTCGATGTACCTACCTTGAGACTAAGGCCTCAGACTTTTCTACCAGTGAGCTTCAATGATTACATCAAGAGCTGGCAAAAGAGAAGGACAAAGTTGCCGGCCTTGAGAAAGAGATCGCTAGCAAGGACACAACTTACGAACTCGAGTTGGAGACAAGAAGAGAGTGCCTAATCGATAAATTCTTGAACACATCCTACTTCGTATATCTTCTTGAGAGTCTTGTCTATTTATGTTGAGATTTCTTTTTTCCCAACCGTTACCAGGGAGAGTGAGGAGTTTACTACCGCTACCAGAGCGGCTCAAGAAGAGGCAGAGGAGGCTAAAGCCGAAGCCGTAAAGTTCTGGTTGGTTGTATGCACAACATTTTAGTTGTTCAACAACATGATGGGACTTATGAAGCAGCAAGTCGATACTCCTGTTGAGTTCACTCCATAAGGGTATAGCTACCGGCTCGAGTAGCTTGGTGGGAAGCTCAAGAACATTCTTTCTTCCTTCCATGACTATAGCATCAAGCAGATGAAGGACTTGGCGCTCGAGTGTGTCTTCGGTGCTTAGGTGTATTCAGAGCCACTTTCTAGAGGTCAATCTCTCCCTTATCAAGGATGGATTCAATATTGGAGAGATAGGCGCCTAGAGGATGATCCAGGAATGCTAGCCGATGGCAGTTGCATGCGTATATAGGTGACATTGAATTTGAAGAAAACATATGACATACCTTATTGTAATATGTTCTCCACACTCTTCTTTTGATTTCTCATTAATTATGCTCGTCTTCTTAATAGACTTAGGGACACACAAGTAATCAAGGCCGAAATAAGAGATAATTAACTAGCTCTTCAGTAAGAACTAAAAATTAGATGTATGCAAGGAAATAATACTTTGTTATCGTGATACAATTCTTAAGAAGCATGCATTTGACCTTTTTGTAAAGAAGAAACTCCAACGTGTAACTTCCAAGTACTCGGGTAGGTTGTGTTGCTTGAGTATCTAGATTTAACCATGTACTAAGTACCTAAGAACTATATGCCAAAGTTCTTTTACCTCAAAAATCAACCGGATGTTTTCAAGAAAAAACCACAAAAAGCAGGTACTACTTCTTCCCTAGCCCCAGACTAATTACTCGGGAAAAACTCGAGTAAGCAGTCTCAACCAAGGAACAACATCAGAATAGATGTAGCCCCCAACTATCTCATTGAGATAGAAGTTCGAACAGGCATTCAAAGCCAAAATATGAGTAGATCCCGACTGTACACTCTAAGATAGCTTAAGTGGACAGTCAGAATCTAAATATGTCACATCACATAATGAAGCAAATTTTCTGACTAGCTCCTATTTATATTCAGGATGAGATTGTAAAACATCAAGTGTATGAAACTCGAATAACCTCGACATTGCATTCATAACAAGGACTTGGTCAAAAAATGTGAAATATGCTCAAACTTTTGGACAACCACACACACACACACACATATTTATATATATATAAACTCTGAAGGAGTACACTGCTATATTAACTCTATACTTATATGTAGAACTTACGAAGCCGATTGATATTTCAGGAGTTGTGAGTTATCTATCCCAAACATTAAGATTGTAATATTGGTGCAACGCTTGCTGGTATTTGGCAACTCATACCAAGTAATGATCTCTTCTTTTGTAGGAAATTGATATCATCCACCCTACGATGCTCATGCTCCTCTTCTGAAAAGGTTGTACTTAGGGAGACCCTAAACTTATCTCCAGGGGAAGGATTGCTTCAACCCCATATACTAGAAGAAAAGTGTCTATCCTGTGGACCTGCTAGAAGTGGTGCGTACAACCCATAATATTGTGGGTAACTCCTCAACCCATCTTCTGATTTCGTCGTTAGTAGACTTGGGTCCTAATGCTTTGTAGCACTATACCATTGGCTCTTTGGAGCCATTGCTCTATGGATGAGCTACAGAAGTAAAGAATATCTTGGTTCCCAGCTCTTCACAGTAATACTAAAATTCATGTGTTGTGAACTGAGTACCGTTGTCTATATAATTCGATTTGGAACCTGTCGGAGGGTTAACTCCTGTCGCAGGGATCCTGAGGGACCCCTTTTTAGAGATTCGACCGGGGGGATGATTCTGAATATGTTTGCCGGAGAAATAAATCGATGGCTGGCTGGGTGGAATGATCTAGTGCGGAATGAAGTAAATGCACTGGGGGTTTAGACAGGTTCGGGCCGCACGGAGGCGTAACACCCTACTCCTGTATGGATACTATAAATGCCCTGATAATGTCCCCCAAGGATATTGCTGGTTACAAGAATGTTTGTCTATCCTAGAACCTGAGGCTCCTTGTTCTTCGGTCTGTGTGTATCTGTTGGCTTTCTCGATCTTCTCTACTTCCTTAACCGCTTCAACGGTGCAGAGCTTGCCGAGAGATATTCACTTCTTCAGGGATTTTCCCACTTTCGAGAGATTATCTAACTTGTCTTTGTCCGTGCTGCCGGCTGCTTTAAATACCCGCCGGCAGTAGCAAGCCCCGAATGGGAGGGCACGAGTTCCAAGGCACCATAAATGGAAAGGGCATCATCATAGCCTCTGTGCGAAGTGACTGGGGGTTGAAAACACGCCCCGCGCCCGGTCATCAGTCACCATAATAGCACTGGCAACGGGCGCCGTGGAGAGGGCCCACCGGGCAGCCGCAGAGCGGCCCGGCGTGCCCGCCCTGTCTTGTTCTCCTGCCACAGCAGCGCGGCAGATGGAACACCTCGGCCCTTGCGACGTTATCTCGAGACGTGCCGGATGACACGGGATGGGACCCGTGCATTTAATGTCCCCACGCCCTTCTGCTAGAATGTGGCAGGAACTGACACCGTGCGTGGTGGGAGCAGTTGGAGGTGACAGGACACGCGCGCTCTTAAATGCGGCCTCGGGCCTTTGACTGGCTGACATCTCATTGCTGGACCCCTGTGGGGGCCACTGTCAGGGGGCTTCCTGGGTCGTCGGGGAACCGAGTGCTCGGGGGTCACTGTTCACCTCCCCGAGCACTCTCTCTCGAGAATGCCCTTCCTCGGTCCTCGGGGTACCGAGTGCTCAGGGGCTACTATTCACCTCCCCGAGCACTCTCTCCCGGGCATGCTTGTACGGATCCTCGGGGGATTGAGTGCTCGGGGGCCACTGCGCGCAGCCCCGAGCACTCTCTCCCAAAACTTCCTTCAGTGGGCCCTCGGGATACTCGGGTGCCCGGGGGCTACTGCTCGCAGCCCCGGGCACACCCCTCCCGATACTTGGTCTTCACAGATCATCGGGGAACCTGCGTACTCGGGGACCACTGATTGTGGCCCCGAGCGCCCTCTCCCGGGACTTAGTCTTTTTTACCTCGCGGAGGTGACCCCGCGGGATGGCACCACGTGGCGGATTGCTGGCCTGATCTCGGGATTCGGGGACCCCTGGTTCCTGATTCACCGACAGCAGCCCCCAGGCCCATTGGCAGGCGATGGCCCAGAGACTGCGGATGGGCCCTTCATCGTCAACGAGGCCGAACCCAGCACCGACGCCACGTGGCGCGCTCTTAGACGCTGGCCCTTCCGATACGGGCTTCTGGTACGGCCCAACGGGGAGCTGAACGGACGCGCGTACAGCCGACTCCCGAGGCGCGTGATAACAGGACGGGCGGCGCGTGATAACGTAGCATTAAGTATTTCTTGACGAGCTATAAAATGATTAGATTTATATATAAGTAAGTATCTCTTTAAAATATGAGTAACACCTAATCCTTCTAAAGCCCAAACTTCTATTTCTCCTACACGTTGTCCCCTTGTTTGGCTATTCCTCTATTGGGTTGTTAGGTAACAAGTGAGTAGGGGCTAGTAGAACGTTCATGAATTTTCTTATCAACTTGATGAATTAATTTAAGATATAGGATAATAGGATTTTTCTCTTAGAACAGGTTGATCGAAGGGATCCCTGTTCTTCCATCAAAGCCCCCTTTCCACGTGAGGCTACCGGCGTTGGTGCGCGCGCGCATCGATCTCATGATTAGGTGCGCGACCAAATAATTTAGCGGCAGCCGGCACATGCTCCAGTCGTTTTCCGCCGTAGGGCCCCGGCCGCCGCCGCCGAGGTTTTGCTCGTCTCCCCAGCCGCGCGCGACACAGGAAACCGCGTGCCGAGAAAGCGGCGAAACCAGCGGCCGGTTCTTGTATACTGCCAACGCGCGCTGGGAACATGTCGACGAGTCGGAGCCGCATTTGCAGCGGCGAGGGAGTGTTGCCTGCCGGCGCGTCGGTGACGGGGACCCTGTCGTTTAGCGCATCCGAATCCGCAGATTTGTCGACTGTCAGCGCGCATCTCTCCGGTCAGGAAGCACCTGACAACATGCGACAACCTTCGAGGTGTCAAATTCAGTTGCGAACACGATCAAGCATTGGAGATCGATGGATGCACGGCGCAGCCAGCACGCGGTGCTCGCTTCTGCTTCTGATTTTGGACCAGCTTAGGAGAAAGTAGAAGGTAAGGTTGAACTGAAAAATAGAAGTGGTCACCTGTAAACTTTTTTTTTCACAGATAGAAGGTGTACCAAACTATCTGCACTCTAGGTTCGTTTGGTAGGTAGCTAACATCTTTTCGTGATTTAAATCTCAATCATGGAACAAATTCAACGAACAAGAATTATTCTGCCATTCGTTTTTCTATGGAGAAACCGGCCAGGTGAAGCCTCTGATCGTTCTGGACCGAATCCTCGTAAAACATGCGTACCAGTGGGCGCAAAGGTGCTCGTGGTCGTCACCCATGCAAAGTTGCTCAAGAAGATCTTTTTGTGGTAGTATAGGCTCGCTGATATTCGATAGAGTTGCTTTGGACCGATTCGAAGATGCAAATTGACCAAGGAGTAGGCTGCTAGATGGCGCAGATACAGCTAGCTTTGTTTCTTCTGGAGAACAGGGCATGCAAAAATCACGACATGACACGGCAACACGGTCAGACAGAATTGTGCGAGAAGTTTTAGAGGTACATCGGTACCTTCCTTCTAAAACATGGTATTCACCAACAACTTAATCTTTTAATTAGTATACTTGATCCACTATTTTATGATCACGACCCACAAATTAAGTATCTTTCATTCTTGATAATTGGATTTGAACAAATGAACGGCTATCGTGATTCTAAGCATAGTAACACCTTATTGAATCGGTGATAATACTGGAGTTGCTACTTCTTGGTACCAGCAAGTATGTAGACTGTTGTACATTCTCTGATGGGTTTTCTCTATCATTTGGATTGCCATTGGTTACTGGCAAACAGTGGCGGGCTTATGATTTATAACTTGGGTGCATATACCTGTCACACTCGTACTAGGACTGCCACGCCCCGCCTCGCTTGTGCCCGTGTTGCCGCCGCCGCCGCACACCGCCTGCGAGCACCACAACCTGGATCTATGGCACCTTTTAGCTTTGTGTCCTTGCATGGCCTAACCTCCTCCTCTTTTTGTTGAACCATCACTTACATCATTGTATTCGTGAACAATTTTTTTCTCTTCTTTAGAATCTTGCCGCGACTGTTCGTTATCCGCTCATGCGACGATCTAGCAAAAGCAATCTAAACTTTCTATCTTCATAACCTTTTTACCACGGCAGTAGAACTCCGAACACGGCGTGAAAGACATAGCATGGCCAAAGCCATGATCATATTGAGTGCGAATTAAATCATAAATGTAGTTCAAACTGAACTTTTCCTTATGCATTTCTCCTCAAAGTTTCAATTTCACTTAGTACATGCGGACAAAATCAAAGCAAAAAGCCTAGAGAGGGCATCAGAGAGGGGCTGAGAAGAGGGGCACTCACCGGAGACAGAAAATGAGCAAAGAAAATAAATAGACACATACTTTTCTTATGGACTCACTGTAGGAGTGCAAGAAAACGAATAGACACATACGTATGAGCAAAGATGCAACAAATCAATAGCACATGTGCAGCACTACAATATGTAGAGGCAGTAGCAAATGAGAATATTATCGTGCTCTGGCCTTGCTGCTTCTGCGCTGCTAGTGCTCACTGTGCCTACCGTGCCTGCACACAGTGCATTGCCCACGCTCATCGTGCCCACTGTGCTAGCACCGCCCGCACTTGCACCTGCATCCATGCCACCCACGCTAGCGCTCGCCTAAGGGCTCGCGCCACCGTGCCCTGAAGCTGCTACCGCGCTCTTGCTCATGCTACCACCCTCCTCTCGTGCGTGGCTAGCTAGCTGAGTACGTTAGGGCAAGTTGGATGACTTAGATAATTGATTTGGGCCACAAAATGTAACATCCTAGTTTTAGCTAAAAATCAAATTTCAAAATTTGTTCAAAAGAAATCAATTCAAAACTATCTCAAATATATTTTCAAATCTAATTCCAAAAGTCAAAACCTTTTCTCTTTTTCTTGGGCTCAATTTATCTCTTTCCCAGCCTAGCCCACTCCCCCTTTCATTTTCTTTTCCTTTTCCCTTAGCCCACCCGTACTTTTTCCTCTGGCCAAGCTCCCCTCTGGCCCACCCTTTTTTTGTCTTCTCCCACGGCCCGTGAGTGCATGAGCCCCAGTTCCCACTCCTTCTTCCTCCTCCCGCTCACGCACGAGCTCACGCCCGAGCCGTCGGCCAAGACCACCACCTGCCAACAACCGCCTTCCAAACACCACCGCCATCCCGTACTCCATCGGAGTCGCCGGTTCACACCATCGTACCGCCGCCCCTCTGCCTCTGACACTGCGCATGGCGACCCAACCAAGAACACCGCCGGCACTAGCTCGCGCACGTGAAGTAATTGCGTCACCGCCTCAACCGTAGAGCCTGATTTCCGTTGTCTTGCACCACACGAAGTCCTCAACGCTACACCACCGGCATTAACACCCTTTGACAATTCACCGTATTGTACCGCACGCGGAGCTCATTATGTGAAAAAAAGTTATTACTGACGGGTGATAACCGACATTAGGGATGGGTCCCGTACCTGTCACTCTTACCGCATCACTAATGATATGTCATTAGTGATAGGTGATGACCCGTCAGTAATGAGGTCATTTGTGATGGGTCATAACTGTGACCTATCACTAATATTCAGTCATTAGTGACGGGTCATAAACGTGATATGTCACTCTTGACTGAACATTAGTGATGGGTTGTAATCTTGACCCGTCACTAATGACCGATGAACATTTCTAGTATTTTTTGAACACAAAAAAGTCAAAAAAATATTTTTTTCACCCGAGCCATCCCAACACAGGTCCATCCCATATGCCTCTCAAGACACGCTTTTTCACATTTTTTTAAGTTTGCGTTCCTTGGGAATCGAACCCGCAACCTCCTCCTCGCGTGTGTAGCCACCTTACCACATCTGCTATCACATAGTTGTGATAGACACTAGATATTATCCTTTTAACCTTCTTTGCTAAAGGTCATTAGTGACGCGTCATAACCATGACCCGTTACTAATGACTAATTTTTTCAAATTTCGTTGAGGGTTATAATTTTATAGGTGACACAGAGTGCATTCGGTAAAACGAGCATAATTTTGCATACAGACTCTGATTTCTATGTTTTTTTGATTCTACGGATATCTAAAAAAAAAGTTACATCCATTTCTCCCCAACCTTGTCGGGTTTGGAGAATTTTTTTAGGCTAAAAATGGATTGGAAGATTGAGTTCGCCCCCGAAAGTTTTTGCACCATTTTTGAAACATGCGTTTGTGTCTATAGCCGCCACGCCTTACATCAAACTTGAGCAGAAATATACAATGGTTCCTATTCTAGTCCTGCTGAGGTGAGAAAAAATAAAATAAAAATAAAAAATATTTTGAATACTGTCATTAGTGACTGGAGTTGGTCATTAGCGACGGATTATAAGTTGACCCGTTACTAATGACTAGCATAGGATGACCTGTCGCTAATGAGTGGATCATTAGTAACGGGTCAAGTTATGATTCCTCACTAATGATTGGCCTAGGACAACTCATCACTGATGACCTTATCATTAATGATGGGTCACAACTTGACTCGTCACTAATGACTGGTCTAGGATGACCTGTTACTGATAACCTTATCATTAGTTACGGGTTATAACTTGACCCGTCACTAATGACTAGCCTAGGATGACCTATCATTGATGATCTAGTCATTAATGAAAGGTCACAACTTGACTCATCACTACTATCATTAGTGACGGATCATGTTACGATCTATATTGGTCTCGATCAGAAGGGACATTAGTGACGCATTCTTATTGGATCCGTCACTAATAGGACATTAGTGACGCATGTTGAGCAGTCGTCACTAATGTGGTGTCTCAATTACTAGTTTTTTACATAGTGGCTCCACCATGGACCCCAACTGCCGGCTCTACAACTCCTCCGCTCGGCTATAAAAGCCGTTGCTCGCTCCATCGCTCCTCACCGCCTTTCACCGAGCGTGCTAAGGCAAGCACTCATGCTTTCCCTCTCCCCCCCCCCCTCTCCCGCATTCTCACTGTGTTTCCCTCTCCACCGATGGAGCGCACCGTCGATCTCCTCTCCTAAGACCACTGCCGGTCAATTAAACCTCACAATGAGCCTCACGGGACCTCCCTCTACCTTTATCACCCCTATGTCCAGCTCCTCTCTCTCTCTCCCGAGCCACCACCGTAAAGCCATGGCTGTCATGCCCCTTTCCTATCGTCGGATGCCATTGTTGCATCTTTGGTCAAGCCAAGCCCAGAGATGTATTCCCCATGCTACATATATACTCCCAGTACACAAAAACCTAATTCTGAGCCACTCCATGAGTGATTGCCCCGGCGGCTGGCGCTGTCACCATCTCCAGTGAGCCACTAGTGTTGTTTCGACTGCCGCAAACAACAAAATGCCCTGCCACCATATCTGTCGTGCTGAGCTGCTCACCGTGAGCCTTTCCCTATGCACCAGTGGTGAGCTCTACGGAGACCTCCCACAATGCATCCCCTTGGTGCCGCTAGCCCCGTGTCACCCGGTGACATATCTGCTTGGCGCCGTTCGGCCCGACCCACTGTCCACCTCCACCGCTTCTCCCTCTCTTTGTGTGCAACCCAACAAGTGGGCCCAGTCATCGACACCGTCAAGCCACTATCACCACCTCGCCTTGGCTAGAATGGGCTGGCTTGGCCCATAGACCAGCCCAATATCATAAGCCCAGCCAAACCCCGTCTCCATAGAGCCGGCCCACAAAGCACAATACTCTTTCTCTTTTTCCCAAAAAACCCGATTTTCAAGATAATATTCCAGGAATATTCTCCCCCTTTCTTTTCCTTGAATTAAGTTGCTGACTGACTTTCAAAACCGATATTCATCTAAATTCAAATCATATCTATTCATACTAGTTTCATATTTATTTCCAAATTATTTATATTTAATTGTGTGTTATGTTGTTGTTTGTGTGTTGTGTTTTAGAAACACGACAGAGTTTGAGGAGGAGAAGCCGAGAACGCGGGGTTTCGAGCAAGACCCCTTCGAGGACTTCAACGAAGGGAAGTCTCAATCTGTTTTTCCTCTTGATCATATTGAACCCAGTTTTATCACCACGCCCTGCAGCAGCCGTTTTCCACCAATTAATTGCATGAAGTATCACTTGATGGCATATTTAAACTATTGATCTAATTATGACCTATTGTATATTAGCCAGCCTATTTGTAATCAACCTGAATATACTCTTGGCAATCCTAGGACTTTCATCTTGGCTACTTTACTTATGATAAGATGATTACCTTGTTACTAGTATGCTTAGGATAGTAATATTTAATGTTACTTCATGCTTAATCATATGTAGTTTTGCGAAATGTGTGAAACCTAGGCCATTAGTATTGCCTGAGTTGTGGGATGTGTGAAAACTGGTTAGAGTTGGGGCAAATTAGGGTTCCGTCAGGAAAGCCTTTGGAATTGAAGTGCTGCCTGTGTGGCAGGCTTCATGTGGAGATATTTGTCTTGGCTCGATTAAGGACCTAGTTGATATGACATCCTACCTAGCCTTTATAGCACAACCACTTGACCCTGTATGGGCAGAGCTTAGTCTAAACCCCACCAGCTAGTTTACTGATTATCCGGAGGCAAGTGTGCAACGAGAGACCATGGAGCAGGTGCAAGCAGGTGTATGCTTGTCGACCTAGTTGGAGGCCTAGTTAAAGGTCAGGAAACCCTGATTAGCTCTCGTAGGCAGCTAGTGAGATGATGCTGTAGTGGGTAATGGCTTTGTTGAGTAGAACTACCACGATGTGGCATGTTGCCAGACTCAACTTGTGGGTGAAGTGTACCACTTTACAAAGGTAAAACTATTCGAATAACCATGTTCATGATAATGGATGAACTACAGTTTGGTCACAGCAACTAACTTGGGTTGTGTGTGTTTTTCCTTGGTGTGTGAGTGGGCAAGGTGTGCTCATTTTTGGAAAATAGGTCCGACTATGTGCTGTGAATTGCTGTGGATGGGGTGTCCAACAACATTAAAATGTGGGCCCTAGTGACCTTTCACCATGGCCGAACCCCCCCCCCCCCTTCACTTAAGAGCATTGATATGATGCTTTAACAAAGTCGCTTTATGGAAAATACACCCTTGCATGCGTAAAATTGGCATTTCCACAAAGATTAACCTTATAGTTCATTCCTTGTCGATATCATGTGCATGTATTTATACCCTGCCATAGGGCAAGGGTTGGGACTTACTGAGTACGTTTGTACTTACCCTTGCTTGTGCATTCAAAGGACCATCCAGACTTTACCGAAGCAAATGGTGAGGCTGACAAGTGGATCTCGATCATGTCCGCACCAGAGTTGCCTATGGAGTGGCATGTCTTCATGTTGTTCCTACTATGCTCTCTGAAAACGTGGATTCTGTTGATCGCATGAATCCTTTATGTATTTTTAGGATAATGGGTCTTCTCACCACTTACCGTGTTGTATGATTGTAGTATCATTTGCTGTAAGACTCTTATTTACCAACGATTGATCAAGAGACTGGTATAATAATGGTTTTAAGTACCAGGTGCAACCCGGGGCAATTTAGGTGGTATCAGAGCCATCCTTGGCTGTAGGATGAGACCATAGACCTGGACATATGTCACCTCTACCATATCTACGAGAAGCCCATCAACCGTACATCCATAAGGTTCTTTCCCCTAGTAGAGAGAAATCGTCCTACTTGGATGGCATGAATGAAGACTTTGGAAGGCCTAGAGATGCGAGAAAGCAACCCAACTGTTGTGGCCATGACACGCTACCTGCTAGCTCTAGATGAGTTGTATGACCAGCAGGCAGCATAATTAAAAGGATGCATCTACCAAGCCGAAGAAGCAGAAACACATGGGAGGTCCCTATGTGTCCAACTCACCAAAGCCCGAGCCCAAGCTGTAGAAGCTGTAAGCCGCATCATAGTAGCCAAAGAAGCAGCGAAGGCAGCAGTGAGGCCTACCTCACCGGTCATGCCAGCGGGAGAATCCTCCACCTCCCTAGCATGGAAGGATGCCCAGTTCTTGAAGGAGTCCCCCTTTGTCTCATGGGGAGCATCAAGAGGAAGTTCTCAGAAGCAGTTCCTGCTCCACCACCACCCACCCCTCATGAAGCCGCTAACAAAGAAGAACATCGCCCTCTGACCCAAAAATCCCCTAGCATAGATGAATATGAGGAATATACCCCCTCACCCCGCTAGAGAATCCTCTCCCCAAGGAGAATGAAGACCTCACTAGCCTCGCAGAAGCCTAGAGCCTCAGAACAAGTGGGATGAAGCATCTGGGTTCGATCCTTATATGAGTAGACTTATGTACCCCCCCCTATGTATCATGGTGTAGACGTGTGTAGTAACCGACGATGTCTTGTTTGCCCTTGAGTGTGTTTTCCCTTGTGTGTCAGCAAGGCCTGAGACCTTATGAACTTTCTTTAAAAAATAGAGTTTTAAAATTTGTCATAGGTTGCCGTAGACAGGGTGTCTAGCAACATTAAAATTTGGGCCATAGTGACCTTCCACCACGTCCGACCCCTTCCCCCCCCCCCATATAAGAACATTGATATGGAAAATACACCCTTGCATGTGTAAACTTGGCATTTCCGCAAAGATTGACCTTATAGCTTATTCCTTGTCAATATCATATGCATGTATGTATACCCCTTCCATAGGGCAAGGATTAGGACTTGCTGAGTATGTTTGTACTCACTCTTGCTTGTGTTTTCAGAGGACGACCCGTACTTCACCGAAGTAGACGGTGAGTCTGACGAGTAGGTCTCGGTTGCGTCAGCACTCAAGTTGTTTGTGGAGTGACGTGTTGCATGGACTGGTATAATAATGGTTTTAAGCACCGAGTGTAACCCAGGGTGCTTCACAAACTAGCATTTTGCAGTTTAGGCAGTGAGCTTGTTTTCTTGGTTTTTACTGTGAGTTGTTAGTCTATTTGGGCTAGATGACATATATGAAATTTTTTACCCAGAAATTTGGGTGTACAGATATACACCCATACCCCTTGTTGGTCCTGCCTCTGCCGTCAAACTAGGTACTCCATGAACGCACATGTGAGCCGCATATAGTGTTTAGGTGCCTGGCAGCGCATGCAAGATCGATCAATCATGCGTGCACAGTTCATCGTTGATCGTATCGAGTTGCAGTAGCACGAGTTTATTGCTATTCTACCCAACAGTATAGGCAGATTCATCCACTATTCAGAGCAATCGTCGACCACTGGTGCCAACTGCCTAGCCGGCCGGCTATATATATATATCGAATGGACAGCATATATATATATATATATATATATATATATATATATATATATATCGAATGGACAGCATGATCTCTGGTAATTTTATGAAGAAGAAGAGAATTAATCCAGTTTATTAGGAGAAACCAGGCCAAAAAATCTCACAACTGTATGTTTATTAGAGGAAAAACCGGTCAGAAAGCTCACAACTCTATCAACCAACAATGTCTAGCATAGGTCATCGTTGGACTGCTCACACCACAGCACAGCAATTCCGACTTCCACCCAAATGGACCACAAATGTTGCCTTGTTATCTTCATGTCCACACACGATCCCTGCTGACCCTAACGGGAGAGAGCCCAACCTTGTGTCATGATTGACTAGCTCCATCATGCCCCAATGACACGGCATCTCCGACTTCACATGGTCACACTCATCCCAATGCACATCAGTCAAACTCCTGAAAGCAGAGTGACTGTAACCAAAAACAACAAAACCTTGGCCAAAACTTATGGGCCTCCTCCGAGGCCAAGTGCAGTCAGTGCCATTGCCGAACCCGACCAAACTGCCACTAAGTCGATGGCCACCATGGCACGGAAAATGGACCTCCAAAGCAACACCTCCAAGGAGGATGTGACATCGAGGCGATGCCGTTGCCCATCTGATTGCCCGAACAAGGGTTTTACGAGAGGTTCCAAGGAAGGGGAGTGGGGAGACACCATGACAACACCTCCAAGGAGGAGAATAGCATCCGAGGACATCACTATCATTAATGCCGACCAAGACTAGGCAATTCTTTCGCCAGCGGCTCCCACTTCCCGCCCCATGCGCATGGGCCAAGACCAAAGCAGTAGCATCGCTGCCTCCTCGCAGCTGCGCTATTCCACGGGCATTATTAAGCTTCCCACGGGCCCAACCTATAGAACAGGAGGAGACCAGGCAAGGGGAGGAGCAACGCAAATGCCAGGAGCCAGGACCAGCACGGATGATGTCAAGGGAGTGCGTGAGCAATAAAAGTGGCAAGCTAAGCCCACCTTACTTGTGACCCTTGCCAGGTCGATCTGCCCTGGCATAACGACGTGCTGAGTGGGCGCATGACGACATTGACACCGCCTACGGCCCCACGCAGGGCTTGCCCCTTGTGCGGGTGCGGCCGCAGCCACCGAACATTGACTGGTGCAGGGGAAGCAGGGGCGGCCACCCCTGATGGCTGCGATGAGTCCAACTCCTAGTCGTCCTCCGCCATCGCCGGTAGCTCGTGCACACAGCCGCTGCTGCAACCAAAAGCCCAACACAGACGGACAGATCGGTCTGAATCCGGACCCAAACTTGTACATCCAGCCAACACTGGCCTGATCCGGTCATCCATCTACTTTAAGGAAGAGGATTGGGGGGGGGGTAGCGGAGCAAGAGGGAGAGGAAGGGGGAAGTCACACGGATGCCGATTGGCACCACCGCCATCACCGGCTAGCAGTGGCGGTGGCAGCCAGTCCGGGTCGCGGTGGTGGGGGTTGTTTGGCAACGAGGATGGAGGCCCCTAGGCTACCCCTCATGAGACGATGTGGGAGTATGGTCAGTGTCAAGCACTATGTCATGGTAGGCTAGCATCACTGTTGTTTAATGGTTCATGGACATGAATACATGATCACAGGGACATGAATATACATCAGTGCTATTTAATTTCACAGGGACATGAATACATGATCACATGAATGGTTCATGCATCCTACATGCCGTCGAGGTCAAAAAGGCAGTGAATGCATCCATGCATCCTCTCTGATCTGTGATAGTGCTAGATAGATATGCACGCTTGATTTGCTTGCTCTTATGGGGAGACAAAGCGAGTCTATTTGACTTATCATAAGCCCGTAAACGTACGCGTTGAACCACGGATGGATCCAATTAGTACGTGTAGTCCAGCCGTCTAATGAAGTTTTCAGTACGTTTACACGTGCCAGCTGTAGTTCATCGTTCTAAGGAAACAGACTATCACTACTACAGAACTGAGCTTATACGCTAGCCCATCACTACCGGTTCCTCATAAGCCAGCAATGATGTGGCATCATTACCAGTTCATAAGCCACGTGAGAAGAATCAGGCATCATGACTTATAAACCGTTAGTGATAAGGGTCATCACTGTCGTCTGATGGATTGAGCTTGGAGTAATACCCACCACCTTCATTACTGACAGCTTAATCCACTGGTCGGCAGTGATAGATCTGCATCACTGCTGGTGGATTATATGAGCTGGCAATGATGTCCTCCTCTTCCGTACCTTCTTCTAGCTCGAGCTAATAGATCAACAGCAAGGCAGTTCAGAACTCTCTCCCTCACAAACTCTCCTATGGCAATAACCACTTCACCACTTCTCCCGCATTGATTCCCCTACCACTCAAGCTCAATTTTGATCAAGAAGAAGCTCTAGATGAGCTCTCTCTAGCTATCCAAATAAAATCTGTTCTTTTCTCTCTATTTGTTCATTTGTCTTTTCTTCATTTTTCAGGGCAAGTGAACTCTAGATTTTTTTTTCCCAACAACAAGCAAGCTTTTAAGAGCCTCTTGAGCTCAAGTAAGTTGAAATTCTCAAGTTAAATCCTATATTTAGCATTTTAACTTAAAATGTTAGCTTAAAAACCAAAGTTGATCTTATCCATATGTAGACCTAGGCAAACCTTCAAAGCTAATCCTAATGAATAGTAGAAATAAATTTAGAAGTCTATAATATAAAAACTTTAGGTATGAGCATATTTATTTTTGATTTTTAATGAATTAGATAAATTAGCCATGATATATAGGTATGTAGCAAGATCCAATCATATTTTTATATTTTATTTAATTAGCAATCTCCAATATAGAAAATTTAGGTATGAGCATATTTATTTTTCATTTTTCCTTAATGAGTCCTAGATAAGGCTTGAATAATAAAGAAAATTTCTAGGGATGGCACCAACAAATACTCATCGGAAGCGGACATGGAAGCATACAAAAGGCAGCTCTCCAACCTAGGTCAATTACCAGTAGGAGATGGCGAGGTAATTTATTTATTAGTGATCGCAAAATCTTCTAGATATTTTGAATTTTGATTTACAATAATTATGTAATTCTAGATGGACAGAAGATAGATGTACGATGCGAGCCGTATGAGCGCAGAGTACAAGAACGGTGTGGAGGGTTTTCTGGTAGCAGCTGCGGCGTACAAGTCAAATACATGGTCTCAAATACATGTGATGTCCATACATCGATTGCGAGAACAAGAAACAGTTCTCCACCACCCAGCAGATACATTCCCACTTGATGCCAAGGGGTATTATGTCTGGCTATACCCGTTGGACCGAGCACGGTGAAGCTGATATCGTACAGGAAGAGCAATACATTGGAAGAGAAGATGAAGACATGTGCATCGATATGCCGGTCAATGAATACATCGATATGCCACCTGTCGGAGATATGTTGGCCGATGATGATCTAGAGGAGATGTAGGCCGATGCCGACGTTGATGATCTGGAGCAGATGTTACGCGATAGGGAGGAGAACTTCACCAATAAAAGAGAGTTTCAAAATTTTCAGCGTATGGTAGAGGACTTTAAAACACTGTTGTTCCTAGGCTATGAAAAGGAGCAAACAAAATTGCGTACCATGCTTTCGCTGCTGCAACTGAAGGCAGGCAACGGGTGGTCTGAGAAAAGCTTACATAGTTGTTACTGTTCTTGAAAATATTACTTTTGAAGGAAAATGTGCTGCTAGAAAACACATACCGGGCCAAGTAGAAAATACATGTATGTCCAAATGATTGCATGTCGTATCGCAGAGAGCATGCAGACTTGCAAGCGTGTCTCGTCTGTGGTCCAACATGGTATAACCATGACGGTGATGATATCGATGGTGAAGGAAAGAAGAAAAGGCGTCCCATGAAGGTGATATGGTATTTTCCTATAGTCCCCCGTTTGAAGTATTTATTCGCGAACAAAAGGCATGTCGAACTGATGTGATGACACGCCGATGAGCGCAAGGATGATGGAATGCTGAGACACCCAGCTGATTCTACGTAGTGCAGAAACATCGATAGAAAATACAAGAAATCATTTGCAGAAGATGTGAGGAATAAAAGATTTATGTTGAGTACGGATGGGATGAATCCATTCGGCAACATGAGCAGTAGTCATAGCACTTGGCCTGTAACTCTATGTATCTACAACCTTCCTCCTTGGTTGTGTATGAAGCGGAAGTACATTATGATGCCGGTGCTAATACCAGGGCCAAGGCAACCTGGTAACAATATCGATGTCTACCTGAAACCATTAATGGAAGATCTTGTAATACTGTGGAACGATGGTATGCACATATGGGATGCATACAAACAAGATAACTTCACCCAATGTGCAATGCTATTCGTAACAATCCAAAATTGGTCAACCCTTGGCAATTTATCGGGCCAAACTGTCAAAGGCTATTATGCATGCGTACATTGCTTGGATGAAACACAGAGCTTGTGGATAAAGAACAACTAAAAAATGGTGTACTTAGGTCATCGTAAATTTCTTCGCAAGGATCACCCATACCATAGCAACATGAGAGCTTTTGATGGGAAAGTTAAGACTCAATCACCTCCTAAGCATCGCACTGGGAGACAGGTATATGAGATGGTATAGGGACTTTGGATTATCCTTGGAAAGGGACGTGGGAGTACATTGGTTCGGAAATCTAATCTTAGAGCTCCTATATTCAAAAAGAAATATGTCTTTTATGACTTAGCATATTGGCCGTGTTTGGTGGTTCAACAAGCAATCGATGTCATGCACATTGAGAAGAACGTATGTGATAGCTTGATTGATACGTTACTACACATACTTGATAAAACAAAGGATACACTCCAAGCACGAAAGGACTTGAAATGTTTGAAACTCAGACATGATCTAAATCTCGAAGATATGGAAGAAGACGACAAATATCTTGGCCCCGCTAGCTGCAATCTAAGCAAGGTGGAGAAAATTACAATGTCCATGTGCTTGCATGGAATCAAAGTTCCATCCGGTTACTCCGCCAACATAAAGAGACTAGTAAATATGAAAGACTTAAAATTAACTGGCATACATATAGCAAGTTCAAATTTAAATAAATATGTATTAGGATTTTATATCAATAGAATGTTAATAGATACAGATAGTACAATCTCAAACGAAAACACGTGAGTACCACAGCAGTTTGTTCGGTCTTACTTGGGGGTAGGTCTTGGGTTCGAGTTTCTTCATGTGCGCACAACTAAAACAAATTTTTTTGCACCCAGTGGCACCAGCAATGAAAGGGGTTTCACTACCAGATGAATATGTCCATCGGAAGTGAAACTACTTTCACTGCAGGTGGACTTATTGGGCTAATAGTGACACTACTTTCACTGTCAGTCGTCCTCTTGAGTCAGCAGTGAAGATACCCTTTCACTGTCGGTCATCATATTAAGTCGGGAGTGAAAGCCTTACCCTATAAATTGGCTCGACGCCTGTGCCCTCTAACACTTAGAAAAAATTTCCCCTTCCCTGTGCCCTCCACTAAAATTCCTCCCAACATCGAGGAGGCCACGATGGAGGACCATGAGCCCGCACCGATGTGCCAGAGCCTACTGTCATTGTCCTCCTCGATGTCGGTGTCCTCCTCCCTAGCACCATTCTTGTCCTCCTCGAAGTCTCCTACCTCTATGCCGCTGCCCCATCCATGAGGCCCCCTTCCTCAACGTGGATGTCCCCATCGTTGTCGTCCTCGAGCTCCAATACATCATCACGGTGAGTACTCCACCACCCGCCATCTCCCTCCACCTCCCAAACGGTGTTTGCGGTTCCTGCGAAGTGATAGGTACTGTGAGGTTAATGGTTGATTTGGGAATTGAGTTCTGGTTTCACCACTAGGTGGTTTAGTCAATTGAAATTGGGTCGAGTGATCTCGGTTCTGCTGTTCAAAACTTTGGTGCTCAGGCAATCAATTGGTGGAGGTGATGTGTTGGTGTAGGTGCTGTGTTGGAGGTGCTTATTGACTCTATTGATTTTGCCTTTAGTCGAACTGCACTGTGAGTATTTCGGTTTTCTCCTCCCTTTCATTTTTGCTCTCTGGACGGCTTGGTGATATGCTCTGTGATGATCAAATGGAATACTGAGGTTGGGCTAGATGTCTAAGTTTAATACGTGTTCAGTCCATGTGCTTATTGTTGGTAGTATGTACATTGCCAGTTAGACTTGATTCCTAGACTAGGAGCTGTTGTATCTGTTGATTCAATTAATCTTGTTTTGATTGAATTCTGGAAGAGTAGGAAAATCTTTAGTACTGCTATGATATTTTGCTGCTCGATTAGTGTTTGTTTCTCAAAGAGTAATCCTCTCCCTGTAATCTTTTATGTCTAGCAGCATTGTCCAGGAAGAAAGCTCAATTTTAGAGAACATTTTTTTTCATTTTTACATCTAGTTGTGATCTTAGCTTCTAGCACAGCTTGTGATGTGTGAAATGGACAATTGGGGAGCAGTATATCGTAGTCCTAGGGCCAATTGTTATATTTATCTGAGAGCAATTTTATTCAATCATCCATATGTTATTCAGTTCATTATCATGCTTGAAGAAATGTGGTTTTGCTTCTGTACTTATGACACTTACGTGTATGTTCATATTCAGTGTATATGAACTATTTTGTTTCTTGATTTTTATATTCGGGTGGTCCTCAAGCATATTTTGCAGTCGTAAATGATGAAAGGAGATAACTATTTACCATACATATGACTGCAAAGCTCGACTGGGATGGTTATTACACATGCACCTTGCACGTCTTTTCACTATCCCAGTTGAGTTTACAGTCGTATATAATTATCTCCATAATCTGATGTGGATCAATCGAATAATAGACTCTTTGTTGGATGGTGGTTGCATATGATGTTGGTGACTGGTTTTTGTTTTTGTTTATTGCTTTTCTTCTTACACCCTAATGTATAGATACTCATGCTATGCTTATTTTAGTACTGATCAATGCACTGTCATGATGAGTTTGTATGAAAAGCACTGCCCAGTATATCAGTTTTGCATATTCTCTGAAATTTAGGACTGCTATGACATGGTATGTTGTCCATTGTGGGCGGCAAAGTATAGTGTTCTCCAGTTGGGAGGAATGCCACGCACAAGTTAATGGATTCAAAGGAGCATGTTACAAAGGATACAAGTCCAAACATGAAGCTATTGCGGCATACAACAGTCAAGTCATCCAAGCTGAACTAAAATTAGCTAACTTCAAAAATAAGAAGTGTGATTTCACGTATAAAGATGTCATAATCCTAGTTCTGGTTGTAATCATCATTATTTTGCTATTTAAGATGATATGACTTATAAGATCAATGTGTCAATTGTTAGTACCTTTATGCCTATTTTGCTACGTAAGATGTTGCTTTTTTTTGTTAAATGTGGTCGTAATGTACTCAATTACAACATTGTATGTGTATGCATTCTATCCCAGGTGCCAAAAGGAGATGTAGTGCAGCCGTCAAACATTGAAGGAGGTAGCCTGAGCCACTACCTTAACCTGGAACAAACAGACGCCTGTGGAGGCGATGAGGTAATTCATAAGTAGATAAATGCATATAGTCTATATATTCACGTTATATGATCTTGTACCTTGAAATTGCATGGATAACTTCTCACTTTCGTAGAATGGAGATCCAAGCATGCAGATAAGACTTTCATAAAAAAGTAGGATTCATCGATCCTAGGCTTGTGAACTAGATACTTGTAAGGGAGAGTCCAGACTTCACCGAGAACTACATATTGAAGTGCATGCTTCACCACCAATACAAGAAATTTATACTATTACCCTACAACTATGAGTACGTGCTTGTGCGCTAGGGCGTTCTACTTTTATGGGCAACTTGATTCTAGTACTAATTTCCTATGGTGACATAATATTCCTGCAGCTATCAATGAATCCTCCTTGTCATCCACCCAGATTTGAGCAAGATGATTGTATTGGACTCACAAAAGAGAGATCAGACCACTTACCAACACCTCATCGACATGCTAAACAGGTAAACTCGATCATTTAATCTTCTCGACAATTGCATCTAAATTTAATTGGTATTCATAATCACGTACAGGGCGTACACAAGATACTGTAAAAAGAGTGTTATTCACTTTCCATTCAGGGAGTATAATGTAAAAACCTACTTTCCCGCATACACGGTATTCATGTCTTGCATTTTCTATTGAATAAAAAGGTTCAATTCATTCCACTAACGAATCATTTCCTATTGAAGTGTATGAGGCAACCACCCGGTAATAATCTCTGTGGTTTTATGTTCTTACTTTCATGCATGGATTCAGCCCAGACACAGATGTTGTCATGTTCAATGATCTTGAGGTATGAAATTACATATCGATGTCTTCTTTTTTATTTCTATACGTGTTCAAGGACTAGTTCTTTCGATTCTTCAAACACGGCACTCCAAACTACGCACAAAAGCGTTACAACCTGTAGAAATAAATCCTTCAAGAACATATCACTAGGTTCTTCATGGAACATGTTATCAACCCAAATAGCACGTTTCATGAACTGATCATGCCGTCGACGAGTGAAAAGCCTCTAGATTACACTGTACCTTCTAGTACAGAGCATACGACAAGGAGGAAGTCTACCAAAGGGTTAGATGGCTTATACATCGCCAAATGACACTATTTTAATGAAGGACATTAATTACTATGTATTAATATAGGACATGATTACTATATATTAATGAAGGTGTATTTCGGAGTTGGTACCATCGGACGACTCTTTGACAGAATAGCCTTCCAACAATGATGCGAAGGAGGAGCAAGAAGCAGTGGCCCGTCAGTGCACCCAAGAGGAGGAGGATGAGAGTCTAGCCCGTCAGTTGTGCAAGCAAGAAGCAACGTCCCGTAAACATGCCCAGGAGGAGGAGAACGAAAGGGTGGCCCGTCAGTGCACTGCTGAGGAGGATGAAGGCTCAAACTGTAGTACCATTCAGACATCGGACTTTGATGTCTTTGATACGCCGGCGAGCTTGGAGGCATGGCCGGGCCCTCCGCTCCACACCATCAACCCCACGGCATACCCGAACATACACACGCCATCAGCCATCCGTGCGGAGACGTGGTCCTCATCGCGGGAGAGGTAGAGGGGTAATGGACTGTCTCAACTCAACCGACTTTTCGGGAGTGACCTGCGAGAACTATTATATATATGTGCGTGATATGAATTACTATGTATTAATGAAGGTGCCTTTATTATTGATTTACATTAAATATATCTCATTGTATGCATGTATTGAGTAGGAGAGAGATGAAGAGATTGAGGATAGAGGGAGGACAGAGAAGATAGAGAGGGAGGACATGGCCGGAGTAGAGGGGAGGAGGCACAACTCTGCCGGCTGAAACCACCAGCCGACAGTGATACCCAGGGCATCACTGTCGGTCGAGTCCTTCAACCGGCAGTGATAACCCCTTTCACTACAGGTCCATGGAGCCGGCAGTGATAGTCCCCAGCTATCACTATCCGTTACCCACTATAGGCTCCAAAACTGGCAGTGAAGGAGGTTTTAGAGCTGGCAGTGATGTATTGTTCTGTAGCAGTGTCAGTTAGTTGTCGGCGGCCGGGTGCCGTTGTTCTATGAACGTGGCTGATGAAGTGACGGTCGGTGTTTGCCCATCTTAACTACTGTCTTGGGTAATCAGAGCCATCATTTGGGTTCAGAAACAGCTGAAGTTCTGGCTACCAAACAGTGTCGATCTAGAGCCAAATTCTAAGAGCTTTTATTTTTCCTCTTACTCCTTTCTCTCCTCTTCTTCTCTTCTTCCTCCTCATTCTCTTCTTCTCTTACTCTTCCTCTTCCTCTTACTCTTACTCTTCTATACTAAAAATTGAAGGAGGGCTTCTAAGTGTACCCGAGGATAGGGGGCTTGACCCCCTGAATCCACCGCTGCTACCAAAGGGAAGATTTTGCAACATCTTATCGAGAAGCAGAAGTTAGTATCGAACTGGGTAGTAGAAGCTGCTCTGACGGTCTGACCAATTGCTCCCCTGCACAAGCAAAAGTTGTGCCAAAGGAGCCTTAATCAAAGCGGAACGTTAACCCTACGCAAACTTGATCCCACATGATTGGTGTCACTATGCTTCCTAGTCTCCGACTTTTCATGATTTGTAATGGATCTTCATAAACGTATATCGTGATAACGAAATCTTCGGGATTCCTGGCTTTAACAAGGGAAGCATAAAAGTAGCCATGCAACTTGTACTTGGTTCAATGTTTGATCGATCGATCGAGCAGTAGCAACTACCAAGTGGGAAAATCTAAGCAACCAACAACCACGCTAGTGACCTGTCGGCTGCACATACTGTATACACATACTCCATGGCCCATGGCCTCCGTTCTTTATGGTACAAAAAATGTTAGTATAGGTGTAATTGATAGCGCCTATATATACGCCTTTAACAATAGTTGCCAAAAGAAATAGATAACCTTTTCCACGAAAAATAAGAAAAAAGAGAAGACAATATCTTGACCACAATAATTTAGTTGATCGATCGATCTCTAAGTTTGTTCATAGCCAGGATATTTAAATACCTAGTAGAAATAATAATTAAAGCTTGGCCTCTTCGGAAAAAAAATGAAGCTTGAGCCGAGTCTGAATAGGGTCCGCAAAAAAAAAAAACTCCAGTATTGAAAAAAAAAATCTCTTTTCTTGGCCAAGAGATAGATATATGGATTTGCATGCCAAATGCACTTGAAGCATAAAGTTAGAACTATCCTAGGCATCTAGCTAGCTAGCTAGTAGGATCGTTGCAGTCTGATGTTAAACAAATGGACAGATAATGCAGCGCACGATCATCTATTATCCGGACCGGGATCCTCTGCATTAACCGTGCATTAGTGCAGTGGATCACTGTTTGCGAATTAATCATTGGCGCCGCTTCTCGATCTGTGCAAAGTCTGGACCTGATGACACATCAACAAACAGTATTTGATCCAGAATGATTAAGCAAGCAATGTTTTCCATACTTTTCGTCAAATAATTTCCTACATATGCAGCTTCTCCAAACCTTGATTATACTTTTTCTCATATTCTTTTCGCCTTGAAGATAAGAAAATGTTAAGGCAGCTCCAATAGACTTAAAAAGTCTATTGTGTTAATACATCTAAGTAGTAATGATTGTGTCCACACTACAAGCTAGGGTCCTTGGGAACAGCGTAGCGATGGCTTTGGATTGTCAAGTAGTTGCAATCGTCTCAAGTTGGTGTCTCCTATTAACTCAAAGTAAAAGTACTTCTCTTACTTGGATAATACTCTTTTAAGAATAAGAAAGTTTGGGTGTGTAGAGATTTGCTATTTATAACAATGCTCCTGTTGTCATAATGTAGTGTGGATTTGAAAGACGAGGATACAAGGACGTTGGTTTCTTGAGAGAGGTTGATGAAGTGGTGAGAACAGGTAATGTAATTCGGCATTCTCACATCTTTATTCATTTGAGTGAGATGACAATATTTTTGCCATGAATTAGTTTTTCTTCTCCCCAGCCTGGACACCGGCATTAGCTCATCGTTGCATGTTCAATTGCTGCAACACATATTATAGCATGAAAATATTCAGCTCCCGTTGCAATGCATGGACACGTAACTATCACATAAAAAGAAAAGAAAGAAGGAAAAGAGCTATAGCAAAACTAATCTCATTGAACATAAGTCAGACTAAATCCTCTCCAACACAAACCCGCAGGCACCAAACTATTACTTTTGATGTTATATTTGGTTTAGAGATAATTTAGGTAGTTTGTGCCGTGAATTGCAGCATGCAAGTTTATTTATATGGCTAAATATTTGCTTGTTAGACTGCTAAAATGTACTGATTTGTGGAATTCACAGGTGAAGTTAGAGGTTGATAGGGACAACTACATCACAAGAATGTGTACTGACTGAAACAAGAACAATTGCACCGTGCCATGCCATGCCATAAGTCAACATAAGTCTAATACATTATTTGCTTTTCTTCACCTATCATGTTTCTAAGAGTTGCACTTTCTGTCTAAAATCGTAGTTATTCCTTTACTGAGTTATCTCAGATGTTTAGGCACAGATCAGTGCCCTGTGTATCCATGCGAAGTTGTGCTTGAGATTGTCATTTGTTCTAGCTCTTATAATTATAATTAGGTTTTCAAACTAGACTCGCTCTATTTGGGTAGCCTTTCCTATTAAGGCAGTGCCATGTCTGGTGTTATTAGGAGTATGAATACGAAATTATTTTCACAATAGATATGGCTTCTCAATTGAAATTTCATCGTCTTGTCACATGACTCATGCAGAGCACATTCAACATCCTTGTGAATTAGCTTCTAAACTTGGACATGCCTAGTGTGGCTGACCAGCATCGCAACTGTCATACAGGATGAGCTCCTGGACATGCTCTATGGCGACGGCATGCCACAATGGCAATATTGCTGAATGACTATTTCTTATGAAAATTTGTGATCCCCATTGCAACGCAGGGGCATTTAATTGACTCTTAAGGGAACTGTTGAGTAATTACTTAACCAGTGAATGTTCGCTACTTATAAGCAAATGCCAAACCTAGCTTTGACTATTCATGACGTCTTCAACACTGTCGTTCACATCAGATAGCTACATGTATGTGTCTTCTCGTCATTATCTCTTGCAGCATGTCTTCTGCTGAATTCTGTGTGCATGCTCCTCCTAATGGTCCATTATCAGTGTTTGAAACCTCTTGAGTGGATTACATGGTTGTTGAGCACACAACTTCACTTCCAAGTGGTGATATGGCTTATCTCTGCCTTTTTATATGTAGCCTAGAAAGGCAAATTAACCTCATCTACCTTACAACCAACCCTTTTCATCTTATCTTCTGAAACCATCTCATCTCACGCGAGGCAACACAAGTGGATAATAAAGTGAAGGCAGCGATTGAGCATTAAAAAGACATGAGCTAGTACAATGGACATATCTAGCTAGCTTAGGATTACCATTCTTAGATATATCCAAGCTCCATCCATTATGTGTGTTTGCTGACTTGTCATGAACATTTACGCACGCAGCAACACTTTGCACTTCAGATTGATCAGGATATATCCAACGAATTTTATATGGCCACAACAAACGAATGCTAGCTTTCTAATTAAGAAGAGGCGCAAAATGATCTCTTGTATATATTTGATGACGGAAAATTGATAATTACTATATCTTGGTACCTATGCTACTAAAAAACTCTTCACTTCCGGCCCATAAAGGGTCCAAAACCGGCAGTGGGCAACAGGCAATGATAATCCCTGACTATCACTGTCAATCCGGGGACCGCCAGTGAAGGGGTTATCATTGCCGGCTGAAGTCTTCAGCCGGCAATAATAGTCGGGCGCCGAATTGATCTTTTTGGACTGAAAAATTATATATATATATATATATATATATATACATATATATATATATACATATATATATATATTGCACCCGAGGAACCCTATGCCCGCGTCATTGCAAGTCACAAGTGACATGATTTTTCGCATGAAATACATACGCGTGCGGTTCGTGGCACTTGAACTCGGAACTTTTTAGCTCGCGTGATACATCCTTACCATCCCACCGTAGAAGTACTAGTGATATCATTAGCATATATAATCCTTTTGATATCTCATGTCTGAAACTTCAAACGATTATTTGGATATCTAAATGGCATCAAATGAAAAAGTTTTCAACTACAAAATTGTAGATCTCGTCGAGGCTTATAGTTTTGATATAAAGTTTGTTCCCATCTAACTTCGTATGAAAAAATATGAATTTTTTAAAATAAGCTATCATCCACTATCACTGTAGGCTCGTGCCTAGAGTCGTTTCACTGCCGGCTCATAACACGAATAGGCAGTGATACTATCACTGTCGGCTCGTGGCTAGAGCCGACAGTGATAGTGGATTTTCACTGCCGGTTCTTTTCGAATGGCCTTTTAGTGCCAATCCATGACACGAACTGGCAGTGATATTCTATCACTGCCGGGTCGTAAGAAAGACAGTGATGAGCAGGCATATAATCCTATTTCTGTAGTAGTGCTAGGGTCTCCCATAATTCTCAGAAAATATCTCTATCTCTGGGAAAGGGATCCTTGGAAGAAAGGAAACTACTTGCAGGCAGTTGAGGCGTCCTGTAATCGAGAAGGTCTATCTCCAAGAATAAAAAGGAATAGTCCAGAGGACGTACGACATCCCTATATATATACGGAGCTGAGGGGGTCTACAAAGAACAAGCGAGAACAAGTCATCACGAGCGATACGAATTCCACAAGCCGATAGAAGCCAAGTAAGAAGTCGCCAACTAGGTTTAGATCCATCTTTGTTAGCTACACCTCCTTGTAACCGGCTCAAATCAATACAAGATAAACAAGATGTAGCGTTATTATTCTCAAGAAGGCTCGAACCTGACAAAAAATCATGTGTGCTCCCCTTGTGATTCATCAATTCAAAGCGCCCATTATTCTTTAACAAGTTTGTTAGATCGACGATTTATCAATCGTCGACAGCTAGCGCCGTTCGTGCGATCATGGCAAATGGTGTTGAAGAGTCGACACACAACATGCCATCGACATCACCCAGAATATGTCCCTTGCCGAAAACTGGTTTTTTGGATGAGGGGTTCTACGAGAACTTTACCTCTTATTGGGGCCACAGTCATATAGTTTCCTAATCATAAACAGGGAGCTGTCCATTTTAAATCTGCGACTGCAAAGAGGATCCTCGTTCTACAAGAGACCTTCATGTGTCCTCCGACTACATATCTAGCTACCCCAGTCGGTAAGGATTAGGTGAACTCGGCGATCGACTTGACAAAGGATATCATGCTCCAGGGCGATCACTCTCATCTGGCCCTAGCCGAAAATAGTACTAACCGGGGCAGGCCAGACAATCTGTCGGAGGGTGAACTCCTGTCGCAGGGATCCCGAGAGACCTCTTTTTAGAGATTCGGCCGGGGGGATGATCCTGGAAAAGCTTGTTTGGGAAATAAGCGGGAACGGAAACAAATGCGATGGCTGGCGGGAGATGATCGCCCTAATGCGAGAAAAAAGTGGGTGCACCGGGGTTTAGACAGGTTCGGGCCGCACGGAGGCGTAACACCCTACTCCTGTGTGAGCGCTATATTTATCCTTGAAGGGAATTCTTCAAGGATGTATCTGGTTCTAAGGGGAGAGCCGTTTACAAAGAGCTTGAGGCTCTCGTGTTCTAGCTTGGCTTGAGCTGGTTCGAGCGTCTGCGTCCTCTTCTTCACACACTTTCGGTTCCTTCGGTCTTGTTCGTCGGGGGGTCCTCTCTTTTTTAGTGTTCTCCATCCTTTCCTTTTATAGGCGCGCCGACCTCAACATATCCTGAATGGGAAAGAGGGGATGCGAATGCCAAGGTGCCACGGAGAAAGGCGTAATCATTTCATCTCGACGAAGTGACAGGGGCGGTGGAGAAATGCGGCGCGCATCCGACCACCCGCCACTGTGGAAGCCCTCGGGCGCCATAAAGGGGGCCCGCCGGGCAGCCTCAGATGTTTCCGGGGTGCCCACCCTGTCTTGTTCTTCCGCCATGGCAGGGTGGCAGATGGAGCACTTCGATCTTGGCAACGTTATCCCGAGGCACCCGGATGAAACGGGACGGGACCCGTGCATTTAATGGACCCACGCCCCCCCCCCTGCCAGTGCATGGCAGGGTCTGACACTGGGGCGTGGGCAGCTGAGAATGTCAGGATGTCAGGATGTCAGGCCGCGCGTGCCTATTAAATGCGGCATTGGGCCTTTGACTGGATGACACCCTGACGACGGGACCCTTCGGGTCGTCGAATGATCTTGCGCGAACCTTTGGGGAACCGAGTCCTCGGGGGCTGCCACGTGCAGCCCCGAGCACTCTCCCCCGAGTACTTGAGTGAGACCTTCGGGGCACCGAGTCCTCGGGGGCTGCCACGTGCAGCCCCGAGCACTCTCTCTCGAGCACTTCGGTGGGACCTTCGGGGCACCGAGTCCTCGGGGGCTGCCACGTGCAGCCCCGAGCACTCTCTCCCGAGCACTTCGGTGGGACCTTCGGGGCACCGAGTCCTCGGGGGCTGCCACGTGCAGCCCCGAGCACTCTCTCCCGAGCACTTCGGTGGGACCTTCGGGGCACCGAGTCCTCGGGGGCTGCCACGTGCAGCCCCGAGCACTCTCTCCCGAGCACTTCCTTCTTGGTATTTGGGCTCTGCGGATCATCGGGGAACTAGGGTGCTCGGGAACCAGAGGCGGCGGCCCCGAGCACCTTCTCCCGGGACTTAGCTTCTTCTTACCTTGCAGGGTGGTGACATGTGGTGGATGGCCGGCCTGGTCTCGGGACTTAGGGACCCCTGGTTCTGAATACACCGACAGTAGCCCCCGGGCCCGTTGGTAGCCGACGGGACGGAGACTGCGAATGGGCCCTTCGTCGCGACCGAGGCCAAGGCTGGCGCGGACGCCATGTGGCAAGCTTTCGAGAGGTGGCCCTTGCGGACCTAGACCTCAAGTACGTTCCAACGGGAAAATGAGTGGACGCGTGTCCACACAACTTCCGAAGGGTATGATAACCATACGGGCGGCACGCGCGGTCGCCGCGCAGATCGAGGAAAATACGCCTGGCAACCGCTGACATCGCGTGATCGGCGGGAGATTCGCCTGGCAGTTGCGCCGATCGAGGCGACGCTTCGCCGAGCGAACCGTTCGGGCGGCAGTTTTCGAATTTTGAGATATAAAAGGGGGAACGGATCGGTCCGTTCCCCTTTTTACGCTCTCTTGCACTTGTGCTCTTGCCTTCTTCGTGCTCCGAAGCCTTTAGGGGATTCTCAGGCAACCGGAGCATTCTTCCTTCTTTCTTCCTTCACCACCAAAAAACACCTTCCATCCTGTCGAGATGACGAGGGTTGGAGGAGGTCGCCGGGATAAGACTTCGGACAGCATTTTGCCGGAGTCTCGTCTGAGGAACGAGGAGGCGGCGGACAAGATTAGGAAGCTGCTGGTGCCGGAGGGTCAGGAGGGTGCTGTGGTGGTGAGGCCGGCGACTCTGACGCCGGCGACGACCGTCCCTGGGCGGACCGTCCTCTTCACCTCCTTCATGGCAGCGGGGCTAGTGCCGCCGTTCTCCGCCTTCTTTCTGCAAGTGCTGGAGACGTACGGCATTCAAATGGTGCACCTAAGCCCCAATTCCGTCGTGGCGTTGGCGGTCTTCGCGCATCTCTGCGAAATGTTCGTGGGGGTGATGCCGTCGGCGACGCTGCTTCGCCACTTCTTCGTCCTTCGGCCGGTGGGGAAGAAGAGGGGGCACTCCACGGCGGACGTCGCGGGGTGCTGCAACCTTCGGCTCCGGGAAGGCCTGGGGGACCATTACATTCCCCAGGTGATGCGCAGCAAGTGGGAGGAATGGCGACGGGACTGGTTCTTCGTCGACATCGACCCCCACGAGCGCCTCGAATTGCCAGAGAAGGCGGCGGAACCTCGGCGATCAACGTGGGAGGCGCCGCCACCAGAAGATGCGAGACTGAAGCCGGTGCTGGAGCGCATTCTGGAACTGCGCGAGGGCGGGCTGACCTCAGTCATGGTGGTTGTGGACTTTCTGCGCCGTCGGTTGGCGCCCTTGCGAGAGCGGGCCCGGCCAAGCTGGTTCTACACCGGGCCGGAGGACATCACCAGGACCCAGATTGGCGCGAGCTGGGATCTGGGGCAGGCGGAGCTGCGGGGGATGACCCGAGTGATCACCGGAACGGAGGACATGAGCCGGACGGAGCTCCCGTGGCCGGAGATGGCGCTCTGCGCCAACCCCAGCCGGGTGGCCATTATGGCGGGGCTGCCGGAGTTCGATGCCCAGGGGCCCGTGGACCGGCCAAGAAGCCGGAGTCCTGAGTCCTCCGAACTCCCTGGGCTGGAGGAACTACTTGGCGATGAGGTTGCTGGTAGTTCGGCGCAGGCTGGCGAAGGGGTCGCCGCAGGCGGCAGCCGCCGTGCCAGAGAGGAGGGCGCCACTGAAGTTGTTGAGGAGTTGGCGCCGGGAGATCGGGGAAAGCGTCCCCGGGCCTTGATCCTAGTGCCGAATTCTCCGCCGTCGCCGACGGCAGCGACGGCATTTCCGGTGCTGGAGTCGCGCCTGGTGCGGATGGGGCCTGCATCGGCGCCCGCGACCTGCACGGCGGAGACCGAGACCCGTGCGGCGGCACCCGAGGCCCGCACGACGGCGCCCGTGGCCCGCGTAGTGGCTCAGCCGAGCCCCCAGCGGAAGAGGCGGCGGGAGGAGTCCGGACCGACGGCGCCGGACCCGGACATCAGGCTCCCAGCGGCCAAATGGCGGTATCCGTGAGTCTTCTTTCTTGCTTTTCCATGGGCATTTTCGGCCCGAACTAAGTTTTGACAATTTTCACTTGTCTCCCGTAGGCCGGCCGCAGGCGCTGCTGCGACGGAGAGAGAACAGGCGCCGGGGCCAGAGCCGAGCCCGTCCGCTGCGCCGACGGAGGCCGGCATAGGAACGGCGGAGGCGCCAATTGACGTGGCGGCCCCTGGAAGAGAGGCGGAGGCAGCGGCCAAGAGAAGGGCGCCGGCGGAACCTACCCCGGGCGCGGCGGAGGTGGATGTTCTGCCGGGGCCGGCGGACAGGGCGGCCGATGCGGGAATGCGGCCGCCGTCCGAGACCTTGGCTCCGGCGGAACCTACCCCGGGCAAGCAGAGCCCAGGGCGGATGGCGGTGCAAGGCCCTGCGGAGAGCTCGGCCCCCCTGGAGGCACTCTGCGGAGAAGCCTGGGCCCCACCGGTGCCCGGTCAGCCCGCCGATCCTTTCCTGGCCGCCATTGAAGGTGTCCAAGTAGCGGTTGGGCGGCTGGGCGCAGTGGTGAACGCCAAGGAGGGGGAGCTCGAGGCCGAGCGCGCCCGCCTGGCACTGGAGAAGGCGCAGCTGGCGGGCGCCCAGGAGGAGGCCCGTGCGGCAGCCACGCGGGAGCAGAAGCTCCTAGAAGACATCCGCGCGGAAGCCGCGCGGGAACGAGAAACTCTGAAGACCGCGCGGGCAGAGGCCGCGCGGGAACGAGAAGACGCCGCCCGCTTGGCCGAGGCGTCGAGGTAGCAAGCTGCCGAGGCCCTTGCCAGGATGGGGCAGGCGCAGGAGAGGGAGGTGGCAGTCGCAGCCCGGGAGCAGGCTGCGGAGGAGCGGCAAGCCGAGCTGGCCCGCCGGGAGGGCGCGGCCGAGAAGACGCGCGCCGACCTCCAGCGCTGGGAAGACGATCTCCGGAAGATCAGAGAAGAATTCAAGCGCTGGGAGGAGGACGTCTCCATCAGGGAAGCGGACAATGAGCTATCGGCGTCGGATCTCGGTGCCCGAGAGGATTCGGTGGCCCAGCAGGAGGATGTGTTGGCCCGGCGGGAGAATGAGCTGAGTCGCCGAGAAGGCGAACTGAGTCGCCGAGAGGGCGAAGCTGCTGCTGCGTCGGCCGCCGCGGCTACCAGGGCGGAGGAGAATGCGAAGCACGAGGCGGAACTGGCCGAGCGCGAACGCGCCTTGTCCGAGATGGTGGCCAAGACGAAGCAGGCTGCCACCCCCACCGCGGCTGGCGGTTCTTCCGGTCCGGCCGGGGACCAGGGACTCGAGGCACAGCTGCGGGTCGCCAAGGAGAAGCTCGAGACCTCCTTTGTCTCGCGGGTCAACCTCGAGCATATGCTGGAGGACATACTCCAGCGGATGCGACGGGCCGTGGAGAAGGGTGGTCTTGGACGGCTTGTCGACGACACGAAGGGTGACGGCCCCGCACGACAAGTGTTGGGGCTGCAGCAGGTCTGCGAGCGCCTCGAGGCCCTGCCTTGGGCGGTCCAGGAACTCGCCGCCCGGGAGGGACGTGGCTTGGCGCATGCAGTGGCCGAGCACGTCCTGGCCTGCTACCGAAGCAGGGACCCGAACTTCCCACTGGAGCCGGTGCGGGAGGGAGTGGTCGAGGCTGAGGGGGAGGCTGCCCGGGCAGCGATCCGGAGTACCGCCGCTGAGGTGGCGGCCGGCTTCAGGTGAGAGGTGCCGCCGCCGCCAGTCCCCGGGGATGACTCAGAGGATTCTGCCGACGCCTCTGCCGCCGACTAGATCTTTTGTAGCCTCTTTTCTTTTGTTATAGATGTAGGAGTGAACCCTTAGAAAATGCCTTGGAAATATCCTGTGAATATTAAATGGCTGTTTTTCCCTGGGCTCGCAACTCCAGTTTCTCTGTGTGTTCGATGCTTCTTCCGATGTTTTACTTCGAAGTCCCGGGGAGTACTCAGTCGGGCCGTTCCCGACCTTCCCGTCCCCGAGGATGAAGTTGTCTTGATCGCTGTTGCTGGCATAGTCGGCCTTCAAGCTCTCGCGAATCCGCATCGCCTAAGTTAAGAACAAAGACACAGACTTCCTTGCCCGGGAGATGGATCGATCCCGCTCGGAACACGCCGTGCCTGATGAACACTTTTTCACCTTGCGACCACTCAGTTAGTAGAAGGGAGACGCGTGCGGGCGAGAATGTGACCAAGAGTCCTCGTGGTCCGGTGGTGCCCGGGCTTTAAACGGGCCAGGCCGAGCACTGACAGCCCGCCCCCGAGACCTGAGCTCCGGACTACCCGAGTAGCTCGAGCGATAGGATTACCCAGGGCACCCGAGGACTCGGTAGTGCTCGGGGTCCTGAAAAGCGGACCGAACACCACGACCACCACGAAGGGCTTCGGTCAGACGTTATCGCAAGCACGCTACTCTTTTCTGCAGACCGTTCTGTCGTTCTGGGAAAAAGTAGTCACGCGGCAGGGTTTTGCGTGCGAGGAGGCCACCTCGCCGAACAGATTAAACCGCGAGAGCCCCCGAGAGTGACTCGAGGACATAAATTTACTTAAAGCAGACTTGTCTGAATATAACCACTCACCGGACAGCTGTCGGCCTTCCGGCTCATCGATCCAGGAGGGATGTGCTTCCGAGCTCGGGTGCCCGGGGACTCGATTCTTTTAACGGAGCGCCCGAGTGCCCAGAGGCATACGAGGCTCCTAGGGTCGGGTGATCTCGACCACCCATGCCTAAGTGGTAGGACCGCCCGAGGACCCTGGAGCCGACCAGAGACCGGGGCATTGAAGCCCTCGCGGCCGAGCTGCTCGTGATCGCCAGCCTGTGACTTAAGAGAAAAAATAGGATTTCTTTGTCTGGTGCGCTCTGTCAGTGCGGTACTTGCTATAGACTGCTCTCGTTTTCGACCCGAGACCTCTCGAATACCCAAACCGGCGGACAAGAGCGGTCAGAGGCATAACCCAGAGGTCCTATGGTTTGGTGGTGCCCGGGTATGACAGACCAGACCGAGCACCGACAGCCCACTCCGGGGGCCCGAGCTCCGGACTACTCGAGCAGCTCGAGCGATGGGATTACCCAGAGCACCCCGAAACTCGGTAGTGCCCGGGAGCCTGTCACGACACCGAACACCACAGCCTACCATGGCGGACGTAAGTCAGTAGCGACTGCTCACATGCATACCGATCGGGATTCTTTTGTCAGCGGGGAAAAAAAAAAGAGAGAGCGGACTTTTTCTCGCACAACCGAGCTCCTCACCAGACAGATTAAACATACGGAATCCAGAAAAAGTATTTTGACATAGCGATTGCTTATTGAAATACTTAATGTGCAATATTTACAAGGTTGGGCGACAACGACTTACCCCACGGGGCGAAGCCTTCAGACTGCTCGGGCGGGGAGAAACCCCCGGCCTTGCTGACCTGAGCCGCGAGCACGACCATCTACGGGTAGAAGCGTCGGAGATGCTCGATGTTCCACGGATTCGGGAGTGGCTGTCCTTCCTCCGTCGCCAACCTGAAAGAACCTGCCCGGGGGACCGCGATCACGGTGAAGGGACCTTCCCACACAGGGGACAACTTATTCATTCCTTCGCGCGACTGGATGCGTCGGAGAACTAGGTCCCCCACCTCGAGAGACCGGGCCCGGACATGGCGCAGATGATAACGCCGCAGACTCTGCTGGTACCGAGCCGCCCGGACAGCAGCACGCCGCCGGCGTTCTTCCAGGTAGTCCACGTCGTTGCGCCTTTGATGTTCCTGCTCACCCTCGGAGTATGCATGCACTCGAGGGGAGCCCAGAGTGAGCTCGGAGGGGAGGACTGCTTCGGCGCCATAGACGAGGAAGAACGGAGTCTCCCCGGTGGCGCGGCTTGGCGTAGTCCGATTGGCCCACAGCACGACTGGCAGCTCGTCTACCCATCCCTTCCCGTGCTTAGCAAGCACGTTATAGGTCCGGGTTTTGAGGCCCTTCAGTATCTCCGCATTGGCGCGCTCGACCTGCCCGTTACTCCGAGGATGAGCGACGGAAGCGAAGCAAAGCTTGATGCCGAGATCTTCGCAATAGTCCCCGAACAAGGCACTAGTGAACTGGGTGCCGTTGTCGGTGATGATCCGATTGGGGACACCGAAGCGGCTGGTGATGCCGCGTATAAACTGGAGCGCCGTGTTTTTGGTCACCTTGACGACTGGGACCGCCTCCGGCCACTTGGTGAATTTGTCGATAGCGACATATAGGTATGCATAGCCCCCGACTGCTCGGGGGAATGGACCCAGAATGTCCAAACCCCAGACCGCGAAAGGCCATGACAGGGGAATGGTATGGAGAGCCTGAGCTGGCTGGTGAATCTGCTTTGCATGGAACTGGCACGCCCTGCAGCGCCGAACCAGCTCGGAAGCATCCTGGAGGGCTGTAGGCCAGTAGAAACCTTGCCGGAAGGCTTTCCCGACCAGCGTGCGGAACGATGAATGGCCACCGCACTCGCCCTCGTGGACCTCAGCGAGAAGATCGCCGCCTTCTGCCCGAGAGATGCATTTCAGGAGGACACCTCCTGCGCTACGTCGGTAGAGATCCCCATCTACCATGGCATAGCGTTTGGACTGCCGAGCAACCCTTTCGGCAGACGCCTCATCCTCGGGTAGGAACTTTTCTTTCAAGTACCCTCGGATGTCAGACATCCACGAGGCATCTTGAGAACATTCGGCGAGCACAGCGCACTCGCCGAACGGCGGCGCCCTGACGGGACTTCCCACTGAGGGCACCGCCGGGGTCCCCTGTATCGAGTTCGAGGTTTCCCCTTCATCCTGTTTGGCAGGCAGGACGGAAGGCCGTGCGAGTCTTTCTTCAAAGACTCCGGCAGGGACGTGCGCACGTGAGGAGGCCAGGCGAGAGAGCTCGTCGACCGGAGCATTGTCGCGGCGAGGGATATACCGCAATTCGAGGCCGTCGAAGCGTCTCTCGAGCTTCCTGACTGCAGCTACGTACGCCGCCATTTGAGGATCCGTGCACTGGTACTCCTTGGATACCTGGTTGACGACCAGTTGGGAGTCCCCTTTGACCAGGAGGCGACGAATCCCGAGCCCCACCGCAGCCCGGAGGCCGGCGATGAGACCTTCATACTCCGCCATGTTGTTGGATGCGCGGAACTGCAACTGTACGACGTACCGGAGCTCTTCACCCGTTGGGGAGGTGAGAACCACTCCGGCCCCTGCGCCTTTCAGCGAGAGGGAGCCATCGAAGTGCATAACCCAGTACCCAGGCGCGTCGCGCCCGGGATAGGTAGAGATCTCTTCTGGGACGACGCAGGGGACGTGCGTCCACTCTGCCAAGAAGTCGGAGAGTGCCTGGCTTTTGATTTCCTGGCGACAGACGAAGTGTAAGTCGAACTCCGCCAGCTCGACCGCCCATTTGACAACGCGCCCGGTGCCCTCCCGGTTCCGGAGAATGGGTCCCAGTGGATAAGTGGTAACCACCGAAATCTTGTGCGCCTGGAAGTAGTGGCGCAGCTTCCGGGAGGCGACGAGCACGGCATAGAGTAGCTTCTGCACCTGGGGATACCTTGTCTTGGCCTCCCGGAGGACCTCGCTGACGAAGTACACCGGTCGCTGTACCCGGCGGGCCCGGATGGTGGCCCCACCCGGGGGGCTACCACAGCCCCCAGGGTCGGCGGTATGGTCGGGGCTGGCCGGGCACTCGGGCTCGATTCCTTCGCTGGGAAGAGCAGCATGCTCGGGTTCGACCCCTTGCCCAGGGGGAGCCACGAGGACAAGCGAGTGGTCGGGGGCCTCTGGGAGCTGGGACCCAGCACCCGGCCCCGAACACTCGTCGCGCTCCACCACCAGTACTACGCTCACAACCTGAGGAGTGGCCGAAACGTAGAGCAGCAGGGGCTCACCTTGGGAGGGAGCCACCAACACGGGTGGCGAAGTAAGGTACTTCTTTAAGTCGCGGAAGGCCTGCTCGGCCTCCGGCGTCCAGTCAAAACGACCGGATTTCTTCAGAAGCTTGAAGAGGGGGAGCCCTCGCTCCCCGAGCTTGGAGATGAAGCGCCCGAGAGCTGCCATGCAGCCGGCGAGGCGCTGGACTTCCTTGAGTCGAACCGGGGGTCGCATCTGCTCGATGGCCCGGATCTTCTCTGGATTGACCTCGATCCCTCGGCCAGAGACCAAGAAACCAAGGAGCTTGCCCGCCGGCACCCCGAAGACACATTTCTCTGGGTTGAGCTTGAGGCGGGTAGAGCGGAGACTGTTGAAAGTCTCGGCAAGGTCCTCGAGCAGGGTGGCGCGGTCTCGGGTTTTGACCACGAGATCGTCGATGTAAGCCTCGACGTTGCGGCCAACCTGCGAGTTAAGAGTGATACGAATAGCGCGCTGGAAAGAGGATCCAGCGTTGCGCAGGCCGAAAGGCATTGACATGTAGCAATAAGTCCCCACCGGGGTAGTAAAAGCAGTTTTTTCCTCGTCCCTCACGGCCATGCGAATCTGGTGATACCCAGAGTTTGCATCTAGGAAGCATAAAAGATCACATCCCGCAGTTGAATCTATAATTTGATCAATGCGAAGTAAGGGGAAAGGATCTTTAGGACAAGCCTTGTTAAGGTCGGTGTAGTCCACGCACATGCGAAGCTTGCCGTTGGCCTTCGGGATGATGACTGGGTTTGCAAGCCAGTCGGGGTGGAGGACTTCTCGGATGAATCCGGCGTCGAGGAGCTTGCGGACCTGCTCGCGGATAAACTCCTGGCGCTCTGGCGCCTGCCGCCGGACCTTCTGCTTCACTGGGCGGGCGTCCGGACGCACGGCCAAATGATGCTCGATCACCTCCCTAGGGATCCCGGGCATGTCGGACGGTTGCCAGGCAAACACGTCTACGTTAGCCCGGAGGAAGGGGACGAGCGCGCTTTCCTATTTGCTGCCCAGGTCGCTGCCGATACGGACAACCTGGGTAGCGTCTTCGCCCACCTCAACCTCCTTCGTTGGAACAGAGGTGTCGGCGGCGAGTCGGGGTCTGGATAAAGAGGGTCCCGGGCCCCCTGTAGAGCCATCAACCTCGGCCTGCGCTGAGACCAGAGCCATGTATGATTGTTCAGCGCAGGAGACGGCGCCGCCAGAGTCGGCGATCACAGAGATAGAGCCTGCGGGGCCGGGCATCTTAACCGTAAGGTATGCATAATGCACGGCCATCATAAACTTGGCAAGCGCCGGACGCCCGAGGATGCCGTTGTAGGGGAGAGGGAGCTCCGCAACATCGAAGAGGACGCACTCCGTGCGGAAGTTGTCCCGGCTCCCGAACGTGACAGGCAACTCAACCTGCCCGAGGGGCAGGGAGTGCCCGGGAGTTACTCCACAGAAGGGGAGTGACGGCTTTAGGCGTCGGGAAGATACTTGCAGCTTCTCAAAAGCCTCTTTGGAAAGGAGGTTGAGGCCGGCACCACCGTCGATCAGCACTCTGCCGACCTTAACATTGCAGATAGTGGGAGACACTACCAGAGGTAGCCGTCCCACGGCTGCAGTACTGACGGGGTGATCAGCCATGCTGAACGTGATCGGAGCATCCGACCACCTCAGAGGTCTTGTGGCCTCCTCGCTCGGGGTTGCCGAGCACACTTCGCGTTGCATGACCTTGATGCCACGGCGCGAGCAGGGTGTGTAAGCGCCCCCGTCGATGAAGGCGACCGCATGCTCGGGCTCCTGGAAGCCGAGCTCGGCATTGTTGGGGACGACCTCGGTATCGCCTCCTCCGCGGGACTCGTCGCGCTCCCTCTGGCGCTGCTCCACGAGTCCTTTGACCGTACGACACTCCGTGAGGTCGTGCCATCTGGTCAGGTGTATGGGACACCATTTACCTGGCTCGGGCCCCGCGGGAGCGGGGGCCCTCGCTGGAATAGGAGCTCGGCCAGGGGCCGGGGCTCTTGCTGGAGCTGGCGCCCTAGCCGGTGCCGGGGCCCTCGCGGGCACAGAGGGCCGAGGAGGAGCCCGAGCAGGGGCCCTGATGGGGCGCCGATCGACACCCGGCCGACGCTCTTGCCGGTGATCGGGCTCTTGCGGCACCCTGTGAGCGGGGACTTGGGCTGGCTCGACGGGAACGGCCTCGCGCTTCCTTCTCTTTTTCTTTTCCCGCTTATCAGAGCGGGAAGAACTTGGCTGGTCGGGAGCGGGGCGAGGAGCATGCCACGCCCTGGCCTCCGCAGCCTTGGCGCACTTATCGGCCAGTGCGAAGAGTTCCGCAGTGGTCTCGATCTCGTGCGTACCTAGCTTCTCGAGCATCCGCTCATCACGGACGCCCTGCCGGAAAGCAACAATAACAGCATGGGGGGCCACTCGCGGAATAGTGTTGCGAACCTGGCTAAAACGCTGTATAAATCGCCGTAGCGTCTCCCCTTCCTGCTGCTGGACGGCGTGGAGGTCGCACTCCAAACCGGGACGCGTAAACGTGCCCTGAAAGTTAGCCACGAACTGGTGGCACAGGTCATCCCAGGAGCCGATAGACCCTGGGGGTAAGTTCATAAGCCAAGAGCGGGCGGAACCCCTCAAGGCAACATGAAAATAGTTTACCATCACCTTTTCGCTGCCTCCGGCCGCTTGGACGGCCGTCGTGTAGATCTGGAGGAACTCGACGGGGTCGATGGACCCATCGTACTTCTCCGGCAGCTCGGGGCGGAACTTGGAAGGCCACCTAACCCGGCGGAGCTCGGTGGTGAAGGCACGGCAACCGGTGCCGTACCCCGCAGCGCGAGCGGGGGTCCTCGGTGGCGAGAAGCGGCGAGCCGGGGATCCCCGGTGGCCGTGGGCCGGGAGAGAGGAAGCCTGGTCCTCTGCCCCAACCCCCTGCCGGGTCTCCCGCTGACGTTCGAGAGTAACTCGGGCATCCTCGTGGCCCCTCCGCTCATCAAGGTGTAAACGAAGGTCCCGGGCTTCAGACACGGCCAGGGGGACGGCGCTCCGCCTGGAGACCCCTCGGCCCGTGCGGGTGTTGCCCGTTGAGGAGCCGGCTCTGGCGGCACCATGCTGAGAAGTGGCGCGAGGACTCCCGGCCTGCACCTGGCGACGAGCAGTGCCGACCAAAGCGACGACATCTTGTATCCACCGGCCTTCCCGAGTGTTTGGCGTGGCCTGAACGGGCGGGTGCCTGAGGAGAGCATGTGCTGCAAGCAGCGCGCTTCCTGGGCTGGCCTCGCTGAAAGCGAGCCTGCGCCGAGGCGGCACCCGACGTGGTCCAGAGGCGGACCTAGTGGCCGGGGATCCGACCACCTGCTGGGGGTCGGAAAGTACGTCGGCAGCGGCGACGGCGGCCCTGCTGGGCCCAGCGCCTTGATTCCCTTGCGCGGGAAAAACCGCGCACGTGGATGGCGGCTGCCGCTGGTACGCAGCAGCGACGGGGCTCTCTCGGTCGTCGGGCAACGCTCCGTCACTGGAAGTGGAGCCGGAACGCTGGAGACGGTGCCCGCCGGCCATCTTTTCCTGGAAAAAAAAGTGAAACAAACAATCCAGGGATATTCCCCCCTACCTGGCGCGCCAGCTGTCGGAGGGTGAACTCCTGTCGCAGGGATCCCGAGAGACCCCTTTTTAGAGATTCGGCTGGGGGGATGATCCTGGAAAAGCTTGTTTGGGAAATAAGCGGGAACGGAAACAAATGCGATGGCTGGCGGGAGATGATCGCCCTAATGCGAGAAAAAAGTAGGTGCACCGGGGTTTAGACAGGTTCGGGCCGCACGGAGGCGTAACACCCTACTCCTGTGTGAGCGCTATATTTATCCTTGAAGGGAATTCTTCAAGGATGTATCTGGTTCTAAGGGGAGAGCCGTTTACAAAGAGCTTGAGGCTCTCGTGTTCTAGCTTGGCTTGAGCTGGTTCGAGCGTCTGCGTCCTCTTCTTCACACACTTTCGGTTCCTTCGGTCTTGTTCGTCGGGGGGTCCTCTCTTTTTTAGTGTTCTCCATCCTTTCCTTTTATAGGCGCGCCGACCTCAACATATCCTGAATGGGAAAGAGGGGATGCGAATGCCAAGGTGCCACGGAGAAAGGCGTAATCATTTCATCTCGACGAAGTGACAGGGGCGGTGGAGAAATGCGGCGCGCATCCGACCACCCGCCACTGTGGAAGCCCTCGGGCGCCATAAAGGGGGCCCACCGGGCAGCCTCAGATGTGTCCGGGGCGCCCACCCTGTCTTGTTCTTCCGCCATGGTAGGGTGGCAGATGGAGCACTTCGATCTTGGCAACGTTATCCCGAGGCACCCGGATGAAACGGGACGGGACCCGTGCATTTAATGGACCCACGCCCCCCCCCTGCCAGTGCATGGCAGGGTCTGACACTGGGGCGTGGGCAGCTGAGAATGTCAGGATGTCAGGATGTCAGGCCACGCGTGCCTATTAAATGCGGCATTGGGCCTTTGACTGGATGACACCCTGACGACGGGACCCTTCGGGTCGTCGAATGATCTTGCGTGAACCCTCGGGGAACCGAGTCCTCGGGGGCTGCCACGTGCAGCCCCGAGCACTCTCCCCCGAGTACTTGAGTGAGACCTTCGGGCCTTCTTGGTATTTGGGCTCTGCGGATCATCGGGGAACTAGGGTGCTCGGGAACCAGAGGCGGCGGCCCCGAGCACCTTCTCCCGGGACTTAGCTTCTTCTTACCTTGCAGGGTGGTGACATGTGGTGGATGGCCGGCCTGGTCTCGGGACTTAGGGACCCCTGGTTCTGAATACACCGACACAATCCTTCGTCACAAGATGCATCGGACCCAAAGAGGTGTAACCCTAGGAACATGACTTCTTGGGATGACAATTGGGCAAATAATCGTTATTGTACCTCACCAAGCAAAGTTCATCCAATCAATGACTTATGTTAGGTCATCAACAGCCGAAGAAGACGCCCGGGGGCTTCTAAAGAAGCTTCTTCTACCCCGCCCCCTCCCCCCATTGATCTAATCGACTAACGTCCCTACATCGATCAAATTGAGACCAATCTCCGATTGCCATGGAAAAGACTCCTAGGGGCACCAGAACCAAGCAAGGCACAATCAATGGATGCCTGGCCTTCTCTCCAGATCTACGGAATGTAAGCTGGCTAGCAAGGTTATGCCCCGGGATGATCGAGAAATACAATGGGAGCACAAATCTCGTTCAGTTTCTCTAAATCTATACCACAACCATTGAAGCAGCCGATGGGAACGAGAAGGTAATGGCGTGTTCTGAGTTAACTTCTAGGGTACGTACGTTCACTCCGGCATGAAGAATGATCTCCACCACTGTGAGCAGACAAACAATCTCCACCACTGTCAGTCATAACCGGGATTACAGTGCATCAAGACGCGCCCCGAAAGAGTCGGGGGCTCAGCTTCACGATTCATCTGAAGCTCACAAAATAGCATCTACGCTACCCACAAAACAATAAGAGTCATTGTTTATCAGTTTAATTTAGTCTGTGTCGTTTAGGTTTAAGATAATGGGTCTACATAGCTCGAGGGTCGTCAGGAGTTTCAATAAGTTCTAAATGTAAGTCCTAAGAGTACTTTCTCGTAATAATAAAGATCATATTGCCTAGGAGCTCGATCAACTTTCTTTTTCTACCTTATCTTTTTGTGCATCCTCATGCCCAATAAACGGGGGTAAGTCACTTCTCAGGTCCTTCATCCCAAACGCACACTCGAGGTGGCAAAAATCTTGTCTTAACCCAGGGGCAATATGAGTTCATTTTGTTTCAAAGATGTTTTACTATTTGGACTGACTATCCGAAATCTCTATTTTCGTGTAAATAGTCGGGGCTTAATAAATATTAGGTGCTGGAAACCAAAATTAACATATTGTGTACCTTCTAAAAATAGATTCCAATGAAAGGAGAAGGACCATTGTGTTGTGAACTCGGGGTTGCAAAAAGACTCCTTGTCGCGTTCCATAAGTGACTAGGGGCTACTACACCTCCCACTCAAGCGGACCTAAGGCTGGTCATAATAAATGCTCCAACTAATGATCAATGTGTTCCAAACTAATTGAAGGAAAAATCCATTAAGGAGATCACGATATGCTATCAAAAGAGTCCAGCATGAAGTACTCCCATTAAATGTAAAAAAAATGTTCAAAGTTCCCAACCAAACTGACAAAAATTACCAAGTGTTTTTATAGATGGAGGCAAAAGAAAAAAAAAAGAAGAAAGACTATGGCATGGATGCACCCAAGAAATCCATCTTGTCGACAATGGATTTGGTGTCTCCCGCCACCTCTTCCACCTTCTAGGCCGAGTTATCGTCCGATTCTTCCCTAAAGCCTTCTTGGAGAATGTCGGTGTTAATCTCTAGGCAGTGGGTCTTTAGAATAGCCAAGGCAAAGGTCACCGATTGCATAGCACTTTGTTGAGACTGACTCGAGACGTCCTTAGCCACCTTCCCTTAGAGTCCCCTGAACGCATCGGCGAGTCTGGTCGCCCGGGAGTCTAGATTGGTGGGGTCATCACCTCCATCCATCTCCACCATGATCCCAACCCTGACAAACGCCTCCTGGAAGACGTTCAAGGTAGCAACGAACTGTTGGCGGGTGGCTGACATCTTGGCTTCCTCCTAAGCCAGGGCTTCTCAAGCAGCGGAGAATTCTATAGGACAGCATGTTAAAGTGCACATTGGCAAGACAGCAAATCCAGAATCCCAGGAAGCGTACCTTTGGTCCGAATTTCTAGCTTGGCAATTGCCTTCTCTTTCTTGATAGTGATCACTTTTTCCTTCTCAGCGGCTACCAGGGAAAGTTCCTAACGCATTGCAGCAGCATCTTCTTCAAGGGTGGCCACTCGGGCATTAGCTTCCTAGGCCTCATCTCAGATTCTCTTAAGCTACATCATGTATACCTACAGGATTTTAGGTTAATACCTATCATGTCATCAGCTAAAATGGTTGTTTTTGCAGGAAGAACTCTTACCGTATAAAAGGACAAGAATATGTTGTCCATATCATGACCAGGAGGACCTGCAACTATCTCCCTCCAAATCAAATCCCTAGGCAGCCAATGCACTAGGTTCGTCGAAAGGGCCTGGGGAGTCAGATGATCATCTTCCTGATCATCACTGACCAATGTTGGGGGCTTGCTAAATCTCCCCACATCTCCTCCAGAGGAGGTCACGACCAGGGCCTATGAAGGCTGGGGCTTAGGAACCACTGGTGGTTCTCCAGGAAGCCTGCAAATAAGGAAACTCAGGCATACCTAGACATACCTAGACCATTTCTTGACACAGGATAGCTTCAGCGGGACTAAGGAAACTCAGGCACTGAACTCCTATTAACATAAGGAAAGAGTCTATGATACCTACACATACCTAGACCATTTCTTGACAAGGGATGGCTTCAGCGGGACTAAGAAGGACGCTTGCCTCTTAAGGGTCTTCTCGAGGTGCTTCCAATGGTTCTTGAACCAGTAGGAATTGAGGGAGCACCGCTCAATGAACTCATAGGGACGATGGCCTTCCTGCCCTCCTAGACATAAGGCTAACACACACCCAAAAGTCAAGAATAAATCGGCCACAGAAACCTCGAGTAAAAGCTCAACTTACCAAGATCGAGGCCACTGTTCTAAGTGTTTGTGTCATAATCGGGCCCCCAGCTAGCAGAGCCGGTGCTGGGCCAGCAGGGGCAAAGGCGGCTGGAGTTGCTAGCGTCAGTGGCCTATGGCCGCCAGCCAGCGACTCAGCTCTGGCATCATCATCCCCTCTGGTTCTGCTCCGCCAACAGAGGATGGGGCTCGCGATGATGCACCATCACCTCTAGTCCCACTTGGGCTTGTACTGCATGTGTAAAAACATCATCCAAGTCCGTAGCAAGGGCCCCAATGTTTTCAGCCTCTGGATCAGGCCCTCTGCATCTAGGAAGTTGTCAAGATCGCGATGGCCGTTACCCCGTGTACTAATACTTGGAGCAAGAATCAAGAATGTTTGAGGCACTAACTGACAAGATTCTTGCCTGAGCTTCAGAGTCCAAATCTATGATAGGAGTTGGGACGTTCTTGCTGCTGGAAGAATGGATGGCTTCAAAAAGGACCCTAACCTTCTTATCATGACCCCTGGTGACTACACTACAAGAACAAGCAACAATCAATAAGGATAAACCTTACGGATTTCTTACATATGACTACTCGAGGTCGGGAAATACATATCTAACTTTCTCGGGCCGGATCCAATCCGGTTGGGAAAAGCCAAGCCTCGGTAATCCTTGACTTCAGAGAACTAAGGTGGTGTTTGATGAAGTCCCTGGCAATGTCGTACGTTGTCAAATTCCTCTCCTTTAGGAACAAGATCTCCTTGATAAGGTTCTGGCAAAGAGTGATTATCACCGGCTCTTCTGTCCACGTTGTCAGATTCCTCTCCTTTAGGAACAAGATCTCCTTGATAAGGTTCTGGCGAAGAGTGATTATCACCGGCTCTTCTGTCCAAGCAGCCCTTGACAAAGGCTCCAGGCCTCGGTAAGGAAGTCCCTTTGGGTCGGGTTGGTAATAGAATTACTTCTTGTGTCAACCCGACCAGGAAGATATGGCGGCGAAGTCTATGTAATCTGTCGACTTGCCTTCTTGGAGCAGGAATTTGGCACCAACTGCGACTTTGTTTTGAAGCCTCTTCAAGACATAGTAATATCGGAAGAGGTCAAGGAAGGGATGGAAGCCGAGATAGGCCTCGCATAGATGCACGAAGACACTCAGCATGATGATGGAATTGTGGTTCAGATAGATGAGCTCCAAGCCATAGAAGGACAACACCTCGAGGAATAAGCTGGATGGGGAGAAGCTGAACTTGCAGTAGAAGAAGTCAAGGACGACCATCATGTTGTGGGTGCTCGGGCTCAAGATCATCTACCCCGTTGCCGATGTGCAAGGGATCAAAACCTGAGGAGGAATCACCTCCTTGCTATTGGCCTTCTCTAAGGCCTCCTTTGTGAACTCTAACTCTTACCATTCTGGGATTGCACTCGCCATCTCGTCAGTGGAGGATCTCTCTTTCTAGATTCTCTTCTTGCCCATGGATGTGGAGAGATTGGGGGAAGAGGGTTTTTTTAGGGTTCTTGGAGTAGAGGCGCAAGAAGAAAGATGAGGGCGATGGAAAGCAGTGAATGATAGAGGAATGGATGTTGAAGCAGGTTTTCCTTTGCCTTTATAAAAAGAGGAGGCTTTCAGAAACCGTGGTTCGGCTAACGACATGACACTACCTGATGCCATGATCTCCCTCTTTATCGTCAAATCACATTTAATGACCAACGCATGAAGGGCAATTGGTGTCGTACCCCGATGAGTTCACCTCCTCGCGCCGCTATCGTAATCATGATACTATTGCAGGAAAAGATTCTCACCACTACCCAAAATTTCTGCTGCAACATTTCAAAACTCAAAGTTTACCAATAACAAAACTTTTTCCATTCAATGGGCTATAATTGCAAAAAATCTACCCGGATGGAATACCTTCTCAAGAATTCTCATGAGAACTCAAAGGCGTTTGAAATCCTAAGTAGGTGATCTTACAACCCAGGAAACCCTGCTAGATGTTTTATCCTAATCGAGAATCCGAGTCTGCTCGATGATATGGTCGGACAAAAAGCTTACCTTTGCTAGCTATATACTTGAACCGTCAAAGCCTCATTTCAAGTATTGATGGGGGGTTTAACGATGGATAATGGATAGTTACCATATCCGAGTACCCTAAGATCTCCCGTAATTCTTGGGACATATTTCTATCTCTGGGAAGGGGATCCCTGGAAGAAAAAAAAACTACCTGTAGGCAGCTGACGCGTCCTGTAACTAGGAAAATCTATCTCCAAGAATAGAAAGGAAGAGTTCAAAGGACGTACGACACCACCATATATATATAGAGCCGAGGGGTCCATCGGAGGACAAGCGAGAACAAGTCATCACGAGCGATATGAGTTTCACAAGCCCATATAAGCCAATCGAAGCCAAGTAAGAAGTCGCCGACTAGATTTAAATCCATCTAGACTAGCCATACCTTTTTTTAACCAGCTCAGATCAATACAAGATAAACGGGATGTAGGGTTATTATTCTCGAGAAGGCTCGAACCTGTCTAAAAACCTTTGTATGTTCCTCTTATAATTCGTCTATTGAAAACATATCCTATTCTTTCAAGTTCGTTGAATCGATAATTTACCAATCGTCCACAATATTCACTCTTGAGCTTGCATATTCGAGATTATCATTGTTGATCCCAGGTTGCCGACATAATATGCCCATCGAAAAGAACATCATCACATATATATTTGTGATGTTCACCCTATCTAGTGTACACAGTACCGCTGCTACCATGCATCATGTCTTCGCTAATGGCCAGACCCCGAATGTGTTAGCGATATAATTAGCGTATCTTAGCGTATGGTGGTTTATCTCTTGCCGTCTGACGTTAGGTCTCTCCCTTCCTTATCTACTGGGCTTTACTTCAGGTTTATCTACTGGGCTTTACTTCCATAAACCAATTTGGATACAAAAGGCTAGATCCTATATATACATGTACAAGATCCCAGATCCATCAATCATTTCTGTGATTCTTCTGACTGTCATGTGGGCTTGAGGACAGCCACGTCTGTATCCAAATACTATGAGACTTGCTATGACCTACTACTCTCTGTAGTATCCAAATACTATGAGACTTGCTATGACCTACTACTATCTGTAGAAATTGTACCTCTGATCCAAATTTGTACCGTGTGAAATTGCTGCACTCCAAACAACTGCTCAAATCTGGAGTTTTTTTTATTTTTATATTTTTTTTAGTTAAAATTTAAATAAATAGATTACCGGGGAAAATATTTACAAAACTAGGCGCCCGCAGCCCTCTCAGGGGGCTGCAGCCCTTTGAGAGGGCGGTTAGGGGTCCTAACCGCCCCCTGAGAGGGCGGTTAGCCCCTCTTGCCGCCCTCTGCGCCCTGAGGGGGGTGGTTAGCCCTAGCCGCCCTCTCAGAGGGCGGTTAGGGCCATTTTTTCCTGTAAAATTAATTTTTTTTCCATTTTATCCTCTAAAAATGTATTATTTTTGTAATTAAAGAAATAAAAAAGGAAGGGGTCTAAGGAAATTAAGAAATTAAATTTGGAGTAGGTTATGTAATAACGGGGAAAAAAATCAATAATTAGTAGTTGCAGCATCTTACGTGGGTATGGGGTGGGAACGAGGACAAACATAGTATTGAACACATGGTGAAAATATTACAATACACTGTAACCGCAACGATACGATGAGGAAACAAAGGTGGCATGTACGGTTCACACTAAGACCTACTTATTAATGCGCCGATCCTAATCATAACATGCCTTAGGGAAGGAAAATATGTCGGGTTACATTAGGTACTCTCTACTGCGTGCATCTAGGATACTTTCCCTTTCGGAGGGCATCGGGACCTGCCGCCTTAGCACAGCGGGCTCTCTCCCGCTTCCTTTCCCTCTCAGCCTCTCGAGCCTGAGCCACGGTACGATCGTGGGCCGCCTTCCTCATACGCTCTTCTTCCTCCCGCTTGAGGCGAAGCTCCTCTTGCTGTTGTTCGTACTCGCGATGTGCGTAGGCTTCCCTTCTCCACCTCATGTTCATGTCGACCCACAGCTTCTGTGAGTCATTTTGCTCATTGTCGAGCCACTGAATAAAAGCACAGAGCGGTGGAGGGGACTGAACAAATGGAACAAGATGAGCGGTTAGTAAAAGAGGGTGCGTAATCGGAAGAGATGAGGCGGATATCTGTTACTGTACCGGTCGATAACCAGTTGTTGCATTGCAAGGCTTGTCATACTCGTAGTTGGCACACATGAAGAAGCGTAGTCCATAGGTGTATGAGATGTCCTGCGACTCGCAGAGCTTACAAAGGTCACCACAGAAGCACATTGGTGGTTCGAGACCTTCAGGTATGGTAGTCCCCCAATGTTTCTTTGGTGGGCTCGATGGAGCTGAGGAAGACATTGCCCTTGAGAGATATGAGAAATGAGCGATGCTTCACCGTAAGGAGGTTCGGCTATTTATAGTTGGGGGAGGCAGGAGCATTGGATTCGCTCTTGAAGAAAGGAGTGAGGGCATGGGCGTAGCTGCTGGGAGGAGCATCGGATTCCATCTTGAAGAATGGGAAAGTTTTGTCATTGCCCATGGTCAGAGATTCCATGTTTATTGGTACCCGTGTTGTCATTTACTGATTTGAAAAAGCTGGGTAGTGTTGGCACATCTTGTTTAAAGCCTGCGGCAGGAGGCATGTGTTGTCAAGTCATGGTTAAAGTTTAGTGCTGTGGTCACTTCTTCATTGAACGTATCTGAATATGAAATGCATTTACGAAATGCTAAGTCGACCATACAAAGTGAACGTGTCTTAATACATAGGAGTACATCACGAAGCGAATATGCATATGTTAGTTACATTACATGTAAAATACTACTCATGCCTCCCTCGTTGCCGTCGCCCGTGCGCCCCATCATGGTCTCAATGCCGCTGGTTAACCCTCACGTGACCCCTGGAGTAGGTGAGGGGGTCGGGTGGGCCGACGTGTCTGGTAGGCCTAGTAGGGACCACCGGTGTCGAGGGCTCGTCGTGCGTGGGCTGTGTCCGAAGCGGTGCACTGGAAACCTGGGACCGCTGAAGGACGTCGTAGTTAGGTGTGCCCCCGAAGAAGTCACGGACGATGTCGTATGCGGTGTCAGGGCCAGCCTCATCCTCCTGACTAGGGTAGGAGGACTGTGAAGACTCGGCGGACGTCCATGTGTACTGGCTGGAGGGGCCTGTGAACAAATAATCACGTTAGATACAAACAATATGGTTTTGAAAGTAGTAAAAAATGTATCATTGTACCTGCGTGGTACGACGGTGTAGCAGAAGAAGGCCACGCTGACGTGCCGTAGTACGTTGCGGGGGGGGGGGGTAGGGCGTGGGGCCACCGAAGACGGACCGGCTTCGTCACCGAAGTAACCTGAGCACAGTTCTAACTTATTCTACCGAAAGTATTAGAAAGTAAGAAGAAGAGTTCCCGGAGTACCTGACTGTGGACGCACAAGGCTCGATCTGCGAGGCTGCGTCGAGACTTGTGCAGACGGACCTAATGAATGTTTAATAACAATAAGTAAAGGATATTGGTCAATATTATTCAAAAGTATAATTCGTACCATGTTGCTCGGACCCTCCAGGACGTGATAGAAGGGGTCGTGTGGGTGCCGACACTGAAGAACGTCGGTGCACGTCAGACGGCCGAGACAACTTGGCGTGTACACCACTCGTCCTAGGAGGCGGCCCTGCTACATCTGTGCTAGATCGGCAGGAGGTGAGCTTCAAGGCGCGCGTCGTCTTGTCGAAAACCCGTCTAATGAAGCTCGCAACATCCGATGCACTTAGGTGATGCCCTTGCCGGACGCGTTCCATGGCAGCAGCTGCATCCCTATTTACGTCATAAATGATATCTATCTGTGGAAACGAACAAAAGTGAACAATTGAAGTATACGGTTATGTTCATTCAATATGGAGTACGGACTTGAAAAAGTTACTTACTGCTAAAGCGGCGTCCTCGTCCTAATGCACCGGGTATGTCTCCGTTGTCGATGCGATGTGGGCCTGGACATCCTCAGGGGTGTAGGTGACACGTGTCCGAGTACGTGGCATGTACCACCGTAGGTACTCCCTGAAGTTCCCCTCGGTGTGGGGACGCGCCTCATCAACGACGTCCTGTAGCGCTTGGGCCCATGTTGCCACGTAAGGGGCCAAGCGGTCTGCCCAGAGGTTACCAGCTGGCTGGCCTTTCCGCGTGTACCTGCATTCATACCACGGCAAATGTAAGTGAAACTGAACTGAAGGTTGCTCAAACTATAACTTTGCAAGTGTACCTGTGGACTTGCAAGGGGACGGTACGAATGGGAACGACCGGGAATGCCTGGTGACGGCCAAACTGCCGCATGACGTGGTGCAGTGAGTACTCTTCGACGTAGATGTCGAAGACAAGGGGCGCCTTGGTGAGCCAGTACTCCTCGTCGCAGGTGCACAAGGGTGACAAACCCAACCCTGCCCGTGCATGCACGGACCGAACGCTGTATGGCTCCCATACCACATCGTTGGGACGTAGCCTGTCGAACTGGGTACGAAAATGCTCGTACGCGCTGCGAGGCTGCTCGTGGGCCCAGTGTGGCTGAGTGACAAACATGAATACAAATATTCAGCGACTAACATAGTACGAACGAAACTGTTAATGTAAAATACGTACCCGTCGACGACACCACAGCGAGGCCATTGTGGGCGCGTCCTCGTCCATCTCGCCGTACCATTCCTCTGGGTACGGGGAGCGATCCACCACCGGCCTGCCTATGGTGAAATGCTCGTACAACCATAGCTGAAGAAGAAGTGGACACCCGGCGAAAGTGGCTAGTGCCTCCTTCTTCGTGCATGCGTCGCAGAGCGCCCGATACGTCGCAGCAAAAACAGCGGATGCCCAGCTGAACTGCGGTACGTCCTCCGCATCAGCGTCCGCTATCGACCTGGCGTACGGCACAAGTGTCCTCGTAACCAGGTGGCCTTGGCCACTAGTGAACATCACCCATCCAAACAACCAAAGGAGGTAGGCCTCCAAATGTCTCGAGACCGCGTATGCGTTGGCGTGTGGGTGGGTGTACGCCGGCTGCAAAAATGACTGGTGTTAGAAAGGATCATTACGACATACTTTGTTAGTATTCCATAGGTTCCATGTTACCGTACCTGGAACTGTAGGATCCACTTCTTCATTGGCGCTCGTGCATCGGATAAGAACTCAGGCACGTAGGGGGGTGCGTCCGCCTTTTGCTCCACCGGCCCAAATCGCTGATGCATGTCGTTGATCCAGTCATCCTGCATATCGATGACCCCAATAGCAACTCCCGCGCAAGGAAGGCCTAAGAGGTAGGACACGTCCTGCAGGGTCGGGGTCATCTCTCCGCACGGTAGGTGGAACGTATGTGTCTCCGGCCTCCAACGGTCGACCAGTGCTGCTATCAGCGATCGATCGAAGTAGAAACGACAGGCTGCAACCTCGGGGTTCTCCGTCGATCGGGCCTCGACCAACCGGCAAAGCGGTAGGAGTCCGGCCGCTGCCAACCTATAAGTATTGCAGTACATCAATAATATGTAACAACAGCAGTGATATGACAATTTCGTATCAAATTTTGTTAGTACCTGTGGGTCCATCGCTCGTCTACCGTCAGCAGCTCTCCGGGGCCTCGTGGGCGAAACACTCCTAGCTCCGTCTGGTGCTCGGTGGATAAGAAGCTGCGATGCTTCTTGTCCACAGCAGGGTCCAAAAGCTCCGGGGTCGAAGGGTGAGCCATCTCTGCATTTGAAAGGCATGTACATTAATACATTGATAAATAAATACAACAACAATATACTTTCAATGCAAATTAACTATATGCGAAATTAACACATATTAAAATGGTACAAAACTAGCTGAACACACATGAAGCTCACCTAGACAACAGGTGCATCACCGCTTGCAGTTTTAGGACAATATTTGTAAGTGTGACCTACTTCATTGCACTAACTGCATCGCTTGATCCTAGGGCCAGCCTCGGATTCATCCATATCGTTGCGAATCCGACGAGTTTGTCTTCGGCCCGGTGCGTTCTTCATCTTTCCCAAATCAGGCACATATATTCTTGCAGGCCCTGGGTTACTTGTAAAAGTGTCAACAATGCCGTAACCATACAGCTCCTGGTTCCATGTGTTCAGTACTTGATCTTTCATGAAATATTGTGACACATATTGCCTTGGAAGCATATGGTGCTCCGCGCACGCAGCTATGACGTGTGTACAAGGTTTGTGGAGTAATTGTGGCTTTTGACAACTACATATGCATGTCCCACTCCTTAGCACACACTCTTGAACATGCCGCTCACGTCTACCCCCCATCCGACCCTTATCCCGATACAAGACACTGAACCTGTGCTCTGCAGTGCCCTCTTGATTTGCGCGATGCATGTGGGCCTTCCTATTTGCCTTCTCCATGTACTCACACAGCATCCGGCCGTAAAGCATACGATTGTCCTCCATTACAACCTTAGCAGCTGCATACCGATCAATGAAGTACTTGCAGGTCTCATGCAAAATGCCTTCTACAATTCCAACTAGTGGTAGGGACCTCATTCCTCGCATGACCCAGTTATAAACCTCTGCAAGGTTTGTAGTCATTACTCCATACCTGGCACCACCACTGTCGTACAGCAAAGCTCATTTTTCATTCGGCTCATTGCGTATCCACTGTGAAAAGCTCCTAATAGATGAGCCCGATCTCCTTACAATCTGCGGAGTATCGGTTGGGAGAGGACCGAGAGCTATTGGTTCCTCACCGTTAGGTGCAGCCTCCGCAGTTTGTTTAAGAGTCAGTTCATCAGGTCTTGCCCATAATGCGTTGAACTTACGTTGCTGGTTCTGAATGCACAACTTCTTGAAGAGCTTCATTAATTCTTTGTTTTTAAACTGTCTGTAGAAGTTCGCACCCATATGGCGCATGCACCACCTGCTTTTGAGATCTGGCCACTGTACTGGTACACCCCATTGCACGCTACCGTGTTGCATATCCAGCAAAGCCTGCAACAATCCTGCATGTCTATCATGAATGAGACACATATCTGGTCGGTCAAGAACAATTGCATGCTTCACCCGCTCTAGGAACCAATACCAGCTGTCCCCGTTCTCACTCTCCACAAACGCAAACCCTAGTAGTAGGACTTGGTTGTTACCGTCGACCCCTATTGTAGACAAAATCTGCCCTTTGTACTTCCCAGTCAGGAATGTTCCATCTAGGCATATGATGGGTCGGCAATATCTAAATGCTTTGATAGTTGCACCGAATGCAAAGAAAGCACGCTGCAACACTCTTTTTCCGCTGTACTCCACATCAGTAGAGGGGTAATGCTTGATATCATAGTAGCTACCTGGATTTCTTGCACAAATTGTGGCTAATTGACGAGGTAGATTGTGATACGAATCTTCATATGTACCGAACCTCATCTCAATAGCCTTTTGTTTCGCCCTCCATGCCTTCGCATAGTTTATTCCTTCGCATAGTTTATTGTGTACTGGAACCTTTGCTCAATAGCATGGATTATTGATCGTGGCTCATACCTTAGGTTGTCCACAATCTCTCCGTACATAACATTTGCAATGAAAGCAGAAGACAGGTTCCGGTGGGCGAACTCTATTTCCTCAATGTGACAATTATGTTCCTTAACTATTGAGCATTGCCAGTAGTCTGCCCATTTCCCTCTGAATGCGTGCACCCGCCAAGGGCACTGAGGAACCAAGCACTTCACATCATACTCTCTTTTACTTGATTTAACAACCTTAAATTGCCTACGAAGAGACAACGACCAGAATTTCACTGCATCAATAACAGCCGCTTTTGTAGGGTACATAGCACCCTGTGACACCTCATTCTCATGGTACTGCCACGGTGTCTGGTCAGCCTCGCTAACCACCAACTTCGAAAATTCTTGATCCCGCCACTCTGCAGGAACTGGAGCATTAGCCTCCTCATCAGACGAATCCCCATCGGCAAGGCCTTCCTCCAACTCTTCAGCCTCCAAATCCATATCTTCAATGATGCTAGGGATGTGCTCCCCTTCATCAGCTACACCCATCGGCTGCAGCTCTGGAACATCACCATCCTCCTCCCTGGACCCTACATTAGCCGCCTCTGACTCATCTTCCACTGCCTCACTTGGTCCTGCTACTGCTTCTGCAAAGTTCACCTCATTTTGATCTTTCAAGTACGCCTCAGCTAATAAAACAAGCGGCAGGCTACGTTCACAGCATATATCTACATACTGCCTCCAAGTTGATGTGGCTTCGATGGGAACAAGCTCACCAAAGTATCCCTGACTAGCACGGCTCAGAACAGCTTTCAACTTCAGCTCATATTGCTGCGGATCCAGTTGGAAAAACCGCATGAGCTATTTGCATACACCCACAATAGTCCTCTCATTAGCCTTACTAAGTCCCTTCATGACATGACGAAATCCAGAGAGATCTACACCGTTGGAACCGTACCTAATTTCACCCTCACCATAATATATCTGAAAAATTAATTTGTCTACTATCCCTGGAAACACCCGCAAATATAACCCATGTTAAGACAACAAACTATATTTCTAATTATCGGATAAAATAGTTTTTAAATGGTACCCTTTGTTCGCAAATTATTATCAAATGTTGCCTCATACGTCCACAGGTACAAATAATATACTAAAAACTATATACTACAAATAACATACGGAAAATAATATACTAAAAATAATATACTAAAAATAATATTCTATATTTAATTGCTATCGTACCATTTTCTAACTAAATTTGACAATTTTCTAAACCCTAAGTCATAAATGTCTAAAATCTATGTCATATACTACTACTGAACTAATTAACAAAAATAAAAAGGAAAAAAAATTACCTGAATTTTTTCTTCAAATCCACAGCCCAAATACAGTAGGGCTTCGCCGACCTCCCTTCCTCCCCTCTCCTCTCCTCTCTACTTCCTTCTCTTCTCAAATTTCACTTTTTTCCGAATTTTATGAGTTTTTCCCTATTTTTTGGGCTACTTATAGCCGAGAGGGCGCGGGAGGCTGGTGCGGCGTGGCGGGGTGGGCGGAGCCCTTACCGGAGCTCTACCCGCCCCCTCAGGAGGCGGTAAGCGCGTGGGCCGGGCGGGAAGGCCCCAGCCGCTCTCTGAGGGGACGGTTAGGCCTACCGCCCTCTCAGGGGGCGGTTAGGAACCGCCCTCTCAGAGGGCTGTGGGCGTCTAGTTTTGTAAATATTTTCCCCGATAATCTATTTATTTAAATTTTAACTTAAAAAAATATAAAAATAAAAAAACTCCTCAAATCTGTGCTCTCCCCCTAATTAGCCCAAATATCCCAACTGGCAAACGACAAGTTGTTCAGTACTCCAAGGCCGAATATGCTCGGCCTAAATATTCCGAATTACCATTCGGCCCATATAACGTCTCACAGCACATGTAACTGAAAAGCTCCTACATCTAGTTGAGCCCAATAGGCAGCCTTAAAGCCCAGCCAGTCCAAAACCAGGGAAAAATTCGATCAGATTTGCTGAAGAAACGTTCAAGACTCGCTGCTGCTAAGTACTACTCTATCCTGTTTTTTAGAGAGAGAGAGATTATTCATTAAGCAGAGGGCATGGTCAAATTTAGGATCTTGTGGTGTGGTGGAACTTGTCCTACCAAAAGCTGAAATTAATGTACCCGCCGGCTTGGCTCCTTGCTGCAAACTTTAGTGGATTGAGGATTTACTTGCATAAGTGGGGATATAACAGGAAAAAAAAGGTGGGGGATATAACAGGATAACAAAAACTATAGCTGGATTAGGTTGATGGACCACTTTCACTATGCTTACATATAGTGGGGCGGCAGCCTCCCTGTCCGGGCTCAGTCACTCGTTTAGTCCTTTTTTTCTGTTATTCATCTTCCTTTTTATGGCTGCTTGTTTATGTGGATTAGAGTTGGCCAAATGAATCGAGCTAAACGGACCAAGCACGCGACTCGGTACTATGAGCACGGCCTATGCATGACACGGCCCGTTTATAATTGGGTCGGGCTAGCACGGCATGACGGGCTAAGGCGTGCTTGGGTTGGAACCATGGCACACCAAGCCGACACGTCACAACCTGTTATGGACAAGGCCGGCATGGCATGCTCGATGACACAGCTTGGCCCATCGGCAACGGTCGGTATGGCTTCCAGCCTTTGGCACTCAGGCCTCGCCATACGTCAATGCCGCAATGAAACCATCTGTCACAGGTCCCATGTCTCACTTTGTAGGCTAGCAGTATCAATAGTGTCAGTGTAGGGCGGCCGTGTGAGTGTCTATCGTCTCTCATTCTCTCATATGCAAGTTGCAACACGCACAGATCCACGTGTATATGATAAGCCACATATTTTTTTATTCACTAGCACAACGCGACCCATGATAGTGAGCCAGCCTCCGCTGACATGGGAACACAGAGCATATGCATGCATGTGATGAGCAAACTTCACACATTTATTTTTCCTAATTTTTTTCACGTGCTAACGGACATAACCGTCCAAAAAAAGGCACTTTGGCCTACCGTGGCACAGCCGGCACGGAACGGTCCGACCTTACATGGCTGGCACAGTCCAACCCTATCCGCTTGGCTAACGGGTCGAATCGGTCAAGCATAACGGGGCGTGTTATTACTGGACTCAGGTCGTGTCGTGCTGGGTCGCCCATTTGGCCAGCGTTAGCATGGACTGTGTCATAAAGTGTCACTGCCATAGCCTTAATAAGATCATAGTGGGGCCGAATTTAACATTGGCGCACAAACCAAGGATATTTGTTTCTAATTTTTGGCAGATCTCGATGTGGTGAAACGAGGATAAATTTAGGGTCTAACTATAGGGCACTCGAGCAATTCGCTAGGCCCATCACTCAATTTCTTCAGTCTGTAGCTCTCAACCCGACAGTGGATATATTTCTTCATCCTTAAGCCGATACCTATCTTCTTTGTGAGTCTTCTTCCTCCCGAACTCTTCTCCATCATCAGTGAGTTTCGCTACCATGCTTGCACACTACCCTGCCCTTCTCCTGTTGCTGGTGGCTCCTACCCTACCAATAGGTCCACCATCGCCAGTGGGCCGGTGGATCTTGCCATGGGTCTGCCATCACCGATCATCGTCGTGCAACCCATAAGGTTCAGTTTCCCCTGCCACCACCCTCTTGTCGCATCGCCGCCAGGGGCGGATGGACCATTATGGCGTGGTATGGCGCCCGCCATACCTTGATTTTGGTCCAGCCCATAAGCCTACTGACTCATATGAATATTACCTTCAGTCTTTCAGCAGCCCAGTAAGATAGCAAGGCCGCAAGGCAAGCCCACAAGGCAGTTAGTCAAGTCTATATCGATTCAGCACTCCGCGGGCTACAGCAAGTATCAATTCTTTATTTCCTTTCGTGACGATACGTCTGCGTTTGATCTTGCACCATTGCACGTAGCGTGCGAACAGCGGTGCCCTGCGCGGCTTGGCCTCTGCGGTGACTCGACTGGCCTTGGCTGTCTCCACCTCCTTCTTCGCCTCCGCTCCTAGTGCGGCTGCTTCCGGTACTGGTTCTTGCGGTGCCTCTTCTTTCCCAGTCGTGGCCGTCGCGCTGGATGTGGAGCCGTGGAGGGCTCTTGCGTGAGGTGGCTGTGGAGGGCTCTTGTGCGAGGTGCGACTTGTCCTCAACGGCGCTCGGCGCGGCTCGGCCTCGAGGCCTCGACCTCATCCTCTCCGGTGATTCAGCGACATCGAGCTCCTCTCGTAGGCAGTAGGCAACGATGCAGCGCCCGACCACCTGGGAGCCCTGAGGCCACAGGCCAGTGCAACTGCGCAAGTCACAAGATGCTACCTCAAAACCAGATAATTAAGGAAAAATCTAAAACTAGAGGTAGTTGAAATTTGAAAACAATTTATTTGTTGTCGAATCATTAAAATTAGTTGTGCCATTGTTTGATTATTTGCTTTTTTTTATGATTTTGCCATTTTGGTACGCATATATAAAGAGCTATTTTAGCAGCTCGAACCTGGGTGCTTATACAAGCGGAAACAATACGAATACTGTACAAGGAGAAGAGCCCCCATGGCCAAGAGGATGTTAGAGTTGAAGTCATAATAGCCGCACAAGAGGAAGAGGTCCAAGAAGAAGTTCGTGCTGAGATTGAAGATGTCCATGAAGAAGCAACACCAGCAGATGTTGAAGTTGAAGGTATCAAAGAGTTTAATCCGGATCACATTATTGTTGATCCAGGACTTCGTATTCCAATTGATAATTTCCATCCCAACATAAGAGATAAAGTTAGAATGGCTTTTGTGGCGAAGGGTCCGACTCAACCAAATGGTCCTAATTATCCTCGTGATCAATATGGGAGGAGCTTTCGTGAAGCATGGTATGAAAAATATCATTGGTTGGAATATAGTGTGGATAAGAATTCGGCTTGTTGCTTCTATTGCTTTCTTTTTAAACAAGATCCCTTGGATGAAAAATTTGGTCATCATGTCTTTACGAAAAAAGGGTTTAACACTTGGAAGAATGCATACAAAATATTTTCTCTTCATGTTGGTGGCCCTAGTAGTGTCCACAACCAAGCAAGGACAGCATATGAAGATTTTCAAAATCAAAGGACAAGTGTGAAACATAAGGTTACAACTTATACCAAAGAAGCAATAGCCAAGTACGAAACTCGTTTGGATACATCTTTGGGTATTGTAAGTTATCTTGCATTGCAAGGTGAGCTATTTCGTGGACACGATGAATCCTCTTCTTCCTTGAATAAGGGAAACATTCTAGAGTTTCTTGATTGGTACAAAGAAAGAAATGAGGAAGTGAGGCTTGCATTTGATGAGCTATGTCCTATAAATGCCCAAATGACTTCCCCAACAATTCAAAAGGAACTTGCAAAATGGTGTGCAGTGGAGATCACCAAAGCAATAAAGGAAGAGATGGGGGGTTGTCTATTCTCTGTTCTTGTTGATGAATCTCGTGATATATCGGTCAAAGAACAAATGGCCGTGGTTGTGCGGTAAGCTTTTGGTTATCTTATGTATTTATTCTTTTGGTTGAGAAGTTTTGTTGTTCTAATCAACTAATTGTATCATTTGAGATTTGTTAGCAAAAAAGGAGAATTGAAAGATTTTTGGGTATCAAGCATGTCATAGACACAACATCAGAAGCATTAAAGAGAGCATTGGTTGAGGTGCTTGGTGAATATGGACTACTCATTGCAAAAGTACGAGAGCAAGGGTATGATGGAGCTTCTAATATGAGGGGAGAATTCAATGGCCTTCAAAAGATGATATGTGATGAGAACCCATATGCTTTCTATATACATTGTTTTGCTCACAAATTGCAGTTGGTAGTTGTTGCCGTCTCAAGATGTTGTTCATCTATTGAGGATTTCTTCAACTATGTGGCCTTGATTGTGAATACCACTAGTTCATCTTGTAGAAGGAAGGATTTATTGCTTGATAAGCATCGCAGAAATCTTTTGGCTAAGTTGGAGAGTGGTGAGATGTCAACAGGAAGAGAGAAACATCAAGAAACATCCTTGGCTAGACCTGGAGATACAAGATGGAGCTCCCATTACAAGACTTTACTTCGTATTGAATCAATGTGGGATTCAGTGATAGAAGTGCTTGGTATTGTGCAAGAGGATGTGCGTAATCCATGTCGAGCAGGAGGTTTGGTGCATACAATGGAATCTTTTAGCTTCGTGCTCATCATGAAGATGATGTTGCAAATCCTTCGCATTACAAATGAGCTATCTCTTCTCTTGCAAAGGAAGGATCAGAATGTTGTTCAGGCAATGTCTTTGGTTATTGATGTGAAAACACGTTTAATCAACTTAAGGAACCATGGTTGGGAGCCACTATTTGAATAATCCAAAGAAATCTGCAATGCAAATGATATTCCAATACCAAATATGGATGAAGCGGTACCAAGATGGGGCCGATCAAGAAAAGGGGGGAGAAACAACATCACTCAAGACCATCATTTTCGTGTTGACACCTTCTATGTTGCTATAGATGCTATTATCACTGAGTTGGATCATCGCTTTAATGAGGTATCTACAGAATTGCTTGTTAACTTTTCTTGTCTTGACCCAAGAGACTCCTTCTCTAAGTTTAATGTGGATAAGCTAGCTCGGCTTACAGAGATCTATTGTGCGGATTTCTCCTTTGATGAACGTAAGGGTATTAAAGATCAACTCAAAACATTCATTGTTCACGTGCGAAGACTCGAGGAGTTTAGAATTTGTCATGATCTTGCAAGCCTAGCCAAAAAGATGGTTGAACTTGAAAGGCATATTGTATTCCCTTCGGTCTATCGCCTCATCGAGTTGGCATTGCTTCTACCGGTGGCGATGGCATCGGTTGAAAGGGCCTTCTCGGCAATGAAGATTATTAAGACCGAGTTGCGCAACAAAATGTCTTATGCTTGGTGTAATGATTTGATGGTGTGCTACATCGAGCGAGGGATATTTAAAGGACTTGATTTTGGTAAAATTAAGAAAGAGTTTCAAAAGAAAGGTAGGCGAATACCATTGCCTGGGTCTCCTAGGCGCAATTAAAGCTTCCATATCGGTATGTCTTTTGTCTTTTATTTGCCTATTATATATTTCTATCTCAAATATGACACTACTAAATTTTTTCATGTTCAACTTTCATTTTATATATTTACATGTGGATTGTATTCGGTGATTATATTTAATGTCATATAATTTTATTACTCTGTAAATAATTTTTATTTTGCACTATACATTATTATCTATGCTACCGACTCCACCATACCTAAAATCTATTCCTGCCTCCGTCACTGGTCACCGCTCACCGAGCCCCTACCCGACCGCACATGCACATCAGGATCTCAAAACCTAACCCTTGAATCCTAACCGAACCCTAGCCACGATGGAGAGTCCGAATCAGGTGGAAGAAAAATGATTTTGAGTAGAAACACTGACCGAACAAAACACATTAAGAAGCGGGCTCTGACGGGAAGTGGGACCAGTAGGTAGGACCACACATGTCAGCAGCACTAGCAGCGGTAGGCTTTTGTCCGGTCACCGGTGGGTTGGTGTGCATGCCTTTCGCAATTAACTAGGAGCAGCAAGAACCACGCCGAGTAGCTAGGCCAGCCCTACCGAAGTGGGCCCCGCCGTTGCCAAAGTTGCCACGGACGGACGAGACGGGTGATGGAACACAAGGACAGCGCGCGACTGTGTGTTCCCCGTTCGCGCCGCTGCCGACTCCCTCTGCCAGTTACCACATGCCAAAGCAAAGCGAAAGCCGAGACAGGGGCACGGCAAAGCAGAGCACCAGGTACGATACGATACTGTGTAGTACTGAGATAGGTGACGAGAGAGCTGAACAGACGCTTTATAAGTTTTTTATAAAATAGATAGATTACTTCTTATTTATCTAATATTTTTTAAAAATATACATAGAAATATTTTAGATAGATAAAACGAGGAAGAAAATTTCTAAGATGAAATATGAAACAAGCTCTATTAAGACTATTTTATATATCTTTAAGTATAAAAATTTGGAACTTGAAAAGAACGAACTAAAAAGACGGACATCGAAATAAACAACTCTCCAAGTTCATGAACTAGAGGAAAGAGGATTTAAGATCCTCTCAAATACATAAGAATATGAACGTTTATGCCTTTAGCAATAAAAAAAACAATTTCAAGGTTGAAAATTTGTAGCTCAAATAAAAACAAAAATCAACAAGAAAATCGAAAAACTTACACCGAAAACAAAAAACTAAAATAAAAGACTAGAAGGAGATGAACACAAACTCAAATAAGAAAATAATCTTCATCAAGTACAAAGATCAGTCCTATTATTTGGCAGATTAAAAAGTTATTTTTCTCATAAAAACTCTAACCTATTACAAGACTAAGTCTATCATCTGCTCTCCTCCAAAAACTATCACTAGGCTCTTAAATGACTAGTTCAAAACTCTCCCATAGTTCTACCCCACTATTTATAGCTCTTGAAAGCTTCCTTAGCCATTAAATTTCCTTATTCCCAAAATACCCTTCAGCAGTAATGCAATCCTACCTACCATTGATGCATTTTAATCCAGATTTCGCTCCTTTCATCGAACGACCACGGCTTCTTTACAGCGTAGCTTCACCTCGACGTAAGCTTTGTGATGATGCCACATGACCCTATAGTCCTCCCACGGTTTTATGGTCAAACCGTAAAACCCTTAAGTGTGACTAGCCGCCATTTGTTTTACCTTAAGAAAGTACTCCGATGTCGACACATATACTCCGTATTGCGATCTTGACCGCCGGCAAGTCTCTCCCGCTTCCAATCCCTCGGGTCGCCTTGTCACTTACCCTGACATCCCTTTCGCTTGACTTTATCAATACGTCGTCTTCATCCTTCTCCATACATGCTTTGCTTGATCTCCACATCTACCACTAGGATCACCCTTGACTTTGTCGGGCCTCCTTGATTGTTCAACATCAAGCCTCCCACTTAGCCTCGATCATCTCATCGTCGACCGTCAAGTTGCATCTATCACTTGCACACTATGAAATAAGCAAACATATTTATCCCACTCCAAACCATCTCTACGTTAGCTAGAAACAAAAATTCTCAAATGAAAGCACATCCTATAGAAATCATGAACACCGGATGTTCCAATATGTTCTGCCTCTAAACATCGGACCATCTGGTAAGTCCAACTCATTTGTGCACTGAAGAACCTCGCCTCTGCAAGAAAAGGTCTAGTGCATTGCTCTGGTATTCACTATCTAGTCACCAAAACATCCGGTGTTTTCATCTCTACCAAAACACACTTGTCGGAGGATGAACTCCTGTCGCAGGGATCCCGAGAGACCCCTTTTTAGAGATTCGGCCGGGGGGATGATCCTGAATGAGTTCGTCGGAGAAATAAATGGAACTGGAAATAAATGCAACGGCCGGTGGTGGGGGATGGTCGACCTAGTGCAAAGAGAAATAAATGCACCGGAGTTTAGACAGGTTCGGGCCGCACGGGGGCGTAACACCCTACTCCTGTGTGGATGCAATATCCTTCCCCGAAGGGGATCCCTCAGGGATATTTCTGGTTACAAGAATATATTGTCTAACTGAGAGCTTGAGGCTCCCTTGTTCTAGCTCTGCTCAAGCTCGCTTGCGGTGTTTGGATGATGTCTTCGATCGTCTCGATCTGTCTTCGGATGTTTTCTCGTGTGTTCGGGTTGTCTTGGTCTGTGTTCTTCGTTTTTCTCCTTTGTCTTCTTTCTGTATGCCCATCCTTTTATGCACTCGCCGGCCACGACATACCCCAAATGGGAAAGAAAGGGCACATATTCCAAGACGCCACGACTGAGAAAGGTGTTATCATTCCCTCTGAGCGAAGTGACAGGGGCGGTGGAAAAACGCGGCACGCGTCCGACCACCCGTCACTGTGGACGCCCTAGCGCCATTGAGAGGGCCCACCGGGCAGCCACAGAGGCACCCGGCGCGCCCACCCTGTCTTGTTCCTCTGCCAGGGCAGGGTGGCAGGCGGAACGCTTTGATCCTTGCAACGTTATCCCGAGATACCCCGGATGATACGGGACGGGACCCGTGCAATTAATGGACCCACGCCCCCCTGTCAAAGCATGGCAGGGATTAACACTGCGGCGGGAGCAGTTGGGGATGTCAGGATGTCAGGATGTCACGCCGCGCATGCCCATTAAAAGCAGCTTTGGACCTCTGACTGGTTGACGCCTCATCGGTGGGCCCCTCTGGGTCGTCGGGGCTTCGGGTACCCTCGCGCGAACCTTCGGGGAACCGAGTGCTCGGGGGCTGCCATGTGCAATCCCGAGTACCCTCTCCCGAGCACCTTTGCACGCACCTTCGGGGAACCGAGTGCTCGGGGGCTGCCACGTGCAGCCCCGAGCACTCTCTCCCGAGCACTTTTGTAGAACCTTCGGGGAACCGAGCGCTCAGGGGCCGTCACGTGCAGCCCCGAGCACTCTCTCCCGAGCACTTCGGTAGAACCTTCGGGGAACCGAGCGCTCGGGGGCTGCCCCGCGCAGCCCCGAGCACTCTCTCCCAAGCACTTAGCTCTTCTGCCCATCGGGGGACTAGGGTACTCGGGGGCGAGCGGGCACCTCCCCGAGCACTTTCTTCCCGGTACTTGGACTCTGCGGGTTATCGGGGAACTAGAGTGCTCGGGGACCAGAGGCTGTGGCCCCGAGCACCTTCTCCCGGAACTTAGATTTTTCTCATCCTGCAAGAGGGACCTCGTGGGATGGTGACACATGGCGGACGGCTGGCCTGGTCTCGGGACTCAGGGACCCCCGGTTCTTGATACACCGACAGTAGCCCCCGGGCCCATTGGCAGGTGACGGCACGGAGACTGCGGATGGGCCCTTCGTCGTGGACGAGGCCGAGGCTGGCGTGGACGCCACATGGCAGGCTTTCGAGAGGTGGCCTTTTTGGATCCGGGCCTCGGGTACGGCCCAGAGGGGAGACGAGTAGACGCGTGTCCACACAACTCCCGAAGGGCATGACAACCGTAAGGGCGGCACGCGCGGCCGCCGCGCAGATCGAGGAAAATACGCCTGGCAGCCGCTGACGCCGCACGATCGGCGGGAGATTCGCCTGGCAGTTACGCCGATCAAGGGGGCCGACTCGCCGAGCGAACCGTTGGCCGGCAACGTTTGAACTTTGAGATATAAAAGGGGGAGGGGATCGATCCGTCCCTCTCTTTACGCCTTCCTGCAATCTTGCTCTTGCCTCCTCCGTGCTCCGAAGCCTTTAGAAACCTTTCAGGTGACCAGAGCGCTTCTCCTCCTTTTTCTCCACCTCCAGAACACCTCCGCTCTTGCCGAGATGCCAAGAGTCGGAGGAGGCCGTCGCGACAAGACTCCGGACGGCATTTTGCCGGAGTCTCGTCTGAGGAATGAAGAAGCGGCGGCCAAAATTAGGAAGCTGCTGGTGCCCGAGGGGCAGGAGGGAGCCGTCGTGGTGACGCCGGCGAACTTTCTGCCAGCGACAACCGTTCCCCGGCGGATTGTTCTATTCACTTCTTTCGTGGCGGCGGGGTTGGTGCCGCCGTTCTCTACCTTCTTCCTCCAAGTTCTGGAGACCTACGGCATCCAGCTGGTGCACTTGAGCCCCAACTCCGTCGTGGTGCTGGCGGTCTTCGCGCACCTCTGCGAGATGTTCGTGGGGGTGGTGCCTTCGGTGACGCTTCTCCGACACTTCTTCGTCTTGCGCCCGGCTGGGAAGAAGAGAGGGTACTCCACGGCGGACGTCGCGGGGTGCTGCAACCTTCGGTTATGAGACGGCTTGGGGGAGCACTACATCCCCCAGGTACTGCGCAGCAAGTGGGAGGAATGGCGACGAGACTGGTTCTTCGTCGATGTCGACCCCCACGATCATCTCGCGCTACCGGAAGCGGCGGCGGAACCTTGGAGGTCGACGTGGGAGGTGCCGCCGCTGGAGGACGCGAGGTTGGAGCCAGTGTTCGAGCGCATCAGACTCCTGCGCGACTCCGGGCTGACCTCGGTCATGGTGGTGGCAGACTTCTTGCGCCGTCGCCTGGCGCCCCTGCGGGAGCGGGCCCGGCTGTGCTGGTTCTACACCGGACCTGAGGATATCACTCGGACCCAAATCGGCGCAAGCTGGGACTTGGGCCCAGCGGAGCTGAGAGGCATGACCCGAGTGATAACCGGAGTGGAAGACATGAGCCGGGCGGAGCTCCCTTGGCCGGAGATGGTGCTCTGCGCCAACCACGATCGTGTGGCGATCATGGCGCAGCTGCCGGAGTTCGATGCCCAGGGGCTTGTGGACCGGCCGAGGAGCCAGAGCCCCGAGGCCTCCGAGCCCCCTGGGTTGGACGAGCTGATCAGCGAGGAGGCCACGAACAGCCCGGCGCGGGCTGGTGGCGGGGCCGCTGCGGGCAGCAGCCGCCGTACCAGAGAAGAGGGCACCGTCGACATTGTAGAGGTGGCGGCGTCGGGGGATCGGGGGAAACACCCCCGAGTATACATCCCAGTGCCGGATTCCCCGCCGTCACCGTCGGCAGCGCCGGCGTTCCCGGTCCTGGAGCCACGACTTGTGAGGATGGGGCCTGGCCCGGCGCCCGAGAGCCGCGCGACGGCCCCGCCGAGCCCCCAGCGGAAGAGGAGACAGGAGGATTCCGGGCCGGCGCCGCCGGATCCGGACTTCAGGCTCCCGGCGGCCAAATGGCAGTACCGGGGGACGACGACCGGGTAAGTTTCATTCTTCGCTCTTTCTTGGGCGCTCTTTGCCCGAACTGAGCTTTGATTCTAATCTTCGCCTATCTCCCGCAGGCCGCCCGCAGGCGCCACTGCAAATGAAGGAGCGCGGGTGCCGGGGCCGGAGCCAAGCCCGCCGGCCGCACCGAGGCAGGCGGACGTATCGACGGCGGGGGCACCAGCGGACACGACGGCCAAGGGGAGGACGGCGAAAGCGGCGGCCGAGGGGAGGATGGAGCAGTCGCCCGAGAACTCGGCACTGGTGGAACCTACCCCGGGCATGCAGAGCCCGGGGCGGATGGTTGTGTGGCGTCCCATGGGGACCTCGAACCCCCCCCCCCCCCCGGAGGCAAATCGCGGGGAGGCCGGTGCTCCACCGGCGTCCGGCCGGCCTGCCGACCCCCTCCTGGCCGCGATCGAGGGCGTCCTGGTGGCGGTCGGGCGGCTGGGCGCGGCGGTGGACGCGAAGGAGGGGCAGCTCGAAGCAGAGCGCGCCCGGCTGATCCTAGAGAGGGCGCAGCTTGCGAGTGCCCAGGAAGAGGCCCGCGCGGCGGTCACGCGGGAGCAGAAACTCCTGGAAGATACTCGCGCGGAGGTCACGCAGGAACAGGAGATTTTGAAGGTCGCCCGCACCGAAGCCGCGCGGGAGCGAGAAGACGCCGCCCGCCTGGTTGAGGAGTCGCGGCAGCAGGCTGCCGAGGCCTTTGCCAGGGCGGGGCAGGCGCAGGAGAGGGAGGCAGCGGTCGCAGTCCGCGAGAAGGCGGTGGAGGAGCTCCGGGCCGAGCTGACCCGCCGGGAGGGCGAGGGCGAACAGACGCGCGCCGACCTCCACCGTTGGGAAGACGACCTCCGGAAGATTGAAGAAGACATCCGCCGGTGGGAGGAGGACATCTCCCTCCGGGAGGTGGACAATGAGATTACGGCGGCGGATCTGGGCGCCCGGGAGGACACGCTGGCCCACCAGGAGGACGCGCTGACCCGCCGGGAGGGGGAGCTAGCCCGCCGAGAGGGGGAGGCTGCCGCGGCGGTAGCGGCCGTCGCCATCAGGGAGGAGGAGAACGCCAAACACGAGGCGGAGCTAACCGCCCGTGAGTGCGCCTTGTCCGAACTGGTGGCGTAGACAAAGCAAGCCGCCGGCTCCGCAACCGACGGCGGTTCTTCTGACCCGGCCGGGGGCCAGGGACTCGAGGCGCAGCTACGGGCTGCAAGGGAGAAGCTCGAGACTGCCTTCGTCTCGCGGGTCAACCTGCATCAAATGTTGGAGGACATACTCCGGCGGATGCGGCGGGCCGTGGAGAAGGCCGGTCTCGGGCGACTCGTCGAGGACAAGAAGAGTGATAGCCCCGCACGACAAGTCCTAGGGCTTCAGTAGGTCTGCGAGCGCCTCGAGGCGTTGCCTTGGGCCGTCCAGGAACTCGCCGCCCAGGAAGGACGCGGCTTGGCCCACGCGGTGGCCGAGCACGTCCTGGCCTGCTACCGAAGCAGAGACCCGAACTTTCTGCTGGAGCCGACGCGGGAAGGAGTGGTTGAAGCCGAGGGAGAGGCCGCCCGGGAAGCGGTTCGGAGTACCGCTGCCGAGGTGGCGGCCGGCTTTAGGCGGGAAGCGCCGCCGCCGCCAGCCCCCGGGGATGACCCAGACGTCTCGGACGCCGACTCTGCCGCCGATTAGGCTTTTTGCAGTAGTTTCTTTTTCTTTTGTTGTTGTCTTGGACGGATGTAAATATGGGAGTGATCCCTCAGAAATGCTTGTATTTTCCTTGTGAATATAATGGCAGCTTTTCTTTGGGCTCGCTACTCCAGTGTTCTTGAGTACTTAGTGTTCCTTCCGACGTTTTGCCTTGAAGCCCCAGGGAGTACTCAGTCGGATAGTTCCCGACCTTTCCATCCCCGAGAATGAAGTCGTCCCGATCGTCTTTCTTGGCGCGTTCAGCCCCCGAGCCCTCACGAGTCCGCATCGTCTAAGTCAAAAGACAAAGACACGAACTTCCTTGCTCGGGAGATGGATCGATCCAGCACGGAACACGCCATGACCGGTGAATACTTTCTCACCTTGCGACCACTCAGTCAGTAGACCGGAGACACGCGCGGGCGGAAATGTGACCAAGAGTCCTCATGGTTTGGTGGTGCCCGGGCTTAAGACGGACCGAATCGAGCACCGACAGCCCGCCCCTGAGGCCTAGGCTCCGGACTACTCGAGTGGCTCGAGCGATAGGATTACCCAGGGCACCCAAGGACTCGGTAGTGCTCGGGGTCCTTAAAAGCGGGACGAACACCACGACCACCACAAAGGGCTTCGGACGGACATTACCATACGCGCGGTACACCTTTCTATGAACCGCTCTGTCGTTCCAGGAAAAAGTAGACGCACGGTAGGGTTTTGTGCGCGAGGAGATCATCTCGCCGAGCAGATTAAAATGCGAAGGCCCCCGAGGATGACTCGGGAACATAATATTATTGAACGCAAATTTGTTTGAATTTAACCACTCACCGGACAGCTGTCGGCCTTCCGGCCAACCGATCCAGGAGGAGCGTGTGCTTCCGAGCTCGGGGTGCCCGGGGACTTGGTTCCTTCAGCCGGAGTGCCCAAGCGTCAAGGGGCACATGAGGATCCCGGGGTCGGGTGATCTCGACCACTTATGCCTAAGCGGTAGAACCACCTGAGGACTCTTGGGGCCGATCAGCGACCTGGGCATCGAGGCCCTCGTGGTCGAGCTGCTCTTGATTGTCGGCCTGTGACTTAAGAGAGAATAGGGAATTTCTTTGCCTAGTGCGCTCTGTCAGTGCGATACTTGTTATAGACTGCTCTTGTTTCCGACCCGAGACCTCTTGAATGCCCAAACCGGCGGACGAGAGCAGAGAGAGGCATAACCCAGAGGTCCTATGGTCCGGTGGTGCCCGGGTATGACAGACCAGACTACTCGAGCAGCTCGAGCGATAGGATTACCCAGAGCACCCCGGAACTCGGTAGTGCCCGGGAGTCTGTCACGACACCGAACACCACAGCCTACCATGTCGGACGTAAGTCAGCGGCAACTGCCTGCGTGCATACCGATTGGGATTCTTTTATCAGCGGGGAAAATGAGAGAGCGAACTTTTTTCTCGCACAATCGAGCATCTCACCAGACAGATTAAACATACAGAATCCAGAAAAAAGAAATCGACATACGACTGAATATTGAGATATTGAATTTACAAATTTTGCAAGTTTGGGTGACTTACCCAATGGGTGGTTGCCCCCGGTCAACTTGGGCGGGGGGAAGCCCCCGGCCTGGTTGACCTGCGGCGCGAGCACGGCCAGCTACGAGTAGAACCTGCGCAGGTGCTCGATGTTCCACGGGTTCGGGAGCGGCTGCCCATCCTCTGCCGCCAACCTGAAAGAACCTTCTCGCGGGACCCCGATCACGGTGAAGGGACCTTCCCACATGGGGGACAGCTTATTCTTTCCTTCGCGCGACTGGACGCGTCGGAGAACTAGGTCCCCCACCTCGAGAGACCGGGCCCGGACATGGCGCAGATGGTATCGTCGCAGACTCTGCTGGTACCGAGCAGCCCGGACGGCAGCACACCGCCGGTGCTCTTCCAGGTAGTCAACGTCGTCGCGCCTTTGCTACTCCTGCTCACCCTCAAAATATGCATGCACCCGAGGGGAGCCTAAAGTGAGCTCGGAGGGGAGGACCGCCTCAGCGCCGTAGACGAGGAAGAATGGAGTCTCCCCGGTGGCGCGACTTGGCGTGGTCCGATTAGCCCATAGCACGGCGGGCAGCTCGTCCACCCATCCCTTCCCGTGCTTGGCAAGCACGTTATAGGTCCGGGTTTTGAGGCCATTCAGTATCTCCGCGTTGGCGCGCTCGACTTTCCCGTTACTCCGAGGATGAGCGACGGAGGCGAAGCAGAGCTTAATGCCAAGGTCTTCGCAGTAGTCCCCGAACAGGGCGCTCGTGAACTGGGTGCTGTTGTCGGTGATGATCCGGTTCGGGACGCCAAAGTGACTGGTGATGCCGCGGATAAACTGGAGCGCCGTGTTTTTGGTCACCTTGAGGACTGGGACCGCCTCCGGCCACTTGGTGAACTTATCAATGGCGACATATAGGTACGCATAGCCCCCGATTGCTCGGGGGAATGGACCCAGAATGTCCAACCCCCAGACCGCGAAAGGCCATGACAGGGGGATGGTGTGAAGAGCCTGAGCTGGCTGGTGAATCTGCTTTGCGTGGAATTGGCACGCCCTGCAGCGCCGAACCAGCTCGGAAGCATCCTGGAGAGCTGTAGGCCAGTAGAAACCTTGCCGGAAGGCCTTCCCGACCAGCGTGCGGAACGATGAATGGCCACCACACTCGTCCTCGTGGATCTCAGCGAGAAGATCGCCGCCTTCTGCCCGGGAGATGCATTTCAGGAGGACACCTCTTGTGCTACGCCGGTAGAGATCCCCATCTACTATGGCATAGCGTCTGGACTGCCGAACAACCCTTTCGGCAGACGCCTCATCCCCGGGAAGGGACTTTTCCTTCAAGTACCCTCGGATGTCAGACATCCACGAGGCATGTTGAGAACATTCAGCGAGCGCAGCGCACTCGCCGGACGGCGGCACCCTGACGGGGCTTCCCACTGAGGGCACCACCGGGGTCCCCTGAATTGAGTTCGAGGTTTCCCCTTCGTCCTGTTCGACAGGCAGGACGGAAGGCCGTGCGAGTCTTTCTTCAAAGACTCTGGCAGGGACGCGCGCACGGGAGGAGGCCAGGCGGGAGAGCTCATCGGCCAGAGTGTTGTCACGGCGAGGGATGTGCCGCAACTCCAGGCCATCGAAACGCCTCTCCAGCTTCCTGACCGCTGCCACGTACGCCGCCATCTGAGGATCCGTGCACTGGTACTCCTTGGATACCTGGTAGACCACCAGTTGGGAGTCTCCTTTGACCAGGAGGCGACGAATCCCGAGCCCCACCGCAGCCCGGAGGCCGGCGATGAGACCTTCATATTCTGCCATGTTGTTGGACGCGCGGAACTGCAACTGCACGACGTACTAGAGCTCTTCACCCGTTGGGGAGGTGAGAACCACTCCGGACCCTGCGCCTTTCAGCGAGAGGGAGCCGTCGAAGTGCATGACCCAGTACCCGGGCGCGTCGTGCCCGGGATAGGCAGAGATCTCTTCTGGGACGATCTCGGGGATGGGTGTCCATTCTGCCACGAAGTCGGAGAACGCCTGGCTTTTGATCGCCTGGCGACTAACAAAGTGCAGGTCGAATTCCGCCAGCTCCACTGCCCACTTGACAACGCGCCCAGTGCCTTCCCGGTTCCGAAGAATGGGTCCCAGTGGATACGTGGTAACCACCGAGACCTTGTGCGCCTGAAAGTAGTGGCGCAGCTTCTGGGAAGCGATGAGCACGGCGTAGAGTAGCTTCTGAGCCTGGGGATACCTTGTTTTAGCCTCCCGGAGGACTTCACTGACGAAGTACACCGGTCACTGTACCCGGCGGGCTCGGACGGCGACTTTACCCGAGGGGCTGCTACAGCCCCCAGGCTCGGCGGCATAGTCAGGGCTTGCCGGGTGCTCGGGCTCGACTCCCTGGTCGGGAGGAGCTGAGTGCTCGGGCTCGACCCCTTGCTCAGGGGGAGCCGCGAGGACGGGTGAGTGCTCGAGGGCCACTGGGAGCTGGGACCCAGCACCTGGCCCCGCGCACTCATCACGCTCCACCACCAGCACCATGCTCACGACCTGAGGAGTGGCCGAAACGTAGAGCAGTAGGGGCTCACCTTCGGAGGGAGCCACCAGCACGGGTGGGCGAGGTGAGGTGCTTCTTCAGATCGCGGAAGGCCGGCTCGGCCTCCGGCGTCCAGTCGAAACGACCGGTCTTCTTCAGAAGTTTGAAGAGGGGGAGCCCTCGCTCCCCGAGCTTGGAGATGAAGCGCCCGATGGCCGCCATGCAGCCGGCGAGACGCTGGACCTCTTTGAGTCGAGCTGGGGGTCGCATCTGCTCGATGGCCCGGATCTTCTCTGGATTGGCCTCGATTCCTCGGCCAGAAACCGAGGAGCTTGCCCGCCGGTACCCCGAAGACGCACTTCTCAGGGTTAAGCTTGAGGCGGGTGGTGCGGAGACTATTGAAAGTCTCGGCAAGGTCCTCGAGCAGGGTGGCGCGGTCTCGGGTTTTGACCACGAGATCGTCGATGTAAGACTCGACGTTGCGGCCAACCTGTGAATCAAGGGTAATGCGAATGGCGCGCTGGAAAGAGGATCCAGCGTTGCGCAAACCAAAAGGCATTGACATATAACAGTAAGTCCCCACCGGAGTGGTAAAAGCAGTTTTTTCCTCGTCCCCTACGGCCATGCGGATTTGGTGATACCCAGAGTTGGCATCTAAAAAGCATAAAAGATCGCATCCCGCAGTTGCATCTACAATTTGATCAATGCGAGGTAAGGGAAAGGGATCTTTAGGGCAAGCCTTATTTAGGTCGGTGTAGTCCACACACATGCGGAGCTTGCCGTTGGCCTTCGGGACGATGACTGGATTTGCCAACCAGTCGGGGTGGAGGACCTCTCGGATAAATCCGGCGTCAAGGAGCTTGCTGACCTGCTCCCGGATAAACTCCTGGCGCTCAGGCGCCTGCCGCCGGACCTTCTGCTTCACCGGGCGGGCGTCCGGGCGCACCGCCAAGTGATGCTCGATCACCTCCCTAGGGATCCCGGGCATGTCGGACGGTTGCCAGGTAAACACGTCTGCGTTAGCCCGGAGGAAGGTGACGAGCGCGCTTTCCTATTTGCTGCCCAGGTTACCGCCGATCCGGACGACCTGGGTAGCGCCTTCGCCCACCACGACCTCCTTCGTTTGAACAGAGGCGTCGGCGGCGAGTCGGGGTTTGGATGAAGAGGGTCCCGGGCCCCCTGTGCAGCCTTCGACCTCGGCCCGCGCTGAAACCAGAGCCATGTACGACTGCTCCGCGCAGGAGACGGCGCCACCGGAGTCGGCGATCACGGAGATGGGGCCCGCTGGGCCCGACATCTTAACCGTGAGATACGCATAATGCATGGCCATCATGAACTTGGCGAGTGCCGGACGCTCGAGGATGGCGTTGTAGGGGAGGGGGAGCTCCGCAACGTCGAAGAGGACGCTCTCCGTGTGGAAGTTGTCCCGACTCCCAAAGGTCACAGGTAGCTCGACCTACCCGAGGGGCAGGGAGTGCCCGGGGGTCACTCCGCAGAAGGGGAGCGACGGCCTTAGGAGCCTGGAGGACACTTGTAGCTTCTCAAAAGCCTCCTTTGAGAGGAGGTTGAGGCCTGCACCGCCGTTGATCAGCACTCTGCCGACCTTGACATTGCAGACGGTGGGGGACACCACCAAGGGTAGTCGCCCCACGGCTGCAGTACTCGCAGGGTGATCGGCCATGTTGAACGTGATCGGGGAGTCCGACCACCTCAGGGGCCTGGCGGCCTCCTCGCTCGGGGTTGCCGAGCACACCTCACGCCGCATGACCTTGATGCCACGGCGCGAGGAAAGCGTGTAGGCGCCTCCGTCGATGAAGGCGACGGCATGCTCGGGCTCCTGAAAACCGAGCTCGGCGTTGTCGGGGGCGGCCTCAGCGTCGCCTGTCCCGCAGGACTCGTCGCGCTCCCTCTGGCGCTGCTCGATGAGGCCTTTGACCGTACGACACTCCGTGAGATCGTGCCATCTGGTCTGGTGTATGGGGCACCATTTGCCTGGCTCGGGCCCCGCGGGAGCGGGGACCCTCGCTGGAGCAGGAGCCCGGCCAGGGGCCGGGGCTCTTGCTGGAGCCGGTGCCCTAGCTGGTGCCGGGGCCCTTGCGGGCGCTGGGGCCCGAGGAGGGGCCCTGGCAGGGGCCCTTGCGGGCGCGGGGCCGTCTGTCGACGGCCGCCCGGCGCTCTTGCCGGCGGTCAGGCTCTTGGGCCGGCCTATGGGCGGGGCCCTAGGCCGGCTCGACAGGAGCGGCCTCGCGTTTCCTTCTCTTCTTCTTTTCCCGCTTATCGAAACGGGAAGAACTTGGCTGGTCGGGAGTGGGGCGGGGAGCATGCCACGCCCTGGCATCCGCAGCCTTGGCGCACTTATCGGCCAGTGCGAAGAGCTCCGTAGTGGTTTCGATCTCGTGCGTACCTAGCTTTTCGAGCATCCGCTCGTCGTGGACGCCCTGCCGGAAAGCGACGATAACAGCGTGAGGGGCCACCCGCGGGATGGTGTTGCGGACCTGGTTGAAGCGCTGAATAAAGCACCGCAGCGTCTCCCCCTCCTGTTGCTTGACGGCGTGGAGGTCGCACTCCAAGCCGGGGCGCGTGAATGTGTCCTGAAAGTTGGCCACAAACTGGTGGCAGAGGTCATCCCAGGAGCTAATAGACCCTGGGGGTAAGTTCATGAGCCAAGAACAGGCAGAGCCCCTCAAGGCAACATGAAAATAATTTGCCATCACCTTTTCGCTGCCTCCGGCCGCTTGAACGGCCGTAGTGTAGATCTGGAGGAACTCGACGGGGTCGATGGACCCGTCGTACTTCTCCGGTAGCTCGGGGCAGAACTTGGAGGGCCACTTTACCCGACGGAGCTCAGTAGTAAAGGCACGGCAGCCGGTGTCGTACCCTGCGGCGCGGGCGGGAGCCCTTGGTGGCGAATGCCGGCGAGCCGGGGATTCCCGGTGACCGTGGGCCGGGAAAGAGGAAGCCTGATCCTCTGCATCGGCCTCCTGCCGGGTTTCCCGCTGGCGCTCGAGAGTGACGCGGGCATACTCATGGCCCCTCCGCTCGTTGAGACGCAAGCGGAGGTCCCGGGCTTCGGACACGGCCAGGGGGGCAGCGCTCCGCCTGGAGGCCCCCGGCCCGTGGGGACGTTGCCCGTTGATGAGCCAGTTCTGGCAGCGCCACGCTGGGTGGTGGTGCGAGAACTCCCGGCCAGCACCTGGCGGCGAGCAGTGCCGACCAGGGCGACGACATCTTGGATCCACCGGCCTTCCGGAGTGTTCGGCGTTGCCTGGACGGGCGGATGCCTGAGGAGAGCATGCGCCGCAAGCAGCGCGCTCCCCGGGCTGGCCTCGCTAAAGAAGAGTCTGCGCCGAAGTGGCACCCTGTGCTACCCAGAGGCGGACCTGGCGGCCAGGATTTCGACCACCTGCTAGGGGTCGGAGGGTGCATCGGCGAGAACGGCGGCGGCCCTGCTGGGCCCAGCGCTTTGATCCCCCTGGGAGGGAAAAACTGCGCGCGCAGATAGTGCCTGCTGCTGGAACGCAGCAGCGACTGGGGCCTCCTGGGCGTCGGGCAGCACTCCGTCACTGGAAGTGGAGCCGGAACGCTGGAGACGGTGCCCACCGGCCATCTTTTCCTGCGGAAGAAAACAAACGAACTGATTCAGGGATGTTCCCCCCTACCTGGCGCGCCAGCTGTCGGAGGATGAACTCCTGTCGCAGGGATCCCGAGAGACCCCTTTTTAGAGATTCAGCCAGGGGGATGATCCTGAATGAGTTCGTCGGAGAAATAAATGGAACTGGAAATAAATGCAACGGCCAGTGGTGGGGGATGGTCGACCTAGTGCAAAGAGAAATAAATGCACCGGAGTTTAGACAGGTTTGGACCGCACGGGGGCGTAACACCCTACTCCTGTGTGGATGCAATATCCTTCCCCGAAGGGGATCCCTCAGGGATATATCTGGTTACAAGAATATATTGTCTAACTGAGAGCTTGAGGCTCCCTTGTTCTAGCTCTGCTCAAGCTCGCTTGCGGTGTTCTTCGGATGATGTCTTTGATCGTCTCGATCTGTCTTTGGATGTTTTCTCGTGTGTTCGGGTTGTCTTGGTCTGTGTTCTTCGTTTTTCTCCTTTGTCTTCTTTCTGTATGCCCATCCTTTTATGCACTCGCCGGCCACGACATACCCCAAATGGGAAAGAAGGGGCACATGTTCCAAGACGCCACGACTGAGAAAGGTGTTATCATTCCCTCTGGGCGAAGTGACAGGGGCGGTGGAAAAACGCGGCGCGCGTTCGACCACCGGTCACTGTGGACGCCCTGGCGCCATTGAGAGGGCCCACCGGGCAGCCACAGAGGCACCCGGCGCGCCCACCCTGTCTTGTTCCTCTGCCAGGGCAGGGTGGCAGACGGAATGCTTTGATCCTGGCAACGTTATCCCGAGATACCCCGGATGATACGGGACGGGACCCGTGCAATTAATGGACCCACGCCCCCCTGTCAAAGCATGGCAGGGATTGACACTGCGGCGGGAGCAGTTGGGGATGTCAGGATGTCAGGCCGCGTATGCCCATTAAATGCGGCCTTGGACCTCTGACTGGTTGACGCCTCGTCGGTGGGCCCCTCTGGGTCGTCGGGGCTTCGGGTACCCTCGCGCGAACCTTCGGGGAACCGAGTGCTCGGGGGTTGCCACGTGCAATCCCGAGTACCCTCTCCCGAGCGCCTTTGCACGCACCTTCGAGGAACCGAGTGCTCGGGGGCTGCCACGTGCAGCCCCAAGCACTCTCTCCCGAGCACTTTTGTAGAACCTTCGGGGAACCGAGCGCTCAGGGGCCGCCACGTGCAGCCTCGAGCACTCTCTCCCGAGCACTTCGGTAGAACCTTCGGGGAACCGAGCGCTCGGGGGCTGCCCCGCGCAGCCCCGAGCACTCTCTCCCAAGCACTTAGCTCTTCTGCCCATCGGGGAGCGGGCACCTCCCCGAGCACTTTCTTCCCGGTACTTAGACTCTGCGGGTTATCGGGGAACTGGGGTGCTCGGGGACCAGAGGCTGTGGCCCCGAGCACCTTCTCCCGGAACTTAGATTTTCCTCATCCTACAAGAGGGACCTCGCGGGATGGTGACACGTGGCGGACGGCTGGCCTGGTCTCGGGACTCAGGGACCCCCGGTTCTTGATACACCGACAACACTGTTCCAATCCCTCTGCAAGAAATGGTCCGGTGATTAGTCCGGTGTTCAACTCTTCACACACCGAACCTTCTGGTGAGTACCACTACACTAGGCTTCACAATTGTACTAGACTGTCTGGTGAGTACTACTCACCAGAACCCAATTTGCACCCTTCTCTACTGGAAATACTCTGGTACATAAAAGTAGCTAACACCGGACCATCCGGTGCCCATTTCAAATTTTACCGCCAAACTGAAAACATCCGGCATCAGCATCAACACCACACTGGATCATCCAGTGAAGCCAATTTCTCATGCATCGGATAATCCAGTGAGAACAAATCACCTGAACTCAGAGAAAATCGTTCCAATTCCATTCTCCTTCAACTCAAGTTAGTCATGAATAAGAACAAGAATCAACAAACACATGCTAACCAAGTCCAACTCAACTCAAGCATTATCAATGACTCATCATATATATCAACCAATACACTTATCCACTTAGTTTCTCAATCTCCCTCTTGATGAGTCCATTGATAACACACAAGAAGATTAAAGAAAGAGTTGAAACACAAGAACTAATAAGCACATCTAAGTGATACAAAGGCCAAAGAAAAGCAAGAATAAGATCACTTAGCATAAGATGGAATTGGAAAAGCCCGAAAACAAAAAGATGCAATCAAAGCTCGCGACGACATAGGATTTTCTCCCTCTTGAATCATTTTTCTCTCCCCCTTATTGACAATAGATTCATCATGAATGCAAAAAGGGGTACACATGAATGCATATGCTCCCCCTTTCTTATGCAATTTCTCTCATTTTACTCCCCTTGGGTAAAGCAAAAGATATGCAAATGCGATGCAAACATACCAAGCTTCACATATAGATCACAAAACACTTGCAAGGACTAAAGATGTCAAAGCATTATAAATAGAATAATATAAGTCAAAGGTGCACAAAGTCTCAAAGTGATTCCTTGTCATAAGCACGGGGAGTATAGCAAGTTTTGATCATATTGTTCAATTATCAAAAAAGATGTCAACGTAAAAGCATCCACAGTTTCATGCAAAGATTAGAGAAACTAGTACTATATCAAATTCAAACTATACAATCAAGTTTAACCTGATGGGCTATGCACACACCCGCATATCAATCCAAGCCTTAGTTTGACAAGATAAAAAAGAAAATTCTTAGCATATTACAAAACACAAGTTAATTTAGACATTTGATTATTTAACTAACCTCAAGTGAACTTAAGCAACAATTGGTTACTTCTTTGGCAAACCACATGAAGCCTTAAGCCATCATATTGGATTCAATTTTTAGCTCAAAACTCGACCATTTATTTGATTAACTCAATATAGGAGTCAAGATATGCAATATTTTACAAAGCCAAAGCAAGTTGTAGCTTTGCGACACAAAAGAGCACATGCTCTCCCAAGGGTTAATCATAGGCTAAATATTTAAATAGACAAAGGTCAAAGACCTCCAATCCGCTGAACTGAACAAAGCAGCCTAGCACAAGTTTTTCATAGAACTAGGCCTAATATAAGCATTGATCAAACTAAAGCAAATACTCAAGGGTGACAAGCGATTACGTTTATATTTCATGTTCATTCTTAGAAAATACAAGCTAGCTCAATTGATTTCATGCCATATCTCAAAAAGAGCCTAAGCTTGCACAATTTATCATATATTTACTACACCTAGTATAAATTCACAACTAGTACAAGAAAGTGTAAAGAACATATAAGAGAAGCTTAACTACTATAAATATCTTACAAAATGCGATGTAAATGCAAATACAAAAAGAGTAAGATAGAGTATGTACAAGAACAACTCCCCATCACACAATACCATAAGGATGGCACACACAAAGCTCTCTCTTCAATAGGCAAATCTAGTAGCATCTAGAGGCTTAGTGGAGATATCGGCTAACTGGTGTTGAGTATTAATGTAGCAAGTCTATGTCCCCCTTTCATTATGATCTCTCAATAAGTGGAATCTCACATCTACGTGTTTGGTTCTGTAGTATGACACTGGTGTTGTCACACAAAAGTGGCACATACTTAAAATCTAACCCAAAGTTTCTCAAGGTAGCAACCATCCACAAAATATATGAGCAACAGCTAGCAACAACTACATATTCAGCTTTGTCGGAGTATTGAGTAAGGGGCATCTTGGCTAATGGGCCCCATGTGGGATATGGCATCCGATAGGGGATATTTCCTGAACCCTGTTCCATCGCACAACCAGCCCTTGGCTCGCACGAACAGTGTGAGGCTTGTGCGACCAACCTCCTTGCGATTTAATGTGATCCCACAACCATCCCTTGCTTCTCATGGGGCGTTCATACCTAACATTTCTAGTTGCATTTATTGATATCTACTCAAGTATTTTCCTTCCTGAGGCTCCTCCTCGAGCGAACAAAGTTGTGGCCGACGTAGATGGGCAGTGCCCCGTCCTGTAGCAGAACGTTCAGGCAAGTGGAGTGGGGTGGGGTGTTGGGGACCAACTTAGCACCACGCAACATATGGGACAGTGTTTGCAGAACAACCAGACAAGTGAACGAGTTTGCAGGCGAACTCATGGAAGGCTGGGACGGAATGGCTTGGCAGATGAGCTTGCAGTGCATGATAAGGGGATAGGCAGGGCTACAGAGGTAAGGTAAGAGTGGAGGCATCCAAGAGAATGTGACGGGCCCCGTAGTACCACCGGCACAAGGTGCGGCGCGCACGCTTCGTATGATGATGGCCTGAGAAAAGTAGATCTAGCTTGGTATGGGTCAGCGAAAAAGGGTCCACTTGTAAGTTCTTCTTCTCTTGTATATAAAGAGGAGAACGGATCTAGCAAAAAGAGACTCATTTATAACCAGTTTACAAATGATGATAATAAAATACATAGGATGTAGGGTTGTTATCCTTTGAAAGCCTGAATCTGAATAACCCTTATGTTCTTGAGTTCATCACAAACACATACACACCGTAAACATTGTTCACGCGCCCATCGACTGGTACACCCTGGAATCATTGTCAGGGACTAACCCTCGACAAGCTTCAGCAGTAGACTACGCAATGCTAGACTATTTGTGAGAAGACCAACACATAAGAGAAGTACCCAAGAAGTGACAAATACCAAAGGTACTCTTCGTATCAATTCTATAACCGGCAAAATCTGCATTCGAAAAACATCGAAGAGAAAGCAAAGAGGAAGCAGAAAACTAAAGTCCAAACTCGAGAGTGTGCTTGAGATACAATAGAATGTGTTTCACCACTTGGTGGTAAGACATCCATGGTGAATCCTGGAAGCGAGCGCACAAGCAGACGATGAACTGGATGTCCGGTCTTGTAGCCGTCAGGTACAGGAGGGAGCCAATCATACTCTTGAACTCCCACTGGTCCACCGTCTCGCCATCTTCATCCGGATCAAGCATAATTGAGGTACCCATTGGTATAACCAAGGGCTTTGCGTCGCTCATGTCAAACTTCTTCAATAGCTCCTTGGTGTGCATCGTCTGGTGGAAGAATGTACCTTGCTTGCATTACTTGATTTGAAGTGCCAAGAAGAAGTTGAGTTCACCCATCATCAACATCTCGAACTTTTTGCTCATAGTTTCTGCAAACTTGGCCACAAGTACATGAGAAGAGCCACCAAAAATGATATCATCCACATAAATCTGAACAATTAGTACATCTTTACCATGTCTGAGAGTGAACAAAGTTTTATCGTCCGATCTCACCACATACACATGCTCTAGCAAGAAGGACCTAAGCCTATCATACCAAGTTCTAGGTGCATGCTTGAGCCCATACAACGCTTTCTGAAGCTTGTATACTTTATGTAGGTATTTGGGGTGCTCAATGCTCGGGGTTGCTTGACATAGACCTCTCCCTGAATGAAACCATTTAGGAATGCACGCTTAACATTCATTTGATACAACTTAAAACCCTTTGATGCCGCAAATGCAAAAAGAATCATAATGGCTCGAGAGAATCTCCCCCTCAAACATAACTGGTGCATGCTCGAGAGCAGCTGAAGTCAATATAGAGGCTGCAGGACCCTCTACTGGAGTAGAAGAAGCAGAAGCTACCTCCAAAACTGGTATAATCAAGAGTAGTTGATCATCCTCGTCCCAACCGAGACCTGGAAGGTCGCCATCTACACATATGCACTCGCTCATCTTCTAATCACCTACACACTCAAAGGCAGAACTAGCAAAGGGGTTGACTCATCAAAAGTCACATCACAAGATTCCATGATGGTGTTAGTGTCAAGATTGTAAACCCTATAAGCATGACTATGAAGGGAATATTGAAAGTGCATTTAGCCCTTATGTGTGGTTTGGTAATTCATGACAATACCTATGGACTAACAACATTACTGAGAATTGTTAGTAGATTGTTCCACAGGTGATGTATGGAGGTGAGATATGCATGAGATCTAAGTGAATGGGGAGATTGAAAATGCATCAAGATAAATGAGCTCTAGGTGATGCTCGGGTAAGTGATGACAATACCTATGGACTAATAATTGTGTTAAGAATTGTTATTAGGTTGTTCCATAGGAGATGCATAAGTAATGAATCATGGATTTGAAATACCATGAGAACAAAAGAAATGCATCGTTGTCATTGAGCTCATAGTGATGCTCATGAGGAGAAGGAGAAGCTCAATAAGATTGGCAAAACTTGAAGACTAAGTTACTTGGTGGAGATCAAGTAACTAAAGGTATGACATTATCAATTAGATTTTATGGACTAACGCATGTGCTTTGTGCTTGAGAGTGAGTTGGGGTTAGGATCCATAAGATGGCATGAGTTGAGTTGAGATATTCTATTTACCAAGAGTGAAGAACAAGATTAGACTCCATATATGATAAAGTGAATTTATTGAAGATGTCAAATACAAAGTGGTTTTCTATGGCAAGACGGTAAAGGGCAAGCAAGACTCGGCTGCGATGGACCATCTGGTGGTGAAGGGCAAGTAAATGGCTTGGCGCCGAAGGACCATGGCGATGGTGAAGTGTGAGTGAAGAGTTTACGCCAATGGACCATATGAGGCTATGGGAAGCTATGAATGATTCGCATCAATCATATGAAGAATCAAGAAGAGATGGAGTGAAGATTATATGGAAGTTGGCAACCCTCAATGTTTGAAAGAAAGAAGCGGTACTTGAAGGTATTCAAAGGCTCAAATTTGTTCAAACGAGTTTTACATTTGAATTTGAGTATAGCTATACCGCACTATTAAGAGTGATGCAACATAGAGCTAATTAGCATATCTCAGTGCTCAAGAATTTCTAACCAAACCCAAGTGAGAGTTATTTTTAGAAATCCGATGCGGAAAGTATGGAAGTATCTGAATTGGGTTTCAGAGTATTCCTAGTTTTATCAAATATGTTTAGTATCATAAATTCAGTTGGGATGTGTAGCCCTCTGAATAAGCTTTCCATGAAGTCCAAAAACGTTGAAATCGGACATCGGAATCAAAAGTTATCGTCGTTTTTCAGGGGTCAGTTCGGTTGAACTCGGATACTCCGGGTTGACCTGGATACTCCGAGTTGTCCGGAGTCTCCGGGTGAGGTTCCGAGCCGAGTGGTCTGTTAGGGCCTTTTTGGTTTACCCGGATACTCCGGGTTGACCCGGATACTTCGGATTGGCCGTAGACTCTAGGTTTAGCTCCGAGCCAGGTGGTATGTTAGGGCCTAAATGTTTCACCCGGATACTCTGGGTTGACTCGGATACTCCAGGTTGGTCGGAGTCTCCCGGATGAGCTCCGGCTAGAGCTCTCAGTTATGAGTTCTAGCACTACTCCGGATCAGTACAAAAAACTATGTGACGGCTAGTTTTTGGGGGTTAGGTATAAATACCCCCTCACCCCCATCCTTTGTTGTTGCTGCTTGGGCACAAAAGAAAAAAAATTCTTGAGCCAAAGAACTCCTTCCCACTCCATTTTAGTGTGAGATTTGAGAAGAAAAGTGACTTGGGTTGAGAGATTGGAAGATTGAGTGCAAGTGAGCTAAAATACATTCTCGAGCACTCGAGTTCATCGACAAGAAGTTCATCGTTGTGTTTGTTACTCTTGGAGCTTTGAGCTCCTAGGTGGCTAGGCGTCACCGGCGAGCACCCAAGGTTGTGGTGTGCTGCGAAAACTTTGTTAAGGCTTCAATTTCGCCTCCGCAAGGGAAGAAATCAAGAGTGAAAGTCGAGCTCAAGTGTGATCGAGCTAGAGAGTTAAACGGTTGAGAGAGACCCGGCTCAAGTGTCACCGAGCCCCTCAACGGAGATGTAGGAACCTCTAGAGGAGGTGCCCGAACTTCGGGAAATAAAACTTGTGTCTCCTCTCTAGTTTCCTTGTTCTTGTGTTCTTGCTTAATATTTGTGAATTTTCCTCGATCTACTTGTTCGTGTGTATTCGATTGTTGGTTCTCTGTGGACATACTTGGAATCATCACTTAGAACACATGACTTCATTTGATTTGAGCTAGAACTCTTTAGCTGTACTTTAATTTCAGTTTTGAGCATATTCGGTACAGAACCCGGAGGTTCCAGATTTAACCCAGAGACTCTGGATATTGTACAATCTGCTCTCAACCCAGATATTCTGGGTTTATCCGGATACTCTGATGAACAGTATTTTTGGGTTTTTAAGTTAATATTTTCTTGTATATCTTTTGCTAGAATTGAATAATTTTTGTCACACTATGATTGTAACTTTCACATTTATTTAGGGTGATTGTGCACTAGTTGAGCCTAGCATATTTAGGATTTTTACTTGTGAAAAATCTGTTAGTTTATTTTCCACTACAAGTTTAGACCAACAGTAAAAGGAGACGAATTTTTGTAAAAACTCCTATTCACCCCCCCCCCCTCTAGGTGACATCATTGTCCTTTCAAATACCCCAAGAAAATATCATCAGAAAAGCGCGACTCAAACTTGTTAAGATTACCACACTTTAGGATGAAGCACTGACAACCGAAAACTCTCAAATGTGAAACCTTCGGCTTCCTCCCAAAATACAACTCATAAGAAGTCAAATTCAAGATTGAGCGCTAGAAAATCCAATTGAAGATGTAGCATGATGTGCTTATGGCCTCAGCCCAAAACTTCTTAGGAGTCTTATGCTCATCGAGGATCATCCTAGCCATCTTCACCAAAGTCATGTTCTTTCTCTCAACCATGCCATTCTGCTGAGGAACTCGTGGGGCAGAAAATTGATGCTCAATGCCATGCTCAAGACAGAAAACATCAAAAAGATAGTTCTTGAACTCAGTGTCATTATCACTGCGAATTGCTTTCAATGCACCAGAGAGTTTCTTAAACAATCTCAAAGCCAAGCTCCGAAATTGTAAGAACACTTCATCCTTGCTCACAAGAAAAAAACCCAAGAGTAGGGAGAGAAATCATCAATAATGACAAATACATACCACTTTCCACCCGTCGAACGAACCCGAGAAGGACCAACAGTGTCCATATAGAGAAGTTCTCCCGGTCAACAGTGTCCAAATTGACAGATGGGTTAGGAGCGGCAACCATCTTGCCATGCCAACAAAAAGCAAAAACAAGATTCTTCTCAAACTTGAAATCCTCTGATCAAACCTAGGGCACTCAACTAAGTAAGCAAATCTAAGCTCATATGCCCTAGTCTCCTCTACCACATCCAAAGCTCAGAAGAAGGTTGAGCAAGTAAACACTGAGATGAACTAGAAGACTTTAAAAAATTGGCTCTAAAAACTCTCCCAACTCTAGAAATCTTACAAATCAAAGTGCCAAGCGAATCAAGAATTCAAGAAATATCGCGCTTGAAGCGCACTTCCAAGTCTTTATCTATCAACTGGGATAAAAAATTAAGTTGTATCCTAGATGCTCAACCAAAGCCACGTCTTTGAGAGTGAAACTCTCATTTATCTTCACCGTTCATTTGGCCTTCACTCTACCTTTCCAATCATTCCTGAATGTGATGCACTTGTGATGCTTCATCGGGGTGAGGCTGGAGAACCATAATGAGTCTTCGGTCATGTGGCATGAACAACCGGAGTCAATGAGCCACTTATTCTTTAGGCCTCCACCTGCCACCTACATATGAGAAGAAAAATAGGTGGATGGCTCGGTACTGCGATTAGTGATACATCTCTTAGGAATTCAGTATTGGGTCATCCGCCCTAAAGCATTAAAAGAAGGTGCAGGTAAATCGATACAAGCGCACTGAGGGTGAGTGCCATGACAGAGAAAATGTGATCTGCCAACGCGCCAGGACTCAAGGCCTCCGGCATGCGGATCAAAACCATATGAGCCATGGTATGATCCATGCCGGGCAACGCCTCTAGGAAGAGACTGAAAAGTGCTAAAGACTCGTGGATAGGGGCAAGAAAAAGGCTCATATACACCAGCAGAGGGGCGGTACATATCCCGGGTACTCCACTCCCACTCATGCTACTCATCTCTCCTACGACAAAAGCAGAAATCAACCAAGTGACCATCCCTCTAACAGTAGGTGCAATGGTAAAGTTTCTCAGGGGCTCAGTTATCGGTCACTCTGGGCTCTCTTACAGGAGATCTCACCTTAGGTTGTGAAGCTTTCTTAAGATATGGTGTGGGTTCCTTCTTGATAGATTGTAGTATGAGTTTCTTCTTGAAGGATGGTGGTATGACATTGTTTTGGACTTCTCAGCATCTAAGACAATAGATGTGGTGAACACAGTCTTACCCTCCCTATTATATGCCACCCTCTCAAAATCCAACCTAAGAGCCAAACCCAGTTCGTCAGCACACATCTTGGTCTTGGCCAAGATTAAATTCATTTTTTCTTTTCCCTCTGAACACTTCTCTACTAGAGAAAAAAGATACTTATTTTCAGTCAGAAGCTTTTGAACTTGCCCTCTAACCCAGCTGAGCTTGTCCTGAAAGATATTGCTGGTGGAATAGTTCAGCTGCACATCCTTCAAACACACAACACTCTCCAATCTAGTTTCTAACTCCTTAAGATGCGTGTCTTTCAATTTAACATCCTTTGCAAGTAAAGGGTAGTTCTTGCAAGAACTAACGAAAGTGAACCTAGACTCCTCCTCAAGGAGCTTCTTCTCGATATTCTCAAACCGATTGGCAATTTGAGCATGCACATTCTGAAGCTCAGCAAGTTCAGTCATGACAATCAAACAACTCTCGCACTCCTCAACATCTAGCCTAGACCTAAGCAATATAAGTTCAGAAGACACAGACTCATACTTAGACCTAAGATCCTTCAACTCAAGCACAACTTTCTTAAGTAACCTATCATGGCTAACAAGAGCATCATTCAAGGTATCGACTTGGATGGAAAGCTTGTCGTAGGAAGGCAATACCTCAAAACGATCAAACTCGAGATCACTGTCATTATCGTTGTCATCCGCTATGAAGCAGAGGCTAGTGAAGTCCTTGACCTTCTTCTTATTCTTCACTTGCGGTTCCTCCTCCTCTAAGCTCTCCTCTTCGCTTGATGAGGTGTCGATGTCGCTGAGAGCCACTATAAATGCCCTAGAAGCTATCTTGGTTACCTTCTTGGCCATCTTGTTGCGGTTCTTCTTAAAAAAGGGCTTCTTGTTCTTCTTCTTGTGCTTGTTGTAGTCGTGATTGTTGTTCTTCCACTTCTTAAGATTGGGGCAGTTCACTTTAAAGTGGGTGGTGTCACCCATACTCAAAGCAGGCTCGAGAGCCACCCCTCCTTCGATCTCGATGGTTGTTGTAGAAGCGGGTGAATTTCTTCACAATGAGGGCAAGGTTCTCATCATCAAGTACCTCCACCTGCTCCTCTGTGATAGAAACAGGGGATGACAAAGTAAATCCACCAAATAAAGTATTAGCATAAGAAACATCACCTCTAGACTGGCTGCCAGCACTAAGTCCGGAGTCTAATGCCATATTCTGAGACAGGGGGTTTCCGAGACCAATCTGATCCGCATTGGCTATCTCGGTGGACTTGAGCTTGCTGAAAAGTTTATCACAAGTTAACGTGACGTAACTTGGTGACACTTCAATGCTCAAGATCTTCACTTCCATATGATACAATCGAGAGCATAGAGCAGTTTGATCGTCCTCTCATTGTCAGAGTAGGAAAAATACCAATGGATCTAAAGTTGCTCATAATTCCATCAAAATGAGCAAACATAGCATTGAGAGATTCACCAAGCCCTTGTATAAATATTTGGTAGTTATATGTGCTTGGACGTTTGGTCTTAATTAGATTAGTTCCTTCATGGAAGAGACTCAGAATAGTCCAGCTCTCTCGGTCAGTGCGGAGGTGCTAGACTCTGTCAAACTCATTCTGACTCAGCCTAGTGAACAAAATATTTATGTCCTTGTTGTTGGCCTCATACTGTGTGATTTGAACCTGAGTCGTACGAGCAGTAGGGATCTCACAGTTGGAATCAACTACTTCCCATATTGCACTTCTTTGGCTTAGAAGATAAGCCTCTATGCGCACCTTCCAGTACGAGAAGTCTCATCCATCAAATAACAAAATCTTCCCACTTGTATCCATGTCATCTATGGATCATAAAACCGATTAAGGTCAACTAGTGATCAAACAGGCTAGGATACCAATTGTAGGATCGAGATAGGCAACTAAAGGAGGTGAATAGACACCTTACAAATTTCTTACAAAATATATGACCTACTCCTTGTTCACCCAACGCTCCTAAAAATGCACAAATAGAAGCATAAACTTTAGAGAGACAAATCAAGAAAGAAAGTCCAAGGCAACATAACTCCACAAATGGAATATGAACCATAGGTTCTGTTCAAGACCATTCTATATGTCTTTGAGCATAAAAGTTTGAAACTTAAATGAAAAACAAAGAAAAAAGGTAGACACTGAAAGAAACAACTCTCCAAGTTAATGGTCTAGAGATAAGAGGATTCAAGACCCTCTCAAATACATGAGTATATGAACGTTTATGCCTCTAGCAATAAGAAGAATAACTTCCCAAGATTAAAAAATCGTAGCTCAAAGGCAAAAATAAAAATTAACAAGAAAATCAAAAAACTTGCACCGAAGGCAAGAAAACCAAAAGGAGACTAGAAGTAGATGAACGCAATCTCATGTAAGAAAATAATCTTCATTAATTTTTGGCAGATTACAAAGTTGTTTATTCTCAGAAAAGCTATAGCCTATTACAAAGACTAAATCTATCCTCTCATGTACTCCAAAATTTATCACTAGACTCTCAAATGGCTAGCTCCAAACTCTCCTATAGCTCTACCCCTTTATTTATAGCTCTTATGAGCTTTCTTAGCCCTTATGTTTACTTGTTCCCAAAAGACCATTCATCGGTAGTGCACTCCTTACCTACCATCAAGGTATTTTGATCTAGATTTTGCTCCTTCTATCGAACGGCCATGACTTCTTCACAACTTAGCTTCACCTCAACACAAGCTTCGACATGATTCCACGTGACCCTCTAGTCCTCTCATGATTTTATGGACAAACCACGAAACCCTAGCATGCTTCTCAAAGCAAGACTAGCCACCACTTGCTTTGCCTTAAACAAGTGCTCTGATATCAACACATGTACCCTGTCTTACGATCTTGACCACCAGCAAGTCTATCCTGCTCTCAATCCCTCGGACCACCTTATCACTTGCACTGGCATCCCCTTCGCTTGACTTTGTCAACACGCCGTCTATATCCTTCTCCATCCATACTTTGCTTGACCTTCACATGTACCATTAGGGTTACCCTTGACTCTGCCCAACCTCCTTGATCATTCGGCATTAAGCCTCCCGCTGGGCTCTGATCATCTCGCTGTCGATCGTCAAGTCGTATACATCACCTACACAACATGAAATAAGAAAACATATTTCTTCCACTCCAAACGATCTCCAGATTAGCTCAAAACAAAAATCCTCAAATAAAAACACATCCTGTAGAAATCGTGAACACCATATTCCGATGTGTTCTGCCTCTAAACATCGGACTATCCGGTGAATCTAACTCTTTTGTGCACTGAAGAATCTCGCCTCTGCAAGAAAAGGTCTGGTGCATTGCTCCGGTGTTCACTGTCTAGTCAACAAAACATCAAGTGCCTTCATCTCTACCAGAACACATTGTTTCAATCCCTCTACAAGAAATGGTCTGGTGATTAGTTCGGTGTTCAACACTGCACACACCGGACTTTCCGGTGAGTACCATTGTACTAGACTTCACAATTTCACCCTCTCTGCAAGAAAAGATTTAGTGTACACTTCAGTACTTACACAGCGCATCACCGGACTATCCGATTAATATCACTCACCATAACCCAGTTTGCATCCTTCTCTATTGGAAATAATCCAGTGCACACAAACCCATACTAAATCTAACTCAACTTAAATATTATCAATAATTCAGCACCCATATCAACTAAGATACTTGTCCATTTAATTTCTACCGTATAAGCAAGCGTCTGATGGTGCACCGGTGCCCGTTCCTGCGGCTTTCCACGCCTTTTTTGACCCGTTCTCTCCATCGGTTCACACGCTGGTAGGCGATTCAGGCACACCGCTTGTTCAGTCGTGTCGGACACGCCGGCGACGGGGTGGCACGCGCGGCCCCGGCGATCCACAGCATTCCAGCTGCCGCGGCGGGGCGTGCGTCACCAGCTCGTAGCATTCGAGTATATGACAAGAAAATTCACGTCGCCTGACCAGTCCACGAGCGTTGTCACTTTCAGAGCGCGCCGAAAACTCGTACTATCACGAAGCTCCGTGCCTTCAGCTAGCGTACAACTCTACGGCCTCAAAGATACGTACGTGGTGCAAGGTATTTATTTTTTCTTTTTTCAGTGACCTGGTTTATCGCGCAACTGACCAATCATATACGGCTAATATACCAGTGGTCTTGTACCATCGATGATATCAAGCAAAGGTAAAGGAATTCTGATCGTACAATCTTCGTAAAAATAAGTAATTAATATACAAACTGTCCTTGCTTCGTGAAGTAGTTCATGAATTATGTATGTTGCCCTCGCTTTGGGTACATCTAGACCTGTCTACATGGATCTATCGGGCTGGTATGAGCCCAGTTAGGCCCCGTTTAGTTAAATGGGTTGGCCCGTGAACCGTGTCCTTGTCTATAGCATGGCTCGTTAGCTACCGTATCGTGCTGGTCGGCTCACACACGGTTATGGCCTAACGACACAGCGGGTCCCATGGTATGGCGGGCCTAGTAGGCACGGTGGAGACACGGTGCGACAGCAGGCCCAGCTGGCATGCTGCGGACATGGCGGCACGGCAGGCTTGGCGGGCACGGTGGACACGGTCAGCTCGCCAGCACTCCGAAAATAGAAAAAACTAAAATAATAAATAAAAATTCAAAAAACTTAAAAAATATAGACAATAAAAAAACAGCTTTATTGATTTGTTATCTCGTTAAAAACCTTTCTACTAGAAGAAAAAATATTACAACTTTTGCTCCGAAAATTACATGATTTCTTTAAAAACTCTAGAATTTTGCTCGCAATATTTAATATGCTTCCTCAAATGTCCCGTTCTATTTATAGATCTGATACCTAATTTATTACTGTATATATTACACTTAGTAAATCTTACATGTTTCTCGTTAATTTCGAAGACCTTTCTAAAATGTTTGCATACCCATGATCATGCACGAGTTCTTGATGTCTTAACACATGAATTGAAATATGAAATTATTTTGTTGAAGTGGGCAAGTAGCTTTGTTGTTCACTGGGAAGGAGTTTGGTATAGTGGCTTTGTGCATGGCTCGTGATTATTTATAGGCCAATATGAGAGATTGAGAGGTGGGTTACGGTCCCAGTCATTTAAAAAAATATCAAGAAAAATTAAAAAAATCAGAAATAATAGGGACATATAATAAATTCTAAAAATGAGCTTTAATGATAGGCTGCCTCATTAAAAACTTTCTAGCAAAGGAAAAAATGAGTACACCATAGCTTAGAAAATTGGAAATTACACGTTCTCATCAATATCTAAATACAAATTTTTGAATGAAGCTTCAAGCTCAGTGTTCTCTGCAGTATATTTTATTCGTGCTTCAACTCGTTTCCAGTCTTTTACTATGGTCAGCATTTCCACCATCTCACTTAACAGACTTATTCTTCTAACTTCAATTATCTTTTTAGTAAGACTGAAAGCAGTCTCAGAAGAAACTGTAGATACGATAACCGTTAACAAATCCTGTACTAACAGTGAAAGCACTAGATAATTTGTCTTGTGCTCATGCCACCATTGCAGTATGTTAAAATTTTCTTATTCATGTCTAATAACGTCGCTGTCGATGAAGATAGTTAGCTCCACTCCGGATGTTAGAATTCCAGCACTCATAGATGATCGTGGCGAAGAGTATGAACTTCTTGATGAAGAACCTCCACCAAATATTTCTCCCCACGTTATCGTCTTCTTACTTGTTGTGTGTGCTAGTGGAGGTCACTGCAGGCGAACTCCTTCATACTTTATTTCATATTTACCATAAACTTCGAATAACTTAGAACAAATATTAGTATAATAATTAGAATAATCGCGGCTAAAAGCATCACCTAGAATTAAGAGAACTCTACAGAAGGCTGCAATTTTAGCTCTAGGATCTAAAATAAAGGCAAAGGCATAAAACAAAGAAATTTCTTTTCAATACTTTAAGAATTTAGATTTTATAGAAACTACACAATCTCTTAGAAGATTGTTAATTTCATAGCTATTTAAAAGTAGCAATTTCAACAATATTTTGCACTACTAAGCAAGATGCTCGATAATAAACTCCTGACAAACTCATAGTTTGATCATAAAAAAATCAAAAAACTCTAGTATCCTTTCGGCAACAAGATAGAACAACGATGAAAAAATCACCAAGATTTCTTCAAGACGGTGGGATGATGGTGTTGAAATTTCTTGAATTTTTGGCAACAATTCAACCTAATTTTGCTAAATTTCACAAATTCGCAACAACTTGGAGACAAGAATGAGAGGAGGAAAGAAGAGCAAATTATGTTGCTGGTGTGGAATGGAATGGCAGGGTGATGCTCTATTTATATGTGAAAATGATGATTTTGCATTAAATTTTGAATTTTTCAAAGCTCAAATGGTCACAAAACTGCTACAAAATTAAAAAAAAGGGTTAACGGGTTAAACGGGCCGAGCGTAGCCTATTTAACCCGTTAAATAATTGTGCTCCCGCGTGCTTTGGCATGCCCCCGCGTGCTTTGGCTTGCCGATCGTGCTACCCAAGCTCTAGTCGTGCCAGCCCCATGCGCCCAATGGCTAGCGTAGGTCGCTGGCGTGTCACGCGTGCCATGCTAGCTAGGCCAGTTATGAGTAACGGTGACGTCCTAAGAGGGTAGGTAAATTAGAATATTTAAAAACTAATAGCTCTAAAAACTTCATAAGATAAAACTATATCAATTTCTATCTAAATGTGATCTAGATTTATCTAGTATGTCTACTCTACCATTCAAAAAGATTTGTAACCTACTCTACGAAGTTAAATTGCAAGTATATAAATGCAAAAATATAAAAAAGGAACAGAGAGCAAACTCGGCACAAGAGATTTTTATCATGTGGTATAGGTGGCACACAAGCCACCCCTAGTCCATGTTGGAGCTCCACAAAGAATATGCTCCCGATCACTAAGACTCTTCCGGTCATGACTCTTGAGCTACAAAGCTACCAAGCCAAGGCCTCAAGCACAATGCGTAACCAAGCCACTAACCTCTCTTCGGGTTACCTGTACGTCGTCTTCACTTCGGAGTTTTAGCCACCAAGACAAGGGCCTCCGTGTCCCCATACACGTTTCTTGCTGCCGCTCCATACCAAGTCGGAGGGTCAACAAGCTTGAGTCACTAAGGCTCAAGGTGCTGACGAGTCACCAAGAATCTAAGACGCTGGTGTACTTTTCGGTACAAGGTTGAATCACTCCTTGATCCACTCCCTTTGTTGCAACACATAGCAACACTTCTCTCCAGGCCTATAAGCACTAATCACTCTCTAATATTGTGTTTAATCACCTTGAATGATCACTTTTAGCACTTTGATGGCTTCAATATCTTTTCAAGTGTAAATGGGTTTCTCTAGAATGTAGCACCTTCAAATAACTGAGTGAAGGGGTATTTATAGACTTAACCCTGTGGACTAACTGTTACCCCAACGGCTCAAATTCTCTATATACGCCGGATGTTCTGATATAGACATATTGTATTCATCGAAAAATCCAGCGTGTACACCTTCTAAAAACTAGTCATTAGAACTCCACTCAAAACCAATGTAAACACCGGATGCTCTGGCATGTTTAGCAGCTCCATCGCTAGACCTTCCGGCATGTTTAACTGAGCCATCCCGCACATTCCTCAGTGCAAAATACTCCGGATGTGAACCCCTTCATTTCATCTTGTGAGTCAAGTCTACAAATCCCCATAGCCGCATCGGACTTCAAATCTTCTTTGAAACTCAAACCGATTCGGGCCCCTTCATGTTGGTGATAACTTTCTTGGACGACAAAATGGGTTGGTTCCACCTTCAATTATTTCTCCCAACCATGTGTGCAACCACCTTGCCATTATTATTCTTCTTGAGCTTGTAGTGTTTGCTCTTAGTCTTTATCTTGTAGTTAGGGTTAGTGTAGAGATTGGAGATCTTGTTGGAGAGATTTATCGTCTTTTTATTCTCATTTGTCTTTTTCTTGAATTGCTTGCATTGGAAGGACTTGTGACCCTTTTAATGGCATTTGAAGCATGTCATGGTAGACCTCTCCACAAACTTGTTCATCATGCTATCACAATTATCTTGAAGAGGTTGAACATGTCTTTTACCCTTTAATCTTACCAAGTCCTTATTGAGTTTCTCCACTTCTATTTGAGCTCATCATTCTCTTGTGCAATGAAGTTGTTAGATGGTTCTACAACAATATTCTCAACACAAATCTCATTGCAAATGGGTGAGCTAGATAAATCAATCAAATCATCAAAAGAAGTGAAAGCATCTATCTTAGGATTAAAATTAAATAGATAGCTAAATTGCTTCAAAAGGATCTTAGTTTGAAATTCAATGCACTCAAATTTAGCTTTAAGCTCTTCATGCTCCTTGTTTATCTAATTGAATTTGCTTAGTAATTATTCATAATTAGAAACAAAGATAGCATGAATATCATTAAGTGTATTGAATTTCTTAAGCTCTTTTGATTTTTTTCTTTAAGACCCTTTGTTGCTCATGGATCAATTCAAGAAGATTTTCATGAGGGGGAATCCTCATCAGATTCATCATCATTTACATCAATATCTATGCCTTTGGCCATAAGGCACTAGTGAGATAGCTTGCGTGACAACTTGTGTGATGATGAGCTTGAGGAATAGTTTTTCTTTGAGGAGTGGATAGTGATACTTTCATCACTTGAGCTTCACTCTTCATCTTCACTCACCCATATTCCTATGCTAACAAATGCTTTGGCTCTTCTCCTTGTCTCTCTTATTCTTGGTCTTCTTTTCCTTCTTGATATGATCAATTATGTTGACCAAGTCTTTAATGAATATTGGATGATCAATTTTGGTATTGATCTTTTTTATATTCTTCTCTAATTTTGAGAAGAGCTTGACGATCTAAGGATCAATTTTGATCACCAACACTTGATGCACTTTGAACATCCTCTTCATTACTCTCTTCATCTTGATCACCATCATATTCGCTTAAGCTTGACTCTTGCTCTTGTCTCCTCATCCTTGCCTTCATGTGTTGGTATTGAGCTTATTTGCTTAGGAGAGCAAGGTTCTTGGTGTCAGATGAGGAAGAAGCTTTCACCCTCATATTCATAGTTATCTTATGAGTGGTGATCTTACCGATTACTTGACTTGGAGTCATCTTTTTTATGTCATTGTTGTCATAGATGAAGGAGACTATCAAGTTATACTTTGGAAGAAGAGCTTGAAGTATTCTTCTCACCACTTGATCATCTTCAATTGACATTAAACCTAGCATATTGATCTCATTAACAAGAATATTTAAATAAGAATATATATCATTAGTACTTTCATGGGGTAGTTATTTGATATCATTGAGCTAAGTAACTAGCACATGATATTTTTTATTGCGCGCATCCTTTGTGCCTTTATATATTTCAATGGGGATATTCCAAATATCATATATATTGGTGAGAGAATAAACATGATGAAATGCATCAACGTATAAAAATGATAAAAGGATACTCTTTACCAATGCATCTAATTGCCTCTCCTTGTTGGTGACATGTGATTTGATCTCTTCTTCGGTGACTCTCCAAATATCTAAACCTTTAGCTTGCAAATAACAAGTCAATAGAAATTTCCAACGGAAGAAATTAATGCGTCGAAAAGTGGAGAGCTATGGATATCCATTTAAACTCTGGACGTCACAACTCTAGATGGTTAAACCTATTAAGAGCACGAGGCTTTGATACTATTGTAAGGAACAGTGACATCCCAAGAGTGAGTGAAGTAGAACACTTAAAAACTAATGATTTTAAAAACTTCACAAGATAAACTAATATCAATTTTTATCTAAATGTTATCTAGGTTTATCTAGTGTGTCTATCCTACTGTTCAAAAAGGTTTACAACCTACTCTAGAAAGGTAAATTGTAAGTATGTAAATACGAAAATATAAATAAAATAAATAGTGCAAACTCAGCACCATAAATTTTTATCACGTTGTATCGATGGCATACAAGCCACCCTTAGTCCACGTTGGAGCTCCACAAAGGATATCCTCCCAATGCTAAGACTCTTCCAGTCACGGCTCTTAAGCTATCAGGCCACCAAGGCAATACCTCAAGCATAATGGGCAACCCAGCCACCAAGGCAGGGTCTCGCCACTAACCTCTCTTTCGATCACTTGTACATCATCTTCACTTTGAAGTTTTAGCCACCAAGGCAAGAGCCTTCGCGTCCCTATACACGTTTCTTGCCGCTGCTCCGTCCCAAGTCAGAGGGTCAACAAGCTTGAGCCATCAAGACTCAAGGTGCCGACAAGTCACCAAGACTTAAAAGGTGTCGGCGTACCTCCCGGTACATTGTTGGATCACTCCTTGATACACTTTCAAGGTTACAGCATCTAGCAACACTTCTCTCTATGCCTATAAGCACTAATCACTCTTTAATCTTGTGCTTTGTGAGGAACCGTCCAAATAGTATTCTAATTAATCATCAGGAGTATCATTATTTATAATCACAACCTCAGTGATTAACCGGAATACCATCCCGATAGCCTCGGCAGTGTTTTGTGCCCAAGATCGGAACACATGCCTTTCCAACATGCATATCACAACATAGCTTAAGAAAGGGCGAGTAATAAAAGTTATATTACAAGTTCTTAAGCATGCAACCATTTGCAACAGTTTACACAAAGAGAAACTACGCAGCGGAAGATTAAAACCTTAACGACAACCAAAGGACAGTGGAGTCATATGCCCTTAGGCTCCACCCCAAAAGCTACGCCTCACCAGAGTAGGATGCACTACTCTTGCCCACCACCTGCATCGGCGGGCACAAAGTAGCCAAACATCGCATCACCCCCACCAGCAGAACCTGAAAGTGCAGGCATGAGTACGAAGGTATTCGCAAGATTTAAACCATATAGTGCACATATACTTAGCTCGACTCCAAGGATTATGCATTGAGCTATTAGCAAGAGTAGGCTACAAGGTTAAGTAAAACATATGAGGTAAGCAACCTAGACATATATGTGTGAGCATCTATAATTAACTCAAAAATAACTACCTTTCTACCCTGTAAACCACAACTTGAACATGTATGTATAGTAACTATAGTATCTCATCAAGAAACCACCAACCAAAATCATCACACCATAACCTTATCCACATTTGTAAACTCTACGACCGATACAAATGAAACAATAGCATACTCATGACTGAGAGCACGGCAATTCGAATTGTTCTTACACCCTGTAAGGGGATACAACTTTACCTACACGACTCGAGGACCATTCGTCTTGTGCTACTCACGAAAGTGCACACAAGGGGGTACTCGAGTCAACCTTCCTCATAGCCGGAACCACCCACTTGCAATGCCCCTATGGCACCGGGGTTACCGTGAGTGTGTCTCAGACACCTCCGGCTCCCCGCCACCTTGCTTCTCCTTTTCTTTTCTCTTACGCGTCATAGAGCCGCAAGGCAAGTGTCAGCACGACATATGATAATCAGCTTACCTTACCATTAGATTAGCATGCGGTGAGTACGGTAAGTGCTAGAGCCAACTGTACCGACGAACGGCCTTAAATGATGTAAGTGGTCTATGGCACCCGGGCTCCTCTCTCGAACTACCCAAAGGACTCCTCCTGGGCAGAAGATACCGCTAACACCGCCCACATCTCACCTCAATCTCACATCTCAACCTCATCTTTGTATATGTAAACAGTGATTAAGCCCTAAGCTCGCGAATAACGGTAGCACCGTCGCTCAGCTTCTACTGAGGACCTAAGCATTGCTAAGCATTTCGAATAAACCTTGAAGCTAGACACCAACTATATCATTAAGGCTATAGGATAAGGATTTACCAATAAGTCAAGGTAGAGATAATGCATCAACATAGGCTCTACCCATATCAGCCCGACGCTGGACTCAACACATGCAAACATACATAAAGCATAATTTATCAATTTTAGACTATTTAATTTGAAAAAAAGGGTGCAGTATGCTTAGATGCTTGCCTTTCTGCTCTGGGGTTTGCCCAATACTTTCTGAACAAAACTCGTAGAAGTGGTGTGCCTCGGTGTCACCCTCGATCACACTCACGTCACGCTTTGATTCTTCGTTCACTACTGAAGAACGCATGCAATGATGAGCACGAATGACATGCAATGACGGATGCTCCACAGTGCATGACAAGGTGGAGATGCAATGCATCATGGCATGAGTTTTAAAGTCTCAAAATTTTCTTAATTTGGATTAATGTTAAGCATCTACTCATTTTTCTGAATTAATTAAGCTTAATACAAAGATTAATCCTAAATAGGAATTTAATCATGTCTAACATGAGGGTGATTATTTTTAATGAGCAGGGAATCAATTAACAAGATTTACAAAACTGATTTCATCAATTTTGGAGTTACCAATATTTAATTATGGATTAATGAAGCTCAAACCTATTTTATTAACTCAAGCAATTTAAATACATATTTTATAGCTCCCAGTATTTTTTTAACATGTAGAGAATGATCACATAAACCTAACAAAATTGGTTTCATGATTTTTAAAGCTATATACAATTTTCTATGCATTTTACAATTACCAGCCGTTTTAACAATGCAACGAATAACCCATTTCCCATTTTCTGATTTAAACCGAATAGTTAAATAGATCGACTCCTTTTTACACCGGCACCTAACTAGCTGCAGTCACTGACCGCGGGCCTGGGCTACCTTGACTCCAGTCAAAACCGGGCCGCGCCCAAAGCACAATGCGCCGGCGGCTCGGGCAGCCTCGCCGACGGCGATTGGAGGCGTGACGCAGCCAGTAGAGGGCACCGGCAGCACCAGCGAGACACGGGGAACTTGGTGGTGGGTACACACGGCCGGCGAGCCCGGCCGGAACAGGGTTGCGGCGGGCGGCTACAGGCGGCGGTGCTCGGTTGCTATGGAGAGGCACGCCGGCGGCCGGCCAAGCCAAAAACGGTGCCCGCACACGGCCCATGGGAGCACAAGGGAGCTCACCGTGGGTTGGATACGACCGGAGGGGCGGAAACACGGCGGCTTGTCGAAGAGGGGCGGAGCTCAACCGGAGTGGAGGAAGAAGGCCGGTGCGGAAGGCTTCAATCCAACAGGGAAGAGGGCGAATCGGCCGGGGAAAGCTCGAAGGAGGGCCTAGCGTCCTCCTTCAACGCTTCAGGGAGCTTGGCCGGGGTGGAGGTGGGCTCAACAGCGCGGATTTTGTCGGGCGGCGCTGCTGTGCTACACGGGCGGCTCTGCTCTGCTGTTGGCGACCGAGCGCGAGAGGGAAGAGAGAGTGAGCAGAGAAAGGGGGGTCGGGGGTATAAGGACAAGGCTGATTGCTTCTCCTTGAAGGCTCGGCTTCAGTGACTCAACGGCCGGCCGCAATAGTCAACAACGGTGGCCGAGAGAGTAGCAGGGAGCGGGAAACAGGAGAGTGGGCGTATGAACAATGATCAACCGGTCAAATTCATCCCCATCACTTTATCCATCCAATTGAAGATCTTTTTGTGGTCCAAAATTCGTGGGACAATTTTTGTGCGAAACTATAATTCACGTGCAACCCCATTTTAACTGGTTTGACCCATAATGCCTAAGCCAATTTCAAACTAAAATTCTCCAAATATGCAACCTTTTCTAACTTGTGGTAATTTTTATGCCTTCAAGACCATCTCCAAAAATTTAGGAAAATTCATTTATACTATTTACATTGCATTGACTAATTTCTAAAATTATTTTCAACCCTATGTTATATAGCAACATCGTGAGTTGCTTACCCATTCACCAATTAATATTGATTTTTACTATTTATGTTTAATTGAAAAAGCATGTTCATATTTCACCAAAACAATTAAGCATGATACCAATGATGTTTATGATGCTTAATGATATGATTAAGTCATTTGGGCTGTTACATGCTTAATCATCTTGAATTTTCACTTTTTGCACTTTGATAGCTTGGATGTTTTCTCGAGTATATATAAGGTTCTTTAAACTCTAGCATCTTCAAATGACTGAGTGAAGGGGTATTTATAGCCTTAACCCTGCGAACTAACCGTTGCCTCTAATAGCTCAAATTCTCTATATACGTCGGATATTCTGATGTAGACAGATTGTACTCACCAGAACATCCGGCATGTATATCTTCCAAAAACTTGCCCCACTCAAAACCAATGTGAACACCAGATGCTACGGCGTGTTTAACTGAGCCATCATGCACCTTTCTCAGTGTAAAATACTCCGGTGTTGTTTTACTACTTCACTGAACCATCCGACGTGTTAAACTATACCAAACCGGACTTTAACATCTTCACTGTAACAAATACTCTGACATATACTCCAATGTGCACGCTTCAATCGTCGAACCTTCTGGCGTGTAGTCCTTCAGCCTTCTAGTGTTGCAATCCTCTCTGCAATAATTACTCTGGCATGCATACTACCGATCGTCGAACCTTTCAACGTAGTCATTTTTCTTAGAACCTCTCTAATTCAATCAAATTTTATCTCAGTTGTCATAACTTAATGTATTACAACCATAAGACCTATTAATATATATTCTTGACAAATATGTTAATCGTATTGATTATATTATTATTAATCACTAAAATTATAATTATAACCTAACAAGACTACTTTCACTACACTGTTTGTATCGCCACGTGCCACGTCGACCGTTAGCATACCGTGTTAGGCCAAGCCAGACGTACCGAGTGCTTAGCCACACCGTGCCTAGCGAGGTCATCTGTGCCACACGAGCCGCTGTCGTGCCAGGCCAGGCCAGGCCATACCGACCCATGCTGTTCCCGGGTCAGCCTGTATCAACCGAGACGTGTTATGGTCGAGGCGTGCTGCGCTGGCTCGGCATGCTGCATGCACGGCTTGTCACACCTTGCTGTGCCCGTGCCATAACTAGACCATGCTTACAGTGACGGCCTCGGATAGGCCTAATAGGCAGAGTCCATTTGAACTGGTTCGGGTACATCCATGTTTGGATGCTACAAGGTTAGTGTGTGCTGTAAGAGCATCTCCAAAAGAGACGCTATCGCGCCCTCTATCGTCAAAATGGCGTCCACAGCGCAAAAAACATGCTCCAACAAACACGCTATTGCTCACGCTATTTTGCCGGCCACGCTATCCTCTCGCTCCCGCACGCTAGATCTAGCGGGTTTCTTCCCGCACGTCATCCTCCAACCGTCGCTCGGCCGCGCGCTTCCCGCCACCATCCGGACGCCCGTCTATCTCCCCGCAGACCATGTGGACGATGCACTGGGGGGCATACCCGGCGATCCAGAAGCGGAGCGGCATGGAGGGGCTCTCGTTGAGGCTGAGCACGAGCACGACGGCGGAAACGAGGATGAAGATGAGGTTCAGAGAAGGTCAAGGGCCAGCACGGGGCAGGAGTAGGCCCAGCCGGCCTGCCGCTCCTCCAGCTGCTCCGCCGCGGCCTCCCGCACCAGCAGCGACGGCTCCCGCATCGTCCAGGTCGGCCGGCACCCGCTCCTCCGTAGCAGCCGCGCTGCACCCCTGAGCGACGGAGAAGAGGAAGTGAGGTAGCACTGTGCGTCCGTTTGACGGCCGCTCCGGCAGGGCGGATTAAAGGTGGATGCGTATTGTGTGAGGAAGAGAGAACGGGAAAGAGAGCTCACAGAGAGAAGGGGAAAGAGTTGTGCGGCTGATTAAAAAAAGGAGGTGGAGGTGTGGAGGCTCAATTCCAAGGTGGTGTACTGGATTTTAGACCGCTGTACTTCATAGCTTTTATTGAGTGGTTTGCCGAGTCCGTTGTAGCATTGATCTTGGTTATCATATTTGTTATGTTTGCATTGGTAGTTCCAGGATCTCATTTGTTCATGGTGGTATTTAGTTTCCATGCTTGTGGTTGGTCTCTAATTTTGAACAACTCATCTTCGTAGTGAGCCAGTGACATCTCCTGATGATTCTGAACTTGTAATGGCATGTAAAGTATCCACTTTTCTTCTGAATAAAATGCAAAGAGAGAGAGATAGCCGTTGGAAATATAGCCGTTAGAAAAATATCTATTGAATAAATAGCTGTTAGAAATATAGCCGTTGGAAAAATATCCGTTAGAAATATAGCCATTGAAAAAATAGCCGTTGAAAAAATAACCGTTAGAAAAATAGCCGTTGAAAAAATAGTTGTTACAAAAATATAGTCGTTACGAATATATTGTTAGTTATAGAATACTATTAAAAAATAAAAGAGAGAATATAGAGGGTGAAATATGGATGTGCTGTTGGAGTGGTGGAGTAATATGGATGGAGAATCTTTATAGATGGCAATCCATATAAAGATATAGAGGGTGAAATATAGATGTACTGTTGGAGATGCTCTAAGTATACAGCAAAGAGTTTTGTGTTGATTAAACAATAACGCTGAACAGTTAGGCTGATCAAAGAATGCAGCGCAGGAAGTGCTCAAGTACCTTGAGAAATCTGCTATCTCAGCAGTGTATTACAATCATATATGATCCCAGCTCTTCATGCGAATCTTTTAGCGTAGACAAGAACCAATGCACAATTAGGCAGCTCGCACACGGATTTTCGCTGAGATATAATAACACTAACAATAGTTGTTCATGACACAGCTAGATAATTTTACAAAACATACAATCATATCAAACCACAGAGCTGCTACTTACAACCTGTAGAGCAGCAGGAGCAACACCTAGGAAACAAGGCAAGAACAATGGACACTGACCGGCCGGAGTCACTGACCGGTGACAGGCCGACCACAGGAGACGCCGGACATAAAAACGCCGGCTTCCCATTGGTTCTCCAGAGACCCAGAGAACCAAACCTAACATCGATGTAGAGCAAGAACAGTAAGACAAATAATTCTACACAAACTAACAAGATTAGAGCTAAGGATCCACTAGTGCCCGCGCATGATGTCTAAAATCCCATCTGCGCGTGCCTCTGTAGCAGTAGTTGAAAGAAGTGGTTAATTGGTGGCGAGGAGGGAGTCCCAGTCGATCTCGTAGGACGGGTACTTCGTGAGGGCGAACCCGGCGTCCCAAGGCGCCTCGCTGAAGTCCAGCTGCTGCATCTCCGGCACCGTCGTTGCCTCGGGGGAGGGCGATGGGGACGGCGAAGACTCGGCGGACTCCAGGCAGGACGACGCATCGTCGGTGGTCGGCGAGGAGTAGTTGCTGGTGGGGGCGGAAGTGGAGGTGGAGGTGGAGGCGGACTTCTTGGGCGCTTTCTTGGAGGCAGCGATGTTCTGGCAGAGCGCCTGGAGCTTGGCGTCGACAGAGGCGTGGAGCGGGCCGCGGGAGGCGGCGTTGTCGGGGAAGTTGAGCCGCGCCGCGTCGCCGCGGAGGCGGTAGGCGGCCTGGTCGTAGGCGAGCGCCGCCTCCTCGGCGGTATCGAAAGTGCCGAGCCAGAGGCGGGTGCGGTTGCGCGGGAGGCGGATCTCCGCCACCCACTTGCCCCAGTGCCGCTGCCGCACGCCGCGGTACAGCTTCTGCGGCCGCGGCGGGGTGGGCGCCGCAGCCGCAGCAGACGCCGCCTTCATGGGCTGGGCCCGCGGGCCCAGGACGGACTGCGCCTGGCGCTGCAGGTGGAGGCGGGCTTGGATGTACTGCATCTGGGCCGGACTCAGCTGGCCCGCCCCTGCCTCAGCCGGGGCCTGGACTCCGGCGTACGGGTACCAGCGGTAAGCGGCGGCGGCGGCGGCGGCGGCGGCGGCGGCGGAGTGGGGGAAAGAGAAAGGCGAAGTGGGACTGAGTTGTTGGAAAGGACTGGAAGGAGCAGAGGCATCCCGGATAAAAGGCTCGAGTGCTCTCATCAGCTCTTCCCCGGACAGATCTATAGCTGCAGCCATGGAACCTACTCACAAAGATCTAAACAAACTCTTTTTTTTTTTGGGATTTTTCTAGCAAAAGAAGAACAAATCAAGAAACTGGCAGAGGCCCACAGCCACAGTAAAAACAGGTGGCTCTGGTAGATCTGCACAAGAACAGCAGCAACAAGCGCAAGGGAGGTGTGGAAAAAGAACCCCTCTTGCCTACCTAGCTCGCTAGCTACACTAAAACAGAAGACGGAGCAGATCTGAAGCCCGGGATCTAAAAGGCCCTGGGTCTCTCGCTCTCTGCTCTGCTCTAGGAAGACACAGAAATCAAGAAAAAGAGATGAGACTAGGAGGAGAGGAGCGTCGGGTCGAGAGAACTTTACCTGCGGCGCGCGAGAACTCGCTCAGATCTATGGCTTACCCTCGCTCAAGCTCACGGGAAGGTGGTGGTTGGTGGCGTCGGGGCGGTGTGGCTATGATGGCTGTGGATGGCTGGATGGGTGACTGAATGGGAAAGGGGGCGGGGAGGAAGAAAGGCGGCCAAGGAGCTCTCTTATAGGCGGCCGAGCGAAAACCGCCGGCCATTTCCAACGGCGCATTAATTTGGAGCGGTGATTTCCGATTAGGGATTACTTCGCTCTTACTCCTCCGCTAATCTCTTTTCAGGAGCGTGTCAGTGATGATGGCAGGGCCAGCCGAGGCACTGCCATGTGGGGCACCGAGCGATGGTCCCACACGGTTTCATTATTGCACGGGCATTGATGATGCATCGGATCGGATGCGATGGAGCTACCACCGGTTGCGCTGTTGCGATCCGCGCGCTCAGCCAATGGCATGGTGCCAGGTGTATGGTCTACTGACACGTATGATCACGCGCGACCGGCTGGGGCCGGTGGGGGAATACGTGGCCGGGCGCTGCTGGGTGCCGTGGTGCTCGGTGTTCGACGGGCATCAGTCTTGGAGCTGCCGCGAATGTGCCACTAGAGCATCATCAGCAAGTTTCGTGCAGCGTACTGTTTCCCTTGGAGCCGAGGGCATCTCTAAAGAACTCTTCTATGCCACTCTCCGCCCCATTCTCCATCCATTTTTTCAAAAAAATAGCTTATAGTAGATCCTTTATCCGGCACACTACTCTAACGACACGTTATTCACGTCCTTAGACACTCCAGATTTGGCATCTCTTTCATCATGCTATCCTTCAACTGCCGCTCATCCATGTACGCTCCCATCATCATCTGGCCATATGCCAGCCAGTATAGTGGTCGAGGACGCATAAAAACACATACACATACAATCGAACACAGAACACATGAACAGCCAAAGCACCTCAACGTTATCAACACGACGGCTAGCCAGAGCGTCTCAATAGCAGATCAACGGCACATGGCTGGGCATATGCACAGCGACAATGCACATGATGGAGGAGGCACAAACTAGCACAACAACGGCACATGACTCAATGTTCGTAACACGGCAACGGCACTCACCGGCGGGGGCCGAAGGCCAGCCGCGTGGCGCCACATTGGCCCTCAACAGTAGAGGCTTAGGGTTTGCCGATCTATGCATACCAATCTTCATGAGCGGTAGCACGATGGTGATCGACTTCATGAGCAGCAGCAAGGGCTCCACCCTCTTATCTTTCTCTGCCCTCCCTGTATAGATCGAATCCGGGATGTGTTATATAGGGCGTGGCTCAAGTCTCGGTTAAGAGATTAACTTGATTTTATTGGGATTTGAGGAGAAATCGGTTGGGATTCCGTTTTGCATGGATTCGACTTGATTTGCTTTGAGATAGGGAGGGAGAGCACTTGGCTTTGGAGATAAGGCACAGGTGCTGCTCGATCGGGAGGCACAGCCGAACTCATGCGGTTAGGGAAAGAAGAAGAATGGGGTTGCCAGCCTAGGCTAGATGAGCTTTTCCGTGCTCACTTGTGCAAAAGGTAGAGGAGAAAAAGAAAAGGATGTGGGCCGACAGAGAAAGTAAACCTAGCTGCTCTTTCCTTCTCTCTTTTTTTTATTTTCTTTTCTTCTCCTTTTATATCGATATATATGTGTATGTGTATCACACAAATATCGTCATATAATATAGTCGTTACAAATGTAGCCCTTATAAATATATAGTTAGTTATAAGAAATTACTAAAATATAGAAGAGTGAAATATAGAGGGTAAAGTATGGATAATTTATTGGAGTGGGAAGAGATATATATGGAAAATCTTTTTAGATGATATTCTATATAGATATATGAAATGTGATATTTAGCTAGTCTGTTAGAGATGCTCTAAAAGTTACTCACCAGTTTTCTTGTCTACTGTAATTCTGTGAACGGTGATTTTCCTTAATTCATATATCGTCCTTTTTGCGAATTTTCATCGGGTTTTTAAAAAACACAAGTCTGTTGCGTAGTTGTGTCGTGCCACTGAGTGTTAGCAAAACTGAACATGCTCATGCGGTTTTGCTCATATCTTTTCCCCGGTTTGCATCGGCGCGCGTTCATCATCCCTTGCGCGTGTTCGGCTGCTGGAGTGGCATGCAACAGGCATCATGATTCATGGGCCTCACGGCCATCGCTTGGTTCCGCGTCGCGCTCATCTCACCACACACACTTCTCGTGTTGCACGACGCCGTCGTCGTCGTCCTACGTGACGCCATAACCTCCTGCTCGCTGTTACAGTCACGCCCGGTGGCCTGTACTGTGTGCCGATCGACGTGTTGCGGCTTTGCAGCGTCACGAATTTCGTCCCAGGTTTCAGAAGCGCGTGTGCTCGTGAGACGATCACGAACGGTAATGAGATACTCTGGCAAACGGGATTTGCCAGTTACATAACGGTTAGAAGCGTATATTTTTTTAAAACTGATCGGTTGTTCGATTCATGATAAGTACAAGGTATACGTGATCAGTCTCCCTGCACTATCATATAAACCTGCGACTAGTCTCACTGTCGTAGAGTCAGATCTGACACAACCTGTCCAATCGTATTTAATGACATTCACTTAAGTATTTTTCTTCTTCAGACGCCAACTCTATTGGACAAAGTTATGGATGGCGTAAAAGGGCATTGTCCCATTTCGTAGCATTAAATGCTACGGAATAAGACTTTTTGCAGGTCGATGCGGCGCCGCACGACAGACGAGATGTTGTCAGCAGACCGATCAAGCAAGTGGTCGGGGACAATCTTTCGTAATAATGGCTTGAGTTAGATATTAGGATAAGCAGGGTCTTCTGTTTAGATTCATACGTAAGTTTTCTTCCTCTCTACTATATAAAGGGATGAGGACCCCGTTTATAAAGGAGAGAAAGATCAAGTCCGGTAATCAGCTAGAACTATCTAGTAACCAATTGAGATCTTCCATAACACAACACACAGGACGTAGGGCTATTATCCTCCGGGAGTCATAAACCTGTATAACTCCTGTGTCTCTAAGTCCATTATACAAGCACACATCAATTCTTAAAACGTCGTTCACACACCCGCTGTCTAGCATACCCTAAAATTATTATCAGAGACTAACCCTCGACATTTTGCGTGCTAGGTAGGGGCACATTTTTTGTCGTTTCATCAAGTTTGAAAAGCTTGATCAGGTTACCCATGACCGGATCCACGGCAACGACTGAGTCCCGTTCCGAGAACCCTGGCTGCCGCAAGGTATTCAACATGGGGTACCACCCAGATGAGCCCGGTGTGCTCCAGACATGAGACACTGAGACAGAATTTGGAAGCTCCGAGAAACGTGAGGTCTGCATGGCGGACCATGCATCAGGAGGCGCTGGATGCCCTCACGTCCCAAGCACTGGTGGCGAACCCCTGGCTATATGTGCAGAGGGAAACCAGTTCAGCGTCGGACAGACAGGTTCATCGATACAGCCCCCATATCCTCAACTCCGTCCCGATGAGCCCCTGCACAGGGCACAGTCTACAGTGGTGTTATCGCCTAAGCTATCGCACCACCCAAGTGTCAGGGGCTCCTCCCTCGTGACTTATCACCGCTCTGTACCCAGCGTCTCGACTACGAGACCATGATGTTGGTGTAAGACCCTATGAGTGCTCCTTAGCCACCCAGGAGTACTAATATCGGAGGGCTCGCTTGTGGCACCATGGTTGTGTGACCTCGCCCTCCTGGTCGAGACCATCCGACGCTAGATCGTATCAACATGCACCGCGCTCATCGCAAAGGCCAGTGAGAGTCACGGTTGCCAAGGGTCACAGCAGGGTCTGTGGTGGAATAAGTCATGTGCTCCCTTAACCACAGGGGGTTCGTGGACCACCGCCACATTGGGACAATCAACTTTCCAACATATGTGACTTTCTGCACCAACGTGACCTCTGTGGTGTGATCCAGAGCCAAGTGGCCACTAAAGAGCACAAGGATCAGGCTAAACGAGAGCAGGAAGGGGGCAAGCAGACCTACCGCACACCTTCCCCCTACAGGGAGGCATTGGACGGCTTCACCCCGTCACTGGGACCCCGAGACCGCCGGCCTCACTGGTCGTAGGGCTGGATCTGACACAACCTATCTAATCGTATTTATTGACATCCACTCAAGTGTTTTCCTTCCTCTGACGCCAACTCCAGTTGACGAAGTCATGGACGGCGCAGGTCGATGGGGTACAACACGACGAACGAGACATTGTCAGTAGGCCGATCAAGCAAGTGGTCGGGGACGGTCCTCTGTAATGATGACTTAGCATGAGCATGATCTTCTATTTGGACCCACACGTAAGTTCTACCCCTCCCTACTATATAAAGAGATGATGACCCCGTTTGTAAAGGAGAGAAAGATCAAGTCTGACAGCCGATTAGAACTACCTCTATAACTAATTGAGATCCTTCATAACACAACACATAAGACATATAACACAATACACAAGACATATGGCTATTATCCTCTAGAAGACCTAAACCTGTATAACTTATTGCGTCACTGAATCTATCGTACGAGCATATATTGATTCTTAAAATACTGTTCACGCACCCGCTGTCTAACAAATATCGAAATCATTATCAGAAACCAACCCTTAACAACGTGTGAAAGAAGAACTAGTGCTTTTAGCAGTAGTTAAGCAAAGCTTTCCCCGTCACCATACCGGAACAAATAGGTTGGCGACTTTTTGGATGGTTGAGCAGGTCACTACCGGATTTCGTGACTTTGCCGTGTGCCCAGCGCACACGGCGAAGGCTTAAAAACACTCGGCAAATGGTTTGCCGAGTGTAACACTCGGCAAACAGCAGTCGGCGTACAACGTGCCGGCAAACAATTGTTTGCCGAGTGTTTTCTATCGCGCACTCGGCAAACTATTTTGCCGAGAGTGAAATCCGACACTCGGCAAAAAAAAGCGTCTAAACGGTAGCAGGGCCGTAACGGCCGGTTTGCCGAGTGTCGAGGGAATACACTCGGCAAAAAGTGGAGGGTTTGCCGAGTGCCCTTAAAATACACTCGGCAAACCATTAAAAAAAGAGAAAAAAAAAGCCACCACAGGAGCAATCTTATCACTGCAATAGTACATTCAGCATTCGCTTCATCATCGCTGGAAGGGAAAAAGAACATAAGCAATGCGTGCTCTTGTTAGATCAAGATAGACGATAATTTGCTAGGACTGCAGTGCTGGACAGAATTTAATTGTACTCTGAACAAACTTAACACCAACGCAAATTAAAATCATATTTGAATCCATGGTGCAAAGTCACAATTTGTCACAGTACGGCTTTTCCACGAACTCTGAGACCTGGTAGTTACATCACCTAAATGCAGAGCCGCTCTGCACCAACCCGTACAGCCTAAGATCTGAACTCTGATAGCTCAAAACTCATTAACATTCAGCAAAAGCGGCTATTGCAATTCATGGATGAACCGGTTTCATGAAAAGCACAACTACAAGTGAAGCTTGACTGGTCCACTACAGACACAGGTTTATTGAAAGAAATCTGAATAGGTTAACTAATAAAACATTAAATTTCAATGCTCTGTTCCTTTTAGCATAGCATGAAACTGGTCTAACAGCCTTCTAAAAGGACCAGAACTGAACATGTAAAAGGGACTATTCATGGTTCTCACACTCTAAATCTTATCAGGTGATCATTACTTGCGAATTGAAAATTAAGACAAATTTCGGATAAGCATATGAAAATCAACAGCACTAGCCTACATCAGATGGACAAAACCAAACTAGCAGAATACAGAAGGTCAAATAGAGACCAAATCATTCAGTTTTGCTCAACAGCAATATCCACATCAACATTACCTAACATTCAAAAATGAACAAAGACACCAGCAGAAACATGATTCAGTTAACGACAAGTCACAAGTAGTCAGGTGCGCGACAGTACACCACATTATGAGTGACGAGATGGGGATATGAGCTGGCTTGGACCAGGTGTTCTTCTAAGCTTGCGGAGCAAAGTTCACTGGCACAGAAAAACAAACACTTCAGATATGAGGGAGAAGATTCACCTGCTAAGAGGGGCAGCGGCGCAGCACAGGACCTTCTTCAAGACATTCAACCAACACACAAAGCTAGAACATGGATTGGAGGGGGTGGCGCAGCAGTAGGTGGAGCGCGAAGCTGGCAGCCAGGATGTAGGCGCTGGTGCTCTGCGCCTGCAGGTACTTCTGGATGTGGAAGTTGACGGCGTACGCGAAGATCTGCGGGATGAGTCCGTAGGCGAACTCATGGTCGCTGGTGCCCTGCACCTGCAACTGAGTACTGCCCTGGAGCCCCGCGAGAAAAAACTATCAAATGCCCTGCTCCGACTTGAACTGCGCCCCCCCCCCCCCCCCATGAGGGAAAACTGTCCCCGTCCCTACCCCGTAAGGATCCCCGCCTCCACAGGAGAAATTGCTCAACAAGCAAAAAGTCACATTTTAATGCAGTTGATCAGCTACATGGTACTTAGGTGACAATAGATGTTCATTCATCAAATTGAAGGAACTTCTGGGCAAAACTTGACAGGGGTAAAACATGTTTGTGCTAATCTAGGCCTTGATAGCATACTTCCTCATGGGGAAATACTTCTCACGCTTCTTCTCCCTCTCAGTCTTCAAGGAGAGCTGTGCAATGAAAACAACGCAAGTAAACAAACAGAAAGGGCCAACATAGTTTAAAGCCAGAAGATAGACTACTGCAGTTAGTGAAGAATGCAGATACATAGGTGAGGATTTCATCTCAAAGGAAAACAGGACCTAATGTCTAAGCAACCAAGTAGTTAGTTAAGTGGAGCACTGAACAACGTCTAGAAAACTAGCACGGATATGTAAAGCCCAAAGAATAATCGAAGACCTAAAATAGCTGTGGTGACTAGCATTTACTAACAGTAACTTTGGATCGCTTCTCAAGATGTTTCTTACAGTGGCCAAAAAGAATCATAAACACAACAAGACGTATACAACAAACAAATAGCAAGAAGACATACCATGACATGCAACCCGCACAATACAACTAAGACCTACTTTGACTATATCCAATTACAAAAACCGGAAGAAAAAAGCTGTCCTCAAGTTTGTATTTATTCACTAGGAACAGATTTGAACACCTCAAAGACATTAGACAAGAACCACAGCTCACTCAAACCATCAGGCCATTTGTGAATATTATGTTCTTGTAGGAGTACTACTAATTCAACCAGTACTATTTTCTCCAGCTCACTCAAAACCTCAAGCCATTTATGAATCCAATATTCTTGTAGGAGTAGTACTAATTAAATCAATTGTGTTTTCTCCTCGCTTGTGCCACCAAACATCTCTATTCATTTCTGCCTTTGGATTGGAGCTGAACAATATAGACTGCTTAATATTGCATTCAGTCAAACGAAGTAAATACTCAAGCCACCTAGCAATTTCACTGGCAATTAAACACACAACACACTGACACTACGCCAAGTTGAACCCAAACACAGAATCACTTTCCAAACAATAAAGTCGGCGACGTCGCAAGCCAATTAGCAAACAGCAGAAGAAACGAATTAAACAAATCACTTGCAAACAACTATTGAATAAGCCACACATACATCTTAAATGACACTGCAACCATCCATAACAATTTTTGAAGTATACCCATCTTTTCTACTAATACATAAAAATGGCATTTTGGACAAGTACATTTGACCCACATTTACATGACGCACATCAATTTCACTGAACACATCTAACATTAATAACTAGGGTTACCACACAACATTAAAACCTCCGTCAAATCGTAAGTTTCAACAAGGTAACAACACAATACGTGTAGGCGTTGTAGGAAGGGAGAGAAGAGCATGGCGTACATACCTGGTGCTTGGTGAGGCGCCTGCGGATGGCGCGGGTCTTCTTGGGGCGGAGGTCGAGCGGAAGCAGCTTGTTCTTGTACGCCTCCCGCAGCGCCGCCTTCTGCTTCTGCGAGATCACGGTGAGCACGCGCGCGACGGATGTGCGCACCACCTTGCTGCAAAGAAGAAGCCACGGATCCACACCTCGGTTTCAGTCCGCCGCGAGCGCAAGGAGATGGAGAACAAGATACATAGTTTAGAAGCGAGGGCGGGGGGGGGGGGGGAGTGGAGCAAGCAAATCACATCTTGGAGAGCTTGTTGGGGGCACGACCGCGCCCGCCGCTGCCCGCCCGAGCTTGGCATGTGAGGGGCGGCGGCCGACTGTGTAGGGGTCGTGAGCTCCAGTGGGCAAGAGCGACGGCGCCGGCGTCGAGGATGTGGTGCAGCCCAGCGGAGGTAGAAGGGTCCGGCGGTGGCGGAGGTGCAGACGGGCGGCCTGCCGGCGGCGGCCAGTGCGGCTACAGCGGGCGGCAGGGACGGCGGAGCCGGGCGGCAGGCCTCGAGTGTGGGACGGGCCGGCGCCGTGGTGGAGCATGGTCGTGCGGAGGAGGAGACGCGACGGCGGCGGGCTCCGGATTGGCGGCAGCGGGCTCCGGTTTGGCGGCGGGGGACTAGGGATTGGGGAGGGGCGGTCGGGCGCGGGATGCGTGGGGAATTTTGGAGTGGGGATGTGTTTTGCCTGTGCGAGGGAAAAGTTTAGCGCGAGAGTGTTTCGCCGCGCGCGCCGCTGAAAACACCCTGTTTGCCGAGTGTCAAATAGAGGACACTCGGCAAACAACTGATTTTTTTTTAAATTAAAAACCCACCCAGATGTTTCAAATTTCTTTTCATTTCTTGGGTAAGACCTAAAAATAGACTCAACAACATGAATAAGATTTTTCTACCCATTTTTTCCTATTATTTCATGCACTTGCAGTACAAATTTGACTTATATCCATTAAAAGCCTAGAAATGCACTTAATAAATTAAAAATAGCAAACGAACCTAGAAAAATGCCAAATTTTAACATCGAATATGCTATATTGTATGTTGAGTTTAAAAAAAGTTTCAAAGTCAAACGACGATTCAACCGTCACTTCGGCTTCAAACTTGATCCGTTCCCTCTCGAAACCACGATTTTTCCTCGGAGATGCTTCGGTTTCTAAGCATCATACGTGACAACTTTTGCGAAACCTTCTCAAATTTTTACCACAGCCTCTACGTATCATATCATGACACATGGCAAGTCTCATGTTTTTCAGACTTCGTTTGCTTTTTTTAGAATTAAAAAACCAATAAGCTACATGTTGGTGGTCGAGTGTTGCCACCCAGATATTTCAAATTTCTTTTCATTTCTTGGGTAAGGCCTAAAAATAGACTCAACAATATGAATATGATTTTTCTACCTATTGTTTTCCATTATTTCATGCACTTGCAGTACAAATTTGACTTATATCCATTAAAAGCCTAGAAATGCACTTAATGAATTAAAAATAGGAAACGGAACCAGAAAAATACCAAATTTTAACATGGAATATGCTATGTTGTATGATGAGTTTAGAAAAAGTTTTAAGGTCAAACGACGATTCAACCGTCACTTCGGCTTCAAACCTGATCCGTTCCCTCTCGAAACCACGATCCTTCCTTGGAGATGCTTCGGTTTCTAAGCATCGTACGTGATAACTTTTGCAAAACCTTCTCAAATTTTTACCATAGCCTCTACGTATCATATCATGACACCATGGCAAGTCTCATGTTTTTCGGACTTCGTTTGCTTTTTTTAGAATTAAAAAACCAATAAGCTACATGTTGGTGGTCAAGTGTTGCCACCCAGATGTTTCAAATTTCTTTTCATTTCTTGGATAAGACCTAAAAATAGACTCAAAAACATGAATATGATTTTTCTACCCATTTTTTTTCCATTATTTCATGCACTTGCAGTACAAATTTGACTTATATCCATTAAAAGCCTAGAAATACACTTAATGAATTAAAAATAGCAAACGGACTCAGAAAAATACCAAATTTTAACATGGAAAGAGAGGGGGAAAGAAAAGAAAAGAGAACAAAAGAAAATAAAGAAAATAAAAGAGAAAAACAAATTAAAACATTTTCGTGTTCTAAAATAATGAAATAAGAAATTTTTGCCGAGTGTCCGTTAGACGACACTCGGTAAAGGAGGGACGCGCCGTCAGATTCCGTCCGAAGGGACACATGGCGCGGTGTTTGCCGAGTGCCCGACTTTGCCGAGTGTGTTTTCTCGAGTTTACCGAGTGTTTTTTTTTGTCGAGTGCTTTTCACTGGGTTTGCCGAGTGTCTACTTGTTTGCCGAGTGTTTTCGTTCGGCACTCGGCGTATTGGATGGTTTGCCGAGTGCGCGAGAAAATGCACTCGGCAAATATACAAACACTCGGCAAACTAGCGGTTTCCGGTAGTGGGTGAGGCTGATCGTAAACTAGGGCTCGAAATCTTTATTGAGCTGTAAGAAAATCCCCGGCCATGTGCAGCTCATCCATCTTGGTACCTCCCAAAACGCAGGTGAGTTGACCAACCCTCTAGATCAGCAACGAGCAGCTTGTCTTGAGCCCGAAAAGAAGCAGAAAACAGGTGTAAGCGAGCTGTAACTAGCATCAGATCAAGGGCTCTCATAATAAAGAACTGCCTCACGCACAATTGCGCAGTTCTTGTTCTCACCGCACAGAATGCAAGGACGTTGACCAAACCCCTCTAGATCTACACCGGGCAACAACTTGACCACCGAAAGAGGCAGAATCAGGTGCAGGTTATTAGCTGGAAGTAATATAAAATCTAGCTCTGACCTTCACGATTAAAACGAACTTGTTTGTTTAAGGAAGTGACTAGAGCAAAACAAACTGACGCAAATAATTAGTAATGGTAACAGAATTACAGTAGTATTAGCATGGAGCCCACATGGTGGCTGCTGCACCGGTGGTCTGGGTCTCGAGCCAGGAGTTAGTTGTGGGCAGCAGCAAAGCGGTCAGCTGTGTGCACGCGCCTTCAATGAGCGGCGGTTGCTGCCCGTTGTTGCCTCGTCAGTTTGGGGTCCAGTCCCGTACTCTGAGCGTCTCGGTCTCGGCGGAGACTTGGAGCTGCTCGCAACCCATGCACGGCCATGTGCGCTCGTCCGAGGCCACATGCGCGCTGCTCCCTCCTCCACGCCCCCTCGCCGTTGGGCTCGCCATGTGACGCTGCTGCCGCGCGCGTCCTGGTGATCGGTGAAACCATTCGTGAGTTCGTGATTGCTCGTGGGGTTTCGCGGTTCTTTTTGTGCGTTATCGTGCGAACCTGCGTGCGGGGGTGTGCGGTTCGAGGCCGTAGCGCCGTGCGTGCCGCCGAGCTCGTGCCATCGCCTAGTTTCCTTGGATGGTTGACGTTAGGCTACTAACAATGCTGGTTAGCTACATATTAATTAGGTGCCTATTTAAAAAAGATGAAATCACTTAAGAAGAAATCAGCTTTTTGAACAATCTTAAATGACTGCAAGATAAGAAATTGTCTTGTAAGTCATAAAAAACTAACAACACACATAAATACATTAGAAGTTTATTTTTTAACAGTAATTTCTTATTATATCTTTCCTCTTAGACATCACTTAAGAAACAAGATATTGAGAGTTGGCTTAATTTACCCTTTGCTTTCGTAGGTTAAGTTTGTCGCATACTCCAGTATCATACTTAACGTTAATACTATGTCGGCATGAGAGTGAGTTCATTAATTATTGTAAACTTTTGTGTTGATCCGAGCCGTCATGACTATGTTAATTCATCGCATCTGTGATATCTTTTCTTTGCGACTACCATTGCATCAGTTAAAGCGTCTACAGCACTTAAGCTAGTTGCTAAATATTACCTTCATTTTAAAAAATAGGGTGCCATTTGTCCCCACACGGTCTTCAAAACTAAAGTTTGATTATGAATTTCTCTTATATTATATTATTTGTAGCAACAAAATTATAGTCACAAGAAAGTATTTCTAAATATGAATCTAATGGTATCATTTTTTATCACAAAACTTATGTGTCGCTAGACTAATTATTAGTAAAAAAATTTAAAGTTTGAATCTTGAATTCCGTGCATTCCTTATAAAAAGAAATGTAGGGAGTATTATTATATTCACATCAACTGTAGACAATGTAATAGCTAACCTCTCCTATGGTTGATTCACAACACAATAAATTTTTAATTAGTCCACCCACACATGTTTCTCTCTCAACAAATCACCATGTATGTCTTGTTTTTAATGCCTCATGCGTTAAAATCTATCTACAAATTAAGAGCTAGCTTTTCTCTCCCTTCTTCGCCCCTCTTTCCCTGCTAGACAAAAATATGATGTAGACAACTTTATAATAGCTTATATGTATTGTTAGAGACGTTTTTATGTTACTCACTGTGCCCACTAGACTGGCTATGAAGTTAAGTTGTGATGAGAGGGGGGGGGGGGAGCACGATGTTCTGTGAGCCGAGACCCTGATTTAGAACGAGATGGCTCAATGCATGCATGGGTCTGAGACGACAAGAACACAACTGTGTTTGTGTTCGGTCTCTACTCTACGTGGGAACATTTCTATGGTCCCTTCAAGTTTGATATGACTCCCATTGTCACCATAGTTGTTGCCTTCTAAAATGGGTTCCTCTTGGTTCACATTTTCTCGGTCATGTCGGTGCTAGTTGCATTGCATCATGTTGATGTATAACTTTGAAACAATTACAAATAGATAAGTCATTGAGCTCACCTATCGCTATAAAATAGTACCTCAGATCTAGATCGGCATGTGCACAGTGGCGTATGCAGGACGAAACATCTAGCCATTTAGAAGATGCTCACATATAAGGCAAATGAAGGATAATCTCATGAATCTCATACAAATAACCACTTCTCCAACCTAAGACTTTTAGCAGGTGCCACAAGATGGTGGCCTTGTGCTTGCGCCTTAGCTACACTGGAATTGGATCCGCCCTGCATGCGCATCTCTTGGTGTAGCCCACGGCTAGTGCTTCACTTGATTTGCCACCATCAAGTCTGTTCTACCATCACCTAGCCACTCGGTGCCACCTAGACGCCTTTATTTTTTCTGAATTGGTAAGCTATCCGCTTAGGTGACACCGGTCGGGGAAGAAGCAACGGTGATGGGAGAGAAATGCCGATAGTGAAAAAGAAAGAAAACCAAATGACGACAATAGGGATGAAGAAAGAAAAATGGCCTGAAAGAGTACAATATTTCTCTTTACTCAATAACTATGGACCAACTAAACTAGAGATTTACTTGGGTCAATACGGGAAATTCCTAAACCCTTGTCCTTCATCCTCCAATAGTTGCATGTGCTCCCCTCATCCTTCCACCGTTGGCAACGCTGAGGGCATCAGAAATCCTCCACTATACATACTTCTCTTACCTATATCCCTCTTCTTCTCCCTCCTTATATCCTTCACCTCTCATCCTTGCAATTCCATCATCCGCTAATGCCTCAGGATATTTCAAGATCCCCTTCAGAAACATGTAGTATTTATTTACAATAAAATATTCTGAAAAATGCACCAAAAAAAAAAATTCAAACGCATGAAACTAACAATTTGTTAAAATAAGTGAAATATGCTACCAGTTCGAAAACAAGGTGAAATATGCAACCGAATCCTGAAATACAATATCGGGGCCAGATTTTGGTACATTTTCCACTGCTCAGACACTTTGTTTGGATCTTGAAGTTATGTTACGAACTTATGGTCTGTTTGTTTGGGCTTCTATTTTTGTTTTCTCTGAAAAGCTGTGTTTTTGTCTTTTCTGAAAAACTGTTTTTGATTTTAACGGTTAGATTTTACAATAATTTTTTTGGCTTCTAAGCACACTACTTTTAAAAAAACTATTCTAGCTAGCTTTTCAGCTTCTAATTCATTTTCTTAGAAACAGGCTTCTAACTTCTTTCGAAGCCAGAAACAATCTGAAACAAATAGACCTTAGGAAATATAGCTATTGCGGAACTTGGCAAAAAGTTGTACTCTATGCTCATAGTCGTAGGTAATATTCTCCAATATTACTAATCATTTTCTCTTGAGATGAATATTACTAATCGTTGATTACATAGCTTTTGAGAACATAAGACATTTGCTTCCAGAAAAAGAGAATAGAAGACATTTCCTTTCCAGTTTCCTTTTTTTTAAAGCAGCCAACTTGCTCCTGGCTTTTGGTTGGTTCCGGCGTACGGGCCTACGTCAGCAGCATCCTGGCCTAGCCTAGGCTCAAACAGCCCAGTGGCGTCGATGCATGTGGCCTAGTCCAGGTGGGAACAATTGGTAGAGGAGGGCGCAGTCTCAGCCCACCTTTTGTACGGCTAGTTCCCGAAGGGAGGAGGGGGAGGGCTGCCCACTGCCAGCGGTGGAAACAGCGCACCAACTCAAACGCGGGCATGCGTCGTGGTAAGCAGCCCAGTCCGTGGTTTCCAGGCCGTGGCCGGCTCCCCGCGGTGCTCGTGCCGAGTGCTGTGCGGGCGAGCACGCTCAACGAACTGAACCAAGTTGGAGTGTTGGATGCCGCCATGCGTCCGCAGGCTAATCACGCTGCACGGCTGCACATGTTTGTAGGGGTCTTGTGTACTTGCTGCAACTCTGCAAGCAAGGCCCAGCTTCAGTCACTCTGGTCAATATGTACAGCCTTGTTTACTTCTGGCCAAAACCTGTGAAGCATATGCAAACCTATAGCAGGTAGAATAGGAGCGCAAAAATCTATGCACTTATCAAATGCAGAGCTCATTCAGCCGCCGGAATGCTGCAGAATGGCAGAACATATGCAATGAAGTATCAATACACACAGCATGTAGTTCGCACTCCAGCTGAGCAAGGATATAAGGGTAACTTCGGTGGTTATCTCCAACTGTTATCTCTTATTTCTCTTAGCACATTTTTCAATGGTTATTTTCAACTGTTATCCTTAATTTTTCTCATCACATTCTCAAAAGATTACATTCTTAATTTTCCATACCTCACAATACTTAGATCCATCTCTTATTTTCTCTCTTTAAAAGCTAGTTTCCCAAAATTCCCATCCATATTAACTTCATTTTTACCCCTACTCACTTCTCTTCTCTATATATCATAATAATAAAAGCTAGCTGCTATCTGTAACTACTGAAGTTGCCCTAAAGACTCTAAGCCACATCATGCCACATGACAAGACCGTTTGAACTCAGAACACCTGATTCCAACGCCAGCAGTGTTGCATCTGATCGAAAGGAATATTCAAGCTCAACAAACAGATAAGCATGCAGGCAACCAGGAAAAACATGAACGTCAGAACCTTCACCGGTAAATTTTATAGACATCAACCATTTAGTTACAAAAAAGTGCATCTCACACACATAATTCAACCACTTATAGTTACAAAAATGTGCATCAGACACGTACCCACATATGGGAATGTAAAGTTGGCGGTACACTACTAAATCAGGATAATTTTTTCTCAATCAGCTTCTTTCTTTGTCCTATAAGCTAACCACACCGAAATTCAAAATGATCTGGTATGGTTTCTCATTTCACGTCTCGCGAGCAACGTCAGTTTCTCATTTCACGTTTTCAGACAAGCTGGCCATGGCACCTGAGAACGTCGAGAGTCGATCAAACATTGTTTGTCAGTCTGCAGAATCACCATCTTTGATCCAACTGCGCATTTATAGAAAGCCATATCTAAGCAGTGCCTAGATTTAATTTTTAATGTATTAGAATGTTTTTGATTAATTTCTTAAATAATTTGTATATTTTTATGAACTTTATTCTTTCCTATCCATAATTATTTATATTAATTATGTATAAATTTTGTTTATAGGAGTATCTATTTACCTATTGATATGTCAAATACGTTGATTGTGTTTTGAAAATGAGTTTTGCTCTTCTGGGCGCTGACCTTCCAAACATCCTCGGCTCTTTTGTTGTGGTTTCTTTTGCATGATCAATCTTGGAATATATATACTACTAATTTAGCATGTTGTTCTTTACTTATGCAGTAAAAGTTTTAATCCTTAGAATGGCAATTCTTATTATCTTTGTTGTAGTGTCATCATTGGGTATTTTAAAATGGATGATTCACAATTTTGGATGCACCTTCAAATGTCCCCATTTAATATTGACAATATTGTTACATTCTCAATCCAAACTTTATGGGAATTATATTTCCATATATCATCTAGAAAGTTAAAAATAAAATGTCAAGCTATAAGTTGTCTAAGAACGAGGAAGTTCATTAATCACTAACTTAAAAATTCTTGTTTCTTTTAAGCTATCTTACTGGGGAAAGGATAACACAGCTATATAATGTTTTTAGAGACAAAAACACCTATATGTAATCATAACAAGATAGCATCAATGCAAAGAGCTCTCCAAGTTCATTAAAATACTCTATTAATAATAAGTGGATCCTCCACATAACATTGAGCTCTAAATGAAATTCCAAAAAAAAAAAAAATTATGACGCAATGTGAACATATCACGAAAAACATCTTAAAAGTAAAAATCTAGTGAGTTCACTATGAAGCAATCAAACTGGATGGTATGTATGGTCTTCTTTTGTAGAAGCTTAAAATGTTAGAAGACAATATGCGACACATAACAGTATACATTTTAAAAATGACTGTACAAAATTTTAATATGCATACATATTAGTTGTGCTCTTATGACTCCACTAGCTAATGAACAGATTACAAAAAGTACTGGTAACACCTACTCTCTCTGTAGAGAAATAGTAGACGTATTTCTTTTTGAAAAAGTTAAACTTTGTGTATTTTGACCAATATTTAATCAAATTATAATAATGTCTAGTGTATAAGAATTATACAACTAGGTTCATGATTCAAAATGATTTCACACTATATAGGTTTTATAGCTATAAATGATATATTTTATACGAAAACCTTAGTCAAAATTTAATTTCGAAGCTCGAGCCAGAAAAATACGCCTACTATTTTTGAATGGAGGAAGTACAATATTGTGCACATAAAATAAGATAAATGGTACTAAGGAAAAAAATAATCTCGGTCAGCTACTCAGCTTTGCTACCTTTACAAGCAAAGCCGAGCAAGGAAGTCATCAACTAGGATAGATTTATTTAGGCTAGCCATTCACCCTCTTGTAATAGACTCAGATCAATACAAGATGTTGGGTTATTATCCTAAGTGAGGTCCGAACCTACCTAAAACCCCCTCTGTGTGTTCCTTTGATTCATCTATTTGAAGCATCCCCCATCTATTCTATAAATTTGTAAGATCAACGGTTTACCCATCGTTGACACTGTGTAACTGTAAATACCAAACACATTGCAATTTACATATTGCATTTGAAATCAAAAGATAAACATACCATGTGATGCTATGTTTCTATTTTTGCAACAAATCAACAATGTTGACAGAGCATCTGATGATTTCCCTGATAACAAGAGATTCAAAAAGAAATTAGCAGCAATGTTTAGGCAAAAACAAGTTCAGGAAAATGACAATATCATCATGAAAATATTATCCTCTGTTCTCACCAATTATTTGTGAAGGAATACAAAGTCGAATCTTCCTTGTTTCAATCATTCTTGAGACCCCATGGCACGACTCAGCTGCCTTGATGAATTGATGCTCAATTTCTTCCACTTTGGACAAAAGATCCTTGATACGCCAGTGATGAAACTGGTCGCGTCTTCTTTTCCGCTACATGATTGTTTGGGTACATTTACCTTGTCTACAATGCAAGCTTCATTTTTGTTGTTATCACTAACATTTTTAGAATCCACCCCACCTATAACTTGAGTCTGCACTTCATCAAGGTCTTTCTCCAAGCTCGTGTGATTGGGTAAATGTGTATCAAACATATTAATACTGTTACAATCCGTGTGATGCAAATTTAAATGACTATTGTTCCCATGGACTTCTTTGCATTCAGGTGTGCGCAATTCTTCTTCCATCTCAACAATTTCACTTGAATTTTCAATTGAAGAAGACAAATCCCTTTCATTCGGAGGGCTCCAATTTTGCCACCTTCTAAAGCTAATACATCCGCTGTTCTCGGGGACTATTGTTTCCATGGACTTATTTGCATCCAGGAGTGACCTATTCTCTTCTTTCACCTCAACAATTTCACTTGTGTTTCCAATTGAAGAAGACAGATTATCCCTTCCATTCGGAGGACTCCAATCTTCCAACCTTCTAAACCAAATACCTTTTCTGTTCTCGGGGACATGGGATGGAACATTTGGCATGTCATAAGTTGGATCAAAGTAGTCCCACAAGGGGCACAAATCTGGGGGCGGCGCTAGCGGTGGAAAGAAAGCAGAAATGTGTTGCTCTTTTCGACGAAAGCTGGCCTCACTTGAGTTGACTGTTACTGTCAAGGAATTCTTGCCGCTGACTTCATGTGACTAACATCAGAACTAAGAGGTCCTGGTTGTGTTGGCAAGTTAGCACTGTTTGTACAATTTTCCTGGAGGAGATACCGATGAAAACTTCGTATCTGTTAGTCAGATAATGGTCTACTGCATTTTGTGAACTTCCTGCATAATTCTCCACATACACATCAATATGTTAAGTACAATAGGAAGTGTGATACCTAAATTAATGACGAAACTTACCAATAATGGCAAAACTCGTAATTTATGTGTATGCCACAAGAATTTGTGTGTGTGTGTGTGTGACACTAGCCTCCCAATTGGCATTTGTGTATGTGATGAAAGAGTAACGTTTGATTTGGAGTTGGACTTGTGTTAGGGTTTTAGTGGAAACACACCAAGACAGAGAAGCTAAACACAATATCAACACACAAAACATGATGTGTTTTTTTAAGTGGTTTGACCATTTTGCCTATATTCTCGGAGCATGACTACGGACGCTCTTCCCTATATTTATCTGTTGTTATTGTTACAGTTACACAGTGATGTCTAATATTTATAGGTCTAGAAATAGGATAAGCATGCAGGAAAACTAGGAAAGACATGAACATCAGAACCTTCACTGGTAAATTTTTATAGACATCAACCATTTAGTTACAAAAAGTGCATCTGACACACACATAATTCAACCACTTATAGTTACAAAATGTGCATCAGACACATACCCACATACTGGAATGTACAGTTGGCGGTACCAAATTACGATCATTTTTTCTCAATCAGCTTCTTTCTTTGTCCTATAAGTTAACCACCAAAATTCAAAATGATCTGGTATGGTTTTGTAACTTGCCTCGACCGTCCAATTCTGCATGCCTCGCGAGCAACCTCGGTTTCTCATTTCACGTTTTCAGAACGTCAAGAGCCGATCAAACATTTTTATCAGTCTGCAGAATCACCATCTTTGATGCAATCTCTGATTTCTCATGATCTCCAATTGATTGGCTAGTACTATCATCTGCATGGACATTTTCCTGAGATCTACCTCAAGGTTCTTGATAGAATCACATGATTCTTCAGAAGGAAGCTTCATACCAATCTCCTAAGAGAATAAACATGGGAGAGTTTAACTTCAATTCCTTCATCATGAGTGGTCGTGTGGTGGTACCACACGATTCTGCAGCTAGAAGTGCAGACCACTCACATAGGATTTGTAAGCATCAACCCAGTTGCCCAAACTGGACCAGAGGAAATCCATCTCACTTAATTATAAGGTTCATCAGTGACGGTTTGTACAATTTTCCTGGAGGAGATACCGATGAAAACTTTGTATCTGTTAGTCAAATAATGGTCTGCTGCTTTTGGTGAACTTCCTGCATCATTCTCCACGTGCACATCAACCTGTTAAGTACAATAGGAAGTGTGATACCTAAATTAATGACAAAACTTACCAATAATGACAAAACTTGTAATTTATGTGTGTGTGTGTGTGTGTGTGTGTGTGTGTGTGTGACACTAGCCTCCCAATTGGCATTTGTGTATGTGTTGAAAGAGTAATGTTTGATTCGAAGTTGGATTTGGAAATTGATGAGGATTAAATAATTTATAATAATAACAATATACCAGAGATGCGGTATACCATATAAGTAAGTACCTACGGTACACGTGTCCTTCACTCGATCAACACGGTAGGTTCTAAAAATCTCCATGGCATATAAGGCATGTGTAGGATTTTTGGGTAGCTTATCTTGACCCACACAGAAACTATCCTCGGATAAAGAAATAATCTTCTAGATATTCGTAAGATATGCTACCAAGAAAGGTTACACTCGAGACTACGAGTATGATACGCTCCCCCAACCCAACTATATAAAGTGGGGTAGAGGGAGAGGCAGGGCATCTGGTCTCAAGTCGACAAGAGAAAGCCGAGTCAAGAGGGAAGCAAATTCAACCCTTTGAAATCCATATGCCATACCAGGATCCCTCCGATTGGATTTTCCGTACTAGACACCCGAAGAAAGAGGGAAGCAAATTCAACCCTTTGAAATCCATATGCCATACCAGGATCCCTCCGATTGGATTTTCCGTACTAGACACCCGAAGAACTCACCGAGGTTGTAGTAATAGATCTAGACACACCCCCCGTATTGTAATCCTTTTGTACTTGCATAAGCACGGTGACACATGACGTAGATCTTTTATCATAAGGAAGACCTAAATCTGCATAAATCTTCATGTCTATGCATACAACACGCCAGGACATTTGCGTATCGACTTATGAATCATCGACATAAATTATAGTGGTACTAAATATTCTTACACCTTTTATTGGATAACATGGACCCTAGGCCATCGACTGTTGTGTCTATCCGACTCTCTCACTCTCAACTTGAGTAGATACATAACTCCCTCCTGATTGCTGGGATTCTCTTGCTGTATATCCTGCTGAGTTGTTGAGATGGAGATCCTTATCTCCATGTAAAGCAATCAACTATGAGTATGAAAAATAAATGGAAACACGACATTGTGTGTTCTTCCTATCAAAACTCACGCTCTCCCTCTCTCACTTTTAAATATTTGTGTAATTTAAGTTGATGATGGGTAGTATAAAAATACAATATATGATTGTCCTATATGTATACAGATCTCTAGGGTGTTTGGGAATGAGTAGGCTACACTAGTGCAAAACAAAAATTTCTAGCACGTTCAACCAGGAAACCATACGAGTAGAGGATCAAAGATCTTTACCTCTAGACGCATAGTGGAGCGAAAAAAGAGTTAGAGCAGACCAGTCCAACGTCCTACGCGTCGATGTAGAGGAAGTAGTCGAACTCAACAGGGTTGTCATAGATGATCAACCTCATAGTTGGGATCAAATTTTGGGTTTGGCTTCGTTGTCAGGAGCATTCTAACTACCTAGTCAGGAGGGTTCCGACTAGTCGTGATTGCCTGGTCAGGAGTGATGCTGAGCCGATCAGCGCCGCAATAGCAGTAGCGACTCTACGGTATCCACACGTCCCAGGATGGAGCGTCGAACACCGGTGTGCTAGCACCGCACGTACATCTAGGGTTTTGAGAGGTCAGGTGGAGAGGGCGCGGCTAGGGTTTCGAAGTGGCTCAACTGTGCGCCTCCTTCCCCATGCCTCCCTTTATATAGATCCTATAACTGATGACACATCATATAACAATTCCAACAATATCCCAAGGTGAGTCTATCCAATATCATACTCTCTAACATATGTCTACATTATTGATTTGATATCTCTATATCTATGATCTGTGAAACATGATCATCAATCAATACATGTGCTAGTATGTGAATCATTATTGCCCTACATAATGATACAAGACTAGAGATCATTTAGAATATAATCACAATAAAACAAAGAGCTTCACAAATAAGTTACATACTTGCTAGTTGATGTAAATGATAATTATCCAAAGAACCGAATAACATATTATTCAAAAGTACATAAATATAGACGTGATCCAATCATATCTATGATTGCCTCTACAGCATATTACCAACATAGAGTTTCGTGTATTCTTGGGCATACGTTCATGCCTAGGAAAGGAATCCTTAGACCTATGAAAACTGCTTGTAGGAACCCGAGTATCCCGTAAACAGGGAAGTCTATCTCTAAGGATAATAGAATCCTATTCAGAAAGGAGTCCAGAGGCCACACGGCGATCCCCAAGGCTAGGGACTCTGCGAGGGAGAACAAGCAACAAAAGCCATAAGCCAACAGAAGAAATAAGCGCTCCACGAGCCCCCAAGCCTTCTATACTCATGATCTACATCAACATCTCGCCGAGACTACACGCAAGGAGCCCTAGACTAGGTTTAAATCCCATTTAGGATAGCCAGCCCCCCCTGTAATATGTCTCGAAGATCAATATAAGAACACATGACGTAGGTCTATTATCCTTCGGGAGGTCTGAACCAGTACAAATCTCTGTTTTTTGGCGTACGATTTGGTTGAAGGGAGTATCCCCTACTTTATTCACATATTCATAAGATTGGGGGTTTACTAATCATCGACAGCTGGCGCCGTCTGTGGGAACTACGACAAAAGACGCCGAATCTTCATCACACAATATGTCACCGACTCCACCCAAGTATTCACCAAGAACCCAAGCTTCTCAGACGAGGGGTTCTACAACAACTTTGCCCTCTCGACCGACAAGGATTTGATGGTTGATTAGGTGGATCTAGGGGACAACTTCCTAGTGACGATTCTAGCAATGATGTAAGTCATTTTATGTATCTGTGTGCTAGAGACTACAACATTGAGCTCCAATCGCTCGGTGACCCAGACGATTGCGCAAGTGACGTTTGCCACAAGTCAAGGTCTTCCCCCATGGCTTCCGACAATATGGATTGCCAAACAACCTATTTGGAGGCATCCTCTGATGACAAGTCCATGATGGACATGGACTCCTCCTCTACTAGAGCATATCGTCGAGAAGTCTTCACCATCGGGGACAGAGGTGCTAGTTTATCCAACCTATGTCATTGATCCGGCTACGGGTAACAATCAACCCCCACCGATGACAACAACTCCAATCCAAAACCCTACAGGGAACCTGGATCTTATGTCTTCCAATCATCAGCAAGGAGCCTAGTATTTTAGATCTACGACAGCTCAGAGGCTCCTAATTCTACAGGATGCCCTCTGATAGCCCCCCTACTATAGATCTGAGTACTCCCGAGGGCAAGGGCTGACTCAACTTGATAGATGATCTCACCATGGAAGCTCAGGCTCAGGCCGAGAACTCTCTTCAAGTAGCATCCACAAACAACTCTACCTAGGGGAAGTCCATGCTGGTTCTTCTCATGATGAATCGATTCCTAATGAATGATAATTGATAGTTACCATGTCTAGGCACCCCAGGGTTTCCTACAATTCCCGGGGGCATATCTCTATCTCCAGGAAGGGGATCCCTGGATGAAAGAAAACTACCCGTAGGTACCCCAGGCGTCCTGTAACTGGGAAGGTTTATCTCCAAGAATAGGAAGGAGGAGTCCAGAGGACATACAACACCCCAATATATGTATGGAACCATGGGGCCCTACGAAAGACACGTCCAAAATGAAGAGACAACAAGGCCCAAACAAACCGAATACAAACCAACAAAAGACGATCAATGAAGTCACCGACTAGGTTTAGATCCATCTAGGCTAGCCACATACTCTCTTGTAACATACTCAAATCAATACAAGATAAATATGACGTATGTGTATTATCCCCAGGGAGGACCAAACCTATATAACCTCCTCGGTGTGTTCTCCTGCAATTTGTCTACTCAAAGCATCACTTATTTCTTCAACAAGTACATTAGATCGACGGTTCACAAATTGTAGACACTTGGCACCGTCTGTGGGGATCATGACAATAGGCATTGAAGAATCTACACAGAACATGCTATCAACATCTCCCAAAGCTTTGCCGAAAATCAGTTTTTTGGATGAGGTGTTATACGACAACTTTACCTCTCTTCTCGATGAACCGGTGATTGATCCGGTGGATTTCAGCGATGAAATTTCCGGTGAAGATTCAAGCAATGAGGTAAGTCTACTTATGGATCAATGTGCTAATGATTACGGCATCGAGTTTGAACCACTTGGCTGCCAAGACAATTGTGAATGTCCGATTCACATCAAGTTGGGATCTACCCCCACATCTTCTGACAACATGGATTGTTAAGATACCAATCCGGAGCAATCCGATGAAATATCCATGATGGATCTGTACCCCTCCTCCAATGGATATTACCATCAAGAAGTTTTCGCAATCGAAGACGGGGGTGATAGTCTGGGTAATCATGATGACGATCCTACAAACGAGCAGGCACCTATGACTCTGGGTACGGGTGATGGTCAGTACCATATGAGCACACCACCCCCGATCCTTAATGGAGTCCCGTTATTTCCGTCTCCTGAACATCAACACTGGACTGACTGCTTTAAATCTGTAATTGTTAATAGGATCCTTACTCTACAAGAGGCCCTCATGCACCCTCCGACCAATGATCTAACTACCCCAGCCGGTAAGGACTGGATGAACTTAGTGAACGACTTGACAAAGGAGGTCACCATCTGAATGTACTTAAAGTTGCCTAGAGGGGGGTGAATAGGAGTTTTTGAAAATTAAAACTTAGCAGCGGATTAATCAGAGGCTGGATACTCCGGTGAAGGTCGGATACTCCGGTCTGTCCAGAGTATCCGGTCTAGTCCGGAATATCCGGGTTATACAGGATTTCGAAAACAAATGAATCTAAGCAAGTTTACTAGAGTCTAAGAGATACCACTAGTTCTACTATGAGTAAAATGCTTAAATAACGATAGCTAGCAGTAAGATTCTTACAAATACTAGAATTTGGGAAAAATCCCAAAACTACAACAATTAGTAAAACTTGTACAAATGAGGAGACACGAATTTATCCCAGAGTTCGGCCACCTCACAAAGAAGTGCCTACATTTCTGTTGAGGAGCTCACAAAGAGCCGGGTCTTTTCCAACCCTATTCTCTCCTAGCGACCACAAAGATCAAGCTAGATTTTCTTACTCAAGTCAATGGCGATTACAAACTTCCCGTGGCACTCCATAATTGTTGGGTGCTCTACGGGCGACGCCTTGCCGTCTAGGAGCACGAGGCTCCAAGAGAAAGATTACAAATGTGTGCTTGATGACAAACTCAATGCTCAACAACTCAATTTCTGTTCCAAACATAATCTCTCAAATTTGGCGCAAAACTAGACACTAGAGATGTTTGGAGGGCTCTTGAATGCTCTTAGAAAGTTTTTTCAAAGTGGAGCTCAGCAGCAACAGCAAGCAATAAATGCTAGGGGGTGTGGGGGTATATATAGCTAACCCTAAAAAACTAGCCGTTACTGTTCTGACTCACCTACCCCGGAGTATCCGGTGAACACTGGAGTCTCCGGCCTGAAATCCAAAATGGGATCAGAACAGTGTCAGAACTAGCCGTTACGGTTCTGTTGAACTGTCCAGAGTATCTGGTGAACACTGGAGTCTCCGGGTGGGACTTAGTCACCTCAAAGAAACAATCCGGAGACTTGCCGGACTCTCCGGTCTTTCTAGGTACCGGAGTATCAAGTGAACACCAGAGACTCCGGTCATTTAAATTAAAAGCTTACCGAGGCTCTCTGGCGGAGTCTCACTCGGAGACTCTGGCCAAAAACTTCATCTACCCGGAGTATCCAGTGAACACCGGAGACTCCGATCTTTTTAAATTAAAGGCTTAACAGAGGCTCTCTGCCGGAGACTTTCTCGGAGACTCCGGCCAAAAATCACCAACTACCGGAGTATCCGGTGAGCACCGGAGACTCTGGACAATTAAAATAATTTGGAACCGAGACTCTCTGGCGGAGTCTCTCTCGGAGACTCCGGCCTAAAACACCGAGTACCAGAGTATCCAGTGAACACCAGAGACTCCGGACTCAGGACATTCTGCCTATTTTTCCCGGTGTCCGTGGGTGAATGTGTCTCTCAACTATTGGTTCTAATAGATTACTTTGAGCATTGAGACACCATCAAAGCTAACAAATGCATCCCTCTTAATAGTACGGCTTTCCTAGACTCAATTTCAAAGGTAAAACAAATTAAATCCGATTGAGTACTACAAACCGCTTCTCTTTTCTTTTCGAGGGACGTCAACGTCATGTATCTTCACCAATGAGACTAAAACCTGTGCATAGCTTTAATAAACACATTAGTCCCTTAATCGTTTTATCATCAATAAGCCAAAACCCACTTAGAGGGCCTAGATGCACTTTCACCATCAAGGTCAAAAACTCTCATCTGGACCTAGTCGAGAACAATGCTAATCGTGGCAGACTCAACAATCCCCCGTTGCGAGACACATCAAACTCGAAGAGGTGTAACCCCCGAAACAAAGCTTTCTGGGATGACAATCGGGTGAACAACCATCGTTGAGCCTCGCTGGTAAAAGGTCTTCCAATCAATGACTTGCACGAGGTCATCAACGTCCGACGAAGGCACCCGGGGGCTTCTAAAGAGGTTTCATCTACCCCTCATCGATCTAATCGGGGAACGTCCCAACATCGATCAAATTAGGAACAATCTTCGATATCTATGGGAAAGACTCTCGAGGATGCTAGAATCAAGCAAAGCACCATTAGCGGATGCTTGGCCTTCTCTCCAGATTTACGGAACATAAGCTGACCAACAAGGTTTTGCCCCAAGATGATCAAGAAATACAATGGAAGCACAAATCCCATTGAGTTACAAAGCGGCTGGTGCGACAAAAAGGTAATAGAAAATTACCTCCCTACTACCCTTGAAGGGGCAGCTAGGATATGGTTGACCAATTTACCGCTGGCATGATCTACTCGTGGGAGCATCTTTGCGATGTCTTTTGAGCCAACTTCCAAGGTACATATGTTCGCCCTAGCATGAAAACTATATATTCCATTGCGAGCAGATGGAAGTGAAACCTTGTGCGAGTTTGTACGATGCTTCAGCAATATTTAGAACAACATCCCTAAGGCTAGCGACTATGACATCATGCAAGCATTCATCCAGGGGGTCAAGAGACAGAGATGCATGGAAGATATCATCATTCAGGATCCTAAGACGGTCAAGGAGAAGACTCAGGGCATCAAGCGCCGTCAACCCGGGCTCGAGGGTGACAAGGCAAACACCAAGCGTAAGAAGAATGCCAATGGAGGTAAGGGCAAGACAAATAATTCTGAGAAAGTTTTTACAAATCTGCATGACATCCAGCCCAACAAGCGTCTTGGTTCCTCCCAAGGCAAGGGATCTACACTAGGCTCTAAAGAACACAACAGTAAGCCCTGGTACAACCTCCACTAGACCGATAACCACAACCTCCATGAGTGCTGCCTCTAGAAGAAGATAGTCAAAGCGGAGGTTGAAAAGGTGGCCAAAGGAAAGAAGATCTAGGTCATGGCCCAGGGTAGGGATTCCAGCTCCAACAGCAGTGAGGACGGCACAAATCTGATGTTTTTTCAGCCGGACAAGAGGACAACGGACCACATGTTCGGCGGTTCTATATCCTACGAGTCCAAATGGTAGTACAAGAAGGTGGCTCGAGAAGTCCTAGCTGCTACCTCCAAGGGTCACCAGGCTGTTAACTAGTCAGACACTGAAATATCCTTTGGCCAAGATGACTGCCTTGATAACTTTGTATGGCCAGGTTGCTTCCTAATAGTGGTCGAGCATACGATAAATAACTGCAGGGTTACCCAAGTTCTCATCGATGGAGGGAGTTCTCTAGACATCCTCTTCGCAAATGCACTTGAAGGGATGCAGATCTTCCTGTCTGCTATCAAGCCGGTTACTCTAGCCTTCCATGGTATAATACTTGGATCTTCAGCCACTCCCATTAGCCAGATATCGCTACTTGTTACCTTTGGGAAGCATGACAACTTCTAGACTAAAAAAAGTTCTTTTTGATGTGGTGGACTTCGAGACGACATATAATGTCATTTTGGGAAGACCTACTCTCGCCAAATTCATGGAAGCTACATATTACGGTTATCAGTGCATGAAGATACCGGGACCTGAGAGGGTCATCACCGTCTGGGGTTGCCCCAAGGAAGGTCTCCGTTGTGACAAGCGGAGTCATGACATGGCAGTTCAACACCAACCAAGCGAGGAACCCAAGATCTCAATGATCAAGGTAAATAAGAAGCCTTGATCGTGATCATGATCATAGCGCCTTGAGACGCAAACCTTGAAACCCAAGGGGATTGGCTCTACGGCTAGTCCAGAGCCTATGAAACAATGCCTACGCTACAACTGAAGTAATAAGGGTCACTGCATATTGACTTAATCTAGTCTGTGTCGTTTAGGTTTAAGATTATAGATGTACATAGCTCGTTGGTCATCAATAAATTCAGTAAGTCCCAAGTGTAAGTACTAAGAGTACCTTTTCTATAATAATAAAGACAATATTGCCTAAGAGGTTGATCAAATCCCTTTCTTGCCTTACTTGTCTTTTTGCGCATCGTCATGCCCGACAAGCGGGATAAGTCACTTCTCGGGTCCTTCATACCTAACGCGCACCTGGGGTGGCAAATTTTTTTTCTCAACTCCAAATCAATATGAGTTCTCTTTGTGTTATTATGTTTTAATTATTTCAAGTTCCTACCTGGAATCCTTTTTTCCAAGTAGAGAGTCGGGAGCTTAATAAATACTAGATGCTAGAAATCGAAAACAACATATTGTGCACCCTCTGAAAGCAGATTCTAACAAGAAGAGAAGGATCGTTGCGTTGCAAACTCGGGGTTGTGAAAAGGCTCTTTATCGTGTTTCATGAGTGACTGGTGCTACTATAGAACATGCCATTAGTGGCGGATCAAAATCGTCATCAGTGGGGGTATTGAACCCATGCTGATTACTTGTCACTGATAGTCAGTGACTATCAATGCCAGTTCTAGAACCGACATTGAAAGGCCCAATCACTGCCGGTTCGTGGCTCCAACCGCCAGTGATAGGTTGTTGTCCGTGTAAAAAAAGGAATAAATGAGCTAGCTCAATTCGAGCCGCTTGGCTGCCGTTCCCGTCGCCGCTCGACGTGGTGCTCCCGCCAGTAATGCTGCAACCGCATACTCAAATCGACTCATCGCAACACAAGAATAGATCAATTCATCTCATCCATATGAACACATCTCACAATCAAATCAAATAAATCAACTTATATCACAATCAAATCGAACAAATCGAACACAAGGTGACTCATCTCATAATCAAATCAAACAAATTGAACACAAGGAAAAGGCTGCTGTGGTTGACCTCACCTACGCCCTGCTTGCTGCTATCGCCGCCACCTACACCTTGCTGTCACCACAACCCACAAAGGGAGGAGGCCAGTGGGGAGAGGCTGCATCGGGAGCTCATTGGCTCGACGTGCTCCGTCCTCAAGCCATCCCTTGCTACCGCCACCGCCCATGCCTAGCTACCACCGCTGCCCGCAAAGAGAGGAGGCCAGTGGGGAGGGGCCACATCGGGAGCTCATCAGCTCAGCGTTCTCCGTCCTCAACCCATGCCTTGCTGCTGCCACTGCCCATGCCTAGCTGCCACCATCGCCGGCCCACGAAGAGAGGAGGGCGGTGGGGAGGGGCCACATCAGGAGCTCGTCAGCTTGGTGTGCTCTGTCCTCAACCCATGCCTTGCTGCCGCCATCACCCATGCCTAGCTACCTCTGCCACCTGTGAAGGGAGGAAGACAGTGGGGAGGGGCCACATCAGGAGCTCATCAGCTTAGCACGCTCCATCCTCAACCCGCGCTCGCCTCATTCTAGGTTTGGCCACCCTAACTGAGCTGTGACCCTAGCATGAGTGGATGAGAGATTGAGAGCACAAAGACTTGAGAGCAGAAGGATGAGTGGATGAGATAGGAGGTGGAGTGGATAAGAGATGAGCGGTTGAGAGATGATGGACTAGAAACTATCAGCCGGCCGAGCGGACGTGAGCCAAAAGTTAATTAAACCAAAAATTTGGGTCCAATCATCAATGGTGGTTCATGACTAGAACCGGCACTGATGTTGGTGCCAGTTCGTGTTACAAACTGGCATTGATGTATTAATGTCAGTTCTTAGTGGTTCCATCATGGTTTGGGCGTAGGAGATTAAGAACCGGCAGTGATGAGCCGCCATCTATGGGCGGTTCTGTAGTTGTGTGGGGGCTACGATGCATCCCACTTAAGCGGAAAGAAGGCCATTCATAATAAGCGTTTCGACTAGTGATAAAAGCATCATGAACTAATCGAAGGAATAAGCCAATAAGAAAACCACGATACGCTAGAGCATTTCAATTCAGAAGAAAAAATTGAAATACACACCAGATAGTCTGGCGATAGGTACTGTGAATGATAGAGCAAGAGAGGGTGCAAGTTGGCTCTGGTGGACTTACATGCGTAGAATGGTCCAATGATGTTGAGTATGAATGCCGAATAGATCACCAGAGCTTTTCCTGTAGAGAGGGTGCAAAATGGCTCTGGGGTGAATGCTACTCGCCGGATGGTCCAGTGATCATGTGAAGAGAACACCAGACTGTTTCCTACAGAGAGGTTTGAAAGTTGGCTGGTCTCATTGTTTGCACACGCCGGATGGTCTGGCGCTCGGGAGGGGTACACGCAGGAACATCTGGCGTTCATGTTTTCTCTAAGATGTGCTTTGAACTGAGAATTCTGTTTTTGAGCTAGCTGGAGATGGATTGGGATATGTGTTTGCTTGCCTAATATTGTGCATGTGATGGATGCAACTTGGCGGCAAACGGTGAGATGATCAGGACCATCCAGTTTTCAGACATCCTTTAGCCTTTCTCTTGTTTCTATGCAATCGTCTGGTGAGTTCATTTTTCTCATCATCAGATTATCTGGCGTGCATATCTCAGTGTTCTTCCCAAAATAGTCCAGCTTTTATCTATGGCAATCATCGGATCATCCGATGCTCATATCTTCAAATCAGCTCTTTGTCACATCCTCCTAGACTTTAGTCTGGCGTTCTTTCTTGTCATCAGTAGATCATTCGGCATTCAAAAATTTTATCGGGTCCACTTGGCATATCTAGATTACTAATGTGTTAGAACCCTAGCCTGAATTTGCCTAAGTCCTCGCCCTCCCTCTCCACATCGCTCTCCCCTCCAACTCACCGACATCGCCTCCTCACCCTCCCTCTCCGCTTCGTTGATGCCTCTGCCCCTCCGTGCCGTCCACTCCACACCCATCCACGCCACCACCTCCTCCTCCCCTATGCATTGCCACTCCACGCCGCCTCCTTTGCCCCTCCACGACCTCCACTCCATGCCCCTCCATGCTGCCACCTCCTCCTCCCCTACGCACTACCATTTCATGCCACCTCCTCCGCCCCTCCGCGCCCTCCACTCCATGCCATCTCCTCCACTCCGCACACGCTGTCCTCATCACCGTCCCCTCACTGTCCTCCTTCTTGGCCCCATGACGAGGCCGAGGAAGGGCTCGAAGTCCATGCCACCGACCGTTGCTTCCTGGGCCCCGATGGCCATGGCCACACCACTGACCATTGCTGCAGGTGTCCCAACGGCCATTGCCATGGCCACATCGCCGACCGCTATTGCTGATGCCCCGATGGCCACGACCACGCTATTGACCACTGCTATCGATGATGCTGATACAATTTTGATTGCCATATCTAATCAAATGAATACGGCGTAGGTTTGGAATCACTTAGTAATGTGTTTAAGTTTTTCAGCTTCCACCATTAGGTGCAAAAGAATACTCTAACTTGCTGTGTTTAATTCTAGACTTTGAATCAGACAATGCAAAATTTAGAAAAGGAACAAAAAAGATTAGACCAACAATCCTGCAAGAGAAGCCATGGACCAAGATATAGTTTTGACTGCCATATCTAATCAAACAAATTTTATTATGCAATACATTGGGCATAAATTTACAGGGCATTCCATAACAGTGTCAATATATACCTGAGTACACATCTATCTAGCTTAACCAAAGATATAAAGAACTAATATGTATAGGTTATCATCTCAGATTTAGCATGATTAGACCAACAATCCTGCTACAGACTGATTTAGTATGGCAAAGGTGTGGCCATGGCCATGACCATAACAAGATGCCAGATGGTTGATTTCGTATCAATGAAGTGTCGCAGACTGGGAACCCAATCCAACCTCCCTCATTAGCCAAGCATTTCCATACATCATGTGGAGTAATTACCAAGGAGAGGATCAACATCAATGTTCTGACATGGAAGAAAGTTGCAGATTCTAAGAAGGAGGTGCTTTGGTAGGACCTTTTGTAGAAGTTTGAGATCCCCGAACAATATAAGGACTTAGTACAATCCAAGGTGATGAAGTCGATTGACCATTCCTTTAAAGCATTTAAGCATAACCTTACCAAGTTCTATGCTCTAGTTGGACAATTGCCTCGTGAGAAGTACATCTTCACCCAACAACATGACTAGAATATCTTTGTGCAATTAGGGTTGATGGATGCATTTTCAAAGATCAGCCAAGTTCACAAGGAAATCCAGTCACATAACACAAACCCCCACAGATTTGGTACCGCCGGGTACGACGATAAGGTTGAGGAATGGTAAAGGGAGGATGAGGAGGCAATCAATGAAGTACGAGAATCCACTCGGAACTGGTTGCAAGGGAGGACTTCCAAAACTTCTACGGGCAAGCTCATCCTCAAGAACCCTAGGGACCAGGAGGTGTCTTTAATAAATCTGTGTTACATACATGTTGTTGTTTTTTGACCACATCTTCTCCACATATTACTTAACCGCGTGCTTCACCCTTGCAGCTCCGGTTGATTGTTGAATCTTCGCAAGGCTCCATTCGATTGGACAGGGAAGACAACATGCTAGCCAAAGCACTTGGTCGCTCGGAGCAGCTAGGCTGCACATGCGATGTTAGCGTGTACGCTGCCTAGAAGCAAGGGTTTTCGAATGATGATTCCTAAAGTAGCAAGAAGAGGAAAATGGAAGATCGTGAGAATAAACTGATCGAGGTAGTTCGTGCTGAGTTCTGAGGGCACATATCAAACCCAGAGGAAAAGATAAACCACCTGACCCAATCTCACCAGGGTTGGGCTACCTCTTTTGGAGCACGCCACCCAACGCATGAGCTTCGGAGCAGTTGTGTGTCCACTCAACTTGTGGACACTTTTCCTGTCGATGACATCTAGGTTTGTAGTGAAGATATGTTTTACTACATGATGGATGGTTTTGGCCCATGATAGTATGTAACCTGCATGCATTTGTTCTGTAGGTGCCTATGCCCTGAGAGTCTTGAGAAGCCCACAAAAAAAAGTGAAGAGAAAGGGGAAGGGGAATGAGAAGGAGAAGGATAAGGACCAAACTCAAGTATATCCGTACAAGTTGGGGTTACCTTTTAGCAATGACGCCTCTCTGAAGTAGATGACTTTTGCCTCCCAGAAACTGCATAGGTGGTACATGAAGAGGAGTAGCGAAAACAGGACTTGTCACAATGTATCATTGGCTTCATCTCGCATGAGGTGCTTCTTGGCGAGGACAGCTAATTCATGATAACATTCGATGACCTCCACCTACTCTACCAAGGAGCTCGACGTTGGGTTAATGAGATTTTGGACATTGTACATGATCGAAGAAGCCCGGCTTGACACAGAGAAGTTGGGGTTCTTGGACCCTGGCCTCATCAATGAGAACATGACAATTGATAACATGAAAGCAGTAGTGGATTACTTCTTCAAGGTTCTAGTCGCTAGCTGAGAAAAAAGTTACATTGTAGGAGCCTACAACTCCCAGATTAAATGGCACTGACTAATGGTTGTTATTGATCTAACTACAAACTCAGTGGTTTACATGGACTCCAAGGACTATCCTCAAGAATCCACGAAGTCTATTACAACTGCAATTGATAGGGCTTGAGAAATGTTTGTCCAACTGGAAGAAGGAACATGCAAATGCCGGAATGCCAAGGTAAAGCTTTACCATGTTTCAGTTTTCCGGTATGTAATAGCTAATTACTAAATAATCATTGCTCACACCATTCATTTTTCCAGTATGCTATACCAATATAGAGTTGATGCAAGCTAAAATGGATGGGAACAATTTTATGGATGTCATCAAGTCATTCTTAATTTACCTTATGAACCTATTCAACTTTTATTACAGTGGTAACATATTATTCACAACCATTTAGGTTATTTATGATTATCAATTATTTTCTTGTAGTGCAACAAGCAGAACCAAGGAAACAACCAATGTGGCTTCTATACTTGCTGGTACATGCAAGCATTAGTTTCCACTATGCCTTCGAATATTCTGGTTTGTTACCTTCATTTCTTCATTTCTATTTTCCATATATATATAGACATGCTGTATGAAATTTCATATCTTTTTTTTGCAGGCCGAGGGAGACAAACCGCAGTGGTGTATTCCCACTACTGCCTTGCAGGAAAAGGACTTGCAATGGATTTGAGGACAGCATTGCAGATTCATCAACCGAAAGGTCCTCAACAAAGAAGGAAAGTATTATTTGCCGGAAGCCCATAGTTGAATCTTGATTTAGTCTACACTTTATGTCATGTGCATATGGATTTGTGCTTGTGGACTTATGATGTTGAACTTGTTGGATTTGTGCTTTTGGACTTGTTATGTGGAACTCATGGTATATTAATGTCATATTGTGGAACATATGTGATATATTGCTGCTGTTTTGAATGTGTGCAGGGGATATGCAGTCCTAGAAATTGGTCACTTGGGGGGGGGGGGGGAGGACTATCGAACATGGTTCTTAGGTACAACCGTTTTCAATAATGAACTACAAAAATGGCTTCATCTTGGAACTGTGTCCGACAATGTCCTTATTAGAAATGGCTTCATCTTGGAACTGTGTCCCATAATGTACTTATCAGAAACGGCTTCATATTGGAACTGTGTCCAATAATGTCCCTATCTGAAACGGCTCCATCCCAAAACCGTGTCCAATAATATCCCTATCCGAAATGGTTCCGCACCGGTTTCTATTAATTTTGTTTATCATAAATGCTACAGTAGAAATGGTTGCACAACCGTGGTGGATGAGGTGTCATGAACCGTTTTTGATGACTCATTCTGTAGTAGTGTATATACCAAATACTCGATCAAGCCATGCTATCAAAAACAATTGCACCAACTCATCTACACATTTAAAAATATAATGTAAGCATAACTCATTAGAATTAACAATTTAATTGCAAGACATAGTCTCCCAATCTCAACTACTTCAATCTCAAAAAAAAAAAAATAGTTGAAACTTTATAACTTTATCGTGCTTAAAAAACCGATTGATTACTTGAATGCAAATAAGGAAAAAATTATTTGTAAGAAATTATATACACCATTAGTCTTACTTTTCAACCAAGCCAAGCTAGCTCTTCAATTTGTGTTAGAGCTTCACACTTTTCACAAGGTTTCACCAATTCAAGTGGTATTTGAGCCTTCGTCTCATTGTGATTGGTTAGGCTTCACAACCTAGTGTGTTGTGACATTTGGGATTTGGATGGATTCCTATAGTGCTCCACTTTTGGATGGTACAAACTTCCCCCAGTGAAAAATTCTAATGACTTGTTATTTGCAAGCTCGAGGGTTAGATGTTTAGAGAGTCACCGATGAATGGATGATACTTCACATCACCAACAAAGAGAGGTAATTTGATGCATTGGCAAAGAGTATTCTTTTATCATATATATGTGTTGATGCATTTAATCATGTTTATTCTCTCACCAATGCACATGATATTTGGAATAGTCTCATTGAAATACATGAAGGCACAAAGGATGTGCGCAATGAGAAATATCATGTGCTTGTTACTAAGCTTAATGGAATCAATCAATTACCCCATGAAAGTGCTAATGACAAGTACTCACGTTTGAATATTCTTGTCAATGAGATCAATGGGTTAGGTTTGACGCCAATTGAAGATGATTAAGTGGTGAGAAGGATACTTCAAACTCTTCTTCTAAAGTACAAGTTGATAGTCTCCATCATCTATGACAACAATGACATCTAGAAGATTACTTCAAGTCAAGTGCTCGGTAAGATCACTACTCATGAGATGACATTGAACATGGGGGGGGGGGGGGTGAAAGCTTCTTTCTCATCTGACACAAAGAACCTTGCTCTCACAATCAAGCAAACTCAATGCCAACACATGAAGGCAAGGGTGGGGAGAGAAGAGCAAGAGTCAAGCTCAAGTGAATATAACAGAGATGAAGATGAAGAGAGCTATGAAGAGGATGATCAAAACACATCAAATGATGAAGAAATTGATCCTAAGATGGCCAAGCTCTTCCCAAAGTTAAAGCTTCTCAAAGTTAGAGAAGAACATGAAGAGGATCAATGCCAAGGTTAATCATCCTATCTCTATTGAAGACCTGGTCAACACTATTGATCATATCAAGAAGGAGAAGAAGAAGACCAAGAACAAGAGGGAGAAAAGGGGAATAGTAAAGATATTCACAAGCATAGGTAGATGGGTGAGCGACGATGAAGAGTCAAGCTCAAGATGAAATCTTCACCATCCTCCCCTTCAAGAAAAAGCTCTTCTTCAAGGTCGTCATCACACAAGTCGTCATCGCGCAAGTCATCTCACAAGTTCTTATGGCCAAAGGTATAAATAGCGATGTAAGTGATGATAAATCCGATGAGGATTCTCCTTCCTATGATGAACTCTTTCATTTGATCAATGAGCAACAAAGGTCCCTTAAGAAACAATCAAAAGGGCTTACGAGACTCAATGCACTTAATGATATTCATGTTACATTTGTTTCTAATTATGAACAATTAGTGAGCAAATTTAATTTGCTAAAGAAGGAGCATGATGAGATTAAGGCTAAATTTGAGTGCATTGAATCTCAAACAAAGGTTCCTTTGAACCAATCTACCTCTCTATTTAATTTCAATCCTAAGGTAGATGCTTCTACTTTTGTGATGATTCAATTGCTTTATCTAGCTCACCATTTTGTAATGACATTTTTGTTAATAGAATGTTATTGTAGAATCATCTAACAACCTCATTGCATAAGAGAATGATGAGCTTAAGCAAAAAGTGGAGAAGCTCAAGAAGAACTTGGCGAGTTGAAAGAGCAAAGAACATGTCCAACCTCCTCAATATAACCGTGCTTTCAAGGTGAAGAAGCTTGCGGAGGGGTCCACCGTGACATGTTTCAAATGCCATCAAGAAGGCCACAAGTCCTTCCAATGCAAACAAGTGAAGAAGGAGACCAAGAAGAAGAAGAAGATGGAGAACCTCTCTAACAAGACCTCCAACCTCTACACCAAGCCCAACTATAAGATCAAGACCAAAAACAACGACTACAAGCTCAAGAAGAAGAATATGGCAAGGTGGTTGCACACATGGTTGGGAGAAAGGATTGGAGGTGGAACCAACTCATTTGGTTTCCTAAGGAAGTCATCACCAACATGAAGGGCCCCAATCAGTTTGGGTTTCAAAGAAGACTTGAAGCCTGAAGCGGCTATAGGCTCACAAGATGAAGTGAAGGTTCAAGCAAAGAAGCCAAGTGTACAAGATGGGCATATTGATGAAAATCATGATCATCGTATACCCAAATCCCCTTCCAAAGTTAAAAGAGGTAAATGGTAGCTAGACTTATGTTCATGCATTTTGTTTTTTGCTTCTAGCTTATTTGCCTCGTCTAGGATTGCACATGCTTATTTCAATTTATTGCAATGTATAGTGTAGGTTTTCATATGTTAGGTTGCTTATGTTTATCTCTAACCTATGAGCAACCTACATGGTTTATTAGTGTAGGTTCATTTCATGGCACTTGTTTTTACAATTGGTATCTTTCATGTGTCATGATCCATTCTATAGGATAAATCTCCATTGTTATCAATAACAAGTGCATATATCTCACAAGTATTCAACACTTCTATGCACACTTTTAGGGGGAGTATATCCTATAGGTTGTGATTTTGAGACTATCATGTGTTCCAAGTTGTATCTCTTGTAGTCTCATGGAGCAATCAACATGTCCTCGGAGGTATGCAATACTTAAATGCTTCAATTGGTATCATTGTCAAATCTTTTATTATTTAAGCTATCTCAATATATAATATAGCTTAAACTTCCTATCTTGACACATTGTCTAATTGTTCATATATTTCTTTCTCATCATATGTATGCACACATATAGGGGGAGTTTAGACTATATTATATGAGTTTCATAAATTATCATTCATTTGTAGTGATATTCATACAATTGGTATCCTTTTAATTGGAGAATGATTTGTGAAGCTCTCTCCCATATGCTCTAATGTTTTTCCCTTTGAGTTCAACATGTGCATATAGCCTTTTTTGGGAGATTGTTGACAAAGGGGATAATTTTGATGCCCAAAGCAAGATGCAAGTTGCAAGATGAACATTTTAGAGGAGAGAAGAAGAAATCTCTTACAAGGTCGATCAAGGGAGATAGTGGTGATGGAGAAAGATGGAGCCACAACAAAAAGGGGACTAAGTGGTAGGAACATACATCCAAGCAATATGGTAAGACTTTGTGCTCATTTATGATCTTATTATTTAGTATCATTTATTATTTGCCACTTACTTTGGTTGTGTTGTCATCAATCACCAAAAAGGGGGCAATTGTAGTGAAAATAGCCATATTAGGCCACGATTGTGATTTTGGTGATTAATGACAACATAGTCAATGTGACTAATATGTTTATCAATAATATATGATAGTAGGTCTCATGGATGTAATACATGAAGAAGCCACCACAACCGGTACAAAGTTGGACTGAATTAGAGAAGTCCCAGGAAGATTTGCCTCATCAGATGATCCAATGCTTTGGGTATTGAACTCACTAGTGCATATTTGGCAAAGGGGGTGAGAGAGGCTTGAAGACCTCATCGTAAGGTCCAGTGATCAGCAAGTGTGCTCACTAGAGCAATTCTTCTAGAGAAGGGTGTCGTGCTGAAGAATGAAGGCTAAGCCTCACCGGATGGTCCAGCGATCGAAGAATGGCAACACCAGAGTGTTTCTGTCCAGAAGGCTGAATGGAACAACCCACCAAAAAGTTCGATGATTCGAATAAGATACACACCGGAGTATTTCCACTAGAGAAGGTTGCAGCCATGGAAGATTGAAGATCAACACGCCGAAAGGTCTGGTGATGAAGTAAGGCTACACCAGACAATACACCGGATAGTGAACAGTGCAAAGAGGCAGAACGAAGTTCAAGGCATCAAAGAGTTCGGTGATGAAGTGATGTGCACCAGATGCTAACACCTGAGCAATTTACACAAAGAGGATGCAGTTGGCTCGGATGGCTCAGGATAACTTACTGGATAGTCTGGTGATGGAGATGAAGTATATATCAAAGTGTCTGGTGTTCTCAGAGGCTTGAGTGGGGTTCCAACAGCTAGTTTGTGAGAGTGTACTCACCGGATGATCCCGTGTTAGTACTATTTTTTTCACTAGATCATCCAGTGTTAACAACTTTTTTAAGCCGTTGGATTAACGGCTAGTGTGCGGGTTAGAGGCTATAAATACTCCTCCCTTAGTCATTCAAAGGATGGCACGCTGCTAGACTCTAGAGGAACATCGTACACACTTAAGAAGACATCTAAGCCACCAAAGTGCTTAATGTCATTATCCAAGGCGATTAAGTACAAGATTAGTGAGTGATTAGTGCTTATAGGCCTAGAGAGGGTGTTGCTAGGTGATTGCTGCCTAGAGAGTGGATCAAGGAGTGATCCAAGCTTATACCAAGTGGTATGCCGGCACCTTGGAGTCTTGGTAACTCGTCGGTAGCTTGTTGATCCTCTGACTTGGTGTGGAGCGACGACAAGAAGTGTGTATGGGGATGCTGAGACCCTTGTCTTGGTGGCTCAATCTCCGAAGTGATCATGACGGCAAGGAACCGGAAGAGAGACTAGTGGTGGGACCTTGCCTTTGTGGCTGGGTGGCTCATCTGGGTGGAGGCCTTATCTTTGTGACTTGGTGGCTCAAGAGCCTTGACCAGGTGCCGATCGGGAGCATATCCTTTGTGGAGGTCCAACGTGGACTAGGGGTGGCATTCATTCTATCGATACCACGGGATAAAAATCTCTCGTGCTGAGTTTGCTCTCTCTACCTTATTTATGTTTCTGCATTTACATTCTTGCAATTTAGCTTCTTAGATATGTTACAAGTGTTTTGATCTGTAGAGTAGACACACTAGATATATCAAAAGCATATTTAGATAGAAATTGATATAGGTTTATCTTGTGTAGTTTTTGGAGCCAAATAGATTCTAAAGTCCTAATTCACCCCCTCTTAGGACGTCACTGATCCCTTCAGGTGGTCATGGTCATCTACCATACGATGTTGGTTATGGTCATCTATCCATGTGGCGATTACATGGGGTGTCCCGTAACGCGATGGTACGGGAAGTGAATCCGTTGGTAACAACATATGAAATGTCTCTTGTGCGGCGAATTGCACAAGCACCGTTTGCGTGAATACCTTTTCTTTCTCGTGAGAAGGGTGATGTTTGGTGGTCAATATTTATGAATGCCTATGATGATTGTGAGCTTTATGCTTGTGGGGAGTGATGAACTCGAGAAAGATATGTGTAGATAGGGATTGAGCATACTTTCATTCCTAGTGACGCATGTAATATTTATCGTGGGCTTTAAGGAGCCGTACTGCATTCATGTTGATTTATCCATTCCTTGTCATCCTAAATTCCTAATTGTTGTCTCTCTTGGCGTGATGTTGTCATCACTAACCTTAGGATTGACGATAGGATGAGGAACTGTCAAAACCTCATAATTGATCTCCCTGAGGGTTCCCAGGAGAACAATCCAGTGCCGCCTCTACCGCCGAGCATGATGGATGTGCTAATGTAGATTGAGTAGAACCGCTAGGCCCAAACCACCCTTCTTGAAGCTCTCATGCACAACACGACCCCTCACAAAGGAGGCGGGGCCGCACGCCATGTTGACTACTCGGATTTCCTCCGCACTAGTCCCGTCACCTTCACGCGTGCCGAGGATCCTCTCGACGTGGATCATTGGCTTCACACCATCATGCAAAAGCTCACTCTCCTTCAGTGCAAAGACCATGAGAAGGCCCTCTTTGCCGTCCATCAACTCCAAGGTGCGGCCGACACATGGTGGACAAACTATTTGGCCATGCACGCTGCCAATCATCGTGTCTCTTTGATGGAGTTTCGCGACGCCTTTTGTACCTATCATGTCCCTAAGGAGATAATGGAGATCAAGAGGTGGGAATTTCTGGACCTCAAGCAGAGAGGCAAATCTGTCATGGAGTATATTCAAGTGTTCAACCATTTGGGCCAATATGCGCCCGAAGAGATCAACACCGATGCGAGGAAGCAAGATCTGTTTGTGAATGGTCTCACCTCTAAGATGTAAGACCGTCTATTGGCTCACAAGTTTGTTGACTTTAATAAGTTGGTGAGCACCTCCCTCACAGTCGAATTCAAGATGAAGAACCACCAGAAGGAGAAGAAGTGCAAGAGGGGTCTGTTACCTTCCGTGAGCGGGAACTCCCAACGTCCCCGCACGGAGAACCACCCGAAGCCGATCCCAAGGGAGTGTGATAGGTGGCCCTAGAGACACATGTTACAACTGTGGGCGAGTCAGTTATTTCGTGCAGGATTGTCGTTTCCCGAAGCCAGGAGCGTTGGTGACTGCTCCAAGGCCACCACTACCCAGGCAACCCCTCCAACAAGCTTCCTAGGCTACGCACGTTCCCAAGCGTGGTCGAGTGAACCACATCACTGCGGAAGAAGCTTCAGATGATGACAACATGATCGTTGGTACGCTACTCATGAATTCTCACCCTGCAGTTGTACTTTTTGATTCAGGAGCATCTCATTCTTTCATTAAGGAGGGTTACGTATTGCATCACAATATGGTCACCAAGTCCCTACACTCTTCCTATCATATCAATGCACTCGGTTAATGAGCACACGCCTGCGATGCTCGAAATTTATCCCAATCTTTCACGGTACCACAAATAGCAGCATATATCTCTCTTCACTTTGGCAAACTCTGTTTTGGCTATGTCTACTCAAACTTTCTTTGGAATACTCAATATGATGGAAGAGTGTGGATGTTTGAGAGAAACTAGAAACAGGTAGACTACGACTAGGTTGCAGAGGCGAATCCGAGTGAGTGCACTTGATGGTCAAGCTCGAGTAAGGGGTCGAACACGACTAGTGGTCGAACTCAAGTAAATGATCGAAGTGGTAAAATAGCCGACCAACAAGAATTTATGGCAATGAGATTAATCCTTAATCAGCCAACCAATTAGCAAGAAGCAAGCAAGAATAAAATGAGGCAAACCAAAAGCAATAACAGATTGGATCGGTTTGTAATTATTGGAGAAGAACAAACTGAAACCCTAGAAAATATTTCCTCCACCTGTGCATCCAGTAGAAACATGATCAGAGAGATGGGATTCCCTAGGAATCAAGCAATGCACCCAAGACACAAAAGCCTCATCACGCACTCAAACAACCCAATAATGGATCAACAAAGTACTCAAGATGGGATTGCCATCTTGTCTGTTCTTCAAAGAAAACCCTCGATAAGAAACATGTCGAGATCGGTTCAAGAAATAAACCAATCTCATCTATGTGCTGAGCTCAGTAATCAATCCCAACACATAGTGACTTAATTGATGATAATCATTACAATATCCAAACTTAATTGAATAAATCATCTTACAAAAGTGACCTTCGAGGGTCGAAGTACCAATTAAACTCTGCAGCGGAACTAAACAAACTAAGAAGAATCTAATCCTTAATGACTCTTCCACATGCATTATCGACGTAGAAAGCATCTTGGAATGATCCACCTTCAGCGTACTCCTCGATTCCTTATCCAACTGAGTATTTGATGATATCAAGAGTGAGCACTTGTCGTACTCAGCAAGTTGTGAAGAAAATAGTATGCATATGAAGGCTTGACAAGAATAAGGCTAATATGGCTCTCATGCATAAAACAACATTTAAGTAAAAAAAACATTTGAAAAGCAATAATAATTAAGTGAATAACAAACAACCTCAAGATTCCATCCATCTTGACTTAACCAACTAACTAACACCTCAACCACAGTTCCATCCACTGAGGTTGAACCCTCGATCATAGTTCCCTCCGCTATGACTGACCATCCTTAGCTATGATTCCCACCATCACAGTTGACCCGGCTAACCAAAACATCAAGTTATAATCATGGTAGGTTTTCAGTGCCACTCATGACCATGATATCACGTCCCAAATTCTTAATCATGCAATTAAGCATAATCATGCTTTTTAAGCATTATGTTTAATTTTGCGTAATTATAATTTGGAATACTAATACAATTCATTGAAATCATTGGGATGAGGGAAAGAAATACGGGAGAGAAAAGGATTGAATTCGCAGTGAAAATGGACCCTTTTCACTTACCTGTGGGCCCCACATGTGGCCCCACATGTGGCCCCACTCCTCACCCACTCCCTCTCTCAAGTGGGCAGCAGCTTACCTGCTCCCTCTCTCTCCTCCCTCACTCCCACACGTGCAGCAGCAGCTGCAGCTCTCCCTCCCCACTCAAGCTCTCACTCCCTCTCTCCATTTCTTCCGAAATCCGAGCTCAAGTGAAGGATTGGAGGTATGCATGTGGTACCATTGCATTCTAGAGCTCATAAGCTACTCATCCATCCAATTCATTTTTGTTTTCTCGAAAGATTCGAGCCGGATTTGATGTCTTTTGGTGTTCATGGTTGAAGCACAAGAAACACCGGTGTTCTTCGATTTTCCTCCATTTCCTCCACTTTCCAGCGGTCACCCAACTCCACAAGCATCTTGAGTAAGTCTCTTAGACTCCCCATAGCAAGAATTCGTGGTTTGGTTGGTCGATTTCGAGTTTTAGCAAAGTTCATGAGTTTTTGAGGTTTTGGACCAAAATGAGGATTTAGATGAGTTTTGAGCTAGGAATCAAGTTACTAGGTTGATGAGTGAATTCTAGACTCCATAAACCATCTCAAACATGTTCCTCTTTAGTTTGGAAAAGATCACAAATCGATTTGGCAAATTTTTCCCCAAATTAGAGAAGTTCTAGGTAGTGCGGAGTATCCGCATATAAGTGCAGATAGTCCGCACATGTGCGGAGGGACCGTACTTTCTAGAAAAATGGCAATTTGAATTGTATTCAAGATTTTCTTAGGGTTAAGCTACAAAGTTAGTCTAGAACCCTTGGTATGGTATATGCACAGGTGTATGTAGCATAGATTCAAGTTTGGAGTTAAATTAATTGATGAATCATCAAAAAACACATTTTAAGCCCAAGTCCGGAGTGTCTGGACAAAAGTCCGGGGGGTCCGCACATGTTCGGAGTATCCAGAGAAAAGTCCGAATAGTCCAGAGTTTGCCTGCAATGTCCGGATGTTCCGCATAATTGTGTGGATAGTCCGCATATGTCCAGAGGTTCCGCACTTTCAGCAACTTTTCAAATTGGTTTGAGTCCCAATTTTGTTCTAGTTCGCATGTTTGCACTTTAAACATGTTTTGCCCATCCTATGGCATGCATCGTTGCATTTCATCCATACTATGCACGCGTTATTCTTTTTAGAGAACGTCGAGTCGGTGTTCTAGGAGAGCGAAGGAAATTTTAGGTAGCCACCTGAACAGCAAGGCAAGCATCTATCATATTGCACCTTTGTCGTATTGAATGAAGTCTAAATATTGATAAATTATGCTTATGTATATGTTTGCATGTATAGGAAGTCAATGTTGGGTTTTGATGGGTAGATCCTATGTTGAATTGCATTGTCTCTACCTTGATGTATTGTTGATCCATATCCTTGTAGCATGGGTTTAATCATGCTAAGGTGTAACTTAAAAGTGATGCGAGATGCTTAGCAATGCATAGGTCCTCGGTAGAAGTCGAGCGGTGGAACGTCCTATCGTTTGCGAGTTATAGGTTAATTACCTTCACAATGATTACAATGTTGGGTCGATGATGTTGGTTGGTAGAGTTATGAGTATGAGACGAGATGTGGGCGGTGTTAGGAGTGTCATCTGCCCTCAAGGAAAGTTCGGGGTAGTTCGGGAAGGGAACCCGGATACCGTAGGCCGCTTGCATCGTTTAAGGCCGATCGTTGGGGTAGTTGGCTTTAGCACTTACCTTTCTCACCACATGCCGATCTAATGGTAAGGCGAGCCGAATACCTTCATAGCTGTGGCTTTGTGGGCGTGAACATCGATGGTTTGAGCGGGCGAGCTTGTAAGCGGTACTAGTTTACTCCGGGAGTAGTTCTAGTATCGCCGTGCCGAGCGATGCATGCCCCACACGGTTGGGGCTGGTTGGGAAAGGTTGTGACGAGTACCTCCTTGTGTGCACTTTGGTCGGTGGCACAAGTCGTATGGTCCTTGTGTCATGTGGGTCCAGGAGTATCCCCCTGCAGGGTGTATAAACAGTTCAAACTACCGCGCTCTCGGTCATGAGCATGCTATTGTTTCATTTGCACCCGGTTGTAGAGTTCTCGTGGTTGGTTCGGTTGTATGGTTCGGATATGTGGTTTGTGGTTCGGATATGTGGGAGGTGGTCGAGATGGCACTTGTTATACATTGATACTAATGTGGTTTCAGTTTATATGATCAGTTGGAAGTTGCAGGGTAATTTCATATATGTCGGTTAAGTTAGTTGCTCACACATATGTCTATGTTGCTTACCGCACATGTTTTACTTAACCTTGTGGCCTACTCTTGCTACTAGCTCAATTCATAATCCTTGGAGTCGGGATATTATATACCCATATTGTGTAAGACTTGCGAGTACCTTCGTACTCAGGGTGCTGCCCTTAAGTTGATGCAGGTTCACAGGTCGGCGAGGAGGGGGCGGTGTTTGGCTACTTTGTGTCTGCCGATCAGGGTGGCAGGCAGGAGTAGCACACTCTACTCCGAACTCAGTGTTTTGGTATGGAACCTAAGGGCATGTGGCTCCATATCCTTTTGTTGTATAGCTTTTAGTCTTCCGCTGCTTAGTTCTTTTGCTGGTTAGGAGTTGAGCAGGTTTTAGTCTCCTCATAGCTCTCTTTTGTTGTAAATTGTGATAACTTGTTGCATGCTTAAGAACTTGTAATATAATGTTAATTACTCGCTCTCTCTTAAGCTTTATTGTGATGTACATGTTGGAAAGGCATGTGTTTCGATCTTGGGCACAAAACACGTGCCGGGACTGCCGGGATGATATTCTAGTTAATCATCGAGGTTGTGGTTATGAGTAATGATCCTCCTGGTCATTAATTAGAATATTATTTGGACGGTTCCTCACACTTGAGCACGGTTGAATATTCAGTTTTAACTCTGCTGAAGTTGTACTTTATCCACAAGACATTTCATCCCATTTTGTCAAGCATCCGTTGGCCAATAGAAAACTCTTACACACTACTGAGGTGTGCGCTAGGAATATACTACAAAGCCTTTACAATGCCCCTCTCGGCACGTGTCAACTCACTAAGGTTTCATTGCCGCGTGATTCTACCTCAACAATGGAAACCCCTCTTGCGCCTTTTGGATCCTAAGATATTGTCCATTCACCGCTCTTCTGCCTGGTCTACACTATGCTAAGAGTAAGCAAATTACTTGGCTAGCCCCGCCCCATACCAGACTTGTAGTTGTACTATAAACATAGAAAGGTCACCCCACAAACCGGTCCATATATTTGAGCAAGACTACCACTTTCTCAACCATACATCTCATCATACCACATGCTCAAATCCCTATATCATATTGCTACAAAAATTATTCCATCATATTTTATCATTGTTGCATATGACCATTATCAAGTTCGTGGAACAATTATCATGATTACCATCCCAAAGCATGGCTAAGCATCATCTACCCATCCATAACCCAAAACCATACTATGTGGACAAGGATGACAAGGGAAAACTAGGGTAAAGCCTAACTCTTGGGATTCCAAATAAATTATTAGCACGTATGTTTATAAAGTAAAACATTTGTGTGGTTAGGTGGTCCGTTTGGCGGTTAGGTGGTCGACCGCAGGTTCGGACATGGCGATGGTGGTGCATGCGGTGGTGGTCAAGTGCTTGCTGCTGTGCTGCACTGAGGTGAGCAAATAGGGAGAGAAGAGAAAGAGCAGGCTGGGCTGGCTTGGGCTGGATTAGGGAGCAGAGAGGAGAGGAGAGGTGATGGGTTTCAACCTTTTTCATTCTAAAAGCTTTTCTATTTCAAAACTATTTTCTCTCATGTATATACACATGTATTCTTATACATATAATGTATATACCACATATTTATACTATATTGGCTTACAAAAACATACAATCAATCAAGCAATCAAATATATATACATATATACACACATACACACACACACACACATATATCTATAGATATTCTTTTATAAATTATAGCCCTCAATGTTTACATGTATTTATACACATAACACATATATCCACATATATGCATATATGTATAAAGCACACATAAACACTTAGGGATTTATTTAATTTTGCAAAACACCTTTTAATTTCTTTTGAAAAAAGTTTTAAATTTCCTTGGTTTTAAGAATTTGGGCTCTTACAAAACACAAGATAAAAATCATGTCTGATTACAAAGGTCGCCGGCCCTAGGCATATATATGGCACGCAGGCCCTAGACTCGACCTGAACCAAGCTCGGACTCGACCAGCACGATGAAGTCGGACTCAAACACAACAAGACTGACTCGTAATAGAAGCACGCATGCTCCTTTACACAATAGACTCGACCAGACCAAACATGGACCCAACACAACTCAAACAAAGAAAATATTAAAATAATTTGGCAACTTGCTAATATTCCTAGTTTAACTTTCCTAATTAAACCAGCCTAATTCTAGCTAACATGTACAAACATAGACCCAATCTGAACTATGTGCTCCTTCCTTGCTTGCTTCTCTTCTTTGTGCAAATTAATACCCATGAATATTTTCTTGCACCAAGTATCCGCAGCCATGTTGTTCTCTCCCTCCTTGCATTGCTTCTCAAAATTAGGGAAAGAACCAAATTGAATAGGCTCAATTTGCAAAACATTACCTTTTGAAATATGTAAATCATTGCACTTCAATTCAGGATGACTAGTTGAAATGAGTTAAGGAGCCATGGGCTCATCACCCGTACCCAGTTAGAAGCCAATCGAGTTGTCCCTCTAGCCACGATCCTCATTGAAGAGGTTCCGTTCTCTGCGAATTTGATCGTGATTGATACTAGAGGAGTCAATATCATCTTAGGAATGAATTGGCTGGATAGCTATAGTGCCTTTATTGATTGCTCAAAAAGGGTAGTTTCTCTCATGAATTCTAGTGGTGTGCATATTCCCCTTCACCTTAGAGAGTGTGATCCCCACCTATACTCTTTGACAATGGTCACAACCACGAATCTCTTTGATATTCCTGTGGTCTATGAGTTCTCTGATGTCTTCACAGAAGAATTATCGGGAATGCTACCTAGCCGAGAAGTACAATTCTCCATTGAGCTTTTACCTAGAATGACCTCGATTTCAAAAAGATCTTATTAGATGCCTCCCAATGAATTAATGGAGTTGAAGAAACAATTAAAGGAATTGCTTGAGAAGAGTTTCATTCATCTAAGCTCCTCACCTTAGGGATGCCCGGCTATCTTTGTCAAGAAGAAAGATAACACTTTGAGGATGTGCATTGATTATCGTCCTCTCAACACAATCACCATCAAAAATAAATACCCCCTTCCGCGCATTGACGTCTTATTTGATCAATTGACCGGTGCTCATTTCTTTTCCATAGTTGATCTAAGGTTGGGTTATCATCAAATAAAATCCAAACGGAGGACATTCCAAAGACGGCTTTCTCTACTTGTTGTGGGCTCTATGAGTATACCATTATATCCTTCGGCTTGACCAATGCACTGACATATTTCATGTACTTGATGAACATGGTCTTCATGGAAGAACTTGACAAGTTTTGTGTGGTCTTCATCGATGATATTCTCATCTATTCCAAGACTGAAGAAGAACTTGTAGAGCATCTCTGGGTTGTTCTTGAACGCCTTCGAGATCACCGTCTCTATACCAAGTTTAGCAACTGCGAGTTCTGGCTCAAAGAAGTTGTCTTCCTCGGCCACGTCCTTTCCGAAAATGGTGTCGCGGTTGACCCTAGAAAGATTCAAGGTGTGCTCAATTGGGTTCAACCCAAGAGTGTCACTGACATTCGGAATTTTCTTAGACTTATGGGTTACTACTGTTGGTTCATCGAGAACTTCTCCAAGATTTCCAAGCCCATGACTGAGCTACTGAAGAAACAAAGTGCATTTGAGTGGTCCGATGAATGTGAGTCCACTTTTCAAACCTTCAAGAATCTGCTCATGACTGCTCCTATTCTTGCTCACCTGAAATGGACATGGGTTTTGACGTCTATTGTGATGCTTCCCGCATCAGCCTCAGACGTGTCCTCATGCAAGAAGGCCAAGTTGTTGCCTATGCTTCTCACCAATTGAAGCATCATGAAGAAAATTATCCTACTCACGATTTAGATCTTGCAGCCATTGTGCATGCTCTAAAAATCTGGTGTCACTACCTTCTTGAAATTTTTTGCAATATCTATACCAATCACAAGAGCCTCAAATATATCTTCACTCAAGCTGACCTCAACATGAGGCAAAGGAGATGGCTTGAATTGATGAAGGACTACGAATTGGAAGTTTATTATTACCCTGGAAAAGCGAACATCATTGCCAATGCCTTGAGCCGAAAGGCTCGATGCTTTTGCCTTTTGGTTAAGCCCAGAAATGCCACACTTTGTAATGATTTTTAGAGGTTTGGACTCGAGATGATCTTGGAGGGATTTCTTGCAAATCTGGAGATCAAATCCACCCTCCTCGACCAAATTAAGGAAGTACAAAAAGAAGATGCTGGCATGAACAAAATCTATGACAGGATTGAGAAAGGGCAAGCTAGATGTTTTTCCGTGGATGATCAAAGTACCTTGTGGTTCGGAAGACGTCTAGTGGTTCCTAAGGTTCCTGACCTAAGAAAGAAAGTTTTGGATGAAATTCATGACTGCTTGCTATCTATTCATCCCGGGAGCACCAAAATGTATCAAGATATCAAGCAAAGATTTTGGTGGACTCGCATGAAGTAAGAGATTGCTAGATATGTCACTGAGTGTGATGTTTTCTGGAGAGTGAAGGCCAAACATCTCAAGCCAGCTGATACGCTCCAACCCTTACCAATTCCCTCTTGGAAGTGGGAGGAAATCGGTATGGATTTTATTACCGGACTACCTAAGACCTCTCAAGGGTATGATTTGATTTGGGACATCATGGACCAGTTGACCAAATTAGCTCATTTCCTTCCCGTCAAAACCACATACTCTGCCAAGCAATATGCGGAGCTATACCTCTCCCGAATTGTTTGTCTTCATGGTATTCCTATAAAGATAGTCTATGATCGTGATTCCACCTCTGTATCCCATTTATAGAAGAGCCTTCATAAAATCATGAGAACTAAGCTCTTTCGTAGCACCTGTAGCGAAAATGACCCTATTAGGTCATGATTGTGATTTTGGTGATTAATGACAATATAGTCAATGGGACTAACATATTTTGTGAAGAATATATGTTAGTAGGTCTCATATATGCAATACATGAAGAAGCCACCACAGCTGGGACAAAGTTTGATTGAATTGAAGAAGTCCCAGGAGACCTGTTCTCACCGGATGGTCCGGTGTTAAGGAAATTGTACTCATCGGACTATTTAACAGAATGACTATTTTTCTAGAGAAAATCTGAGTTGAACTGACTGGATTGTCCGATGACTTAAAAAAGTTATCACTAGACTATTTAACAGAAGCTTGGTATTTTTGGAGGAAATAGATTATAAGCCACCGGATGGTCTGGTGACCAAGAGTGATGCACACCGGAGTATTTTGTGCAGGGGAGAAGTTTGGCGCAGTCTGGCTCAGGATAACTCACTGGATTATCTGGTGATGAAGAGGATGTATACATCGGAGTATCCGGTGTTCCGAAGTACTCTGAGTGGAGTTCTAACGGCTAGTTTCTGAGAATGTACACACTGAATAGTCCGGTGCTTGTACCTCTATTAACGCCAGATCATTCGGTGTTCACAGAATATTTGAGCCATTGGGATAACAGCTAGTTCGCGGGGTTAAGGCTATATATACCCCTCCACTCATTCATTTGGAGTGGCTGGAGTCCAGAGAAACCTTTGTACACCTAAGAAGATATCCAAGCCATCCAAGAGCATAAAGTGTTCATCCAAGGCGATTAAGCAAACCATTAGTGAGTGATTAGTACTTATAGGCCTAGAGAGAAGAGTTGCTAGGTGCTGCAACCTAGCGTGTGGATCAAGGAGTGATCCAAAATTGTACCAAGAGGTACGTTGGCACATTGGAGTCTTTGTGACTCGCCGGAAACTTGTTGACCCTCCGATTTGGTGTGGAGCGGTGACAAGAGGATTGTGCGGGGACGTGGAGGCCCTTGTCTTTGTGACTAAAGCTCCGAAGTGAAGACGACATACAAGTGACCGTGAGAGAGGTTAGTGGTGAGACCTCGCCTTGGTGGCTTGGTGGCTCATCGTGCTTGAGGCCTCGTCTTGGTGACTTGGTATTTCAAGAGCCGTGACCGGAAGAGACTTTGTGACTAGGAGCATATCTTTGTGGAGCTCAAACATAGACGAGGGGTGGCTTGTGTTCCACCGATACCACGAGATAAAAATCCCTCGTGCCGAGTTTGTCTCTCTACCTCATTTACGTTTCCGCATTTACATACTTGCAATTTACCTTGTAATCCTTATGAGTGGTAGAAGTAGAAATACTAGATAAGCCTAGAGCACATTTAGATAGAATTTGATGTAGGCTTATCTTGTGAAAATTTTGGAGCCAATAGTTTTAAGTGTCCTAATTCACCCCCCCCCTCTTAGGACGTCCTCGATTCCCTTCAGCACCGCTTACTACCCCCAAACCGATGGTTAAACTAAGAGGGTAAATCAAACACTTGAAGATATGTTGCAAGCTTGTGCTCTCACCTATGGAAAGAAATGGGAGATTTGCTTGCCCAGAATTCTCATACAACAATAGCTACCAATCCAGTATGAAGATGTCGCCTCTTGAAGCTCTCTATGGAAGGAGATACTGAACATCGTTGAATTGGTCCGAGTCTGGCGAAAGAGCTTTTTTGGGCCCGGATTTGGTCAAAGAGGCAGAAGAACATGTCCTGACCATTTGCAAATGTCTTCTCACAGCTCAATCTCATCAGAAGAGCTATGTCGATCGTCGTTGGCGTGAGCTTGTGTTCAAAATTGGAGACTTCATCTATCTCAAGGTCTCTCCTCTCAAAGGAACGCAACATTTTCAAATAAAAGGAAAGTCGGTGCCACGTTATGTTGGTCCTTTTTGAATTATTGCCCGGAGCGGCGAAGTGGCTTGTCAACTAGAACTACCTCCATCCCTCTCTGCCATGCACAACATCTTCCATCTCTTACAGTTGCAGAAGTGTCTCCGTGTTCCAACTAAATTTATAACGATGGGTGACCAAGACCTTCAACCCGATCTTTCTTATTGCGAGCATCCTATTCACATTATTGATGAAGTTAAGCGAAAAACGCAACGCAGATCAAGTAAATTCCTCAAGGTCCAATGGAGCAATCATACCGAAGATGAAGCAACGTGGGAACATGAAGATCGATATCGTGCTGATTATCCCATGGTATTTTCTAGCATGTGAGTGTTACCTTGGTTTCTATTCCTCACAGCGAGCAAGTCAGGATGCTCCTAGTCCACCATACTCTCCCCTAAGCTCACTCGAATCTTGGGACAAGATTCTTTTAGGGGGGGGGGGGGTTTGTTAGTTACTTGGTGGCTTTAATTTTTGCTTTGAGTTTTGAATATACCTAACCATTGAGTTTTCTTTTAGTTTTAGTTTCGCATAGGTATTGTGGGTGAATCCATTTAAAATAGGTTTATCTTGTATCAAAATCATGGCACCAAAATTCTTAGAATTTTTGGAGTATGAGAGCACCTTATTTTGGGTTAATAAAATGAAGAGAGAAGGAATTAAAATTTCAGCTGAAATGGATATTAGGCTAGCAAGTGGGCCCCACCTAGCCGGCCCACCTCCTCACCCCCTCCTTCTCCCACTCGGCTGCCACCCCAGCAGCACCCTCCCCTCACTCCCTCACTCTCTCATGTGCTCCCCCTCTCCAACCGGATAGCACAAGGGGCAAGAACAGCTCTCTCCCCCTCCCTCAAGCTCTCTCCCGCTCCATCCAAAATTAGCCTTCTAGAAGCAAAAGCAAGGTATGCATGTGTTGTCATTGCATTTCCCGCCTCTCTAGCTTCCCATCCATCCAAGAATTTCTTTCATGCATGAAGATTTCAGTGTTGTTCAATCCAAATTCGTTACCTCTCTTCTCTGAAAATTTCAGCAGCACCTTGGCCTCTCTTCTACAAGCATTTTCCCACCAATTTATCCTTCACCGATGGTTACCAACCTTGGCAAAGAACTTTGGTTAAGTCTCTAGGATTCCCATGGTGGTAATGCATGTTTCGGGATGGTTGATTTTGAGTTTTTGATCTGCGATCGAGGAATGGTGAAGCACTGTTGTGTTCTTGAGGCAATGGAACTAGTAGAAATGTTTAAATGAGTTAGTGTTAGTGTTTTGTGTGTGTGGAGTGGGTAAATTAGGTCTAGAACCAATGTTTTAGTGTCTATACATGCTTATGTGGTTTAGATTTTAACATGCAAGTTAAATCGGCATGAAAATCGTCGCAAAGCTCTCCTTTGCAAGAAATCGGAAGTTCCGGGTTACAACCCGGAAGTTCCGAGAAATCCTTGTTAGAACAACCCAAGAACCCTACCCAGAAGTTTCGGGTACAGCCTGGAAGTTCCAGGTTAATCCGAATAAATTTAACCAAGAACCCTATTCGGAATACCACGTGGAAGTTCCAAACTCAACCTGAAACTTCCGGATTTATTGTTCATCAGAAAATTTTCCTTTTATTATGTACTTTGCTGATAGCTTGTATATTTCATAGTTAATTCATACGAACTCTAAAAATTATGAAACTAGTTGCTTTAGATTTTTATGAGTATGAACTATATGCTAAAAATGTTGGAACTCAAAATATACTTTCGGAAAATTAATTAAGAAATTAAATGTGTTTTAGCTTAACTAAACCACAGTTAATTAATAACATGACCTAAAATTATGAAACCACTTGGATAATTCATGTTATTATCAGTACTAACTAGGAAAAATGTTGTCATAATATGTTGCATTGTATTTTGTTCATGATCATGCATTATATGCTTATTGCTTTGCATTTCTTTCTTTTAGAGATCGACAAACCAGAGAGCGACAGGGGTATTCTTGAGGTGGAACCTGATTGTGATATTGTGTGTAAAAGAACTAATCACCAAGGTAAACATCTAAGCATAGTTCACCTCATAATTTGGATCATGTGGAGTCTAATTTGATAAGTTATTGTTTATGTATGTTATGTTTGTTTAGTGAGTTTTGTTGGGTTTTATGGGTAGAACCTATGTTGATGCATCTCCTACCTTGAACTATTGATGTTCCTATCCATGTAGCCTGGGTATAACCATGTTAATGTCTAACTTAAAAATTTATCTGATATGCTTAGCAATATATAGGTCCCTGGTAGAAGTCGAGCAGTGGTTCGACTATCGTTCATGAGCTTAGGGCTTATTAATGTTCACAAAGATAATGATGATGTTTGTTTGTATGAGTTGTGAGGATGAGATGAGATGTGGGCGGTGCTAGGGGTAGGTCAGGGAAGGGACCCCGGATGCCATAGATCGCTTGTATCGATTAAAATGTTCGTTGTTGCAATTGGTTTTAGCACTTTTCCGTACTAACCACGTATCCAGCTATGGGATGGATGAGCTGAATTCCTTTGTAGCTGTGGCCATTTAGCGTGCGATTCTATACTGTTGTTGGCATAATAGACTTGTAGAGGTATCTAATTTGCTCGAGAAGTAGTTCTACATGACCTCCACACCTATAGGCGCATGTTCAAATGGTTGGGGCTTATTAGAAAAGGTTGTCACGAGTACCCCCTTGTGTGGACTTTAGCGGGTCGCACAAGCAGAATGGTCCTCTTGTCATGTGGTTAAAGATGTATCCCCTGTAGGGTGTAAGAACAACTTGAATTGTTGCGCTCTCAGTCATGAGCAAGCTTCTGTCCATTTGCATCAATCATAGTCCGATGTCGAATAATGTTATGGTATGTTGGGAGTAGTTAATTGTGGTTGATGATGAGTTGAGATATTTTAAGTTCATATATGTTTATGTTGTTGATCTTAGGATAGAAGAGTATAAGTGGTTCGGCGTAGTTGCTCACGCTTGAGTCGAATTGTGCTTTTGCATACAAAGTCACTTAACTTTATGGCTGATTCCTTGCTAATTCATCCAAATGCATTATCCTTAGAGTCGGGTTATTATATATACTCATTATGGATTAAGTTTTTCGAGTACATTTGTACTCACGTTATTTTGTTATGCAGGTAAGGAAGAATTAGTGTTCGACTACTTCACGCCCGCCGATGTTGGCGACGGGCGAGAGTAGTGCCATCTACTTGGTGTTGTTGTTTTGGGGTGGTGCCTCTGGGCAAAAGGCTCCACCCATCTTTTATTGTAATTGGTTTATTTTATTTTCCATTGCGTAGTATCTCTAATCGGCTAGGAGGCGTACTGTCATTTGGTCCTCCTACCGTTCGTTGTCACACCCGGTTTTAACGGCCAAACTAGATGCAACTTATGTGTGCCCAGGATGTTCAACACATATAAGGACGTCACATGTGAAGTAACAAAAGCAATACTTTTATTAAATAAACATTAAACTCTTACAGCAATTGACATATATTGTCTTCTATGAAGATATCTGCAGCAGAACAGAAGTACTAGTGCCCAACAACACCGCAGGCAACCAACCGGGAGACACGCGCCTAGAACGTCACAACCTCGTCTTGATAGTCTTCAACATCTTCACTCACTGAGTAGCAGCACACATGTCGCATTACATAGGAAAAATAGCAAGTGTGAGCACATGACGCGCTCAACAAGTGTGGGAAAGATAATGATATGCAGGCTTATATCAAGAATAGGCTAACACATGGTATATTTGCGTAAATGCAAGTAATGAAAACATATTTGGACTAAAAAAGCATTAAACAATTATTAAGTGAATGTAACCCATACAGTCCAACATCCAGCAAATAAGGCTCCCCACCTTACACATCATAACTGTCTAGTACTCCCTGTACTATAACCAAAACCACAACCATCTAGTACTCCCTGTACCAGAACCATAACCACAACCAAATCCATAACCACAACCCATAACCACAACCAAATCCAACTAATCATGTGAGGATCTAAGTCTCTCATAACCGTGAGCACGGTTGTTATAACAGTTTTTACACTCTGCAGAGGTTGTCCAGCTTTCCCCACAAGTCATGATTTCCATGTTGCCGTGTTAGCTAGACACTTAACACACGCCAGTGGTGTGTCACCCGGAAAGTCACTTCAAAGCTGTTACAAAGTTTCATCTAGTATGTGCATGCCCGCTAGGTTTCACCGCCGTTAAAGTGGTATTCACACCACCCAAAAGCCCCTTTTTGCGCCTTGTAGCTCCAGAAAGATTTCACTCTTCCCTTCCACTACACATCTCATACCACTAACCAAATAGTTTTGGCCTTTACCATCCCCACACAACCACCCTTCCATTTGGCACGCACAAGACTATAATCTACTAGTTAATAGGCTAGGTCTGTCCCATACCAGGTCTCGTGGTTGGTACGATATTTCTTGGGTTGTCGCTCCACGAATCGGTCCTTACTTAGGTTATTTGAGCAAACACTGAACCAACATCATAACCATGACCACTATCAAAACCACTTTGCTCAAGGTCTAAGGTTCCATGTTGCTAGACCATTAACACATTAACGACCATTGTTGTATAAGTTCATTAATCAAGATTATGATATTTCCCAGTATCCCAAAAGCACGGCTAAGTAATCTACCCACCAAAGATACCTAACCATAAACCATATAGGTTCTAAGCGATGATAAGGGAAAATCTAGGGAAAACCCTAACATAGGTGACTACCCATCATATTGACAGACACTGCATGCAATTTTGTAAAACAAAACATTTAAAAACATAGGTTCAAGATGATGAAGGACACTTGCCTTTTACCCAATGCTGCTCAGTGTTGTCGAAATCTTGGTCTTGAAGTCCTTCGAACTGCTCTGGAACGTTATCGACTAATCACGAGGACTACCGACAAACAATACAAAGGAAAACACTAAGAACAACATACTAAACATCATTAAAATACTTTAAAGACACTATGGTTGGATGGATATGATTTTAGAGAAGAAATTTAGATGCAAGAATCGTCTAAGTCGGAGTTAGGATGAAAGATAACGGCTTTCGGAAGATGGATTAGGCTGAAAAAGAAAGGCTAGTTTACCGGAGTTATCTTCCTATAGGAAAAGATTTATTGCGCAATCATTGTGTTAGACTTGACAATATCATTACGCAAGATTCAAGAAGTTAGGGCAGACCAGACTTCGCTGACTAGGCTAAGGAGAATGATGTGGCGCTGACTTGGCATGCTATGCAAGTACCGTCTTAGATTAAAGAAGGGATACGCTGATGTCTAGTATCAATCACCTATGATGGATCAAAAGGGCCAAAGGTTGCGCTTCTAGGTTAAGGATACTACCGGTGACTCTATATAGCAGTGGTGGTTCGGGTTTCATCGAAGATGGCGATCGGGCATGTGGCCACAAATATCGATGTCGGGCTTCAGTGGTATTTCAGTGAAATGAGGGAAGCATGACATAGAACGCGGAAATAATAACTCAGCGGTATGGTTGGTTTTGGAAGGGGTCATCTGAGGTAGCGGCAAAACAGCGATGACTGCTTCTACGTTTGGTGGTGACCACGAACAGATGCAGAAACGAAGACGCTCGCGTTCTCAGAGATTGGCTATGAAATTTGAGAAACCATTTGAAAAAAGATGTTCATATATCCCGGGAACATAATGCTATAGCATAGTTTTCGGTAGATCATCCACTAAGAGGAAGAACGATCAGCAGAGATGGGACGGGTGATGGCTGCGACGTGCTGTGGTTGGCAATGGTGTCCTGGTCGTGTCGCTGCACAAACGTGGATGGGCTCCTAGGGTCACGTAGAAGACTCAATGGGACACGCCATGACGCGGTTGGTGCATCCATACGACTTCCGGATTAACGGGCAACGCGAATGCAAATCCGGTGCACGCGCATAATGCGTCTAGAAACAGAATAGCGGGTATGTCGACCTTAATTACGGTGGTTTGGCTGCTCTACTGGCCAAATTGGTTGGTGAGGGTATGGGGAACATCATGGGACATGCAACGGTGAAAGGGCTTGGTGATTTGACCTCTGTTCGGTCGGGAACATCGATGTCAATCTGCTACAGCATGGCTGTCTGCGACGGCGATGATCGTGGCAGCGTAGATCGGGCTTTGGACGAGGCTAGGGCTTGTCTAAGGACTTAGTATGATGATAAAACAGTAGTAAGGGAGGAGAAGAAGGGGTCTTCACCTTACTTTGATGGTCGAGGAAGGAGGATTCCCGGAGAAGACGACGTAGCGTATCACGGGCAACGGCTCCGGCGGACGGTGGCGCTCCGACGACGCACGGACAGGGCAGCAACGACTTCTAGGGCTTATGGGCATGGAATAGGGGTAGTAGAGGGCGTGCAACTCATATTTATAGGGCTAGGGGCGGCTGGTTGAGGTGAAGTCCAAACCGAACACGAGTCGGATTCGAGTTCGAGTCGGTTACGATTTCCTTTTTCGCAGCTCTGTATTCTGAGTATGATATCTCCATCGTCCGGACTCCAAATTGGACATTTCTTGATTCTAAATTGTAGTACTCGAAAAGATCTACAACGTAGTCATTAGAACTTCTGAAAATGTCATCTTGATTTCCAAAAATGCGCCACAAGATAAACTGTTTGAACTCGGACTTATCTGCGCAGCACTGATTTCAGGTGCCATAACTCCTAGCTCCATTATCCAAAGAGGACTTCCATAGGTTCAAATTGAAGCTTTCGACGAGACCTACAACTTTGGTATTGTCAAGATTTGTATTTGAGGTTGTTTTGAACTCCGAAACTTCATGAGAAGATGAGGTTGTCCAGGACTCCTCGAAAATTTGCAGATTTCGTGGATCCTTTGTTGGGCCATCTAGAAGACTTGGCTCAGGGTTTAAACTTGAGAAAGATTAAGTCCAAAGACATTTTAAGTATATCTAGGGTTTATAAAAGAAACTTTTGCAGAGAAATTTGAAAAGGGTTTGAATTTGAATTGAGCTTTGAGTGAATTTAAGAGAAACGAAAAATGAGGTTGAAAGAATAGGAGTAGATAAGGAATTTGAGTTTGGATTTGGGTTGAATTTTAGAAAGAGGAGAAATTGGCTTTAAACAAGGATTTAGATAAGATTTGAATTGAACTAGAGAAGAATTAGGTATAATCAAGAATTGAATAGATGATGAATTCAAAGATTTCAAATTCCAACCATTAAGATTCTTGTAAAAACCTTTTTCAAAATCTTTTTCACTCAAAATACCAAAGAGAAAGAAAAAGAAAAAGAACTCTAATGCATTTACCTGGCTCCTAACAAAACTCAGCATGCAATGCACACAAAATAATAACCTATATTGATTGATTGATTAAGAAAATAGGTTTTAAACCTATACTGCTGTTGAAGCTATTCAATAATCTTGAAAAATTTAAAAAAATTGTAAATTCTGAAAATCAGGGTGTTACATTCGTTCCTGTTAATGGATGAAAAACTGTAATAACTAAAAAACTTATTAATATAATTTTATTACTCGCTCTTTATTATGTCTTGAGTTGATGAATTATGTTGTAAGGGCTCGTGTTCCAGTCTTGGGTATAAAACACTTACTGGGACTATCGGGATTGTATTCTGATTAATCATTGTGGTTGTGATTGTCTAAATGATCGATCTAATGATTAATTAGAATACAATTTGGATGGTTCCTCACATTTTTGTACTCTACAAACATCTACAGCAAAAGTTACATCCGTTTCTCCGCAACTTTGTTGGGTTCAGAAACATTTTCGAGGCCAAATTCGGCTTGGAAGATTGAGTTCTCGCCTCGTGAAGATTTTGCATCATTTTTAGAACACGCGCTTATGTCTATAGCGGCCACCCCTTACATCAAACTTGATCAGAAATGTCCAATAGTTCCTATTCTAGTGTTCCTGAGGTGAGAAAAATAAAACAAAATTAAAAAATATTTGTGAATAACCTATTGTATTCCATCTATTCTAAAATGAAAGGCTATGTAAATCCATCAATTAAAAATAATAACAACGAATAACTAGAATAAAATAAATAATCAACTCCAATCCAATTAATAAAAATTAACAACAATGAGTATCTTAAGTGTTTGACAAATGCTAGGTGTTACGAGTACAACAAAATTTACAACTCTACATTTTTTAATTTGTTTTCTCACAACCTTGTTTCATTTTCCATTTAGTGATATTGAGGTGAGAAAAAAAAAGAGAAAAATAAAAAAATACTGTCATTAGTGATGGGTCACAACTTGACTCGTCACTAATGATTGGCCTAGGATGACTCGTCACTGATGAGTTAGTCATTAGTGACAGGTCATAACTTGACCTATCATTATTGTCATCAGTGACAGGTTATGTTACGACCCGTCATCAATATCATAAGTGACGGGCTACTCATTAGTGACGTGTCATCTATATCGAGTCCCGATCAAATAGTACATTGGTAACGGGTTATAGTGGAACCTGCCACTAATGGGTCTTTAGTGATAGGTCCCGATGACCCATCACTAATTTCGTGTCTTTTTCATCTGTTTTTCACGTAGTGAATGCGGGGCAACTCCACGAGAAGAAGTGCATATATAACTCAAAAGGAGGAAATGCTACATAAACCAGGACACAAGCAGAGAAACATGACCATATGAGTGCACCTAGCAGGTAGGTTCGCAATCCAGATGAACAAAAAATAACATGTATAACTTGGGTAGCTCTAATGGTTGTAGATATCAGCTATCTCTTATTACTGTGTCATGCAGAGAGAAGAGAAGTGGGTGGGTGAAGATGAAGCTGACGTGAAGGGGGATCTTGTTCATGTGGAGGGGGATCTTGGAGAGCTAGCTCTTAAAGGAGAGAAAATAAGAGATAGCTCTAAATATTATGAGGTATGAAGAATTAGAAATGAAATTTTTTGAGAAGTATGCTGAGAGAAATAATATATAGCAGCTTGAGATAATCATTGGAGCTACCTAAAGCATTATTTTCCGCATCACAAGACCAATGTAATATCAAAATGCAATTCTTGACACCGAAGTAGTATCCAAGCTCAACAAATAAGAAGGTAAGCAAGCAAGAGATGTACAAGCACAGTAGGCAACTTTTACATGCATCACCGGGGACATACATAAAACAGCCATTTTGTTATTTAATAAGGAGCATCAGACAAATACCCAGACTAGGGAATGTACAGTTGGCTTTTATCATCTCATTGTTTTTCTCAATCTTGTTTCTTTTTCCTGTAATTTAACAACTGGATTCAAAATTATCTGGTATGTTTTCTATAGCTTACCCTAACCGCCCGATTCTGTATGCCTCGCAAGCAACCTCGGCTTCTCGTTTAATGTTTTCTGACAAGCTGGCCATGGCACATGAGAACTTTGAAAGCCGATCAAACATTGCTATTAGGCCAGCCTGCATGATATCCGTGTTTGATTCTGTCTCAAATTTCTCTGGCTCTCCAACTGATAGGCTAGTATTATCCTCTGCTTGATTGTTTGATGATTTCTTCCTGGCTGGTCCATCTTCTGCTGCATGCCTGCACATTCTTCTGAGATCTGCAGCAAGTTTCTTGATAGGATCACAGGATTCTTCTGAATGAAGCGATGCAATACCTTCATACCAATCTCCCAAGAGAACAAACATGGGAGGAGCAAGGTGTTGACGAGGTGAGAGAGTTATCTTCCTTCTCCGTGATCGGTCCTGCGGTTGCATGACACATTCCTGCAGCCATGAGTGCAAACCACTCACATAGGATTTGTATGAATCAACCCAGTTTGCCAAACTTGAGCAGAAGAGACCCATCTCATTGATAAGATTCATCAATGACTGTTTGCACAATTTTCCAGGAGATACTGATGAGAACTTTACATCTGATAGTGAGGTAATGGTATGCTGCATATGGTGAACTTCCTGCAACATTCTCCACATGCGCATGAACCTGTAAAAGTAAAACAGGAAGTATGATATCTAAATTTAACAACAAATTTTACCAATAAGGCATAGCATTTTATATCTGTGCATTCAATTTCTTCGTAATATAGGATTATTTTTCAAAAATAATACAATAAATAACACAAATAAATGCAAATTCTGTTTCAACAATAGACCTTAAGTTTTGGATGTGTCAACACTACAAAGGAAATGAAAACTTACCCATCTAGCAGTTCAAGAATTTGAGGCTGCAGCTCTTCATCCCGTAACTTCTCAATTGTTTTAGAAATTGAGGATAGTACTTCAGTTCGTACCATTAGCTGTGAATACAATTCTTTGACAGTAGCGCGAGTTTTGTCAATCTGTCTTGCACTCACATCCTTTGCAAACTGGTTCTGTAGCTGAGTACATTTTTTGTCATATGTCTTCTTGAGTAATTTGTTAGCCTGCAATTTGAACCCAACAAAATTTAAAGTAGCTCAGTTAAAGTATAGCAAAACAAACAGAAAAAATAGCACGCAGAAGATATTGCCAAAAAACTGAAGGAATAGAAGACTTTGGATAGTTTTCAGCTATTTTGAAATCCATCTATTTAGTGACACTCATGTTAAATTTTTAACCCAGAAACCTATTTCTGTTCTCACCTGACCACCTCTCCTCACCACTTGCAATCCTTCCTTGCTTTATTGTGGCGTTCCATGGCGGCTCGTTCCTCAACTTTACCCTATTTAACCTCCAACTCTCTACCCCCAACATCCTACAGACACAATAAAATCCCCCATTTTCACCACCCTTTTTGTCACGTCTATCATCCTACGCAGGACCGGCAAATGGCAAAGCACAATCACTTCGCTATCAATAACCTGAGCCTGCTAATCTTGAATCATCTAATATAAAGGATCTACTGGTAGTTGATCCTGGATGGGATTTTATGACACATATCCAAAAGGAAATCCAAAGGTGATGGATGTATCTTTTTTTTAATATAAATTTTAGGTATTGGATTATTACCACTCGTAAATTATATTCTTCATTTGGTATGAGCAAATAGGTTACAGTCCAAATGCTTAGATCTCAAATTGGTCGCATGTATGTAAACCCAAATTTTGGACAAGCTAACCATTGTGGGTGTGCTTTCTTGGGAAAAATTGTAGGGATAGCCGGGAGGGAGTGGGCTGCTCCAGTGTGTTAGATAGATGGCACAATTGGAAATTACTGAAGGGTAGTGGGGTATAAGAGGCAAACTAAAGAGGTTGGGAAATCGAAATTTGAAGGGAGTGTATTGATTTCTTTCTTGGTTGATAATACATTACGTAGCCACATCCTCTTTCCTAACCTAGTTTATTACCTCTCTCTCAACTGAATTAGGTTCCTTCCGCACAACTTATAATTTGGCACCACATACATTCAGTTCTAGCTCCATGTACAGTCTAAAGCAATTCTCCCTGTCTAAAGAAATTGATCATCTCTTAGCTGTAGTTCAAAGTGCCTTTTCTCATCACCGTCGACATCCACGCTTCAAGATGTTAGAGTAATTTAAATGTAACATCGTAGCCCATGAGGCCCGGTGGACCAGCTGATTTGAGCCCATGTGCATGCATATGCTTGCATGGGAGCCATGAGCAAGCTTGTAGCTTGTTAGCATGAGGTGTGTGATATGAATAGTACCATATCGTCAGTTGAATGTGAGCCGAACCAACTTAAATACCGAGTGAAGCAAGGATGAAAAAGTAAATGGGTTATTGGATAGGTATGGTCCACCCAGCGTGTGGGTGGGTCTGAGCCGCCTTGAAGGGGGGGGGGGGGAGGTAGCATTCATGCAATCGGGACTCGACTTGAAACACGTCAACATGAGTGATGGATGTTTGACCATCTTACGAGCCTTGCACCCTAGAGTGTAAAAGATACATGAGATTTCAATTGGTTCAGGTGCTACGAGGCACCCAATGTCCAGTCGACGAGCCCCCTGGCCTTTGCATGGGAAGAGCTCTTGGGGTCACCCTTTCAAATGTTGTGTATTATGAGTGATTAGGAGTATTACATAGAGTATTTATAGGCCATGGGCATGGCCTTGTATACAAATCAGTAATGCCTTTGAGTCACAGGGGTTGACTAGGGGTATAAATGCCTATTACAAGATCTACAATATTTCAATAGTTTGCATGCTTTTCTTCATCAGGTATTGCCTGGTGCGGGCCCACTTCCTTGCTGACCCACAACTTATTCTTCAAGATCCTTCTGGGTACCCTTCCATGGGATTAATCAAATCTATAACAGTTTCCCTATTGGAGTTCTTTTAGTGTTCTATAACTTCTTTTACTACTATTGAGTTATGCCAGTAATATGATAAGCATCAAACTATACCTTTTGTTCATTCTTGGTTCTTTGCTCTAGGAGCAATTGTTTGCAATTGTTGAGCCAAAGCACCAGGTCGTCTTTGCTATCTTAGTTTAGAAGTTCAAGCTTATAATACCTAGGAAGGGCAACTCATGTAGTTGTAAGGGTAGTGTAGTAGGGATCGATGTGACCTTAAAATGTGATAGGGTGTGTAGTTGCTACGCCATAAAGATGAAGCAACTCTAAGACCTCAACAAAGGTTCCATGAAATGCTTGTTTAAGTTGATAATCATATCCTTAAAGTTGTTGATATCTTTCATGTCTATGCTAGAAGCCATGTGTGCATGTGTGCGATCGACGTATTTGATACCAAATGTTCTAGGGGCACGCTCTCTTGTGAATATAGTATGGATGTTGAAAGTAATTTGAGAAGAGTAACAGGGGTAGAAGAGAGAAACTAGAGGGGCCAAACATTAGCAATTGGAAGGGGTATATTGGTTTCTTTCTTGATTGGTTAATTATATCACATAGATGGCCGAACCTAGGACTAGAACACGGACAAAGTTTAGATGGCCGAACCTAGGACTAGAACCTAGGATCTTCAATTGAACTTTATCTTGATTATATATCCTTAGTCTAATTAGACTAATTTGACCCCCTCCTCTTTCCTAATCTAACCAACTGCCTCCCCTAACTAACTACACGACTCGATGCCAACTCATCCTTGCTAAATATAGTCCACAACTAACAATATTGGTCCATTTCCTAGTGCACATGTATAAAAAGCCATATCAACACTATATAAGCATCACCAAAAGTTATAGCAGTGTTTGAATTTAATTTTTAATGTATTAGAATGTTTGTGATTAATTTCTTAAAATATTCATACATTTTTATGAACTTTATCCTTTCCTATCCATAATTATTCATACTTACTTATGTATAAATTTTGTTTATAGGAGTTTCTATTTACCTATTGATATGTCAAATATGTTGATTATGTTTTGAAAATGAGCTTTGCTCTTCTGGGCGCTGACCTTCCAAACAGTCTCGGCTCTTTCGTTGTGGTTTCCTTTCCATGGTCAATCTTTGAATATATTCAAATTTACCATGTTGTTCTTTACTTATCCAGTAAATGGCTTAATCCTTAGAATGGCAATTCCTATTGTCTCTTTGGTGTAATGTCATCATTGGGTAATTTAAAATGGATGATTCGCGGTTTTGGATGCACCTTAAAAAGTCTCCATTCAATATTGACAATATTGTTGCATTCTCAATACAAACTTTACAGGAATTATATTTCCATATATCACCTAAAAGTTTAAAAAAATGCCAAGCTATAAGCTATCTACGAATGAGGAAGTTCAATAATCACTAACTTACAACTTTTTTTTTCTTTTAGCTATCTTACTAGGGAAAGGATAACACAGCTATAAAATGTTTTTTGAGACACAAACACCTATATGTAATCATATTTAACCACATAGCATCAATGCAAAGAGCTCTCCAAGTTCAATCAAATACTCTATTAATAATAAGTGGACCCTCCACACAACATTGAGCTCTAAATGAAATTAAAAAAAAATATTATGACACAATGTGAACATATCATGAAAAACATAAGAGTAAAAATCTAGTGAGTTCCCTATGAAACAATCAAATTGGATGGCATGTATGGTTTCCTTTAGTAGAATCTTTAGATGTTAGAAGACAATATGTGACACATAACAGTAAATATTTTTGAAATGATTGTACAAAATTTTAATATGCATACTTATTAATTGTTCTATTATGACTACGCTAATGAATAGATTACAGGAAGTACTGGTAATACCTACATAAAATAAGATAAATGGTACCAAAGAACAAAATAATCTTGGTCAGCTGCTCAGCTTTGCTGCCTTTACATGCTTCAGATCTAACAATACATAGGACAAGTACTATTTCATGATTATGCACTTCTGTTTTCAAAGTTTCATTTCTAAATATAGTTAATCCTATAGGCATTGGTTGAACAACGCATGTTAGCTCACCTTGAGTTCGTCATAAAGCTTTCTTTCCCAAGCATAGAGTCTATCTAGAGAGGATGCATGGCTTCCCGAAATCAAACAAAATTCTTCAACGAAATCACAACAACTTTGTGGATGGTCATCATCCTTCTGTGCTGACATGTGTGGATTCTTGGATGACTCCGACCGTGATGAAAGTGTACGACTCCAGGTGATAACTTTTGTACGATGCTGCTCTGATTCTGAATAAAATTTTTAGAGTGAAATAACAACTTTTTTTTGTAACAAACATTCAATTGAAGCTGTGTAACTATAAATACCAAGAGATAATAGTAAATAGGTTGCAGTTTACATATTCCATTTGAAATCAAAAGATAAACATACCATGTGATGCTATGTTTCTAGCTTTGCAACAAATCAACAATGTTGACAGAGCATCTGATGATTTCCCTGATAACAAGAGATTCAAAAGAAATTAGCAGCAATGTTTAGGCAAACACAAGTTTAGGAAAATGACAATATCATTATGAAAAATTATCCTCAGTTCTCACCAATTATTCGGGAAGAAATACAAAGTCGAATCTTTCTTGTTTCAAGCATCCTTGAGACCTCATGGCATGACTCAGCTGCCTTGATGAATTGATGCTCAATTTCTTCCACACTGGACAAAAGATCCTTGGATACGCCAGGGATGAAACTTGAGTTGGGTAAATGTGTATCAGACATATTAATACTATTACAATCTATGTGATGCGAATTTGAATGACTATTGTTCCCATGGACTTCTTTGTATCCAAGTGTTCGCAATTCTTCTTCCACCTCAACAATTTCACTTGTGTTTCCAATTGAAGAAAACAAATCCCTTTCATTCGGAGGGATCCAATCTTGCCAGCTTCTAAAGCTAACACTTCCGCTGTTCTCGGGGACTATTGTTTCCATAGACTTGTTTGCATCCAGATGTGACCTATTCTCTTCTTGCACCTCAACAATTTCACTTGTGTTTCCAATTGAAGAAGGCAGATTATCCCTTATATTTGGATGGCTCCAATCTTCCAGTCCCACAAGCTTCTCGGGGACATAGGATGCAGCATTTGGCATATCATAAGTTGGATCAAAGTAGTCCCACAAGGCACACAAATCTGGGGGCGGTGCTGGTGGTGGAAAGAAAGCAGAAATGTGTTGCTCTTTTCGACGAAAGCTGGCCTCACTTGAGTTGACTGTTACTGTCAAGGAATTACTTGGTGGCAAGTTAGCACTGTCTACAGGTTGCTCGGGAGATAGCAAAACATAAGAAGCATCAGGAGACTTCTCCATATTGCTATCATGGTGAGACTCCACAAACTGCCTCAATGCAGCGCCAACATTGCGCAGAGATTGCTCGTACGACAGGTGAGCAGCCGAAAGGGCATATCTGGCCGCGATTGCTTCCTCAATGTGTCTCAACCGACCCTTGCAGAGTTGTAATGCAGTGTCCTGGTTGTCTTGCTTCGAGACACTTGAACCCATGGTTCACTAGCAGAGAACAAAAGGTGATTGTTCTTTTACTGTCAGTACAACAAAAGAAGTTATCATGTCCAGAGAATTTATGATTCTTGACAAAGAAAGCCGTCATTTGCATTCGTCTCCTAGACTACACACAAGAACTGGTGCACTAGAAAAACAGTATATAACAACATAAAACAAAATGCACAGTTTTTTCTTTCATGCTTACCGCAGCATAACCATCACCTCCTTTCACTCCATAAATGAGAAGCCATGATTATAAGTCCAATCTAATGCATGCTAAAAGTAAAGGATTTAGCATCAAGTTTTATAATTATTTTTGGGGGAAATGAGAGAAAATTTCAGGAAGCGGTAGGAGGACTTTGTTTCAGAAATTCGGAGTCTTAAATAGCAAGACACTGCTGTTTCCTAAGGAAATTCAGAGTTTTGAGGTATGTGTACTACAATAAATCACGGATTGCATGGCAAAAAAGAAAAAGGATGGATTCTGCCACCAACTATAGAAACTCATCGGCTCAAGAAACAACAACAAACTTAATTGTGAGATACCAAGTAGAGAAATGTCTTGATTTTCATGTGATGAGACATTAATAATAGTTGATGTATCTTGAATTAGATTAGCATGTATTTGTGGATATTTGTTCTTGTTCATGTCTAACTCGAGTTGACGGTGTTTGGAATTGGCAAATTCTTCTCTGTATGTAGAAAAATTACACATAACGAAAGTTCCAGTGTAAACATCATATGTTCCGGTGTTCACCGAAAGTTCTGGTGTGGGCAGTCTATTATCGCTGGACTATTTCTTGTAGAGAGCAATTTTTCAAGTGAAATTGGAGATCAATAAACTAGAAGGTCCGGTGAGTGTGGTGGCTACACCGGAGTATTTTTAGTGCTGAAGCAGAATGAAAGTAAACACTGGATGGTCCAGTGACAGACTTTGAGAGCGTCGGAGTATTTTCTGCAGGGAGGAGATTTTTGGCGCCAAGTCTGATTATGTACGCCGGATAGTCCGGTGCTGTAATTGTGAACACCGGAGAAAGCACTGGACCTTTTGTTACAGAGAGGTTGCAGGAGGGTAGTTCAGTGGATTGGCACATACTGGATTATCCGGTGATGGACACGAGATCACTGGAAGCTTTCACCAGACCTTTTCTTGCAGACAGCAAAATTTACCTGGAACAGATAATGTTACACCCACCAGATGGTCCGGTGTTCAGGAGCATAACACACCGGAACATCCGGTGTTCACATTTTCTGCAGAATGTGCTCTGAGTTGAAGTTTTTTTATTTTGTGCTAACCTGAAGATGTTTTAGAGTGTGGAGAAATGTGTTTGCTTGTTTTATGGTGTGCAGGTGATGGATACAACTTGCCGGTCGACGGTGGATGATCGGAGCTAAGAGGGTGCTTAGTGCTGGACGATCAAGAGGGCTAGGCGTTGTCAAGGGTTACCCTAGTTGTACACATGAAGGTCAAGCAAAACATGAAACGGAGGATGAAGATAGTGTGTTGACAAAGTCAAGCGAATGTGATACCGGTGCAAGTGACAGGGTAACCCGAGGGATCGGGAGCGGGAGAGACTTACCAACGATCAAGATCACAAGATGGAGGACAGGCGTCATCATCGGAGTGCTTGCTTCAGGTGAAAGCGAGTGGCGGCTAGTCATGATTTGAGAAACGTGCTAGGGTTTCACGATTTGGCCTCAAAATAGTGGGAGGACTGGAGGAGTACGTGGCACCATTGCGAAGCTTGCGTCGAGGCGAAGCTAAGTCATAAAGGCGTCGTGGCCGTCCGATAAATGCAGAAAAAATGGACTATAATACCCTCGATGGTAGGTAGAAGTATACTACAAGAGAGGAGTGTTTTAGGAAAAAATTAGGAAACTTGTGGTCAAGTTTCTTAAGTCTATAAATAGAGGGATAGGGCTATGGGAGATGATAAACATTGTGTTAGGGTTTTAGTGGAGAGGAGGATGAGTGCTTAGCCTATATAATATGTGAGAGTTTTGAGAGAAAAATCTTTGTAATCCATCTAAAATAGGGCTGATCTTTTTGAGTAATGAAGTTTATTTTATTTTATACATTTGAATTCCCCTCCTTTTAGTTTCTCTCTCTTGGTTCCCTTGCCTTATATGTAAGTTTTTTCCTTCCGGTTTTGATTTTCGATTTTATTTTTGGGTTGAAATTTTAGCACCTTGTGAGATCATTTTTTTATTGCTAGAGACATAAAATTCGCATACACATGTTTATATGATGGTGTCTTGAATTTTTTTGCCTCTAGATAATTAACTTGGAGAGTTTTGTTGCTCGGTGTTCTTCTTTTCTTGTTTTTTTGCTAGTTGTGATCTTTTGAGTGCTAAGACATATGAATTTATCTTAAATAGAACATATAGTTCATATAACATCCGTGGTGTCATGTTGCTTTGATTTTCTCTTGTTAAAACTTCTTTCGTTTTTTTTTTTGAGTTTTGAGATGTGTTGGGTGATCCAAATAAGAGAAGACTATCGATTTTATAAGAAAGTTGTTGAGGTGTCTATTCACTCCCCTCTGATCGTTAATATCGTCCATACAAACTGATAAAAAAGACGACCTTTTTCCGATTGGTAGTCCTGCACTTTGTAAAATCAGAAATAGAAAGAAAAAAAGCCCTATTTCCCCACACAACAATCATAGTAACCTACGGATTCAGGCTATCTACACGCTCGGAGACCGCAGAATGCCTGATTGGCTCATCAAGCAGAGAAATCGAAAGCCACAACGTAAAAACTAAAGAAACAAGAGGAGGAAGCTAAGAAAAATCGAGTTCCATCGATGAACACTCACCTGAACCAAGAGATCACCTCCGAACCAGAGCACTCACATCAGCATCCTATAGTCCTTTATCCTGGGAAGCACGATGATACAAACAAGAATCAGAATTCCGATCCAAGAAACCAAGAACCTGAACCTCGAACCCCTTCCTCCGTACCCAAATCCCCAGAAGAGCGGACCACGAACCGAGGCCAAATATCGTACCTTTCAACGCGCACGAGGAGGAGAGACGGCGAAAACCAAACACAAGCCCCGTTCCTAGAAAGAAAACGCCTCTTTGAGTCCAAAATCCGGTGGGCAAAAGGCCAAGCGAAGGGCTGTGGACTGACGATGGCGAGGCGAACGGCAGCGACCTGGCAACGCGATCCGGAGGTGTGATCTGGGGCACTGCGCGCGCGGCTTGGCGTTGGCGCTGGCCGTGACATCCCCGTGCATGTATGGCGTGTGACGCAACGGCGTCCGTAGCAGCCCACGCCGGTGGCTTTGTCTCATTCCTGCCCCGTTGTGCTTTGCTTCCGTTTCTTGTGTGCTCATAGTTTTGCTGGCTGCGAGGAGAGAGATAGAGATAGAGTGGAGTGCATTCAAGAAGTGGGAATTTGGCAGGGAGTAGCGGGGCTCACAAGAAGTCAAGAACGACCTGACGCAGTCCCACATGTCAGTGAGATATGGATGTGAGATGCTTGCTGGTAGATCAAAATCTTGGGAGATCCATTTTGAAGAAAACATATGTGAAATTTAATGATTACATTTGATTTGGAGATCTTTTTTAGCAGATAGTCATGTTTGAATTGGAGTTGACCTGAAAAATATTAGGGAACACTTTTCCATTGAGGTAATTTAAGCTTATCTAACTAGTCTATCAACCCGTGCACCTGCATGTGCTGGCATTTTATAAGACACATAAATAAAATTTAAGGGAAAGGGTTTTTTGTGTTTTCAAGAATTAGAACTTGAAGCATATAGCGATAATTTAAAATTACACTTCTTTTATATACTACGAATAAAAGTATAATTTTTAATCTCCAATATTGGTCATTTAAAAAAGAATTTATCCTACAATAATTTAGGTAACTGCTTTTTTCTATTTATGCTTTTTATCTATTTATGTCTCACTTATATCAAGATTGTGGTAAGCCTTGCTTTCATTATCATACTCTTTTCTATAGCTGTCTAATTTAAAATGGACGACTGTGATCTTCTCACTTCTCTTTCCTCCCTATGGTTCAATCTTTTTTCTGCTAACATGAATATCGGCCCAAATAACCAAGTCCAACATCACACATCTTCATCGCTCCTCTGTTTCTCTCGTCCTCTGAATCTCCTTCAGAATTCATCATTACTGCCACCCAACTCAACGTTATCACCACCGTCGGCCTCCACTGCCTAAGTTTACCGTCCCATCCTCTCACGCCGAGGCCACACTCCTGCCTCCATCCCGAGGCCCCACCGCTGCTTCTCATTCTTCTGTCGTCCACTTGAGCTTGCCCCAGGTGGGTTCTAAGGCCTCTAGAACACGCTAACACCACTATATGGTATTCTGCATCGAGCAAGAACTCTATTTTTCTATTCACGCGCCTGGTACGTGGCCGTGTCCGCAAACTTCGTGTTGCCTGCAATGGTGCCTCCTCGTCTCCCTGGGACACTCCAGCAGCTGCTTGGATTTTATTTGATCGCCAGTGCCTGCACAAAACTTCTCTCTTGATCTGATGTAAACTTATACATGATATTATATAGAGTCCTTGCAAGGAATATTCAGAGAATGTTTGGAATATATTATGATCTACCCTGCTAGAGCATGTGAGAGTTGAAACACCATCCAAACTCCAATGCAATATGTATACGTGACTAAACTGATTACCGCAAGGAAAATTTGGAAAAGGTTTAAAGCATATCATGATCTACCCTACTAGAGCATGCAAAAGAGTTGAAAAACTTCGAGGACTCTAATATGTATACATGCCTAAATTGATGACATAGTTTGCTCTCACTTTTTTTTACGTGTACATGATTGGAGTCATGTTGCCTTACATACGTGACTTGTTGCGTTGTATTCCGAACAATATCTTCCCTCTAATCTGTTACATGTTTCTTTTAAGGTACTTGCTGTTTAGTAGATCCATCAGCTACGGATTATTAAGCAGCGAAATCAACGACCAAATGTTTTGCTTTTTTGTGAGAATTTCTAGAATTTCTCTATTTTTCTAGCATGTTTCCACCTAGGATGAACGTAAGGGTCTCAAAAGGAGCCTCTAATTAGTTAATATAAAGATTTTTGTGAGAATTTCTAGGATTTCTTTCTTTTTCTAGCATGTCTCCACCTAGGATTAACGTGAGGGTCTCAAAAGATGCCTCTACTTAGTTAATATAACGATTAAATGTGTTTTGTTTCTAATTGTTATTCTAATTGTATTACTTAATCCGTGGTTGTTCAGTAAATAAAATGGCATGCATATTGGCATCGATTTATTGTCGATGTGCATGTACTTTGGGTGCTTAAATAAACAACTTATATTTTTGCACCGGAAGAGTATACTTACATTAGATGCATGCCCCCATACAGCAAGTGAAAAAAAGGAGTTGCTTTGCCATACAGATACAAGCTCCCACCCCGCACGCGCGCTCCCTTACCTACAGCTCAATTTGTATCGGCACAAATGGCGCACCTGTGCTGCTCCTTCGTTGTTCTCCTCCTATAATTTTACTATTTTTTACCCCAAAACAATGCGTGAATCTTTGCCGTCTCCATCCCAGCTCGTACGATCCATTGGCAAAACTCCATTTCACCGGTCTGCCCTGCCACAGCTCGGCGAGGAGGACGACGACGTAGGCAGCCACCCGTGCAAACCGCATAGTACTGGCCCCACCTTGTTTGTCATGTCTTAGGGCCACCCTGGCACCGGCTATATAGATGTCTTGCCATCGCCATCTCCACCGTACCTTGCTCGCTCTCAATCACCTCCAAAGACAAGACGACTTGGTTTGTTCGTTCTTCATGAAGTAGCTAGCTAGCCATAAGCATCAGCACCATCCCCATGGCGAGATGCGCGGGCATGATCAATAACTGTGACGCCAGTTTCTTTTTCCCATCGGGCCAACCCAAGTCCCCACGCGCATGGCCCAACCCAGCCTAGCCTGCTATTCCCTCCTTCTCATCATCTCGCTGACAGCCTGGGCCCACATGTCATCTTTTCCCGTCGCCTTGCTGCAACCGTGCCCACAACTGCTGGTCAAAACCTCCTCCACTCGCCCCCACGCCGCGCCCCACGACTCCGCAACGACCCGTCCTCCTTGCACTCCTATAAAACCCGCCCTCAACCTCACCACCCAATCTCTGTTGCTTCTCACCCGCTCATCACCGTCATCGAGCCGCCATGCTGATCGAAGCTCCACCGTGCACCGCGTATGAGCCCTCCCCAACGCTTCTGAGGACATCATCGGCTTTGCAGGAGCACAAGGAACCTTCTCTATCGCACCTTGATGTCGTTCAGTCACCGCAAGCAATCCTTCGCCGAGCTCCGGTGAGCACCACCGCTCTCTCACCATCGCCAGCCTTCCCTGTTGCGTCCTAAGGCCCACTGACCTTTCCCCGGCTTCGCAGGAGCATGAGGAAGCTTCCCTGGTCCTTAGTTTCGCTTTTCCATCACCACAGCCGAGCCCCCGTCGAACTCCAACCTTGCTATCACTTTCTCACTGTCGCCAGTCGCCCCCGAGCCCTCCTCAACGAGCGTGAAGCCCTCAGTGAGATCCATGTGCGCCTCTTTTCATTTTTCGCCGCTCACCGTAGAGCCTAGTGCACCGTAGTGAGGTAGCACATTTCTCAAGTGATGCTCCGGCCATGCCTGCGGTGGTACCACCGTTTTCCTTCGCTGCTGGCCGCCAATCTCTCCACAATCTCTCTGAGCCGTCGGATCTCCGACCTACGATCCGGATTAGATCGGCCAAAACTATACCCCTTCAGTCCACCATGGACCGGTGGACCGTGCCACCTCAACTGGGCCACAGGACCATACACCTAGTCATCATCTGCGTAGATGTCACATCTTCCGTTTGAGCCTAGTCAACGTTACTTAATAACCAGAATTTCCAGTACAAAAATAAATCAAGTTATTCTCTGAAATTAGGTCTTTTACGGTTTAACCCCTAGACTTTTTCAGTTTTCACAAAAAAGCCCCTATCAGTTCTATTTATTTTATATTTAACCTCCTATAGCTTTATTTTATTTGCATATAGGTCCCTAAACTTTCACAAATAAGTCCCGAAAACTTTTCTATTTTTACTAAATAGCCCTTGCCCTTTTAAAGAAAGACCCCTGTAATGTTAACCCTTTATAAATTTTTTGTCATAGCTCCGTTTTTTGTGATTCTTGTGGTTACATGATCATAGCAACGTGTACTTTCTGTTAATAGCCTTTATGGCACTTTGCTACTATTTGATGTACTGTTCTTAGATGTTTGTACTTGCTTGCTTTCATAGTTCGTGAATGCAATAGGAGACGAGCAGTTCATGAACCTGCGAGACCAGAATTTTGAAGAGTTTGAGCAACCAACTGTTGAAGGCAACTGTCCTAGATCATATTGTCCCTATTGTAGGAAAGTGTGTCTTTTATTCCTACTTGCATGCTGTCAATATGAATCCTATGTTTAGGGTTTATTAGTACTTTTAAGATTATCTTTGTCGCATGTATTGTAGTTTGGATGTTAAGGGTAGAAATGCTTAGTTATGCTATCAAATCAGGTGGTTTAAATGTTAATCTATTTAATAGTCTACGCAACATGAACCGGTTTGGGTAATCTTTTTTAAGCAACATGGATCATAGGGATCTAGGCAAGTTGGTTTGGTTGGTATGGCTGCTGTGTGCATATTAGGTGATGTGCTAGTACCTGCTTTAGATCCTAAGGATCGGTTTCTGAAGAATATAACCCGGCACAACAGTGCAACTACGAGGTTTATATGGGTACCACTTGACCAATTAATTAAATGTCCTTCTTATTCTGTACGCACTAGTTGACTGTTGAGTGGCACAAGGGGGGCCTCTACAGTGGATGTAATCCCTGTTAGCGGTGAAACCTTAGTGGGTGTATTGTGAGGAACGGTGACATCCTAAGAGGAGGGTGCATTAAGACACTTAGAAACCTAAAATAAAGTAGCTCCAAAAACTTCACAAGATAAACTTATCTCAATTTCTATCTAAATGTGCTCTAGATTTATCTAGTTTGTCTACTCTACCTTTCAAGAGGATTGTAAGCTACTCTAGCAAGGTAAATTGCAAGTAAGCAAATTCGGAAACATAAATAAGGTAGAGAAACAAACTTGGCACAAGAGATTTTTATTCGTGGTATCGATGGTATGAATACCACCCCTAGTCCACATTGAAGCTCCATAAAGGATATGCTCCCTGTCATCAAGTCTCTTCCAGTCACGACTCTTGAGCTACCAAGTCACCAAGATAAGGTCTTAAGCATGATGAGCCACCAGTGCAAGGTCTCAACACTAACCTGTCTTCCGATCACTTACCCCTGTGATCACTTTAGTGCTTGAGCCACCAAGGCAAGGATCTCCGCGTCCCCATAGATGTGTCTTGCTACCGCTCCACACCAAATCGGAGGGTCAACAAGCTTGAGCCACCAAGACCCAAGATGTCGGCGAGTCACCAAAACTCCAAGACGCTGACGTACCACTTGGTACAAGTTAGGATCACTCCTTGATCCCTTCTTCAAGCTGTAGCACCTAGCTACAACTCACTCTAGGCCTATAAGCACTAAACACTTCTCTAATCTTGTTCTTAATTACTTTTGATAATCACTTTAAGCACTTTGGTTGCTTGGGTATCTTCTCAAGTGTATATGAACTTCCTCTAGACTCCAACAGTATGCCACACGTCAAATAACTGAGTGGAGGGGTATTTATAGCCTCAAACCCGTCAACTAGGCATTTGCCCAATGGCTTAGAAAAGCTATTAACACCGGATGATACGGTGAGAACAGTAGTACTAACACTGGATCATCCTGTGAGTACAAACTCAGAAACTAGCCGTTGAAACTCCACTCAAAGCCTCTGTGGACACCGGAAATTCCGATGTGCCTTTAAATCCATCACCAGACTTTTTGGTGAGTTATCTTGAGCCACACCGCATCACTTCTTCTCTGCAAGAAATGCTCTGGTACAGTAATCTTCAGAGCACCGGATCTTCTGGTGGGTTGTTCTTCATTCTTTAACACTTGCAGTCACCTCTGCAAGAAATGCTCCGATGCTATACTCCGGTGTGCACAAATCAAGCACTGTTTCTTTCGGTGGGTTGATCTTTCAGTCTTCTGCACTCACATTCTTCTCTGCAAGAAATGCTCCGATGTTACCCTGTGTAGATCACCGGACTATCCGGTGAGATCCTCAACCTTCTCCCCCTTTGTCAGCAATACTCTGGTGAGTTCTACACATAGAGCACCGGACTATCCGTTGAGGCTAATAGTCTCTGAACATAAAGCTCCAGTGAGTGCAAACTTCTCTGCACCAGACTATCCGGTGAGATCAATTCTTATAGGACTTCTCTAATTCAATTAAACTTTGTTCCGACTATGCTGGCTTCTTGATGTATTGCATCTATAAGACCTACTAACATATATTCTTGATAAATATGTTAGTCCTAATGACTGTGTTATCACTAATCACCAAAATCACAATCATGGCCTAATAGAGCCATTTTCGCTACAATATCCCCCTTTTTGGTGATTGATGACAATGCAACCAAAGAAAGTGGCAAATAATAAATAAAACCAATCGTAAAGAGAATAAAGGTTTACCACATTGCTTGGATGCATGTTCTTACCATTTAGTCCCCCTTTATTGTGGATCCCCCTTTCTCTATTGCCACTATGTCCCTTGATCGAACCATGCAAGAGCTTCTCCCTCTTTGTCAACCTAGGTGACTCATGTTTCTTCTTGTATCTTCTTCTTCTCTCCTTTTTCAACTTCGGCATTTCTAGACATCTTGTATCTTGCTTCTTATTTTGGTCATGAAACTTCTCCCCCTTTGTCAATAATCTCAAAAACGGCTACAAACATATGTTGAACTCGAGGAAGAGCATTAGAGCACATGGGAGAGAGCTTCATAAATCATGATCCAATGAAATGATACTAATTGAAAAAAAAATACCAATTGTAAGGATATAATTCATGATACTAACTATGAGGACAGAAGGCATTGATATCAATTAAAAAAGAACAAACAAGGATCATAATTCATGAAACTCACATGATATAATATAAACCCCCTTTATGTGTGCATACATATAATGAGACCCACTTATGAATACCACTTGTAGGAATGTAGCAATATATGCACATCTAGATAATAAGTAGAGGTAGGAAGTTTAAGTCATATAATGCATAAAGATAGCTTAAATATAGAAATGAATTGACAATGATAACAATTGAAGCTTTTAAGCATTTCATACCTTTCGGAACGTGTTGATTTCTCCATGAGACTACAAAAGATACATCTAGCAACACATGTTAGTCTCAAAATCACAATCCATAGTTTATACTCCACCTAAATGTGTGCATACAAGTTTTGAATACTTGCGAGACATATGCACTTGTTATTAATAATACTGGAAAGAGTACCCTATGGATTAATTTATGGCACATAAAAAGATACCAATTGAGAAACTAATGCCATGAAAAGAACCTATAACTAATAAACCATGTAGGTTGCTCATAGAAAAGAGAGAAACACAAATAACCTATCATATGAAAACCTACACTAGGTATTGCAATAAATTGAAATGTGCACATGCAATCCTAGATGAGGCAATGATTCAAAAATATGAACAAAAGTCTAGCTACCATTACCTCATTATCTTTGGATGAGGATTTGGGTATATGATGATCATGATCTTCATCAAAACGCCCAATCTTATGTACTTGGTTTCTTCGATTGAACCTTCACTTTATTTTGTGAGCCAAGTCTTCAAATCTCATAGCGGCCTCGAGCTTCAAGTCTTCTTTGGAACCCAAACCGATTGGGGCCCTTTCATATTGGTGATGACTTTCTTGGGCACCCAAATGGGTTCATTACACCCCTAATTCTTTCTCCCAACCACATACGCAACCACCTTGCCATTCTTGTTCTTTTTGAGCTTGTAGTGGTTGCTCTTGGTCTTGGTTTTGTAGTTAGGCTTGATGTAGATGTTGGAGGTCTTGTTGGAGAGGTTTATGATCTTCTTCTTCTCCTTAGTCTCCTTATTGACTTCATTGTATTGGAAGGACTTGTGATCTTCTTTATGACATTTGAAGCATGTCACAATGGACCCCTTCGTAAGCTTCTTTACCATAGTTGCATAGTTATCTTGAGGAGGTTGGATATGGTTCTTGGCCTTTAATCTTGCCAAATCCTTCTTGAGCCTTTCGACTTCTTGCTTGAGCTCATCATTTTCTTCTGCAATGAGGTTATTAGATGGTTTTACAAAAACATTCTCAACAAATATCTCATTGCAAAGGGGTGAGCTAGATAAATCAATTAAATCATCATAAGAGTACAAGCATCTACCTTAGAATTAAAATTAAATAGAAAGGTAGATTGCTCCAAAGGGGTCTTAGATTGAGATAAAATGCACTCAAATTTAGCCTCAAGCTCATCATGCTCTTTTTTTAGCAAATCGAATTTGCTAAATAATTATTCATAATTAGAAACAAAGGTAGCATGAATGTCATTAAGTGTATTAAATTTCTTAAGCTCTTTGGATTGTTTCTTAAGGGCCCTTTGTTGCTCATTGATCAAATGAAGGAGTTCATCATAGGAGAGAGAATCCTCATCAGATTCATCATCACTTACATCTATATCCATACCTTTGACCATAAAGCACTTGTGTGATGACTTGCGCGATGACAACTTGCGTGATGATGACTTTGAGGAAGAGCTTCTTTTGGAAGAGTGGGTGGCAAAGCTCTCATCACTTGAGCTTGAATCTTTATCTTTGCTCACTCATCTTTCCATACTTGCAAATGCTTTGGCTCTTCCCCATGTCTCCCTCTTGCTCTTGGTCTTGTTCTCCTTCTTGATGTGATCAATTATTTTGACCAAGTCTTTCATGGAGACTCGTTGATCAATCTTGGCATCGATCTTCTTGATGTTCTTCTCCACTTGAGAGATTAGCTTGGTAACTTCAAGATCCATTTCTTTATCACTTGATGTGCTTTGCTCATTATCTTCATTGCTCTCTTTATCTTTATTTTCATTTTCATCATCTTTGCTTGAGCTTGACTCTTGCTCTTACATCCTTATCTTCACCTTCATGTGTGGGATAGTGCTTGCTTGCTTGTGAGAGTAAGGTTCTTGGCGTCGGATGAGCAAGAGGCTTCCACCCTTATGTTCATGGTCATCTCATGGACGGTGATCTTGCCTAGAACTTGACTTGGAGTCATCTTCTTGATGTTGTTATTGTCGTAGATGATAGAGACTATCAACTTGTACTTTGGAAGAAGAGCTTGAAGTATTCTTCCCACCACTTGATCATCGTCAATTAGCGTCAAACCTAGCCCATTGATCTCATCGACAAGACTATTCAAACGTGAGTACATGTCATTAGCATATACATGGAGTAGTTGTTTGATGTCATTGAGCTTAGTAACAAGCATATGATATTTCTCATTGAGCACATTCTTTGTACCTTCATGTATTTCAATTAGACTATTCTGAATATCATGTGCATTGGTAATAGAATAAACACGATTAAATGTATCAACATTTAAAGATGATAAAAGGATACTCTTTGTCAATACATGTAATTGCCTCTCCTTGTTGGTAATGTGAGGTCTCATCTCTTCCTCGGTGACTCTCCAAACATCTAGACCATTGGCTTGTAAAAAACAAGGCATTAAAATTTTCCAACGAGAGAAATTTGTGTCATCAAAAAGTACAACACTATGGGTATCCATCTCAACCCTGGACATCACAACTCTAGGATGTTAAGCCTATCAAGAGCATGAGACTCTGATACCAATTGTGAGGAACGGTGATGTTCTAAAAGGGGAGGGGGTGAATTAGGACACTTAGAAACCTAAAACAAAATGGCTCCAAAAAATTCACAAGATAAACCCATCTCAATTTCTATCTACATGTGCTATAGGCTTATCTAGTGTGTCTACTCTATCGCTCAAGAGAATTGCAACCTACTCTAGCAAGGTGAATTGCAAGTATGTATATATGAAAATGTAAATAAGGTAGAGAGACAAACTCAGCATAAGAGATTTTTATCTTGTGATATCGATGGTATGAATACCACCCCTAGTCCACGTTAGAGCTCCACAAAGAATATACTCCCGGTCGCCAAGTCTCTTTTGGTCACGGCTCTTAAGCTAACAAGTCACCAAGACAAGGTCTCAAGCACGATGAGTCACCAAGCCATCAAGGCATGGTCTCACCACTTGGCGTTATGATCAATTTAGAGCTTAAGCCACCAAGGCAAGGGCCTCTACATCCCTGTACACTTGTCTTGCCACCGCTCCACACTAAGTCGGAGGGTCAACAAGATTGAGCCACCAAGGCTCAAGATGCTCGCGAGTCACCAAGACTCTAAGACGTCTGTTGGAGGAAAATAGACCAGCCTGAGGATAATGGTTGGCGATTGCTATCAAAGGTCCCTCCAAAGCCTTCGGTCTCTAGATCCTCAGTAGGAGAGCCAACTTCTGGAGATTGTGGGTCCCTTTGGGCCACCTCTCCGGTACGTACGTGGCCTTCTGAAGACTCAAAGCTACAGCAAGTCCCTCCAAAGCCTTCGGCCTCCAGACCCTCAGCAGGAGGCCTAGCCTCCGGAGGCTGCGGACTCCTTCGGGCCACCCCTCCAGTGCCCGTACGGCCTTCCAAATCCTAAAGATGCAACCGATCTCCAGAGATAATATTAGGAAAGAAAGGACTCTCCCCTGCAACTGACCTGACACGAGGTGACAGACGATTAATGCCGGTGCAAGTGGTGCTTATCCTGACACCCCATTGCGAGGAAAGTCGTCCTGACACCCCTGGCAGAGTGGCGCCGGGTGGCAATATGCGACCGGCTCACCCCTCAAGGGGTAGGCACCACAATAGTTACCACGGTAGATATTTATCTTCTATGTAGGGTAAAATGTAGTTATCCAGGATAAGACCCAATAATTCGACCAGGCCCTAGATATTTGTACATCGTGATAACTTGTATACTAAGCTACGTACCACCATATAAATAGGGGGTCGTGGTCATCTGGGAAAGAGAGAGGCCATAAGGAGAACGCTCAAGAAAACACATAGGATACAGAGGTGCCCAAACACTAAATCACGCTGTGATACTCCCCCAGGCCGATCCATTTTTCTACTATCAATACATTTGTGATGTTCCTTCCTCTCAAACTTCGTCTCCAAGCTTGAGTCTCCTCCTTAGAAGAAACTCTCACCGTACTTGCTAGGAAAAGACGATCTCTTGCTCCAACAGCGCGCCATCCATGGGGACTTGAACACAGAAGTGCTAAAGAGAGGTGGGAATCCACCAGAAAAAGCACCAATGCGCTAGCCGCCATATCCACCATTGGAAACATGCAACCATATGCGTGGCTGTCTCAACCAGGCACACCACATACACCCTCCAGCCCCACTGTCGTATGAGACGGTGTACCTCTGGCCTTGACCGACCCAAAACCTTGGGTCGGTACGGAAACTCCAGATGGCACGAACCTCTTCCAGCCTCTGCATGGCGAAGACCTCGCTGCACCAGGAGAGGTCGCAACCAAGCGCCGGCTTTGGGCGGTTGAACCCAAGGATGTTCCTGCCTGGGCTTGGTCCCAAAGTATCTCCTTCGACAGCACCTGGGATGTCTCGGGCGAGCCAACATCTTCGGAGAATCTGTCCACCCAGCGTCCTCCTCAGGCCCCTCCGATGAAAGAGGGTTCCAAGGAGGCGCAGGGCTCTGGAGTGCGCAGACCCTGCCAACACCCCCGACACAGCCCTCGTGACACCAACCCCGTACAGGGAACCCTAAGTCCACCTTGTCCAGGGAGGCATAGTCGGAGCCACTCCGGCTCCGAAAGCCAATTTACCGGACGACCTCGACGGTCTCCCCAAATGAAAGGAGGCCCTGGAAACCACGGGCTCTGGGGCACGTGGCCACTGACAGTGACCTCAACGTCAACCACAAGCTCTGATACCCCCAGAGGCACACAGGTGCATCCTACACGGACCAGGGGGTGGCCATAACACAAATGACTACTGAACCCTCACGACCTTCCGGGAGGAGTACCTCAGAAGACAACAGGATACCTAGCTACAGAGGGAACCAGCGAAGGATGGCATAGGGGTTGGAAACCTGAGGCAAACTCCTGGGCAAATCCATGGCCCTTCGACCCCACTCCGTCGCCACCAACTCCATCACCGACAGTGCAATATCCCAGCTACAAGGACTGAGTCGGAGAATGCCGTACGCTTCGAGGCCTTCAAGCCTCATAATAGAGGCCTTATTCTGGTAAAGGTATGCCCACTATTACCTATCGATAGTTTACCTAGTTGGTCTATCTTTCGTACGGTAAGATCAAAATATGTTAGAGGCCTCCAACCTTACTGCTAGAAGTTTTTACAACAGATAGCCACTAGGTACAAATGGTAATCCTAGATTACGTCTTTGTTTAGCAGTAAGCATTAGAACTTAAGTTACATCTTCATTTGATATGAGTTATGAATAGTCGTCTAACCTAGCTATGTCTTATATTGCAATTAGCTGCTTATTGCCAACAGTAGACTGCAAAACTTAACTGGTACATAACAATGAAAAAACCCACATACCGCGGACGTAGAATGCCTAGGTCACCTGGAAGGCAAGAATGCTAAGGTTTCCTGGAAGGTATCACGTAGTCTCGATAGATAGTGAGGCCCACACACCTGCAGCTGCGCTGCATGCCTAGGTCACTCAGAGGGCAATTATGCCAAGATGTCCTGGAAGGCATTGCATAGCCTCAGTAGTGTCGAAGCCACGCCCCCAGGGATGTCCTTGGAGGCGGAGATGTGGTTCTCTGAGTAATGTTGCACGACATGCCTACACACCGCGGGCACAGCAAGCCTACATCACCGTGAAGGAATCAAGCTTAGATTTTCTGGAAGGCGTTGCATAGCCTCGATAGTGTGTAGATGCTGGTTGTCAAGGGACTTCCTTGGTAATATAGTTGCGGTGCCTCCGAAGGATTTCTTCAGGAGATGTGACACGCCCACGTACCTGTAAGTATTGCTTGCCTGAACCTAAAGTCACCTAAAAAGGTTTCCCGGAGAATAGGCTTTGCCCTGGTAGGTAGTGGAGCCCACACACCTGCAGTAGTGCAGCATGCCTAGATCACCTGAAAGGCAGATTATGCCAAGGTGTCCTAGAAGGTATTGCATAGCCTTGGTAGTGTGGACGCTGCACATCAAGGGATGACCTTGATGTGAGGATGCGATGCTCTGGGGAATGCTGTCGCAAGGAATCCTTGTTGCACGACATGCTTATATATCATGAGCGCAGCATGCCTAGGTCACTGCGAAGGCATCAAGCCTAGGTTTCCAAGAAAGTATTGCATAGCTTTGGTCGTATAAATTTCACGCATCAGGGCACACCCTTGGTGGACAGTGTTGCGGTTCACCCAAGGCGTTTCCTCGGGAGCACGACAAGCCTACACACCGCGAGCGTAGCATACCTAGGTCACCTGGAAGGCAAGACTGCCTAGGTTTCTTGGAAGGTATTGCGTAGCTCCGATAGTGTGTAGAGCCTTCGGCATTAATACATGCCGAAGGGGATACAAAACCTCTGGCAAAAATGAAGAGACTTACAAAACCTCCGGTGAAAACGGAGAGACCTACAAAACATCCGGCAAAAACAGAGAGTCCTACAAAACCTCCGACAAAAACGGAGAGACTTACAAAACCTCCGGCAAAAAACGGAGAAACCTACAAAACCTCTGGCAAAAATGGAAAGTCCTACAAAACCTTTGACAAAAACAGAGATTCTTACAAAACCTCCGGCAAAAACGGAGAGACCTACAAAACCTCCAGCAAAAACAGAGTCCTACAAAATGTGAAGAACCGTCCAAACAGCATTCTAATTAATCATCAGGAGGATCATTATTCACAATCCAACCTCGACGATTAACCAGAATCTTGTTCTAGTAGTCCCGGCACGTGTTTTGTGCCCAAGGATCGGAACACATGCCTCCAACATAGTACATCACAACATAGCACAATAAAGAGGAAGTAATAAATATTTATATTAAAAAAATTAAGCATGCAACTGATTCCAACAATTTATAACAAAAGCGAGCTAGAAGGAGATAAAAACCCCTCAACTCCTAACTTATCCAAAGATCTACGCAGCGAAAAGAATAAACTAGACAACAAAAGAGAGTGGAGCCACATGCCCTTAGGTTCCACTCTTAAAGCTCGAGCTTCGGAGTAGGATGCACTACTCCTACCAGCCACCCTGATTGGCAGGCAAAAAGTAGCCGAACACCATCCCTTCCTCAGCAGTCGGAGTACCTACATCAACTTAAGTGTAGCACCCTGAGTACAAAGGTACTCGCAAGACTTACACAATATGGGTATATAACATCCCGACTCTAGGGATTATGCATTGAGTTGTTAGCAAGAATATAAACATGCAGTTAAGTAAATTAAAGAGGTAAGCAACCTTGACATATGTGTGAGCAACTTAACCAACATATATGAAATTACCCTGCAACTACCAACTGATCATATGAAACTGTAACCACAATAGTATCAATGTATAACAAGTGCCATCTCGACCACCTCCCACATATCCGAACCACAAACCACATATCCGAACCATCATCCACAAGCGAGAACTCTACGACCGATACAAATGAAACCATAGCATGCTCATGACCGAGACCGTGGCAGTTCGAACTGTTTTTACACCTTGCAAGGGGATACTCCTGGACCCACACGACTCGGGGACTATACGGCTTGTGCCACCCACTAAAGTGCACACAGGGGGTAGCCGTGTCAACCTTTCCCAACCAGCCCCAACCATGTGCGTCATGCATCGCTCGGCGCGGCGGTACTAGAACTACTCCCAGAGCAAACAAGTACCACTTACAAGCCCGCCCGCTCACACCGTCGATGTTCAGGCCCCACAAAACCACAGCTGCGAAGGTATTCGGCTCGCCGTACCATTAGATCGGTATGTGGTGAGTATGGTAAGCGCTAAAGCCAACTGTACTGACGGACGGCCTTAAACAATGTAAACAGCCTACGGTGTCCGGGTTCCCTTCCTGAACTACCCCCAGACTTTCCTTGAGGGTAGATGACACCCCTAACACCGCCCACATCTCATCTCATACTCACCACTCAACCAACCATAACAAACTCAACCACGTATTTGTGCAACAAAAGTAAATCCTATGCTCGCGAACAATGGAAAACGTCGTCGTTCGACTTCTACCGAAAGACCTAAGCATGGCTAAGCATATAAGTCGAACTTGTACCTAGACATAACATCATCTCAAAGCTACAAGGAACGTGGATGAACAAGTCATCAAGGTAGAAGAATGCAATTGACGTAGGTTCTACCCATTTGTTCCCGACATCGACTCCCTATACATGCAAACCTATACATAAGCATAATTTATCAATATTTAGACTTCATTCAATTCAACTGATAGGGTGCAATATGTTAGATGATTGCCTTGCTATTCAGGTAGCTATCCAAAGTTTCCTTCGCTCTCCTGGATCACCGGCTCGATGTTCTCTAAAAAAGAATAATGCGTGCAATGCCATGAGTATGAATAAAGTGCAATAATGCATGCCATAATATGCATAAGATGAAATGCCATAAAAATATGCTTTACAATGCATGAAAATATTTTTCCTAGCTAGAACAAGTCATAAGAAAACTAGCAAAATTGGATTCACCCACTTTGGACTTGTTAAGAATTGTTGATGAATTAATGAAGCTTTAACATAATTAATTAATCTCAGAAATTTAATTCAACATTTAATGGCTGGGTATATTTTTATTAAGAAACCAACAAAATTAGTTTCATAATTTTTGGAGCTACGAAGAATTTACTATGAATTTTACAAGTTATCAGCATAAAAGAAAAAAAAAGGCTGATGAACAGTCAACCCGGATACTCCGGGTATCGGAGTCTCCGGATGACCCTCCGTGCAGATCTCTCTGTTATTTTTGGCTGGGAGTCGCCCGGACCCTCCGGGTTAACCCGGATTCTCCGGGTGGCTCCAGAACAGCCCGTTTGAGAGTGGGAAACTTGGCCAAAATTATTTGTGAACTTCTCCATACCAATAGGAAACATCTTAGAGCTAATTTAAGGGTCCTAGAACTCACTACCCAACCTAGAAACTCAATTCCTAACTCAAATTCATCCAAAACCCTCCTTTGCTCCAATTTCATCAAGAACTCAAGAACTTCACTAAAACTCGAAATCTATCAACCAAATCTTGAATTCACGCCATGGGAAGCCTAAGAGACTTACCCACGATGCTTGTGGAGTTGGGTGACCGTCGCGGGATGAAGGAAATGGAGGAAATCATTCGGGAGACAAAGAAATCCGGTGTTCTTTACATTTCAACCCTAAACACCAAAAGACACCAAATCTGGCTCAAATCCTCCAGGAAAACAAAAATGAATTGGGGGATGGATACCTTATGAGCTCATGATCATGTAGGTACCACATACTCACCTCGAATCCTCCTCTTGAGGTCAGATTTGAGAGAGAAGGAGAGAGTGCTTGAGAGGGAGTGAGAGGGAGGGAGGAGCAGCAGCTCCTGCTACACAGGTGGGAGTGAGGGCACAGGAGAGAGGGGGTGGGAGCAAGTGGCTGCAAGGGAGGGGTAGTTGGCCCACATGTGGGCCCCACGTTTTAGAGAAAATGGTCCGTTTTGATTGCGAATTTCATTCTTTTCCCTCCCGAATTTCTTTTCTCTCATCCAATTGACTTTTAACAAAGTAAATTAGTATTCCCAATTACAATTATGCAAAATTAAACATAATACTTAAAAAACATGATTATACTTAATTGCGTAATTAAGGATTTGGGCGTGACACAAAACCTCCGACAAAAACAGAGAGTCCTACAAAACCTTCAGAAAAAACGAAGAGACCTACAAAACCTCCAGCAAAAACGGAGAGTCCTACAAAACCTCCGATAAAAATGGAGAGTCCTACAAAACCTCCAGCGAAAACGGAGAGACTTACAAAACCTCCGAAAAAACAGAGAGTCTTGCGAAAGCGCCAGCAAAAATGGAGAGTCTTACAAAGCCTCCGGCAAAACGGAGAGATTTTCAAAAACCTTCGCGAGACGGAGCATCTTACAAAAACCTCCGCCAACAACAAAGAGTCTTACAAAACCTCTGCCAAAATGGAGAGACTTCCAAAACCTCCACAAGACGGAGAGTTTTGCAAAACCTCCGCCAAAATGGAGAGACTCCCAAAACCTTAGCAAGAAGGAGAGTCTTGCAAAAATCTCCGCAGGACGGAGAGCCTTACTAAAACCTCCGCAAGACGGAGAGTCTTCAAAAACCCCGCAAGTGTCTTCCAAAAACCTCCGCCGGATGGAGAGGTTCTAAAAAACCTATCAAACAAAATCACCCAGCATCTTGAAGGCAAACGCCTCCGTACCGGAGGGGTGCGAAACCACTAACCCCCTACAGGCACAGCCAACAAACCAAAGGGGTATAAATCCCTCTCCCCGCAGGAAGAGGTATGACCCACGTGACTCAAACACGTATGGTAAAAGGTAAAGTCATTACCCTACAGTCTCATCTAAGGCACGATTCATACGTCGTTTATGAAGATCATGCTAATATTAAGTAAAAGCCCACTCTACGTGGCATGGGAAATAGTATGGAATCTCCAACTGTTCATTGTAGAGGCAGTGTCTTCTGGCACGCCGTCGCAAGGCTCTAGATGGATTACTTTCAGAGCCGGGCAACAACCAAAGGGCTCAGGGGGTCGAGGACCACCTCTCCCGTCTAGCCTTCGGCTTCGCCTCCGACATGCCATCGCCAGGCTCCGGACAGATTACCTTCAGAGCCGGGCAAGGACCAAGGGTTGAGGGGGTCGAGGACCACCTCTTCCGTCTACCCTTCGGCTTCATCTCCAACACGCCATCGCCAGGCTCCGGACGGATTACCTTTGGAGCTAAGCAACAGCCAAGGGCCAAGGGGGTTGAGGACCACCTCTCCTGTCTAGCCTTCAGCTTCACCTCTGACACGCCATCACCAGGCTCCGGACGGGTTACCTCCAGAGCCAGGCAGTGGCTAAGGGCCGAGGGGGTCGAGGACCAGCTCTCCCGTCTAGCCTTCGGCTTCACCTCCGACATGCCGTCGCTAGGCTTTGGACGGGTTGCCTCCAGAGCCGGGCAGCGGCTAAGAACCTGAAGGGTAGCAGACCACCTCCGGATTTTGTCCCCAAAGGTTCCAGATCGACTTCCTTGGGTCAAAAATCTGGAACAAATTTGGAAGAAGGCCCTACCAACACCGAACCTGAGGAGTACGTGATGACTGGGAACGACGAGGTCGCCATTGCTTTGCCCGGCCCTCCTTAGTTACCCTATGTGTCTACCACTACCAGATTCCCGAGGCAACCTCTCCCTAGGGAGGAACGAAGCTGGCTACGATCTATGCAAAGGCTCAGTACCTCAGTTATCCAAAAAACCAGTCATCGCCTACGAAGGGGAAGAAGAAGCGTAGCACGAAGGCACGAAGGCACACATATATATGGTCACCTGTTTGAAGGATCCCCTTACACTTCGGCCCAAAAAAGAGATACAATCGCCCCCAAAGGTCCAAATTATATTATTAAACAAATCATGCATCCGGAGGACGCGTACAAAGAAGCAACAGTACAAAGGCCGCTACGGAGGAGATATACTCCGAAAGAGCAAACCAAGGGGAGAAGAGTACAAGGTGGCAAAAGGCAACTATGGCCCACGGCAGGCCATCGTCAAACGGCAAGACAGGGATGTCCATGGCTTCACCAGAAGCACCCCCAAAGGCAGCCTTCACCTCCTACGGATCCTAGCAGGGGCCGCACATGGAGCGGCGTATGCACCTCATTTGCGGCCTGCCACCGCTAAAGTTGATGCAGTGGCCAGCCCCTGAGTTATCGGAAGATGAAGAAGAAACCAAAGGAGACACCGTCGGGGCCTCGTCCCTCGCCGTTGAAGCCTGCTTCTCTTCATTGCTCTCCCTCCGTAGGAGATCCTAGTCAATCTCCTCATCATCGTCGGAAATATCGATGATCACGACAGGCGTGGTCTCCTAAACTGGGGGTTGAGCAGAGGCGGCAGGAAGTTTCCCACCCCGCGGGGACGGAAGCAGGACGACCACTAGCGCCACCGCCGGTAGCCGAGATGGCCCAACCCCAGTAGAAGAGTCGAGATCATCGGCATTTCTGAAGAGGATGAGGAGGAAGACGATGCTATATTCAAAGTCATGGTTGAGTGCTCGCGCGTGGGATAGTAGTAAGTCCAGCCAGATGACCCCAGCTTTATACCCGAGCCAAGCAGCCACGTACGCCCGGGAGATAAAGCGGAACCAACGCGGCATCGTTCCATGGCATCCCTCATTAATCTCTGGGGGCCCGTGGCCACATCCCGGTCGTTCCACCGACACATGGCAACATCCCACGACAACGCCTCGTTTTCTCGCACGAACGTCCCATCACATTAATGGCCTAGACTCCTTTCAGCGCATGCCAGGGGTGTGGGCACAAAACCTTAAACGAACCGCATCCCATCCTGCCATCCTCAAACAGGCGAATGTGGGGAGTCCCCCGATCCCACACGTAATCCCCCACTTTGACAAACTCAAATAGCAATAAGACCCATCACCAAAGAAGTCCGAAGAATCTAGATCCGCCTCAGCACGGACCCCAAAGCGCATCACCTCCACCAACGCCCCTCTGGCCTCGAGTCCTAATACCGCATACACCAACTCTAACAGGCCCCAGAGCGTGCCTCCTCTGCTAATACGTCTTCGGTCTTCGACTTCGATGCCGACTGCACCTCCAACCTCAGCATAACCCCAGGGCATGTCACCACCACCAATGCACCATCAGCCTTGAGCTTCGCCATCAACACCCACGGTTCCCATCAAAAAACTTCTCAGGGACAGGAAATTACCTTCAAGCATTCTTGTTACTAGCCCAAGCTGAAGTTGGTTTTCCTCTACATCCTCTCACCGCTCCGAACGTCGGGGCCAGAGAATGAGGGGGTACTGTTGGGGGAAAATAAACCAGCCTGAAGATAATGGTTGATAATCACTATCAAAGGTCCCTCCGGAGCCTTCAGTCTCCAGACCCTCAGCGGGAGGCCTAACTTCCAGAGACTGCGGGCCCCTTTGGGCCACCTCTCCGATACGTACGTGGCCTTCCGAAGACTCGAAGCTACAGCAAATCCCTCTAGAGCCTTTGGCCTTCAGACCCTCAGTAGGAGGCCTGACCCCCAGAGACTACGAACCCCTTCGGGCCACCCCTCCAGTGCCCTTGTGGCCTTCCGAAGCCTAAAGATGCAACCAATCTCCGGAGATAATATCAGGAAAGAAAGAATACTCCCCTACAGCCAACTTGACACGAGGTGACAAGCGATTAATGCCGGTGCAAGTGGTGCTTATCCTGACACCCCAGTGCGATGAAAGTCATCCTAACACCCCCGGTAGAGTGGAGTCGGGCGGCAATTGGCGATAGGCTCACCCCACAGGGGGCAGGCACCACAATAATTACCACGGTAGATATTTATTTTCTTTGCAGGGTAAAAAGTAGTTATCCAGGATAAGGCCCAATAATTCGGTCAGGTTCTAGATATTTGTACATCATGATAACTTGTACACTAAGCTACGTACCACCCTATAAATAGGGGGTCGTGGTCATCTGGGAAAGAGAGAGGCCACAAGGAGAATGCTCAAGGCAACACACAGGACACAGAGGTGCCCAAACACTAAATCACGTTGTGATACTCCCCCAGACCGATCCATTTTTCTACTATCAATACATTTGTCATGTTCCTTCCTCTCAAACTTCGTCTCCAAGCTTGAGTCTCCTTCTTAGAAGAAACTCTCGCTGTACTTGTTGGGGCAAGATGGTCTCTTGCTCTAACAGCGTTGATGTACCACTTGGTACAAGTTAGGATTACTCCTTGATCCCTTATTTAAGCTACAGCACCTAGCTACAACTCACCCTAGGCCTATAAGCACTAAACACTTCTCTAATCTTGTGTTTAATTTCCTTGGATAATCACTTTAAATATTTTGGTGGCTTGGATGTCTTCTCAAGTGTATATGAGCTTCCTCTAGACTCTAGCAGCATGCCACACGTCAAATGACAGAGTGGAGGTGTATTTATAGCCTCAAACCTGCCAACTAGGTATTTTTCCAATGGCTCAGAAAAGCTGTTAACACCGGACAATACGGTGAGGACAGTAGTACTAACACTGGATCATCCGGTGAGTACAAACTTAGAAACTAGAAGCCTCTGTGGACACCAGATATTTCGATATGCCTTCAAATCCATCATCGGACCTTTTGGTGAGTTATCTTGAGCTAGACCGGTGGGTTGTTCTTCATTCTTCAACACATGCAGTCGCCTCTGCAAGAAATGCTCCGGTGCTATACTTCGGTGTGCACAAACCAAGCACTGGACCTTTCGGTGGGTTGATCTTCAATCTTCTACACTTGCATTCTTCTCTACAAGAAATGCTCCGGTATTACCCTGTATAGATCATCGGACTATCCGGTGAGGTCCTCAGCCTTCTCCTCCTTTGTCAGAAATACTCCGGTGAGTTCAACACATAGAGCACTAGACTATCCATTGAGGCTAAGAGTCTCTAAACATAAATCTCCAGTGAGTGAAAACTTCTTTGCACCAGACTATCTCGTGAGGTCAATTCTTCTGGGACTTCTCCAATTCAATCAAACTGTGTCCCGGCTGCGGTGGCTTCTTGATGTGTTGCATCCATAAGACTTACTAACATATATTCTTGATAAATATGTTAGTCCCAACGATTGTTTTGTCATTAATCACTAAAATCACAATCATAACCTAACAGGACCATTTTTGCTATAGTGTATACAATTTGGAGGTGTTTTGTAAAGACCTTGTAGTGAGATTCTAGCTCTACATCCCGCAAGGGTGAAGCAACAGGTGAATCAAGACTCATGGTTAAAGTGTGCAACCTATGCAATATGTAAAACTGATATATTAGCCGTGCTCATGGTCAAGAGTGGGCTTGGACTTCTTCATGATTAGTGAGAGTCTTCGATGGTTGGTTCTGGTAGTCCGGTGGTGGTAACCCGAGGAGTTGGTAATCGGATATGGAATATCTGGTGAGTTTGGTAGTCGGATGGAATTCGATGAGCTATGCCTTTTAAAGTCTTGTCGTCACACATGGTAAATAGGATTGCTATGTCTTTTTGAATCCGTGTTAGAAAGGCATAGATGTTGTAAATTTGAGTCAAGCATTGCTTGTTTTAAGCCCTCATGTCATGCTTTTTCACACTTATTGAGTACGATATGTACTCACATTTTCTTTCTCCAAACATCTTATTGTTGTTTAGAAGGTGAAGACTTCGAAGATCTCCCGGACGATGAAGCTGAGTTCCAGGCGGAGGAAGACTTTGACTTGGAGACCATGTTCTAGGCTTGCGCTCCCCCGAACAACACCTGTAGATTGATGGAAGACCTGCTACCGTTGGATTATCTTAGTGTTTTTTTTAATACCTACGGGTCCTTCTATAAAGAATTTTATCGCTATAATGATGTCACTTATAACATCACCGTATGTATATAACTTAATCCTAGCATACATGTGCAATATATCTGGTTTGTCCTTTTGAAAACGGGTGTGACAACAACGCTGCCTTGTTTGGCTGGAAGAGTCGTTGCAAGGTGATAGCGGCGGCGACGTCAATGTTGTGAAAAATTTATCGTAAAAAAAAATTGATACCCAATAATCCTATTTATCGACGGGGTCCGATAAATTTATTTATCAGCCAAAAATTTCAGTAATCATTGACAAATGTCGCCAGTAAGAGGACGACGACAGATAATGCTATTGAGGTTGTCACTCAACAAAATAGTTACGTGTTACTGCACATTTATGTGTTATTTTTTTCAAATGGTTTAGATAGAATCTATGTGATCTTCTAAGAAATTGAGCCCCTTTTTCAAATTTTGTCTAAAAAATTTTATATATCATCAATAAAATTCTAATAAATCAAATATTTTTATTTATCACTAGCCTCCGATAAATTTTTATTACCGATAAATTTTTCCTTGCGTCGACGAGGGTCGACGAGGGAGAGTCTTTGTTCGGCGGCGGAGAAGAGCGACTACTACAAGGTGCTGTCGCTTGAGCACTCGGCGGCCGTGGGCGCTGAGGATATCAAGCGCGCGCACCGGCGGCTGGCGCGGCGGTACCACCCCGACTTGTGTCCTTCGTCTTGGGGCGCCGAGTCCACGGAGCTATTCCTCGAGCTGCGTCGCGCCTACGAGACGCTGTCCGACCCGGCGCGGAGGGTGCGATACGACGCCGAGCTGAGGACAGGCGGGGAGCCAGCAAGGCCAGCCCGTGAGTTCGCGAGTGACGTGTGGGAGGTGCAGCTGTGCGTGCTGCTCGCGCGGTCCGAGCGGCACCAGAGGGAGAGGAGCGGTTGCGGCCGCCGGCCTGATTTGGCGCGCGCATGTCGAGTTGCTGGGGTGTTCTGATTCATTCTCTGACCATGAGGCTCATTGCATCTGTGTTTTCCTGGGGTGTACTTTGAGTTGGGCGAAGTGACAGATCGTCGTGAATTCATTGGTGTGTGTAGTAATTCATTCATTGAAGTTCGTCTGGTTATGATGTAAACAACACTGGATGCAAAATTGTGCCGAAACAAATATTAAACTCCTGTTTAGTTCGTTATGCACACTGCCGAGCTATGATTGATCTTCGTGAAACAAAGGATCGGAGAGGAACCCGATCGAGAGAGGCTATAGTTCAGCGGGTTGCAAGAGTGAAAGCGCTCCGGCGAACTGTTATTGCCGCAAACACGGTGCCCGTGCAACGCAGACTGGCCACCAGTGCGCGGCCGCCGCGTTCGACTTCAACCAGCGGCAGCGTGTGGTCTTCGTAGAAAGTGGCGTAGCCGCGTCGATACTTACGTCGTCGAGCAGCAATGCACTCGCTGAAACGACCAAGGGCCCAAGGCAGGGGATGCACGATGGTTGTGTCGCGGCGGCCTGCATCAACCGGCGGACAGCGTACTTTGTGGCCGGCCACTCCCAATGTTAGGTAATCTAGTTTGCTTAAAGTCTTTTGTTTTCATGCTTATCCGGTTTGCACATGCTGTTAGAGTAGTGCCCGGTTCTCTCGCTCTCACCACGCTGCGTCGTGAGGCAGAGCGAGTCCCGCGCAGCGCTGGTGCGCTTCGTGCGCGTAGTCGTAGGAAGGAGTGGTGCGGGACCTCGCATGCATGGCGGAATGGCCGGACCACGATCAGCTGTAATCAACAATAAATTCCGAAGTTCTAATCCAGAAAAGCTGCCGGTTTTACGCAGCACCAAAATCACTGAGTGTTCCACGAGTTCGCGTGTGTTCTATTGATCTTCTTCAACAGGTTGCAGCAAGCCGTTCCGGCCAACAATTGGTATTCAGAGCGAAGGTTCAGCGAGGGCCGGGTGATGTCCAGTACACCACCACGCCGTGGCAACGCGCCGGCGAGCGAGCGGCGACGATCGCCATCACCACCGTCGAGGCGCGGGCGTGGTCATGGGCGCGCACAGTGGGAGCTGCCGATCGTCGTCCACCGCACTGTCAAGGAGACGTCGGGGTCCATGCAGTATCCGATGCTGACCAAGACAAATTATCCTGAGTGGGAGCTCATGATGACCATCAACCTCCAGGCGCAAGGTCTGTGGGCAGCAATCGAGCTCGGCGGCGTGGAGTACAGTGAGGAACGGCTGGCGCTAGCAGCGATCGCCCGCTCAGTCCCGCCGGAGATGTTGTCCACCATCGGTAGAAAGCCCACGGCCAAGGAGGCGTGGGAGGCAGTCAAGATCATGCGGATGGGCGTCGATCGCGTTCGCGAGGGCAATGCCCAGAAGCTGCGGCGCGACTTCAACAACATCACCTTCAAGGATGGAGAGTCCGTCGATGACTTCTACATGCGCATCATCGGCCTCGTCAACAACCTGCGTCTCCTCAGTGACACCATCGACGAAATCAAAGTCGTGCGCAAGATGCTGCAGGTCGTTCCCGAGCGATTCGATCAGGTCGCGATCTCCATCGAGACGCTGCTCGACGTCGGGACGATGTCTGTCGAGGAGGTGACGGGGCGACTGCGCGCCGTCGAGCAGAGACACGAGGCGTGGAGGCTGGCTGTGGAGATGGGCTCGCGGCTGCTCCTCTCCACCAAGGAGGAGGAGATGATCCGTCGCATGCGCCGGCGGGAGAAGGAGGCCGTGCGCGGTGGCGGCAGCAACACTGGTGGCGGCGGCTCTAGCAGCAGTTCTGGGAGCTCGCGCCTCGGCTCGTCACAACCGAGTCATGCGCGTGAGACGCCCCGCAAGGCCACCAAGGAGGATCAGTGCCGATATTGTAAGAAATATGGGCACTTTGAGCGTGAATGCAGGAAAAAGAAGCGCGATGAGGCGGCGAACTTGGCCCTGGCACAGGAAGATGGCGAGGACGAGCCAGCCCTCATGATGGCCGAGGTGGCGTCCATCACCACGCTGGCGCACGATGAGGTGGTGTCCGCGGATGGCCGGGTCTACCTCAACGAGGAACGCTCCAAGGTGCAGCTGGGCGACACCGACGATCTCGAGCAAGAACTCGGTGTGTGGTACCTCGACACGGGCGCGTCGAATCACATGACCGGTAACAGCTCTGCCTTCTCCGAGTTGGATCGCAGCATCACCAGGACGGTGAAGTTCGGCGACGGCTCTCTGGTGGACATCGTCGGGCGCGGCACGATCATCTTCTCGGTGCGATGAGGGAGCCACCGCGTACTGTCCGAGGTCTACTACATCCCACGTCTTCACAGCAACATAATCAGCCTGGGCCAACTCGATGAGTTCGGCTGCCAGGTGCTGATCGATGAAGGCGTTCTACGGGTACGCGATCCGCAGAAGGAGCTCCTTGCCAAGGTTGGACGCTCGCAGAACCGTCTTTACAAGATCACACTCACCATCGCACAACCCGTCTCGCTCCTGGCGCGCACCGACGACGACGCGTGGCGCTGGCATGAGCGATTCGGGCATCTCGGCTTTGACACGCTCCGGAGGCTTGGCCGTGGCGGTATGGTTCGCGGCATGCCACAATTGGATCAAGTCGATCAACTATGCGACGCGTGCCTGGCAGGCAAGCAAAGGCGTGCGCCGTTCTCTCAGGAGGCCAAGTACCGAGCGACGGGACCGCTTGATCTTGTACACGGTGATCTTTGCGGTCCTGTCACCCTGGCGACTCATGACGGGCGCAGCTACTTCCTTCTTCTTGTCGATGATGCCAGCCGATACATGTGGTTGGTACTGCTGTCGAGCAAGGACGAGGCTACCGGCGCAATCAAGAAGTTCCAGGCCAGCGTCGAGGTGGAGACGGGACACAAACTGCGCGCACTACGCACTGATCGGGGTGGGGAGTTCACCTCGGTCACCTTCGGCGAGTATTGCGCGCAGAAGGGCGTCCATCGGCAGCTCACGGCGCCATACTCTCCTCAACAGAATGGTGTCATGGAGCGTCGGAATCAGTCGGTGATGGCCATGGCGCGTTGTCTGCTCAAGGCAAAGGCAATGCCAAGCACGTTCTGGGGGGAGGCGGTGAGTACTGCTGTCTTCATTTTGAACAGGTCGCCGACGAAAGCTTTGCAAGGCATGACGTTGTATGTGGCTTGGCACGGAGAGAAGCCAGCGGTTCACTTCATGCGCACGTTCGGTTGCCTAGCGCATGTGAAGGTGACCCGCCCGCACGCCAAGAAGCTTGACAACAGGAGCATGAAGATGGTGTTCGTGGGGTACAAGCCGGGCTCAAAGGGCTACCGCGTGTACGACCCAGAGAGCGGCCGGCTACATGTCACCCGCGACATCGTCTTCGACGAGGCCAAAGGGTGGAATTGGGCGGACTCTAGCGAAAGCGCTGCCCCTGAGACGTTCACTGTCGAGTACACGGTGAGCACGTTCAAGGGCGACGACAAGCCGGAGGCGCCTGTATCCCCTGCGGCCTCCCATGTCTCTGCACCAGGCGAGGTGGAGCAACATACACCAGTGGCAGGCGAGCAAGACGCCAAGCATGTCAAGTTCGTCTCTCCGCCGTTGCATATTCCGTCTGGGATGGATCTGGACGATGAAGGAGCGCCACGACGATACCGCATGGTGGCGGACTGCGTCGACACCTCTGAGCCATGGGAGCTTAGCCCAGATGAGCTCCTCCTTGCCGCATCCGAGGAGCCAAACACGTTCGAGGAGGCGAACGGCGACCCGGCGTGGCAAGCAGCCATGGAGGAAGAGCTGGCGGCCATCGTCGACAATGGCACGTGGAGTCTGGTGGATCTTCCCGCCAGACACCGCCCGATCGGTCTGAAGTGGGTGTTCAAGCTCAAGAAGGATGCAAGCGGGGCGGTAATCCGCCACAAGGTGCGGCTCATGGCGAAAGGGTACGTGCAACGCGCCGGCATAGATTTTGAAGAAGCGTTCGCTCCGGTGGCGAGGCTCGACTCGGTGCGCGCTCTGGTGGTCGTCGCTGCGCACGAAGCATGGGCGGTGCACCACCTCGACGTCAAATCTGCATTCCTGAACGGGGACCTTGCCGAGGAAGTGTACGTTGCACAACCTCCGGGGTTCGCCGTGGCGGGACACGAGCGGCAGGTGTTGAAGCTGAGCAAGGCCCTCTACAGTCTTCGTCAGGCACCTCGCGCTTGGAACATCAAGCTCGATCGCACCTTGGCGGAGCTTGGTTTTTGCAGATGCGCGGATGAACATGGAGTGTACACGCGCGGCGAAGGGCAGAAGCGCGTTCTCCTGGGTGTGTACGTCGATGATCTGATCGTCACCGGCGCCGATCAAGCAGAAGTCGACGCATTCAAGGAGGAGATGAAGCGCTCATTCAAGATGAGCGATCTCGGGTGCCTGAGCTACTACTTGGGCATCGAAGTCAAGCAGCAACCTGGGCGGATCACTCTGTCGTAGGCAGCGTACGCGGCCAAGTTACTGGAGAAGACAGGCATGAACGACTGCAACACCGTCCACGTTCCGATGGAGAATCGCCTAAAGCTGAGTAAGAAAAGTACAAGTCCTCCTGTTGATGCATCTTACTATCGCAGCATTGTGGGAAGCTTGAGGTACTTGGTTCATACCCGGCCGGACATCAGCTTTGCGGTCCGGTATGTAAGCCGATTCATGGAGAATCCAACGACGGAGCATCTCAGCGCCATCAAGCACATTCTTCGGTACATAGCAGGCATGCTGCACTTCGGTTTGAGCTACACCAAGGGCCAGGGTGAGATCAAACTCAAAGGCTACAGCGATGCGGACATGGCCGGAGATGTGGACGATTGCAAGAGCACCACGGGTGTTCTGTTCTGCTTCGGGGACGCGCCAGTAACATGGCAGTCTCAGAAGCAACCGGTGGTGGCGCTGTCATCGTGCGAGGTGGAGTATATTGCAGCCTCAACAGCAGCTTGCCAGGGCCTATGGCTTGGGAGTTTGCTCGGGCGCTTCTACGGCAAATCAGCAAGCGTCGCCACCATCTTCATCGACAATCAATCAGCTATCCAACTGTGCAAGAATCCGGTGTTTCATGGCCGGAGTAAGCACATCAAGACGCGCTTCCATTTCATCAAGGAATGCGTCGAGGGCGGTGACATCATTGCCCAGAAGATTCACACCGACGATCAGCTGGCGGACATTCTTACCAAATCACTTGGCCGGGTTAGATTCCTGCACCTGCGCTCGAAGATCGGCGTCGTCAACATCCTCGACAACTAGATTAGGGGGAGAATTGTTAGGTAATCTAGTTTGCTTAAAGTCTTTTGTTTTCATGCTTATCCGGTTTGCACATGCTGTTAGAGTAGTGCCCGGTTCTCTCGCTCTCACCACGCTGCGTCGTGAGGCAGAGCGAGTCCTGCGCGGCGCTGGTGCGCGTCGTGCACGTAGTCGTAGGAAGGAGTGGTGCGGGACCTCGCATGCATGGTGGAATGGCCGGACCACGATCAGCTGTAATCAACAATAAATAGCGAAGTTCTAATCCAGAAAAGCTGCCGGTTTTACGCAGCACCAAAATCACTGAGTGTTCCACGAGTTCGCGTGTGTTCTGTTGATCTTCTTCAACAGGTTGCAGCGAGCCGTTCCGGCCAACACCCAACAGCTCTCGCCGCACGCCTGCTAGCTTTCAGGCTTTTCTGTTGCACTCGATGAGCTGCTGCACTCCTGTATAAATGTACACCGAGATAGTGAATACAATCATGTGTGTTGCATCTTAATCTCCTTCATGGTATCAGATTTTCCTTCATGGTGCTCCTCCCTCTTCACGATGGCCAACAGTTCATCGACTTCTTCTGGTTCGGTTAAGCACAGGAATCCTTTCATCCCTCAAAATGTTGACTGAGCCCATTGCCATCTCTGCTACGGTGCTGCCTTCATACAACTGATCAACATGATTGTCCTTGATCTGTGTGGAGCACCTTCTTTGACGTTGCCTTCCGCAAGTTCGGCATTCTCGACCACGTCGATGGCACCGTCGACGCCGTGATGAAGCTTGACGACGCGAACTGGACTCAGGTTGATTACAGTGTCGTATCATGGCTCTACTCCACCGTGTCTCAGGAGATCCTAAACAGCGTCATCAAGCCACGCGACACCTCCTAATGCGTTTGGACGGCGATCGCCACGTGAAAAACGCCTTCCTCCATGGCGGCATCAACGAAAATGTCTATTGTCAGCAACCCGGCGGGCTTCATCGACCCCACGCATCCCGCCGACTCAGTCTGCCTACTCTAGCTTTCAGGCTTTTCTGTTGCACTCGATGAGCGGCTGCACTCCTGTATAAATGTACACCGAGATAGTGAGTACAATCGTGTGTTGCATCTCAATCTCCTTAAGAAAATATGCTGCTATAGGTTGAAACGTGAAAAGGTGTTTCATTTGCGAGGTAGGTCACTTGGTAGATGTGGCACACTTTCGCCTCTTACTTTTGGAGTATTCAAGGGCCTTATTGGCGTAGGCTTCCAGTTCCAGACTAACGTATATGCTAAACACTAGTGACCTGAAAAATTGCAAGATCTCACTCGAGTTCTTTGTACTTTTGAATTTTACACTAACAAGTCACGCTTCTGGCCGTTCTCCTTCTCTTTGGCTTCCTCATCCACCACCGACTTTGCCTGTTTGCCAACGTCAATTTAGAATTATGGTTCACTCAAACCGCAATCCTTGGGTAGAGTTTATACAGGAGGGTCATCGAAGGAACAAGAAATGGACTGCCATGCGGCGCTAGTGCCCCGCTATGAGATTACAGGAGGTTGGTGGGTAGAGTTCATGATCAAAAGTAGAGGGTGGTGGTTACGCACAAGAGGCGGGAAATGGACACAGAGGGATGTAGTGGTAGTGTGTCCGTGCCATAGGTGAAGGCGTTGAGCGGATCCAAGACCATTAGCCGCCATAGATGTGGATAGAGGCGGACGGAGCTCTGGTGAGGCATGGATCAAGGCGGCCGGTAGTTTTGATGCCGCCTCTCTCTCCTCTCCTATCTCCTCTTCTTCGTGAAGATGAATTAATTTGTTAATTTCATTCAGTGCGCGATTTTTATACAAAACTATTACTTACAAAATATGCTATAAGTAACGTCCTATCAGTATCTAGTGCGTGATTTTTATACTAAACTATTACTTTGAAACATGCCATAAGTAATGTCCTATCAGTGTCGGTTATGTAAAAATCGTATCAGTGCCGATTTCAACCACGAACCGATACTAATAGTGACTTTTCAGTGTCGATTCATACCACAACCGACACTGATAATGAAGGGACTATCATGAACCAGCATTGATAGTTGATGACAATCGATTTTTCGAAATTCATAACTTTTTAATAGGGTGTCAGATGGAGATAAATTTTATTTTAAAATTATAGCTTTCGATGAGATATATAACTTTGTAATTGACAACTTTTTCATTTGAAGTAATTTAGATACCAAAATAATCATGATAAACTTTTAGTAGGAGGGGTTAAAAGGAAAATATCTCGTAGTGCTATCAACAATGAGATATAGATGATATGGTAAGGAATGTATGCGTGAGGGAGGAGGTCACGACTTCGAATCCAACGGAACGCACATGCCCGAAAAAAACACGACGACGATGTGTGGGTAGCTCGGACCTCGATCACTGGTTAGTTGAAAAACAAAATTCATTTTTTTCAGAACATCAATTTTTGAAACCGACTATCAGTGCCGGTTCTGATTAATAACTGTCACTGATGGTCGATAACTATCAGTACCGAGTAATCAGTATCGGTTTAAGAACCATCACTGATAGTGATTTTGAACCGATACTGATGATCTGTTATATGATGATACTAAACCAAACAAACATTAAAAACTGGACATTCAGTTTTTACAGACTTATCACTTCACACAACTCAAACGTGTACCCCACTAAAATATCAGATGCCATGAATCTCACGATCAAAGAATAAAGCATAACACCCCAGTAACTCGTCTTGCGTGCCCCCTAATCGGACCGGCGTGCGCCACCGCTCCTCGCCTTCTGGCGCCGCTCGGAGCGTGCGCGCAGCTTCGCTGCGCGTCCCACACGTCCCTCGCGAACTCAACGCCCGCCTGCTCCTCCCCACCTGTCGTCCTCAGCTCGGCGTCGTACCGCACCCTCCGAGCTAGGTCGGAGGGCGTCTCGTAGGCGCGCCGCAGCTCGAGGAAGAGCTCCGTGGACTCGACGCGCCGCGACAGCGGGCACACGTCAGGGTGGTACCGCAGCGCCAGCCGCCGCTACGCGCGCTTGATCTCCTCTGTGCCCACGTGCACCTTGTAGCAGTCCTTCCTGCTGCTCTCCGAGAAGACACTGGCCTTTGCCGACGTCGCCACCGCCTTCACCTTGCAGTGGCTCCTCCGAGCAAACATGGCAGCGTTGTTGATCCTGCCCGCGCACCTCGACATGGGAATGGTGGCGGTGTTCATGGCTAGCTGATCGAACAGATCACTAAGACGTCTTTGCAGGTGAGTGCGCGCGGTGGAGATGGCGATGGCGGGTGGCCCGAGGACCAAACAAACGAGGTGGGGCCGTAGTACGCGTTATGTGTTGGATAAAATACTCCCTCTAGTTATAAATGTAGGTTATTTTAATCTTCTCAATTATTCTCTAAATATAAGTCATTCTCAAATTTCTATGTATTTTTTTTCTCTTTTGTTCCCAGTCTTACTCTTGTTTAATAAATGCTACCACTCTCACAAATAAATGAGTTATCCTTTTCAATGCAAAATAAATAAAGGGCAACAAGATTATTTGATCTATTTTCTTAATCCTTATGCACACGTCTAAAACGACCTACATTTACAATCGGAGGAAGTAGTATTTTTAAATTTAATTTAATTTAATTTTTAATATAATATGAATCGGAACATATGTATATAACTAATTCGAGTAGGTTCGACTAACTCTGACAAACCTTGCTTAGATTAGGATTTCAACTAGCTCTGACAGATCTCGACTAGATACTTGAGCAGGATTTTAACTAACCCCAAAGAGCCTCGACTAGATACTCAATTAGGATTTTAACTAACCTTAAAGAGCCTACATACTCGAGTAGGATTTCGATTAGATACTCAAGTAGGATTTCGACTAGGTATCTAATACAGATTGCAACATGCATACCCGATGGCAACGTGAGATGCAAAGGCCTCCGTGATGTCAATACAGTGGACAATAATAAAGATGAAGTAGTCAAAGTAGATCGTGATGATATACAGGAAGCAGATCGTGAGCAGTCATGCCGAGTGCTTCCAGAAAACCTTATTCGCCCTCTCCCGGTTTAGGATCCCAAGAGCAACGGGTTCTAAAGACCTGCTCTCATCTTCGTCGATGCACGACAACGCAGCAGGATAGAGTAAACTACGTGCGACAGGCACCAAAAAGAAATGAGCAAAACCCTAATTGTATATATGCTTTGTGGTGACGGCTGGCGGATATATACAGAGGAAGGATCACGCGGTTGAGACGCACCACGAACGGACTCTTAACCGACACAATTTTCATATATTTATATGTTTGCCTACGTAGAAAAAAGAATAAAACTGCAAAAGGAAGTCACATATACGCAAGCAACTGGACCCAATTTCGGCGGACCATTCACAGAGGTGTCGTGCATGACCCGACGAGGCGAAATGAGTGAACGCGCATGTGTTCACCTAGTTCTCTTATCCACACATGCTAAGTAGGGGAAGAAGAGAATCCCTTTTAAGTTGATCTTCCTATACCTCCACTAGCAAAAGGGGACTAAAAGATACACACCCACCTCCACATGGTTGACCATTTAAGATTTATTTAGAATTACACAAATATAATGGGCTAAGCCTATATATTCTAATAATTCCCCCACCAAATTTCAAAGTCCTACAGAGATTTTGCTTTTTTTTCTCAATACTGTTTGATATACCAGTGTTTTGAGATAACTATTATTGTTGAACATCCACATCGAACATTAAGTTACACTCATTCACAACCTGAATAATAGATTAAGTCTTAAATTGCAAGTTTTGTGCAAACAACTTTCACTTAAAGTCATAACTTATCACTACTACAAAAAGGCCTAACAGTGCCGATTAAAAATCGGTTTCACTGCTGGTTTTTCAACTCGCACAAAATATTCAGCACTAATAGTTGGCAACTATCAGTACCGGTTGCCCATCCGATACTATTGGTATTTTCAGAGAATAAAAAAGAGGAAATTGGCGACAACGGGAGTGGCATCCGAGCCGGCTCAAAATCGAGCTAGCTCGGCTGCCGCTCCCACCGCCGCTCCTGTCGCCACTACTACTGGCACTATCTGGCATACCTGCAAATGCGGCAGCTCAAAGGCCACCGCCAAAAAAAGCCCATATTAAACAATTCGAGTCCCAATTCGATGATAGAAAAATCTCTTCGAACCATCATCCTAAAAATCCATTCCATTGCATTGCCGAGCGTAACACACATCATCACATGAGTACAGATTACAGAACCCAATCAAGAACAAGAATCACCGCATGCTTGCTCTGCTCCTCCTCCACAGCGGCCACTCTACCACCTCGGCCATCGCTCGATCGCCGCTCGGCCGCCGCTCGCGCTCGAATGCCGCTCGGCCACCACTCACCCTGTATCCGACGAGAGAGAGAGAGAGAGAGAGAGAGAGAGAGAGAGAGAGAGAGAGAGAGAGAGAGAGAGAAGAGAGAGAGAGAGAGAGAGAGAGAGAGAGAGAGAGAGAGAGAGAGACAGAGAGACAGAGAGAGAGAGGGGAGGAGGCTGGTGGGGAGGGGAGGAGGGGCGAGGGGAGGAGGCTGGCGGTGGGAGGGAGAAGGAGATGGGGAAGGGAGGAGCGAGAGAGAGAATGGGGAGAGAGCCGGACGCGACGTGAAGAGATAAGGATGGAGAGAGCCATGGATGGCGAACGCGATGAGCCAAAACCCGATTGAACGGTTTTTATCTGAACGGATGCATGGATATCTGGTTATGGTATGAATTGGCACTAATACCCTATTAATGTCGGTTTTGGCTGAACCAACACTGATGAGCCGACACTTATAACTAGTTATGTAGTAGTGTATACTTGGCTGCTAGTAGGTTACCCCTCGGGTGGAGCATATAAGTCTCACTCCGTTGTCTTTTAATGAGTTTATTAGAGATCACCCAAGTCTCATAAATTGTGACCAACAGTCAGACTCATATTGGTGTGTTCTTTCAAGAATACCTTGTAGGATAGCATCTTCACTAATTAAAGTCAATAGAACACATTAAGGCAATAGCCAACCTACCTTACTAATTTCAAAAGTATAGCATCTTCATTAATTAAAGTCAATAGAACACATTAAGGCAATAGCCAACCTACCTTACTAATTTCAAAAGTATAGCATCTTCATTAATTAAAGTCAATAGAACACATTAAGGCAATAGCCAACCTACCTTACTGATATCGAAAGTATAGCATCTTCACTCGAGTGAGTTGTGTGGTACTCTCCTTTAATTAATCAATAACTTATTTTTCCCAAGTCCTAATTCATGGGATCTTTGATCCCATAAGTTGGGTTACCACTATGGTATAAGTCACATAGGTCTCATATCTATATAATTTGATGTATTATCTACCATATTCTATGGTAGTCCATTTGTAATTTTATCTGCCAGGTTTTTACCTGTTTAGATATAATCAAACGCTATCACTCTGGAATTCCTCAGTTTTCTAACAGATTTCAATCTTCTCTTTATATGTCTTAAGGATTTCATGTTGTCCTTAGAACTGTTCACTTTGACAATAACCATTTGATTATCACAGTTCATAAGAATAGCCAGTATCAGTTTTTCAACCACTAGAAAATCCATCAAGAGTTCACATGGTCATTCTACCTCAACAGTAGTTATGTCTAGTATTGTGAGTTCTGCTTCCATGATTGACCTCATCTATATGGCCTGTTTGCAAGACCTCCATGAAACATTAGTACCACTAAGAGTGAATACATATCCACTTGTGGTCTTGATCACATCAATATCGAATATCCAATTTGAATCACTATAATCCTCCAGTACTAATGGGTACCCAGTATAGTGAAGTCCATAATTCATAGTACCTAGCAAGTAGCACATGACTTGCTTAAGTACATGCCAATAATCATCACTCGGGTTAGAAGTAAACCGGCTCAATTTCTCATAGCAAATAAGATATCAAGCCTTATGGCACTAGCTAGGTACATGAGTGATCCGATTATCTAGGAGTATCTTAGTTGATTCCTTGCGAAGTATTAAGCTAGGATCATAACGTGTTGGAGCGATCTTGCTATTCATGTAGCCAAAATAGCTCAAGATCTTTTTCACATAATGGGATTGTAAAAGTGTAATCACATTCTCACCTTTGATCAACTTCATGTTTAAAATCACATCAGTATCTCCTAGATCTTTCATATCAAAATTTTGAGACAAAATGACTTAAACTCATTAATCAAATCATGATTTGTCCTAAAAATTAGTATGGCCTCAACATACAGGCACAGAATAACTGTCTCACCCCACCATGGTGATAATACACACATCTATTAGCTTCATTAACTGCAAAGCCGCAAATGTTAAAGTTTTATTGAACTTCTCAATGTCATTGCTTAGGAGCTTGTTTGATACCATATAAAGATTTCAAGAACTTCCATACCTTGTCCTCCTGACCTTCTAATACAAACTCATTAGACTGGTCCATATAAATTTCTTCATCTAACTCTCCATTAAGGAAAGTTGTCTTAATATTCATCTGATGAACTAGAAGAGTATGTGAGACAACCAGGGAAAGTAATACTCTTATCGTGTGTAGAGAAAATGACCCCATTAGGCCACGATTGTGATTTTGAAGATTAATGACAACATAGTCAATGAGACTAATATGTTTATCAAGAATATATGTGAGCAGGTCTTATGGATGCAATACATGAAGAAGCCACCGCAATCGGGACAAAGTTGGACTGAATTGGAGATGTCCCAGGAAGATTTTCCTCACCGGATAATCCGGTGCTCTGGGTGTTGAACTCACCAGAGTATATTTGTCAAATAGGAGAGAGGTCTGAAGACCTCACCGGAAGGTCCAGTGTTTGAGCAGAGTGCTCAACAGAGCAATTCTTCCAGAGAAGGTGTTGTGCTGAAGAATATGCCTCACCGGATAGTCTGGTGATCAGAAGGATGCATGAACCAGAGCATTATTACTAGAGAAGGATGCAGCCACTGAAGATCGAAGGTTCAACCCATCGGATAGTCCGATGAGAATGGAATGAACACTAGATAATACACCGGACAATGAACAGTGCAAAGAAGCATAATGAAGTTCAACCCAACGGATAGTTCGGTGATGAAGGCAGTGTAACACCGGAGCATTATATCGAGAGAGGGTTGCATTGGCTCTGTTGGCTGAAGATAACTCACCAGAAAGTCTAGTGATGGAGTGATATGCACCGGATGAATACATCGGAGCAATTTACATAGAGAAGAAGGAAAGGCTCTGATGGCTCAGGATAATTCACCGGATAGTCCGGTGATGGAGATAAAGTATATACCAGAGTATCCGATGTTCACAGAGTCTTCAGTTGGCTTTCAACGGCTAGTTTGTGAGACTGTACTCACCGGATGATCCGGTGTTAGTACTATTGGTCTCACCGGATCATCCGGTGTTAATAGCTTTTAAGTGCTGTTGGGTTAATGGCTAGTGAGTGAGTTTGAGGCTATAATACCCACCCACTCAGACATTTGAAGGTGCTGGAGTCCAGAGAAGTTCATGTACACCTGAGAAGACATCAAAACTACCAAAGTGCTCAAAGTGATCATCCAAGGCGATTAAGCACAATATTAGTGTGTGATGAGTGCTTATAGGCCTAGAGAGAGTGTTGCTAGGTGATTGCTACCTAGAGAGTGGATCAAGGAGTGAACCAACTTTGTATCAAGTGGTACATCGGCACCTTGGAGTCCTGGTGACTCGCCGGCAAACTTCTTGACCCTTCGACTTGATGTGAAGCGGCAACAAGGTGATTGTGTGGGGATACGGAGACCCTTGACTTGGTGGCTCAAGCTCTGAAGTGATCACGGCGGCAAGGAACCAGAAGAGAGGGTAGTGGTGAGACCTTGCCTTGGTGGCTCATCCAGGTGGAGGTCTTGTCTTTGTGATTTGGTAGCTCAAGAGCTGTGACTAGATACCAACTAGGAGCATATCCTTTGTGGAGCTCCAACGTGGACTATGGGTGATATTCATATTATCGATTCCTCTAATTGGTATCAGAGCTAGGGCTCAGATCTAACTCTACAATTTGTGTTAGAGCTTCACACCTTTCACAAGGTTTTGCCAATTCAAGTGGCATTTGAGCCTTAGTCTTATTATGATCAGTTAGGCTTCACTGCCTAATGAGTTGTGACGTTCGGGGTTGGGATAGACTCCCATAGTGCTCCACTTTTCGATGGCACAAACTTTCCCGGTGAAAAATTCTAATTACTTGTTATTTATAAGCGGGAGGGTTGGATGTTTGTAGGGTCACCAAGGAAGGGATGAGACCTCGCATCACTAACAAGGAGAGGTAATTAGATGCATTATCCAAGAGTATCCTTTTATCATCTATATGTGTTGAAGCATTTAATCGTATTTATTCTCTCACCAATGCACATGATATTTAGATTAGTCTCATTGAAATACATGAATACATAAAGGATGTGCACAATGAGAAATATCATGTGCTTATTACTAAGCTCAATGAAATGAAGCAACTACCCCATGAAAGTGCTAATAATATGTATTCTCCTTTGAACATTCTTGTTAATGAGATCAATGGATAAGGTTTGACATCAATTGAAGATAATCAGTGGTGAGAAGAATACTTCAAGCTCTTCTTCCGAAGTATAAGTTGATAGTCTCTATCATCTACGACAACAATGACATCATGAAGATGACTCCAAGTCAAGTGCTCAACAAGATCACTGCCTATGAGATGGCAATGAATATGGGGGTGGATGTTTCTTCCTCATCCGACACTAAGAACCTTGCTCTCACAATCAAGCAAGCTCAATACCAACACATGAAGGTAAGGATGAGGAGACAAGAGCAAGAGTCAAGATCAAGTGAAGATGGTGGTAATTAAGATGATGAGAGCTATGAAGATGATGATCAAAGCATATCAAGTGATGAAGAAATTGATCCTAAGATGGCCAAGCTCTTCTCAAAGTTAGAGAAGAACATAAAGAGGATCAATACCAAGGTTGATCATCTTATTTCCATTAAAAACTTGATCAACACAATTGATCACATCAAGAATGAGAAGAAGACCCAGATCAAGAAAAGGGAGACAAGGGCAAGAGCTAAGGCATTTGCTAGCATAGGGAGATGGGGTGAGCGACGATGAAGAGTTAAGCTCAAGTGATGAAAGCTTCATCATCCTGCCCTCCAAAAAAAGCTCTTCCTTAAAGTCGTCATCACACAAGTCATCATCACGCAAGTCATCTCACAAGTGATATATAGCCAAAGGTGTGGATAGCAATGTAAGTGATGATGAATCCAATGACAATTCTCCTTCCTATGATGAACTCCTTTATTTGATCAATAAGCAACAAATGGCTCTTAAGAAACAATCTAAAAAGCTTAAGAAATTTAATGCACTTAATGACATTCATGCTACCTTTGTTTCTAATTATATACAATTATTGTGCAAATTCAATTTGCTCAACAAAGAGCATGAAGACCTTAAAGCAAAATTTGAGTGCATTGAATCTCAAACTAAGGTTTCTTTGAAGCAATTTATCTCTCTATTTAATTATAATCATAAGGTAGATACTTCTACTTCTTATGATGATTTAATTGCTTTATCTAGCTCACCCCTTTGCAATAAGAAATGCATTGAGAATATTTTTGTAGAACCATCTAATGAACACATTGCACAAGAGAATGATGAGCTCAAGCAAGAAATGGACAAGCTCAAGAAGGACTTGGCAAGACTAAAGGGCAAGAATCATACCCAACCTCCTCAAGATAATCGTGCAACCATGGTGAAGAAGCTTGCGGAGGGGTCCACCATGACATGCTTCAAATGCCATCAAGAAGGCCACAAGTCCTTCCAATACAAACAAGTGAAGAAGGAGACCAAGAAGAAAAATAAGATGGTAGACCTCTCCAATAAGACCTCCAACCTCTACAAAAGGTTCAACTACAATATCAAAACCAAGAGCAACCACTACAAGCTCAAGAAAAACAATGGCAAGGTGGTCGCACACATGGTTAGGAGAAAGGACCGGAGGTGGAACAAACCCATTTAGGTACCCAAGGAGACTTGAAGCCCGAAGCGGCTTTGGAGATTTTGAGGCTTGACTTACAAGATGAAATGAAGGTTCAAGCAAAGAAGCCAAGTATACAGTATGGGCGCATTAATGAAAATCATGATCATCACATACCCAAATCCCCATTCAAATGAAAAAGAGGTAAGTACAGCTAGACTTATGTTCATGCATTTTGTTGTTTAGCTTCTAACTAATTTGTCTTGTCTAGGATTTGCATATGCTTATTTCAATTTATTGCAATTCCTAGTGTAAGTTTTCATATGGTAGGTTGCTTGCGTTTATCTCCAACCCATGATTATCCTACATGGTTTATTAGTTGTAGGTTCATTTTATGGCACTAGTTTTTATAATTGGCATCTTTCATATGCTATGATCCAATCTATAGGATAAATCTCTATTGTTATTAATAACAAGTGCATATATATCTCACAAGTATTCAACACTTGTATACACACATTTAGGGGAGTATATCCTAAAAGTTGTGATTTTGAGACCAACATGTGTTTCTAATGACATCTTTTGTAGTCTCATGGAGCAATTTACATGTCCTCGAAGGTATGCAATGCTTAAATGCTTCAATTGGTATTATTGTTAAATTGTTTATTCATTTAAGCTACCTCCATGCATAATATAGCTTAAACTTCATATCTTAACATATTGTCAAGTTGTGCATTTTTTTTTCTCATCATATGTATGCACACATATAGGGAGGTTTAGACTATATTATGTGAGTTTCATAAATTATGATCCATGTGCTTTCATAGATTACAATTGGTATCATTCTTTTGTGGTGATATCTATATAATTGGTATCTTCTTATTGGATCATGATTTTTGAAGCTCTCTCCCATGTGCTCTAATGTTTTTCTCTTGAGTTTAACATATGTTTATAGTACTTTTTGGGAGATTGTTGACAAAGGGGGAGAAGACCAAAGCAAGATGAACAATGCAAGGAGATTGTAACAACAAGCAAAGACAACTAGGAATGCCGAAATTGACAAAGGGAGAGAAGAAAAGATGCTAGGTGCCTAGATTGACAAAAGAGAAACTCTTGCACAGGTCGTTCATGGGACATAGTGGCAACGGAGAAAAAAAGAGCCATAACAAAGGGAGACTAAGTGGTAAAAACATGCATCTAATCAATGTGGTAAGACTTTACCTTGACAACCTTGCCCTCAACCTTGGTTCTTGTTTCAAAAAAAATATGACGCTATCCATTTTTCAGCTTCCTTCAGCTGCACACTCAATATTTGAGCCACAACAGGAGCAACACCACTCTCATATTCACATGTGGTTGGGTCCTCATTTTCAGGATCATCATCTTCTTCAACATCCTGCTCTTCTTCACTAGCTGATTCATTACTCGCCACTCTCATTCACAAGTATGGTGCGGTTATTTGGACACTCTTTATAACATATCCACGTCCTCTACACTTTAAGCATTGAATTCCACTACTCTTAGTTGTAGAACCCATGGAAGAAGTGGTGGATGTTGTAGGTTTACTGCTCGAACTTGCAGCAGCGATTTCCTTTCCACTATGAGCATTGGAACGTACACCATCACTCGAGCATGTAACGGTTCCTCGAGTTGTAGTAAACCGTGAGGCATTCTTGCTTGTATTGGTTGCAACTCTAGTGCTATAAGGGCTGACTTTGCTTGACTTCGCATCTTGCTGCAATTGACGCTTGACTTTGCTTGCTTGATGCACTAGTTCGACCAAATTTTGATATGGCTGAAATTCAACAATGCGTTGAATATTACGGTGTAAACCCGACATAAACCGTGCCATTGATTTTTCTTCATGCTCATTTATATTAGCCCTGATAATGGCCTTCTCCATTTCTTTGTAATACTCTTCAACAGAGAGATTAACTTGCTTCAAATTCTGCATCTTGTCAAAAAGATCACGCCGATAATGCCTCGGCACAAATCGACATCTCATTTCTCTTTTCTTTTCAGTGCATGAGACAATAGCAAGCTGTCCCACATCCTCTCGATCATGGAGAACTTGCTCCCACCAGATTAGAGCATAATCATCGAACTTGAGAGAAGCTATTGCCAACTTCTTTTCTTCTGAATAGTTATGCATGCGAACTATCTTATCAACTTTTAGCTCCCATGTGAGATAACCTTTAGGATCAGATCCTCCATCAAATTTAGGCATGGTAAATTTCAGCTTACTAAACCTTTCTTCTTGGGGCTGATTACGTGCTTGATTGCCTTGACGTCGACGGCCATTATTTTGTAACGGTTCATACTCGACCTCTTCTTCTTCTTCATGATCATTATTCACTCGACCACTATCTCTTCCCCAGACATGCACATCATTGTTTCCATGTTCTGGACGTGGTGGTCGATGACCAAGGAAAGCATCATGTTCTTATTGTTGTCTTGCACGCCAGGCAGCAGCTTCTGCATTGGTTTCATCAACTTCCTCGGATTGATTACTCTCACCATCAAAGGCTCGTTGATGACCACGAACAAGATTCGTGAGGGCTTGAATGTCTTGTGAGCTCCTCTCTAATTTCTCCTCCAAGCTTTGCTTCAACTCATTGAATTGAGCAAGAGGCACACATTCCTCCAGATTAATCGCCATCTTTCCTGCACGGTTAGTGATACTCGAGTAGAAAAATGTGTGGAATAGGTCAATATGTGGAATCGCACAACCTCACTGTCTCTTACCAACCGAAATTCTTATGTTTTCCCTGTAGATTACAGAAGTTAATGTGTGGTGCTACAAGTGATGGTTAAGTGAATACACGACCAGATTTTCGCTTACGGTGGCTTGTTTGTAAAGCTTGGTGGGGAGTTGATGCACAAGGAGCAATCTAAATTCTAGTTATTGTAAAGCTAAGTAACATCCAAACTAGAGATTCAATGCCTAATGCTGATCACAAGATATGAATGAAATATATAAATCAACTGACGCACAAAGAAAATTCAGATTTGATGAAAAAAGGAGTTTGCTCAGGATGCAAGTGTTGCAATCAAACCCAAGCAAAATTTTGCACTAAAGAAAATATAGCAAATTGGTCAAGCACTTGAGGGATAGTTTTCACTCTGCACCTTTGACAAAAAGGATTACAATTGTTTGCACAACTCGATTCGATGTTTTACGAACTTGTACGAACGGATCTTTCTCACTTCTTTTGCTAATTTTCCCTTTTTTAGCAACTTTCTTTTTTTGACACTTTAATACCACAAGATCAGATATATGACTATCACAAATTAGAAGATAAAACCCAACACAACCAGCAGCTAGAACTTGACGGGATCAAAGTTTTCGGAAAGGATGAACTTGGTCTCTAACTTTTTACTTATAGACATGAAACGATGCAAAAAAAATAGAACAGCACAAAAGACACACGAAGGATGGATGATCAACAACTAAAACAAAGACTCTGATGGATAGAAACTTAACTAAATTCACCAAAATAACAGATGCAAAAACAAAAGGCTATTTTTTAGGCTTTTTAGTGGATAGGACGAACACAAAATATATATAGATAGGGATAAACAATCCTACCGTGGCAACGAAGGCTCTGATACCCCATGATACGGATGGTGACCCAGTCTTCACGACATAGGACCATGAACAAGATAACTAGCTTCAAAGAAGCCGGATTACTAGCTCCAAGCAGCCGGATAACAGTGCAACCTGGCAAATAAAACTCAAAGCCAACTACCGTCATTAACCGGTAACCTAAATCAAGGATTTGCCCAACCACACTCTCAAAGAACCAACCAACACAACCTGAAATTAACGGACCAGGAGCACCAATTGGGAGCCGATGACGTGGCCGCTTCTGTAATCCCGCAAGCAACCACAAGAGCAAAGGGGTAGAGATCACTCTCTGAATTTGTTAGCACACAGCTGAACAAAGGGGTTTGTATTTCGATTATCAAAAAGTCTGGTTATAATAGTGATATGTGGGGGTATTTATATTAGGAACAACCCTCCTAGCTAGGTGTGAAAGGTTGATGGAGTTTCATTGAAGATAAGCTAGCTGAAAGGTCTAAAGTTGAAGAGTCTCACGTGGCCTATTCAGCTTCTGGCAGCCTTAGTAAATTGGCCATTACTCCTTATTGGGAAGTTAACAAGATGATCCATTTATTGAGTGTGAAAGTAGACTTAATTATCTTTCCAACCATGTGTATTATGCATGCCAAATCATCACAGGCTTAGTCGCATGACTCGTGGAAGTTGAAGCAGTTGTCACAATACTTAGAGTGTTGAAGATTGTGGAGGTGGTCGAGGCCCCCTCTTTGTGGTCAACGAGGTGGTCGACGAGATCGACCACTTCCTCGTGGTCATTGTTTCTTCTTCATGGTCAAGTATCTCGCTACACTACTCGGAACTGGTCGAGGATCACGCGGCGCTGCTCAGAGTCGGTCGAAGAGCATGCGGCGCTACTCGGAACTAGTCGAAGATTATACAGCGCTACTCAGAGTTGGTCGAGGATTACGTGGTGCTCCTCGTAGGTCTTTGTATCCAAAGTAATGTCCTTCTCTTCAGGTGTAAACCTTAGAAAAATAATTATACAACGTTTAGGTAGTATAAAATTCTTGTCATTATTAAAGTTTAACTCAGTAAGAAGCGAGTTCACCTTTTGTTGTATCTTTTTGCCACAACTTCGTGTAATCAGCTCTTGGACTAGGGGTGAAGCATCTTGGTTTACATGACTGATTGGGATGTCCGCATCAGTCTGGTGTTCAAAGAGATGAACGCCGGATGCTTCGTCAGAGCATTTCTTGCAGAGAGGTTGCAAGATGGCTAGTCCAGAGAAGAAGTACACCCCGGATGGTCCGACACTCAGAAGCTATGAACATCGGATTATCCAGCATTTACGATTTTTTTGGGATGTGTCTTAATCTAAGGATTTTGATTTGGAACTAAATGGAGATGGTTTGGAGATATGTGTGTGCTTGTCTCATAATGTGTAGGTGATAAATGCAACTTGGCGGGTGACGGTGTGATGATCGGGGCCAAGCGGGGTGCTTGGTGCTGGATGATCGAGGATGTCGAGCAGAATCATGGGTGATCCTTGCTGTGCATATGAACGTCAAGCAAAGAATGGAAGTAAGGATAAAGACATCTTGTTGATGAAGTCAAGCGAAGGGGATACCGGTGCAAGTGACAAGGCGGCCCGAGGGATCAGAAGCGGGAGTGAGAGAGACTTGCCGGCCGTCATGATCGCAATATGGAGTACATGTGTCGACATTGAGATACTTGCATTAGGTGGAAATGAGTGGTAGAAAGTCACGCTTTGAGAACCGTGTGAAGCGGTTTCGTAGTTTTGCCTCAAAACCATGGAAGAATGGAGTGCACGTGGCATCATTATGAAGCTAGTGTCAAGGCAAAGCTAAGTCATGAAGGCATCATGGTAGTTTGACGAATGGAGCAAAAATGGACTAAAATGCCCTGATGATAGGTAGGAGGCCATTGGAAGAGACAGGGGTAAGGCTGTGTGGGTGGTTTGAACCAGCCACTTGAGTTTGTATGCTAGGGTTTTAGAGGAAAGGAGAAGGGAGAGCTTAGCTTTTGTAAATATGTGAGAGCTTTTTGTGAGGAAAATACCTTGTAATCTACTAAAAAGAGGGCTGACCTTTGCAAGAAATGATGTGCATGTTTCATCCGATGCTTGTGTTCATCTCTTTCTAGTTTCCTTCTATTGGCTCCCTTACTTTGTTGTGAGTTTTATCCTTTTTGGTTGTGATTTTTGTTTTAGTTGATGAGCTAAGATTTTCCCACATTGGGAAGTTATTCTTCTTATTACTAGAGGACATAAAATTTACACCAATGAGAACCATGCTTGCAGTGTTTCATAGCAACTTGTTTCTTTCAGGTTTTTGCTTCTGCTAGTTTTGATGTGCTTTGGGAGACCAAAATAGGAGAAGGCTATCAAAGAAATTTGTGAGGCGCTTATTCACCCCCCCCCCCCCCCCCGCATCTAGTCGCCATCCTCGGTCCTACACAAGTTTTTATGCCAAATTCTCTACAGAATGCAGTAAAGATCCAACTTTTGAACTGGCTACCACTGTCTATAATTATCTAATGAGGAACACCTTATCGAATAATTACGCTCCTCATGAACTTCTTGGCTGCTTCTGCGGTTATCTTTCCCACGATTCGACCTTGATCCACTTAGTGAACATGTCGATAGACATGAATAGGAATTTGAAATGACCTTGGGCCCTTGGGAACGGTCACAAGATATCCAAGCCCTAGACAAAGAAAGGCCAAGAAAAAGAAATTGTTTCTAGAGCTTGGGTTGGTCGAGTGGTCTGCCTTTCAAAAAGATGGTAGTTTTTGCACTTTTTGACCAGCTTGGAAGCATCCTGGAGGGCAATCGGCCAAAAGAATCCTTGGTGAAAAACCTTTCAAGCCAAGGTGCGATAAGATGCATGATTACTACACATGTCTCTATAGATATTGAGTAATATCTTGTTGCCCTCTTCCTGAGTGATGCACTTCATCAAGATTTCGTTACTCCCCTTTTGGTAGGGCTTGTTGTCTATCAAAGCATATAGCCTGGACTTATGAGCAATTTACTCTGCAGATGCATCATCATCAGGGATCTCTCAACCTTCGAGATATGCTTGAAATGGAGTCATCCAAGTTGGTTCGCGTTCAAGTAGTGTAGCTACCGTGTCTGCGGATCCTTCCTCGCTAACCTGACTAGATTGTTGGCTGAGTTAAGCAGCATCTGAGCTCAAAACTATCAAGGCAGAAGATTTAAGGAGTTTCTCGATGAAGACTCCTGCATGTGTTGGAGAACTAGACGAAGTAAGCCTAGCGAGTTCATCAGCTGTGGCATTGTCACTTCTTCGGATGTGCGTGACTTCTAGCCCTTCGAACCATTGCTCGAGCTTTCGTACATCATTCAGATAAGCTGCCATGTTGTCGTGTAACCACTGGTACTCCATTTACACTTGGTTTACGACTAGCTGTGAGTCCCTTTTCATGAGTAGTCGCCTAATTCCAAGCAATATACCTATGTGAAGCCTGTTTACCAGTCCTTCATATTTTGCAACATTGTTGAAAGCTTTAAATTTCAATTGAATGACGTACCTGAGTTCACCACCCATTGGAGATTTGAGTATGATGCCAACCCCTGAGCCTTGAAGCGTAAGCGGTCCATTGAAGAAGAGCTTCCAGTGGTCATTGACCATGTTTGGCTTTATTTCCTCGACATTCGTCCATTCGGCAATGAATTCTGCTAATACTCCCGACTTGATGCTCGTATGTGGTGCATAGTTTACCTTGAACTCATTGAGCTTGACCACCCTTTGCGTGATTCGTCCAGTAGCATCCCTATTGCGTATAACATCCTTCAACAGATACATCATCACAATGATGATCTTGTGCGCTTGGAAATAGTGTCATAGCTTTCGAGAAGTCATCAGGACGGCATATAGCAACTTCTGCACTTGCAGGTATCACAGTTTAGCATCATGTAGGACTTTGCTCATGTAGTAAACCAGCTTCTAGATCTTGGCCTTCTTCTCGGGGTGTTCCCATTCGACCACCAGGACTGTGCTTACGACTTGTGGGGTAGTTGCAATGTACAAAAAGAGCTCCACATTTTGTTAGGCAGGGTTAGAATCAACGGAAACAATAAATACCTTTTTAGTCTCAAAAGGCCTTCTCCACCTATTTCGTCCACTCGAATCGGCCGTTCTTCTTCATAAGCTTGAAGAAGGGAATCCCCCGCTCGCCCATCTTGGAGATGAATCGACTAAGAGCTGCTATACATCCTGTCAATTTTTGAACCTCCTTTAGTGTTCGAGGTGACCGCATCTGGTCGAGAGCCTCAATTTTTCTCGAATTGGCCTCAATGCCATGACCTGACACCAGGAAGCCAAGAAGCTTGCCGGACGGAATGCCAAACATGCACTTCTAAGGGTTAAGCATCATACAGTATTTCCTAAGGTTGTCGAATGTTTCCTTGAGATCGACAATCAATGCATCTTTGGTCCTAGACTTGACTACAACATAACATAAGCTTCAATGTTGCGCCCGATTTGGGGCTGTAAATAATTCTGAATACACCATGAAACTAGCAACAACATTCTTTAAACCAAAGGGTATCTTTACATGGAAAAATACACCAAAGGAGTAATAAAAGCAGCTTTCTCTTCATCATCTATCCTCATGCTAATTTGGTGATACCCTGAATAGGCATCTAGGAACACAACAATTCACAACCCGTCGTAGAGTCAACAATTTGGTCGATGTGAGGAAGAAGAAAAGGATCCTTAGGACAAGCTTTGTTGAGGTTGGTGAAATCAACACATATTCTCTACTTGTTGTTGGCTTCCTTTACAAGGACAGGGTTCGCGAGCCACGTAGGATGATGAACTTCTCAAATCAAGCCCGCTTTTAGGAGTTTGCCGACATCCTCCTGGATGGCTTGCTTTCTATCTTTCGTAAATCTTCGCTACTTCTACACCATAGGTTTGGCGTCGGGTTTCACAGCTAGTCGATGCTCAATCATCTCCCTAGGGACTCCGGGCATATCGAATGGTTGCCTCACAAACACATCTTGATTTGCCCGGAGGAAAGTGATGAGCTTGAATTCCTATTTGGGATCAAGGTTGATCCTTGTCTTGACCATCTTGGTTGGTTCAGACGAGTCAAGGGGAACTGCCTTGACACCACCACCTGCCTTCTCGTCTTGCCTTCTCGTCCTTAGCACCGTCGGTGTCGTTGGACTGGGAGTCCTCGATGAGGCTCACAAGTTTGAAGTCTTTATCTTGGTAGTGACTTGATGCCTTTGGCGCTTGGACTCCATGCCTTTCGAAGTAGTAGCCACTCGGAAGAAGTGTTCAACCATATCCAGGCTCTCCTTGTAACATTTGACTACTACATGTTGATCTTCCTTGACAGGTATGACCCCTTTGGGGCCTGAGATCTTGAGCATCTGTTATGCGTAGTGTACCATAGACATGAATCTGCCAAGCATTGGGTGGCCTAGGATCACATTGTAAGCCATCTCAAAGTTCGTGATATTGAAGGTTAACATTTTGGTGCTGAAGTTGTTGGGCTTGCCAAATGTGACTTGCAGCTCGATCTGGCCAAAGGGCATGGTCGATGAGTTTGGAGTTATACCACGAAAGGGTTTAGCTCCTTTCTTGATCTCTGATATTTTGATCCCCATCTTGTCTAAGGTCTTGGAGAATATGAGGTTAAGCGAACTACCCCCGTTGACCATGGTTCGAAAAACTTTGATTTTGAGGATAGTCGGCTGGACCATAATCGAATACAGACCCGGGTGTGGAACTACGGCTAAACGGTCAGCTTGACCAAAGGTGATCTTGACTTCCGACCACTTGAGGTACGGAGGAGGCCCAGCCGATGCTAGATTTACCTCCCTTTCGGGCCTTGTACTGCCTTTTGGACTCACACAAGGTGGATCCTCCGAAGATGTGTACCATGCTCTGATCAACCTTGTGGAATTTGAGCTCGTCATCTTTGCTATCTAGCTTGGCCTTTTGCTGTGATACTTAGCAATGACAGCCTTGAGCTTATCATCGACCTTCTTTTTAATGACATGACATTCGTCAAAGTCGTGTTGGTTAATCCTATGGACGGGACACCACTTTCCGTCATGTTGGCTTAGGCCTTTGTTATCTCCAATGTTGCGTGACTTGCTCCTATCGACTGCGGCTACAGTCGTGTCTAGACCCTTGCGCTTGTCAGCAGGTTTATTCTTCTTCCCCTCATTCTTCGAGGACTCGAGCTTGTCCTTACCAGACTAGGGATTCTTGATGTGTACTTGGGCTTCAACACGCTTTGTGTACTTGTTAGCCAACACGAAGAGCTCCTTAACGATATGAATCTTTTGGGTAGCCAACTTTCTGACCAGATCCATGTCCCTGACGCCTCACTTGAAGGCGATGATAACTAACTCATCGGAGATGTCTAGGATCGTATTACGCCTACCACTAAACCTGTGAATGAAATCTTGAAGGGATTCCTCCTTACACTGATTCAGCTGATGAAGATCATCTTCTGTCCCCATGCGCTCGAGCGTACCTTGGAAATTTGCAATGAACTGAGCCTTCAGCTTGGCCCATGATCGAATCAAGTTAGGTGGCAAGTTTAGCAACCAAGACCTCATAGGCCCATCAAGGGCGGTTAATAGGTAATTGGTCGTCTCTATTGTCATCGCCGGTTGCTCGAATAACAGTGGTATAGATCTGCAACCATTCATTAGGGTTGAGCTTTCTGTCGTATTTCTGAATCGGGTCCGCTTTGACTTCTCGGACCATCCTATCGACCTAAGCTCATGTAAGAAAGCTTCATAGCCTCCATCGAATTCCTCGGGAGGATATGTTGGAGGACTATCATGCCTGTTCCTTCGACTAGAGGAGCCACGTCAGCCATCCCGTCTCAGAGATCTATGGGTGTTGTATCAATGATTATCCCCACAGTGTTCCTCATGATGTTTGTCTATCACTCTAAGTAGATTGTGCCGATCGTGAGGAATGTGGTTCCTTAAGTCATCCTAATTTTTCAAATCTTTGGATAGGACAATTACAATTTGGCCCATAGGGTTGTGCTCGAGTTCGACCACCCGAGCTTCCTGTCTGCAATCCCTCAACTCAGGGATATCCGCGTATGTTGCTCCTCGAATTGGCACCTTGCTGACTAGGGTGCCTAGAGCCACTGGGGTTATTTGCTCGAGCCTCCTGAACTTGAGCTGCATCGAGCAGGGTCTTAAGTTGGTTGACCATCGGGGTCAGCAGATTTGCTAGATCCAACTCGGGGAAAGATCTTAGAATCATGTGGACACCCTGAACATTGTCCTCCGGGGTACTGAAAACAACGCTGCCTAGGCATATCTATGGTTGGGCCGATGTCGCCCCATGATTGCTATTTTGAGGGAGTTTGTTCCTTGATCTCTGGCGCGTTGCTGGTGGAGGCATACCCACATCAAGTCATCGTTGAAGACTAGGATGAACTTGACCTCCTGCGGTTCATCGATGAAGAGTTGTATCAGGGACAGTGCCCGATGGTGGCACCTCCATGGCACCGGTCACTGTAGCAGCGACTGCCGCTACTGGGTTTTTAGGGATTCCCGCAACATCATTCATCATAGTATCCTGGTCTCCAACATTCTGCTCGACAGGTGTTTCGATGGCTCCGGTCATAAACACGAATCGATCTATTCGACTGTTTTGGCCGTCGATGGAGCTGCCATTGTCACTTTCCTGACTTTCGTCGTCGCTATCAGTGTCCATGAACTGGAGGACATTAGGCTCTTTGGGATTCCAGTCAAGATACCCCACCTCGCGGTATGTGTCCAATGAACTAGACTTGAGAATACCAGTGTGGATCAGTCCACCCTGATTGTCCTAGTGGTAAACCATAGTTCTGAAGGTGATCTCGAAGCTGACAGGAGGTCATTTGAAGGTGCTGGAGTCTAGAGAAACTTAGAGATACTTGATTAGTGCTAAATGTGATCATTAAGGGTAATTAGTGCTATTAAGCCTAGAGAGAAGTTTTGCTAGGTGCTACAACCTAGAGAGTGGATCAATTAGTGATCCAATCATGTACTGAGAGGTATACTGGCGTCTTGGAGTCTTTGTGACACACCAGTAACTTGTTGACCCTCTGACTTGGTGTGGAGTGGTAGTAAGAAGATTGTGAGGGGATGCGGAGGCCCTTGTCTTTGTGACTAAAGCTCCAAAGTGAAGACGGCGAACAAGTGACCTAAACAGAGGTCAGTGGGGTGACCTCGCCTTGGTGGCTTGGTACCTAGCTCATCGTGCTTGAGGCTTTGTCTTGGTGACTTGGTAGCTCAAGAGGCGTGATCGGAAGAGACTTGGTGACCGGGAGCATATTCTTTGTGGAGTTCCAATGTGGACTAGGGGTGACTTGTGTGCCATCGATACCATAGAATAAAAATCCCTTGTGCTAAGTTTATCTCTCTACATCATTTACGTTTCCGCATTTATATATTTGCAATTTACCTTGCTGGAGTATGTTGCAATCCTCTTAAAGGATAGAGTAAACACACTAGATAAACCTAGAGCACATTTAGATAGAAATTGAGATAGGTTTATCTTATAAAGTTTTTGGAGCCAATTGTTTGTAAGTGTCATAATTCACCCCTCCCCCCCCCCTCCTCTCTTAGGACATCACCATTCCTCACAGAGCCTCTCTACAACTTTCCTTTGCAGAATAGGAGTAATTTTGTCCTCTAAGTCACATAAGGATTTACGAGCACCCGAATGAGCCATGGCCCAAGTGCTCCCATGGATACGATTGCGTCATTCACATGTACGATAGGACCATTCACGGGGGCATTGATTCTTCCGATGTGCTCATGTTAGGGTGAAAACTATATCACCATAACCATTCGTATCATTTTTGAAAACATTATATATTGTGACCTTCACACTTTTGCAGGCCTCTGACGACAACCCGACAACTTATAGTATACGAGATGGGTTGATCCTTCAGTTCTATAACATATCTAAGATTACATCCATCACCTGTGAGACCAAATCTTTGGCTCGTAGATGGAGGTGGAGAATATGCCAAGCCCTCCTATAATACACCTGGAGGATCCTTCTGTATGCATCGATCCATGGTGCATATGCCCATTCCACAATAGGGATTGTCCTCCTGCACATCGTGCTCCTCCTCCTCCTCCATCAATGCAATACGGTGTTGGAGATTATTGGGACTCAGGAGCCTCCTCGCAGTTCAGTCTAAGTTAGTGCGATTAGAACCACTGTCAGGATGGCATTGGAATTTTTGTATCGTCCCATCGATCATTGCCATTTTACATTCCCTAAGGCATGTTAGGCGAAAATCTGGTGCACCACTAGGTGTACCATATATGTCATTGTATGTTAGGTCAATGTGTTTATTATGATTGTTATGGAATGCTCTTGGTATGACTATGTGGTCCAAATATAATCTTAAAACAAAATGCAGTACATGAAAGATATTATGACACTAACAATAACATGGCATCATGAAGAAAGTAACATTACATTGATATTAACATAGGCCCCGTTTGGCACAGCTCTAGATCCAAGATTTCTTAGAGCTGATCAAACCTAGCTCCAAAAAATCTTAGATCTGGGTATATGGGTGGATTGAGGGTATTTAGTTGAACCATCTTTTTTTTATTTTGAACTAAAAGCAAACTCCACATCCAATACGAATCTTGGAGCTGGAGTTGTGACAAACAGGCCCATATTATCATAACACCGATAATAACATAACACCATAAAACTAACTATAACATAGTAGCCTATAGGTTACGGCTCCTCTTAGGGATGACCCCTTGGTCGCATCCGCCCTCGGGACCCTACGCCTGTGTGCTCTCACTTGGTCAACTGAGTATGTAAGCGGGTTTAGTGGCACAATCGTCCGCGTAGGCCGTACAGCGGGTAGTGGAGTGGCGGGGTCATCGTGGAAGGGCTTTGTCCCCGTAAGTGACATACCAGGTAGCTGCGACGCAGCGAGCTCATCACTCGATCTGAACATATACGAGTACCTAGTTTGTAAATATCGTTACCTACCCGACGCTGGCCTCTATCAGGCCCATCAAGACCCAGATTGCTCGCACGTGGCGTCAGCCGTGCTCAGATTGCGGAAGGCCTCAGCCCGACGTTGAAAGAAGGTACCAAGTCGCCGCCGCAAAGGCTCAAACACCGGAAAAGGAGCCCCGGTACGCCGCGGCGGGCGTCGTTACCGCTTGGGGCTCTTGCTCCCGCGGGGCGTCGCAGACTCGCGGTCCGTGCTCCCGCTCCGCGCGCGCGCGCAAGTCGGCACGCCTGCATCCAGGTGGATCCGTTGCTCCGCTGCCAATTGGATTCAGCCCCAGAAACGGGAGATCCGGTCCGGCGATAATTCTCTGTCCACAGCTTCCGCAGCCACTGGCACACCGCACACGCGAAAAAGTCTCTAGCGGAGAAGTCTGCCCTGGTGACAACCGGCTCGATGGTGACATTCAACGGCGCGGAGCTAGCAGTGGCGATCGTCAAACCACGGGACGGAGATCGAAACGAAACCATTGCAGTACGTTAAAGGGAAAAGCCCGACGGTGACTCGGACGTTGGCTGGTCCCGCCATTGATTGCTCGTTCATGGCCTCACTTCTCGTCCACTTCTCCAGTTTTTCTCCTCCCTTTCCTACCAAGAAGCAGAAGAAGCCATCGGCCCGAAGCATCCGGGGCACAGGTGTCCGCGAACGAGCTCGGTGCCGATGGCGCGTCCTTGGCTGCCTCATCCCGACGGTGCGTTCTTGGTTGCCAGTTGCCATCTATGAAGGCCAACGTTGATGTATCCTGGATGCAGAAAGTGTGCTTGATCTTGACAATTCCAGTTTCATGACGATTAAACAAAGGAAACAGCTCTTGCTCTAAAACTGGAAGGTCACTAGGATTAATCATTCGGGAGCTCGCTCATAAAAGCTGCCGCTGTCAAGCCTGGGACAAGTTACAGGGCGTGGGGAAACGGCCACCAAATGCTAGTTAGCTGCCGCTATCTAGATCTCGTTCACCTCCTGTCATTCGCAACCTCGCCGATCAATGGGAAAACGTCACAACAGTCCATAGTCCGCCCACAGCTTCATTTTTCACGACTTGTAGTGTAAGCACGGCGGCGACTTTGCCGCCGTTCCTCTCCCTTTCAATCTCCGGTGGCGCTTTTCCGCAGTTACTGCTCTGATTGGCTGGCCGTAGCCGCCTCCTGGGAGCGCGCAAGGGGCAGGGGTAGACAGTTGCATGCCTCAAAGTGTTGATAGTTGCCACTAGCTACAAGTTGGCGTCCTGGTTGACGGATCAGCTGCCCGATCGAGTTCATGGTATCGGTGGTTCAACCGTCATGGAAATTGGCGATCGATGTGATCTCCATTCGTGCAGCTGAAACCTTAGCTAGGCTTCTAAGTGCAAACAAACTTGACAGAAACTGATGGTCCGAGCCCTAATTTCATATAGTAAATATGTGCTGCTCAAAATAGAGCTACTGTAAAGCTTATTCACGCGTCTAGCATGCATCGGTTGTTCACTCTCTTGTGTTACTGACCCTGTCATCCTGTGCGTGCATGGGCTACGCGAATTTTTCAGTATGGATTGCGATCTAGCGCAAGCAACATTGTTGGAGGCGTTAGGTTTGCCTCTTCACTTTGTCAAGCAACTAGGAATAATTAATCCTCTTTCTCTCCCGTGAAGGAACATGAAATTCTTCTCTCTTATTTTTCTCTTGGGAACATTATTCTAGTAGCTACGCTACACACATCATGAATCCCTACACTTGCATGGACGAAATCCTCCCGGCCACAAAACAGGAACAACACGTCACAACTTTGCAAAGGAAGAACAAAATAAAGCGCCTTTCTCCTCCATTGGCTCGATCATACCTGCATTTATATGTGAGGCCTATGCTATATATGACATGGATGATGGATTCTTTCTTTCGCCGAGCCCCCCAAAAAACGGGGAGACGGAGACAGGGAATGGCAAAGCGGAGCACAGTGGTAAGCCTACTAAGGTCTAAGACCAACTCCAACAGTGACTCTAAATTTACAGAATCCAGTGCTACGATACTTTTGCAGTGTACTGTAGCACGGGAAATAATCTCTAGCAGAATCTGTAACACTGTAGCACTACTGCATAGCACTGTTCGCAGAGGCTGACAGTGCAGTAATGTTTATAGAGGCTGCCAGCAGGACCAGAGAAAGAAAAAATGAGTGGAAGGTAGGAAATAGGGTAGCTGCTGGAGATGAAAAAATAAGGGATGCTGTAATAGTGATAGGGGATACTGTAATAGTGTTTTTGAGGATAAACATTTGAGGTAGCTGCTGGAGATGGCCTAAAGGTGTACAAATGTATATCTAATTTTTTAATAAATATGAACTATATATATTATTTGGTGGCAAAGGACAACCCGATGTAGCCCAACTCCAAACCGCCGGCCACTGGCCGAATCGGCTCTTGTGTTCTATCTTGCCCACCGACCTAGTGTCTTGTCTAGAGTGGCCACCGCCCAATCACCAATCCAATGATCCAATCCAACACCCAAAGTCCTAAACGGCAAACGAAACGCACAACTGCACGAGTGATGAGTCGAGAATGGAGAAGGAGTGCGGTGGCGACGGCTCAAGCATGACGAGGCACGGCGGTGTGGGCGCGAGCACTGCTGGTTGGAGCGGCGATAGAGCCGATGCAAGTGCAGCTCGGCGGGGCGGCACAAGCACGACGGTCATGACAACGCCTATCGGAGTTAGCTCTAATGAAGGTGATTCACTCTGTTTTTTAGTTATATATATCTAATTTGGAAATGCTGGGTCCGCCACTTGTGCATCACCAACTGTAGAGGCGTCGCGACGAGTCAGAAGGAGCACGTGTGGATTGGACATTGGAATGGGTGGGCATACAGCTGGGGGACATGAGGGCGCTGGTTGGGTGCGAGTGCGTCCAACGCAGAAGTCATGTACCAAATCCGTAATCACATAATTAAACATAATTATACTTCTTAAGCATTATATTTAATTTTGTGTGATTTTATTTTGTAACTCTAGAGCAATTTGTTTAAAGTCATTCGGATGCGAGAAACTAATCCAAGAGAGAAAAGAATAGAAATCGCATGGAAATACTTTATTTCTCTAGCACGTGGGTCCCACTAGGTGGGCCAACCACCCCATCTCTCTTTGGAGCAGATCCCACCTGCCCTCCCTCACTCTCCCGTGCTCCCTCTCCACCGGTCAAGCATAGGGAGCTACTCCCTCCTCTCTCAAGCTCTCTCTCCCTTTCTCCCAAAATCCGACCTCAAAAGAAGGATTTAAGGGACGCATGTGGTACTCACGCGATCACGGGCTCATAAGCTATCCATTCATTCAATTCATTTTCATTTTTCCGAAGGATTCAAGCCGGATTTGATATCTTTTGGTGTTCTTGTTTGAAGCAAAAGGAATATTGAAGTTCTTCGATTTCCCTCTGTTTCCTCCTTCACCCGGTGGTCAGCAACCTCGGCAAAGACCCTTGGGTGAGTCCCCTAGGCTTACATGTCAAGAATTCGTGTTTTGATTGGATAGATTTCAAATTTGGAGCTAAGGTTGTGAAGTTCTAGTGTTCTTGAGTATTGAAGGCAATAGCCAAGTTTTTGTCCATTTCGGCTTATACGTGTGGTCCTATGCAGTAGAGGAGGTCAAGAGGGTGCTCTAGATCCAAATTTCCACCCACAAAAGCCACTAGAATCACCGGAATCATCACCGGTGAGCTCACCTAGTGTCCCCGGCCGCTCCCAACAGTCTGATCGCGCTTTCTGGCGGTCTGACCATCGTTCCAGGGGTCCGACCACCCCTCAGACCGGTCTGACCGCCAGAACCCAAACATATCAATACACTGGCGGTCTGACCGTGATTTCTAGCGGTCTGACCATGACTCCCAGCAGTTTAACTGTCCCTGTTGGCGTTCTGACCGTGGTCAACTCATCATAACCGTTTTCAGCACAGTTTACTGTTGGCTGAAACTCGTAAAATTCATAATAAATTCTTTGTAGCTCCATTATGAAACTAATTTTTTTGGTTTCATAATAACCTAATCTACCTACTAAAAATGTCCCCAGCCATTAATTAAATTTCTAAGATTTATTAATTATGTTAAAGCTTCATTAATTCACTGTTAATTCATCGCAAGTTTAAAATGGCTGAAACCAGTTTTGCTAGTCTTCTTATGACTTGTTCTATCTAGTAAAAATGTTTTCATACATTATAAGATATAATTTTATGGTATTTCATCATATATATATTTGTGGCATACATATTTGCACTTCATTCATACTCATCATTGCACGCGCTCTCCGTTTTAGTGAATGAAGAACTTGAGCGTGACGCAGGTGTGAGTGAAGGTGGCAGCAAGCTCCTGCATATCTGGGTATTATGTATGGGGAGTGTCAGGCAAACCCAAGTGCAGCAAGGCAAGCAACTAAGCATATTGCACCTTTGTTCAATTGAATGAAGTCTAAAATGTATGAACTATGCTTATGTAGGTTTGAATGTGTTGAGTCGAGGTCGGGTACAAGTAGGTAAATCCTATGTTGAATGCATTACTTCTATCTTGAATTGTTGTTCATCCTTTCCTTGTCGTCTTCAGTATGTTGTTGGTGTCTAGATTACAAGTTAAATCGAAATGCTTAGCAATGCATATGTCATTCGGTAGAAGTCGAGCGGTGAATTGTTTCATCATTCACGAGCATAGGTGTTATTTACTTTCGTAATGATCACAATGTTGGATATGGGTTGATGATAGTTGAATGAGTGGTGAGTATAAGACGAGATGTGGGCGGTGCTAGGGGTGTTATCTACTCCGGAGGAAAGTCCTGGGGGCAGGCCAGGAGAGGAACCTAGACATTGTAGACCGCTTGCATCGTTTAAGCACCGATCATCGGTGTAGTCGGCTTTAGCACTTACCTTACTCACCACATGCTGATCTAATGATAAGGCGAGCCGAATACCTCTATAGCTGTGATCATTTGAATGTGAACATTGACAGTGTGAGTGGGCGAGCTTGTAAGAGGTGCTAGTTTGCTCCAAGAGTAGTTCTAGTACCTCCGCGCCGAGCAATGCATGATCCAAATGGTTGGGGCTTATTGGGAAAGGTTGACATGAGTACCCTCTTGTATGGATCTGTGTGGTCATGCAAGCCGTATGGTCCTCAAGTTGTGTGGGTCCAGGAGTATCCCCTGCAGGGTGTAAAAATATTTCGAAATGTCACGCTCTTGGTCATAAGCATGCTTCTATCCATCTGCATCGGTCGTAGAGTTTTCGCTTGTGGTTGATAGTTGGATATGTGGGAGATGGTTGAGTTGGTCTTTGTTACATGTATGTCGTTCAGTTAGTTATAGCAAGGTAGAGTTATGTTGTTGTTGGTTAAGTTAATTGCTCACATCTATGTATCTATGTTTCTTACCGCTTATGTTTAACTTAATCATGTGGCTTTTCCTTGCTAATGGCTCAATGAATAATCATTTGAGTCGAGCTATGTATATGTGCTCTTTATGGTTTAAGTCTTGCGAGTACCTTCGTACTCATGCCTGCATTTTCAGGTGTTGTTGGTGAGGAAGTGCCGGTGTTTGGCTACTTCATGCCTGCCGTTCAGGGTGGCGGGTAAGAGTAGTTCATCCTACTCTCGGAGGTCGTGCTTTTAGGGTGGAGCCTAAGGGTATGTGGCTCCACTCTCTTTTGTTGTATATGTTTATGTTTCCGCTGCGTAGATGTTGTTATCTTTCGTTGTAAAGTGGTGTAAATGGTTGCATGGCTAAGGACTTGTAATATAATATTAATTACTCACTCTTTCTTAAGCTTTGTTGTGATGTATATGTTGGAAAGGCATGTGTTCCAATCTTGGGCACAAAACACGTGCCGGGACTACCGGGATGATATTCTGGTTAATCATCGAGGTTCTGATTATGAATAATAATCCTCCTGGTGATTAATTAGAATATTATTTGGACGGTTCCTCACAGCAATGGACCACTCACGGCTCGTGACATGCATGGGTACGTACTAGCTACGAGTGGTGCGTGAAGCGAGCCTCATCGATGCGATGCAAGCACTTGAGCGTGTCTCCAGTAATGTGAATAATGTTTTTTGTTTACCAAAATGCTAGCTGTGTTAGCATGATATCCGGCTATTAGCATAATATTCGACGCTCATGCACTTGGCTGTGTCTACCGTGCGCATGTCACGTGACTCCTTTGATCACGGTCATACTTTCCTCCTCTTGATCCTATTTCTATAAATCAATGAAGACTGAATCCCTTGGTCGGGTGTGTGTGTGTGTGTGTGTGTGTGTGTGTGTGTGTGTGTGTGTGTGTGTGTGTGTGTGTGTGTGTGTGTGTCTATATATATATATATATATATATATATATATATATATATATATATATATATATATATATATATATATATATATATATATATAACCCTTATTACCTATTGAATATAAGACAGTTCCACTATCATGGGATCATGAGATTCCACACATCCTGGGAGCACGAGGCCACCGCTATCCGTGAGCGTGAGGTTGCTGCTGCTGCTACCCGAGACCAGGAGGCTGTAGCCTCTCGTGACGCCGAAGCGGCCACATGTCAGTGTGATGTATCTGTCGATGAATCCGAGCATCAGCCCACCAAGCATGTTGAGATCGATCTCCATTTTGTCCAGGAGCGTGTCACTATTGGAGATGTTCGTGTTCTTCACGTTCTGACGACCTCACAGTTTGCCGACATCTTCACCAAAGGGCTACCGACTTCTATGTTCATGGAGTTTCGATTCAGTCTGAACGTACGCCCTGCCAACTATCAGAATGCAGGAGGGTGTTAGCATGATATCCAACTGTTAGCATAATATTCGACACCCATGCACCTGGCTACGTCTACCGTGTGGATGTCACGCGTCTCCTTTGATCACGGCCGTACTTTCCTCCTCTTGATCCTATTTCTATAAATCAATGAGAACTGGATCCCTTGGTCGGGTCTATATATATGTAACCCTTGTTACCTATTGAATATACGACAATTCATGCGTGACAATTCCGCTATCAAGCTGCTTCACCCAATCCTAGCACCTATATGTGATAGCTTACAGACGAATTGATATTACTGCACGCGGATGCTCTCTTCACTCGAATGAAACACTTGGCTCTAGCGAGCCTCGCAACCTTGTTGGAGGATTTGAACAAGACCATAATTCAGTTAAAATTCAACATGAAATGGGAAAAATGTGACAAAGTTTCTCTAAACACTACGTGAATAAACCTCATTGGTGACGGGTAATAACGGTCATGGGTGGCGGGTCCTACACCTGTCATCCTGAACACGTCACTGATGACTAGTCATTGGTGAAGGGTACGGACCCGTTACCAATGAGGTCAATGGTGACAGGTCATTACTGTGACCCATCACCTATAAACATCTCCTATGTGCTGGGGTGATAGGCATAAGTGGCGGGTAACCTCTTCACCCGTTACTTATGTTCTAACATAAGTGACATGTAACCTAATTACCCATCACTTATGTCTGTCACGGGGAGGAATATATAAGTGATGGGTAACCAGGTTTTTCGTCACTTATAATTACCATAAGTGACGGGTAACTAGATTACCCATCACTTATGTGTATATTACCCTATAGGAATGTCATGTTTCCTGGCTGCATCTTAGAGCATAGCCAAGATTTGACAGCTGTTTTCTCCCTGCAAACAACAGCAATGCATCCAAATTTATATCGACAAACACATTTATATAAGAACTTGCTTCATCACATAATTGTAAAGGTTACAAAGTTCCAATCAATTTATTACAAAATCACAAATGTTGACCTCACAATCCAGAGATCCTATAGTGGAACTCGCCGTGTGGGCTGATGACTTCAGACACCAAGAACTCGGTGATTCATTGTCGAATATTTGGGAGTGCACCATCGTCGAGAAAACAAGTTGAATATTTCTGTATAATTTAACACATAACTAATGTCATGTTATCATGGAATTAAACTAACTACTGAAATTAGTTACGAATAATCTTGTATTGAACTTATATCGGGGGGATTTGATATCCTTTGCTTGGATCATGAGGAGCATGTCCCACACAACATAGAATCTGCAGGTGTTGCCCGATGGTTGGTGGTGGCACTGCTAAAAACAAAATTTACTATTACATCAAAAGGAAAAAAGTAGCAACAAAGCATTTAGTATTCTGTTAGATAGCATTTACCACGAACTCGGTCTTGTGTGTCAGCTTGTGGCCAGCTTTCGTGCCGTAATCAAGTTGAGCTCGAACGTACTTGTCAAAAGCCCTGCATAAAGAGGGATTGATTAAGGATCATTTGAATGTTAGAAAAGTTTAATATGTGAACTAATAAAGGCAGAACTTACGCATCGAGGAGTCCTTTTACAGTGTTGTAATCACGTTGTCTAAGTTTGCCTTTTGTTCCTACTGGTTTTGACGAGTCGAGGTAGAACACCAAGTTCCATTGGAGGCAAATGACCAGAAAGATCGAATGACCACCGGTGTTATGGGCACCCATCAGGTACTTCATTTTGGAATATTATTCATTGCCTGGGCCACATGTTCCACAGTGTAGTCGGAATGAAGTTGGATGACCGATATTGTAATGGCCTCAGGATCAAGAAATGTGATGGGATCCTTGTTCTTGTTTGTTTCTTTTATCAAGTGTCTACAGATAAGAATATAGTTAGATTCAAGACTTAGTGGTATTAATTAATGAATATCCAATATCAAGGGACTTATAATGTGAAGATTCGTAATAACAATACGTCCAAGTCATCAAGGTTGGAGAGGTCGTATAAGTCATTGAAACCCATAATGAAGTAGTCATCTTCATTGGCTAATAAGTGTCGTCGTTTGTACTGTACGACTATGTATTGAGCATTGTTATCTTTAGAAGTTTGCATGTAGTAATTATGTGGGTCATGTCCCGCCCTTGTTAGGTCATCTACTGTCATCATGGGCTTCGCATATTGGAATTTCATGTTGGCCTGTGTCCACAGAGCTCCAATATCTGTGGACTTCTTCATCGATACAATAGCCTTCAACCTTTTCGACAAGTGCTTCTTAGATCCCTTCTTATCGGCCTCCTTTTCCTTCTTCTTTAGGCTCTCTTGGGGAGACAGAATTGGAGCTGATAGCAAGGCTGCCAGATGCGAAGGAGAAAACAGCAAAGCCAACTTCTCTAGGGGAGGAGAAAGCAGTGAAGTTGCCTTCTCTGGAAGTGAGGGGCGAGACGATTGTGCACTTGGCGCTCGTTCAAACTGGGATGCACTGGAGACCATAATGACACCTCTCTTCCATTGGATCTTTTGACAAGAGCTTCACCCAGAGTTGTGACTTCATCATTTGGGGGGGGGGGCTCCAACACGTGATCGATGGTGTTGTTGTGTACCATGTCCACCGTAACCACGGCATAGCCATCACGTATCGAGACCGTATGTAAGATACGGATGTCTGGAAGCACCAGACCCTTTGCAACCTCCATGAGATACCCGCCAGGCCTAATTACAAGGCTGTAGGGCATGTGCCCTTCTAGCAGGTCAATCGTATCCGGCTCAGTCACGCAGCAGATACTTGTTGGTTGACCTCCTTGGAGGCGCAGCTACTCTTCCCTGCAGCTCCAGGGGTAACTTCATGTGGTAATTAAATATCTATTTCCTTTGCTACAAGCTACCCCATGATGGTTGTATAAACATTACAAGTGATGTCCTATGTCAATGCATCCACGTCCACTGCACCTGACCTTTTTCTCTTCTTGTACATCCTGAGGTCTTTGGGAAAGTCGTATTTTCACCCCTGGGAACTGGATACACCTCGCACTCAACTTGGGTGCTTCGTGTTTCCTAGCGCCACTAAGAGAACATCATGTTCCCTGACCCTAGTGAAAAAACCTTGGCTGGTTTCGGCTCGCTTTTCTTTTACTTTTTCTGCGACTACCTGGGTTTGTTGTTTCTGAATGTAATTTCCCCACTTTCGGATAGCTCATCCCTTGCACACAAATTTGACTACGATTGTCCTGGGAATTCAAACCAAGGATTCTTGTGGCCTTCTCTGGCTAATTTTTCATCCGCTGCCTACCATTTGGGCCTTTTCCCAGTGTACCCGGTTGCACCAGTCTTGTGGTTATGCTTGTTCCTAGACCGAAGCTGCTTCTTCCCCTCACTTTTCTTTTTGAACTACGATGAGTTCTTCATCTGTACAAAAGCATCCCAATCTTTCTCTTTCAAGTGGATGACACCCCTTTAGCCAAGTATCGATTCACAAGTTTGCTCTTAAAGCTTCGTTGAAGTTTCATGATCGCTTTCATTGCTGCAATGAGCGCGGCAATCGTTTGACACTCGCTCATGTTTCCAGGGTACTCCAGATACTCCTTGACGACATTATCGAACAAGTCCCTCTTAGCTTTGTCACTGAAGTCTTCAAACTTAGTTGTTATCGGCACCCTCTCGCGAGCAATGAGCCATGAAACCCTCCAGAATCTATTCAGAGCCTTTTCATCCATAGGCATCCCTTCAGCATTGATTCCCGTGATGGTAACCTTGTCCATCGGCCACTATGTTTGTGACCTTACCTTTCAGGTTCGTGCACCACTTCCAATTGTCTGACTTGGAGACTGCGCTTCCGCCATCTAAAAATAAAACAAACTGAGTTGAAATAAACAAAAAATATTCCTCCATTCAACAAGTATAAAATGCATTGAATTATATCAATACCTCTTCAGTGTGATTGTATTCTTCATCACTTGCCCGACCTCAGCTCTTCCGCATCGGTGACGGGTCAAGGCTCGGGCTATGATACTGGTTTTCACTATTACTAGAGGAGGAGGACACGTGCGGGCTTGGGCTCCTATTCAACCCATCTTGTGTCGGGGGGCCTCTAGTGCTAGCATCCTCTATGCTTTTAGTTTCTCAGGGGTGACAGTCTTCTTCTTCCCCATGAAAATCAAGTGTAGTATATTCTATTCTCAATAGAGGAAAGAAAAGGAATCAAGATTAGAAACACTTACTTCTCAACTGATGGGATAACCGCATAAGGCATCTAGGTGAATAACATCTAACAAGCATGTTAACAAATCGACTAAGAACCGCTAAGACCTAACATATCCAGCTCATAATGATTACTAGCTCATAGTAATTAGTTGATCAGGCAAACTCGATTTGAAGGCAATGAACTCAAGAAAATAACCATTTGATCCTAGATCTCATAGACACAGATCACAATCATACGCCAACACAATGTCAATTTCAGCATGAGAATGTCAAGGTACAAAATAGAATACAGGAAACTTCAACCAGTGCATGATGCATTACAAACATGTGTGCTTCTATGCATAAGAGTTGTAATCAAACGACAAGTACAACTTTTTTTGAGAAAGAGGTTGGTCACCACCTATCCACTTTATACGTAAACCAAATGACACAGATCTAGAAGCTCTACTGCTTGTGAATCACATATACAAAGCACATGCACTAAAATTTTATTTGTCCAGCACAAACTCATTAGTGGACCAGACACACCCACAACTTATCATCTCGACATACAAACCATGCAAAGCAACGAAAACATCAAGTTCAATGAGTTGAACAATGCCTAGTCACCGAATCTGCATATTACATGGTCTACATCAAGTTGAACAATACATATTAGCTGTCAGCTTGCACTTAATAAAAAAATAGTGACAAAATATTTCTAGAAGGGAAGAACCCCACATTTCCCAATAATCACTTAATTATTCCAGAAATTATATTAGCTGGCAGCTTGCACTAGTAAAAAAACATAAAAGGCATATACATTGCTTATGCATAATGGCAAAAAACTACACACACCATGGCCCTTGATCTAAATCACCAAATTGTAGCTATGCAAAGAAACTCAAGTCATTCGACAGAACATATATACTAGTATTATGAGCAGAACGCACTAGTACAACCTTCGAGCATCAAGCACTTCAAGTTTTATCTGAAAAAGGTTTCATGGTAAGTTGTATCCACAGGTTTTGTTTAACATCTATCTGAGGTGTACTAGTGTTTACAAGAGAGGATGAGAATTCTAGTGATGTTGCGGCCGTACTTTCCAGTGAGGACGTCAAGGAGCACGGGGTGGCGGCGAGGGTGCACGGGGAAGATGTGGTGGTAGACAGCATCAAGGCAGATGGCCAGCGGCGGACAATGTTGGGGCGGGATCCAGGTGACGGCGGTGCTCCGAGTGCGGCAGGGCTTCGATGGGGGTGGGGACGGGCAGTGCTCTAAGTGCGACGGTGCTCTGAGTGTGGTGGAGCTCTGATGGGATCCAAGTGACAGCGATGCTCCGAGGGTAGTGGAGAGGGTGTCGTCGGTCGGCGATACGCTCAGCGGCGACGGCGACTGGCTCGATGGAGGGCACGGGGAGGCGGCGAACCCTAGCACACGCGAGCAAAATGACTTAGGCAAAATGAGAGGAGTGCACGTGGGGACGACTCGACATATATACATATAAGTCATAGGTGACGAGTGATTAATGTCACTCGTCACATATGATTATCACCCGCCACTTATTGTAAGTAAAATGTGACAGGTTAAGAATATCACCCGTCACCTTTTACTTTGACTTGGCCATGTGCAAATAAGTCATGGGTGATGGGTTAAGAATAATATCCGTCACCTATGACTTATATCACCCGTCACTTTTTACTGAAAGATTTTGCAAATTTGACATTTATTTTACAAATTAAACTTTGACATTAATATTATAAATTCAAATTTGACATTAATATTACAAATTCAAATTTGACATTAATATTACAAAGTTGACATTAATATTACAAATACAGAAATTTGACATTAATATTACAAATTCAAATTTGATATTAATATTACAAAGTTGACACTGAAATTCAAATTTGTCATTTTCGTACTTTCTTTACATGGATCCCTTCGTTATGGTCAGAGAGTGTCGGTGTATTTAGAACCAGGGGTCCCTAAGTCCCGAGGCCAGACCGGCCGTCCACCACATATCACCACCCTGCAAGATAGGTAGAAACAGAGTGCTCGGGAGAGAGTGCTCGGGGCTGCACGTGGCAGCCCCCGAGGACTCGGTGCCCCGAAGGTCCCGCTGAAGTGCTCGGGAGAGAGTGCTCGGGGCTGCACGTGGCAGCCCCCGAGGACTCGGTGCCCCGAAGGTCCCGCTGAAGTGCTCGGGAGAGAGTGCTCGGGGCTGCACGTGGCAGCCCCCGAGGACTCGGTGCCCCGAAGGTCCCGCTGAAGTGCTCGGGAGAGAGTGCTCGGGGCTGCACGTGGCAGCCCCCGAGGACTCGGTCCCCCGAAGGTTCGCGCAAGCTCGTTCAAAGACTCGAAGGGCCCCGTCGTCAGGGTGTCATCCAGTCAAGGGCCCGATGCCGCATTTAATAGGCGCGCGTGGCCTGACATTCTGACATCCTGACATTCTCGGCTGCCCACGCCCCAGTGTCAGACCCTGCCATGCAATGGCAGGGGGGCGTGGGTCCATTAAATGCACGGGTCCCGTCCCGTTTTCACCTGCGCGCCTCGGGATAACGTCGCCAGAATCGAAGCGCTCGGCCTGCCACCCTGCCCTGGCAGGAGAACAAGACAGGGTGGGCGCACCGGGCACCTCTGGGGCTGTCCGGTGGGCCCTTTTCAGAGCACCCCGAAGCTTCCGCAGCGGCTGGTGGTCGAATGCACGCCGCCTTCCTCCACCGCCCCTGTCACTTCACCAAAATGAAATGATTACGCTTTTCTCCGTGGCACCTGGGCATTCGCGTCCCCTCTTTCCCATTCAGGATATGTCGAGGTCGGCGCATCTATAAAAGGAAAGGATGGAGGACACCGAAAAAGGAGGAGAGGAGAGTCAGTCGAAGAACAAGAAAACAACAGCCCCCGATCGCAAGACGATCAAGAGACCAGCTAGCTAGAACATAAGAGCCTCCAGCTCTTTGTAAACAGCTCTCCTTGGAGAACCAGATATATCCTTGAAGGATCCCCTTCAAGGATAGATATAACACTCATACAGGAGTAGGGTGTTACGCCCCCGCGCGGCCCGAACCTGTTCAAAAACCCGGTGTACCCGCAAGCCAGCGCATTTACTTCCGTTCCCGCTTTTTTCCCGTACAAGCTTTTCTAGGATCATCCCCCCGGCCGAATCTCTAAAGAGGGGTCTCTCGGGATCCCTGCGAAAGGAGTTCACTCTCCGACAGCTGGCGCGCCAGGTAGGGGGGAATATCCCTAGATTGTTTGTTTCCTTTTTTTTCTCCACAGGAAAAGATGGCCGGTGGGCACCATCTCCAGCGTTCCGGCTCCACTTCCAGTAACGGAACGCCGCCCCACGACCAAGAGGTTTTTCCCGCCCAAGGGGATCAGGGCGCTGGGCCCATCAGCGCCGCCGCTGCCGGCGTGCTCTCCGACCCCCAGCAGATGGTCGGGGCCCCGGCCGCTAGGTCCGCCTCTGGATCACGTCGAGCGCCGCCCCGGCGCAGGCTAGCTTTTAGTGAGGCCAGCCCAGGGAGCGCCTTGCTTGCAGCGCAAGCCCTCCTCAGGCACCCTCCCATTCGGGCCACGCCAAACACTCCGGAAGGCCGGTGGATGCAAGATATCGCCGCTTTGGTCGGCACCGCTCGTCGCCAGATGCAGGTCGAGAGCCCTCGCGCCACTTTTCAGCGCGGTGCTGCCAGAGTCGGCTCCTCAGCGGGCAACACCCGCACGGGCGGAGGGGCCTCCAGGCGGAGCGCCATCCCCCAGGACGTATCCGAGGCCCGGGACCTCCGTTTGCGTCTCGACGAGCGAAGGGGCCACGAGGATGCCCGGGTCACTCTCGAGCGCCAGCGGGAGACCCGGCAGGGGGTTGGGGCAGAGGACCAAGCTTCCTCTCTCCCGGTCCACGACCACCGGGGATCCCCGGCTCGCCGTTCCTCTCCACCAAGAACCCCCGCTCGTGCTGCGGGGTACGGCACCGGTTGCCGTGCCTTCACCACCGAGCTCCGTCGGGTGAGGTGGCCTTCCAAGTTCCGCCCCGAGCTGCCGGAGAAGTACGACGGGTCCATCGACCCCGTCGAGTTCCTCCAGATCTACACGACGGCCGTCCAAGCGGCCGGAGGCAGCGAAAAGGTGATGGTAAATTATTTTCATGTTGCCTTGAGGGGTTCCGCCCGCTCCTGGCTTATGAACTTACCCCCGGGATCTATCAGCTCCTGGGACGACTTGTGCCACCAATTTGTGGCCAACTTTCAGGGTACGTTCGCACGTCCCGGGCTGGAGTGCGACCTTCACGCCGTCCAACAGCAGGAAGGGGAGACGCTGCGTCGATTCATACAGCGTTTCAGCCAGGTTCGCAACACTATTCCGCGAGTGGCCCCCCATGCTGTTATTGTTGCTTTTCGGCAGGGCGTACGTGATGAGCGGATGCTCGAGAAGCTAGGTACGCACGAGATCGAGACCCCTGCGGAACTTTTCGCACTGGCCGATAAGTGCGCCAAAGCTGCGGAGGCCAGGGCATGGCATGCTCCTCGCCCCGCTTCCGATCGACCAAGTTCTTCCCGCTCTGATAAGCGGGAAAAGAAAAAGAGGAGGAAGCGCGAGGCTGCTACCGTTGAGCTAGCCCAAATCCCCGCTCACGGGGAGCCACAAGAGCCCGATCGCCGGCAAGAGCGTCGGCCGGATGCCGATCGGCGCCCCGTCAGGGCCCCTGCTCGGGCTCCTTCTCGGGCCTCTGCGCCCGCGAGGGCCCCAGCGCCGGCTAGGGCGTCAGCTCCAGCAAGAGCCCCGGCCCCTGGCCGGGCTCCTATTCCCGCGAGGGTCCCCGCTCCCGCGGGGCCCGAGCCAGGTAAATGGTGTCCCATACACCTGACCAGATGGCACGACCTCACAGAGTGTCGTACGGTCAAGGGACTCGTGGAGCAGCGCCAGAGGGAGCGCGACGAGTCTCGCGGGGGAGGCAATACCGAGGTCATTCCCAACAATGCCGAGCTCGGCTTCCAGGAGCCCGAGCATGCGGTTGCCTTCATCGACGGAGGCGCCTACACACCCTGCTCGCGCCGTGGCATCAAGGTCATGCGGCGCGAAGTATGCTCGGCAACCCCGAGCGAGGAGGCCGCAAGACCCCTGAGGTGGTCGGATGCTCCGATCACGTTCAGCATGGCCGACCACCCCGTCAGTACTGCAGCTGTGGGGCGGCTACCTCTGGTCGTATCTCCCACTGTCTGCAATGTCAAAGTCGGCAGAGTGCTGATCGACGGTGGTGCCGGCCTCAACCTCCTTTCCAAAGAGGTTTTTGAGAAGCTGCAAGTACCTTCCCGACGCCTAAAGCCGTCGCTCCCCTTCTGTGGAGTAACGCCCGGGCACTCCCTGCCCCTCGGGCAGGTTGAGTTGCCTGTCACGTTCGGGAGCCGGGACAACTTTCGTACGGAGTGCGTCCTCTTCGATGTCGCGGAGCTCCCTCTCCCCTACAACGCCATCCTCGGGCGTCCGGCGCTCGCCAAATTCATGATGGCCGTGCATTATGCATACCTTACGGTTAAGATGCCCGGCCCCGCAGGCTCTATCTCCGTGATCGCTGACTCCGGTGGCGCTGTCTCCTGCGCCGAACAAACCTACATGGCCCTAGTCTCAGCGCAAGCCGAGGCTGATGGCTCTTCAGGGGGCCCGGGACCCTCTTCATCCAGACCCCGACCCGCCGCCGACACGACTGTTCCAACGAAGGAGGTCAAGGTGGGCGAAGACGCTACCCAGGTTGTCCGTATCGGCAGCGACCTGGGCAGCAAATAGGAAAGCGCGCTCGTCGCCTTCCTCCGGGCTAACGTAGACGTGTTTGCCTGGCAACCGTCCGATATGCCCGGGATCCCTAGGGAGGTGATCGAGCATCACTTGGCCGTGCGTCCGGACGCCCGCCCAGTGAAGCAGAAGGTCCGGCGGCAGGCGCCAGAACGCCAGGAGTTTATCCGCGAGCAAGTCCGCAAGCTCCTCGACGCCGGATTTATCCGAGAAGTTCTCCACCCCGACTGGCTAGCAAATCCAGTCATCGTCCCGAAGGCCAACGGCAAGCTTCGCATGTGCGTGGACTACACCGACCTTAACAAGGCTTGTCCTAAAGATCCTTTCCCCTTACCTCGCATTGATCAAATCATAGATTCAACTGCGGGATGTGATCTTTTATGCTTCCTAGATGCAAATTCTGGGTATCACCAGATTCGCATGGCCGTAGGGGACGAGGAAAAAACTGCTTTTACTACCCCGGTGGGGACTTATTGCTACATGTCAATGCCTTTCGGCCTGCGCAACGCTGGATCATCCTTCCAGCGCGCCATTCGTATCACACTTAACTCGCAGGTTGGCCGCAACGTCGAGGCTTACATCGACGATCTCGTGGTCAAAACCCGAGACCGCGCCACCCTGCTCGAGGACCTTGCCGAGACTTTCAACAGTCTCCGCTCTACCCGCCTCAAGCTCAACCCGGAGAAATGTGTCTTCGGGGTCCCGGCGGGCAAGCTCCTTGGTTTCTTGGTCTCTGGCCGAGGAATCGAGGTCAATCCGGAGAAGATCCGGGCCATCGAGCAAATGCGACCCCCGGTTCGACTCAAGGAGGTCCAGCGCCTCGCCGGCTGCATGGCCGCCCTCGGGCGCTTCATCTCTAAGCTCGGGGAGCGGGGGCTCCCCCTCTTCAAGCTTCTGAAGAAATCCGGTCGTTTCGACTGGACGCCGGAGGCCGAGCAGGCCTTCCGCGACTTAAAGAAATACCTTACCTCGCCACCCGTTTTGGTGGCTCCTTCTCAAGGTGAGCCCCTGCTGCTTTACGTTTCGGCCACTCCTCAGGTTGTGAGCGTAGTATTGGTGGTGGAGCGAGACGAGTGTTCAGGGCCGGGTGCTGGGTCCCAGCTCCCAGAGGCCCCCGATCACTCACCTGTCCTCGTGGCTCCCCCGGAGCGAGGGGTCGAGCCCGAGCACACTGCTCTTCCTAGCCAAGGAATCGAGCTCGAATGCCCGGCCAACCCCGACCATACCGCCGACCCTGGGAGCTGTAGCAGCCCCCCGGGTGGGGCCACCGTCCGGGCCCGCCGGGCACAGCGACCGGTGTACTTCGTCAGCGAGGTCCTCCGGGAAGCCAAGACAAGGTATCCTCAGGCTCAGAAGCTGCTCTATGCCGTGCTCGTCGCCTCCCGGAAGCTGCGCCACTACTTCCAGGCGCACAAAATCTCAGTGGTTACCACTTATCCACTGGGACCCATTCTCCGAAACCGGGAGGGCACCGGGCGCGTTGTCAAATGGGCAGTAGAGCTGGCGGAGTTCGATCTACACTTCGTTAGTCGCCAGGCAATTAAAAGCCAGGCGCTCTCCGACTTCTTGGCAGAGTGGACGCCCGTCCCCTGCGTCGACCCAGAAGAGTTTTCTGCCTATCCCGGGCGCGACGCGCCCGGGTACTGGGTCATGCACTTCGACGGCTCCCTCTCGCTGAAAGGCGCAGGGGCCGGAGTGGTTCTCACCTCCCCAACGGGTGAAGAGCTCCGGTACGTCGTACAGTTGCATTTCCGCGCATCCAACAACATGGCGGAGTATGAAGGTCTCATCGCTGGCCTCCGGGCTGCGGTGGGGCTCGGGATTCGTCGCCTCCTGGTCAAGGGGGACTCCCAGCTGGTCGTCAACCAGGTCTCCAAGGAGTACCAGTGCACGGATCCTCAAATGGCGGCGTACGTGGCCGCAGTCAGGAAGCTCGAGAAACGCTTCGATGGCCTCGAACTACGGCATATCCCTCGCCGCGACAACGCTCCGGCCGACGAGCTCTCTCGCCTGGCCTCATCACGTGCGCACGTCCCTGCCGGAGTCTTTGAAGAAAGACTCGCACGGCCTTCCGTCCTGCCTGCCGAACAGGATGAAGGGGAAACCTCGAACTCAATTCAGGGGACCCCGGCGGTGCCCTCAGTGGGAAACCCCGTCAGGGCGCCGCCGTCCGGCGAGTGCGCTGTGCTCACCGAATGTTCTCAAGATGCCTCGTGGATGTCTGACATCCGAGGGTACTTGAAAGAAAGGTTCCTACCCGAGGATGAGGCGACTGCCGAAAGGGTTGCTCGGCAGTCCAAACGCTATGCCATAGTAGACGGGGATCTCTACCGACGTAGCGCAGGAGGTGTCCTCCTAAAATGCATCTCTCGGGCAGAAGGCGGCGATCTTCTCGCTGAGATCCACGAGGGCGAGTGCGGTGACCATTCATCGTTCCGCGCGCTGGTCGGGAAAGCCTTCCGGCAAGGTTTCTACTGGCCCACAGCTCTCCAGGATGCTTCCGAGCTGGTTCGGCGCTGCAGGGCATGCCAGTTCCATGCAAAGCAGATTCACCAGCCCGCTCAGGCTCTCCATACCATTCCCCTGTCATGGCCTTTCGCGGTCTGGGGTTCCATCTCCCGAGCAACGGAGTCTGTGTCTTTGTTTCTTAAACTAGGCAGTACGGACTCGCGAGAGCTTGAAGGCTGGCTGCGCCAGCGCCAGCAACCAGAACAACTTCATTTCTCGGGGATGGGAAGGTCGGGAGCGGCCCGACTGAGTACTCCTCGGGACTTCCAGGCGGAGCGCCAGAGGAAACATCAAGCATACAGAGAAATTGGAGTTGCGAGCCCAAGGAAAAGCTGCCATTATATTCACAAGACATAGACAAAGCATTTTTCTAAGGGTTCACTCCTAATATTCACTCCTGCATCTACAACAAAAGAAAAAAGGGCGCCGAAGGCCTAGTCAGCGGCAGAGGCGTCGGCTGAGTCCTCTGAGTCGTCCCCGGGGGCTGGCGGTGGCGGCACCTCTCGCCTGAAGCCGGCCGCCACCGCAGAGGCGGTACTCCTAACCGCTGCTCGGGCGACCTCCTCCTCAGCCTCGACCACTCCCTCCCGCGCCGGCTCCAATGGGAAGTCCAGGTCCCTGCTTCGGTAGCAGGCCAGGACATGCTCGGCCACGGCTTGGGCCAAGCCACGTCCCTCCCGGGCGGCAAGTTCCTGAACTGCCCAGGGCAGGGTCTCGAGGCGCTCGCAGACCTGCTGCAGCTCCAACACTTGTCGTGCGGGGCCGTCGCCCTTCGTGTCGCCGACAAGCCGCCCAAGACCACCTTTCTCCATGGCCCGTCGCATCCGCCGGAGTATATCCTCCAGCATCTGCACGAGGTTGACCCGCGAAACAAAGGCTGCCTCGAGCTTCTCCCTGGCAGCCCGCAGCTGTGCCTCGAGTCCCTGGTCCTCGGCCGGACCGGAAGAACCGCCAGCTGCGGCGGGGACGGCATCCTGCTTCACCTTAGCCACCACCTCGGACAGGGCTTGTTCACGGGCGGTCAGTTCCGCCTCGTGTTTCGCATTCTCTTCCGCCCTGGTAGCCGCGGTGGCCGCCGCGGCAGCGGCTTCGCCCTCCCGGCGACTCAGCTCGCCCTCTCGGCGATTCAGTTCGCCTTCCCGGCGACTCAGCTCATTCTCCCGCCGGGCCAGCACCTCCTCCTGCTGGACCACCGAATCCTCCCGGGCTCCGAGATCAGACGCTAATAGCTCGTTATCCACTTCCCGGATGGAGACGTCCTCTTCCCAGCGCTTGACTTCTCCTCTGATCTTCTGGAGGTCGTCTTCCCAGCGCTGGAGGTCGGCGCGCGTCGTCTCGACCGCGCCCTCTCGGCGGGCCAGCTCGGCCTGCCGCTCCTCTGCAAGCCGTTCCCGGGCCGTGACTGCCGCCTCCCTCACCTGCGCCTGCCCCATCCTGGCAAGGGCCTCGGCCGCCTGCTGCCTCGACGCCTCAGCCAGGCGGGCGGCGTCTTCTCGTTCCCGCGCGGCCTCTGCCCGCGCGGTCCTCAGGCCTTCTCGTTCCCGCGCGGCTTCCGCACGGATGTCCTCCAGGAGCTTCTGCTCCCGCGCGGCTGCCGCACGGGCCTCCTCTCGGGCGCCCGCCAGCTGCGCCTTCTCCAGTACCAGGCGGGCGTGCTCGGCCTCGAGCTCCCCCTCCTTGGCCTCCACCGCCGCGCCCAACTGCCCGACTGCGGCTCGGACGCCTTCAATGGCGGCCAAGAGGGGATCGGCAGGCCGGCCAGGCACTGCGAGCGCCGGTGGGTCCCAGGCTTCTCCGCCGGATGCCTCCAGGGGGGCCGAGCTCTCCACAGGGCCCTGTGCCGCCATCCGCCCCGGGCTCTGCCTGCCCGGGGTAGGCTCCTCCGGAGCCAAGGCCTCGGACGGCAGCTGCGTTCCCGCATCAGCCGCCTTGCCCACCGGCCCCGGCGAGGCATCCGCCTCCACCATTCTCCACCCCGGGCTCTCCGCGCCCGGGGTAGGCTCCGCCGGCGCCCTTCCGGTAGTCGCCGCCACCGCCTCTCTCCCTATGGCCGCCACGTCGATTGGCGCCTCCACGTCGATTGGCGCCTCCGCCGTTCCTACACTGGCCTCCGCTGGCGCAGCGGGCAGGTTCGGCTCTGGCCTTGGCGCCTGCTCCCTCTCCGTCGCCGCAACGCCTGCGGCCGGCCTACGGGAGACAAGTAAAAGTTGTCAAAACTTAGTTCGGGCCGAAAGGACCCATGGAAAAGCAAGAAAAATGACTCACCGATACCGCCATTTGGCCGCTGGGAGCCTAATGTCCGGGTCCGGTGCCGTCGGTCCGGACCCCTCCCGCCGCCTCTTCCGCTGAGGGCTCGGCTGGGCCACCGCGCGGGCCTCGGGTGCCGCCGCACGAGTCTCGGTCTCCGCCGCGCAGGTCGCAGGCGTCGGCGCGGGCCCCATCCGCACCAGGCGCGGCTCCAGCACCGGAAACGCCGCCGCTGCCGTCGGCGACGGCGGAGACTCCGGCAGCAGGATCAAGGCCCGGGGTCGTTTTCCCCGGTCTCCCGGCGTCAACTCTTCAGCAGCTTCAGGGGCGCCCTCTTCTCTGGCGCGGCGGCTACTGCTTGTGGCGGCCCCGTCGCCAGCCTGCGCCGAGCTGCCAACAACCTCCTCACCCAGGAGTTCTTCCAGCCCGGGGAGCTCAGAGGCCTCGGGACTCCGGCTTCTTGGCCGGTCCACGGGCCCTTGGGCGTCAAACTCCGGCAGCCGCCTCATGATAGCCACCCGGTCGGGATGGGCGCAGAGCGCCATCTCCGGCCACGGGAGCTCCGCCCGGCTCATGTCCTCCGACCCGGTGATCACTCGGGTCATCCCTCGCAGCTCCGCCTGCCCCAGATCCCAACTCGCGCCGATCTGGGTCCTAGTGATGTCCTCCGGCCCGGTATAGAACCAGCTTGGTCGGGCCCGCTCCCGCAAGGGCGCCAGTCGTCGACGCAGGAAGTCCACGACCACCATGACAGAGGTCAGCCCGGACTCGCGCAGCTCCAAGATGCGCTCCAGCACCGGCTTTAGCCTCGCATCTTCTGGCGGCGGCGCCTCCCACGTCGATCGCCGAGGTTCCGCCGCCTTCTCTGGCAGTTCGAGCCGCTCGTGGGGGTCGATGTCGACGAAGAACCAGTCCCGTCGCCATTCCTCCCATTTGCTGCGCACCACCTGGGGAATATAATGGTCCCCCAGGCCTTCCCGGAGCCGAAGGTTGCAGCACCCCGCGACGTCCGCCGTGGAGTGCCCCCTCTTCTTCCCCACCGGCCGAAGGACGAAGAAGTGGCGAAGCAGCGTCGCCGACGGCATCACCCCCACGAACATTTCGCAGAGATGTGCGAAGACCGCCAACGCCACGACGGAATTGGGGCTTAAGTGCGCCATTTGGATGCCGTACGTCTCCAGCACTTGCAGGAAGAAGGCGGAGAACGGCGGCACTAGCCCCGCCGCCACGAAGGAGGTGAAGAGGACGATTCGTCCAGGAACGGTCGTCGTCGGCGTCAGAGTCGCCGGCCTCACCACCACAGCACCCTCCTGACCTTCCGGCACCAGCAGCTTCTTGATTTTATCCGCCGCCTCCTCATTCCTCAGGCGTGATTCCGGCAAGATGCTGTCCGGAGTCCTATCCCGGCGTCCTCCTCCAACCCTCGTCATCTCAGCGGAGTGGAAGGCGTTTTTTGGTGGTGAAGAGAGAGAGAAGGAAGAACGCTCCGGTCGCCTGGGAATTTCCTAGGGGCTTCGAAGCGCAAAGGAAGCAGGAGCACGGGTGCGAAAGAGCGTGAAAAAGGGGAACGGACCGATCCATTCCCCCTTTTATATCTCAAAATTCAAAAACTGCCGCCCCGGACGGTTCGCTCGGCGAAACGTCGCCTCGGTCGACGCAACTGTCAGGCGAATCTCCCGCCGATCGCGCGATGTCAGCGGTTGCCAGGCGTATTTTTCCTCGATCTGCGCGGCGACCGCGCGGGCCGCCCGTATGATTATCGTGCCCTTCGGAAGTTGAGTGGACACGCGTCCACTCATTTTCCCGTTGGGGCATACTTGATGTCTAAAATCCGCAGGGACCACCTCTCGAAAGCTTGCCACATGGCGTCCGGCCAGCCTTGGCCTCGGTCGCGACGAAGGGCCCATTCGCAGTCTCCGTCCCATCGACTGCCAGCGGGCCCGGGGGCTACTGTCGGTGTATTTAGAACCAGGGGTCCCTAAGTCCCGAGGCCAGACCGGCCGTCCACCACATATCACCACCCTGCAAGATAGGTAGAAACAGAGTGCTCGGGAGAGAGTGCTCGGGGCTGCACGTGGCAGCCCCCGAGGACTCCGTGCCCCGAAGGTCCCGCTGAAGTGCTCGGGAGAGAGTGCTCGGGGCTGCACGTGGCAGCCCCCGAGGACTCGGTGCCCCGAAGGTCCCGCTGAAGTGCTCGGGAGAGAGTGCTCGGGGCTGCACGTGGCAGCCCCCGAGGACTCGGTGCCCCGAAGGTCCCGCTGAAGTGCTCGGGGGAGAGTGCTCGGGGCTGCACGTGGCAGCCCCCGAAGACTCGGTGCCCCGAAGGTCCCGCTGAAGTGCTCGGGAGAGAGTGCTCGGGGCTGCACGTGGCAGCCCCCGAGGACTCGGTCCCCCGAAGGTTCGCGCAAGCTCGTTCAAAGACTCGAAGGGCCCCGTCGTCAGGGTGTCATCCAGTCAAGGGCCCGATGCCGCATTTAATAGGCGCGCGTGGCCTGACATTCTGACATCCTGACATTCTCGGCTGCCCACGCCCCAGTGTCAGACCCTGCCATGCAATGGCAGGGGGGCGTGGGTCCATTAAATGCACGGGTCCCGTCCCGTTTTCACCTGCGCGCCTCGGGATAACGTCGCCAGAATCGAAGCGCTCGGCCTGCCACCCTGCCCTGGCAGGAGAACAAGACAGGGTGGGCGCACCGGGCACCTCTGGGCTGTCCGGTGGGCCCTTTTCAGAGCACCCCGAAGCTTCCGCAGCGGCTGGTGGTCGAATGCACGCCGCCTTCCTCCACCGCCCCTGTCACTTCGCCAAAATGAAATGATTACGCTTTTCTCCGTGGCACCTGGGCATTCGCGTCCCCTCTTTCCCATTCAGGATATGTCGAGGTCGGCGCATCTATAAAAGGAAAGGATGGAGGACACCGAAAAAGGAGGAGAGGAGAGTCAGTCGAAGAACAAGAAAACAACAGCCCCCGATCGCAAGACGATCAAGAGACCAGCTAGCTAGAACATAAGAGCCTCCAGCTCTTTGTAAACAGCTCTCCTTGGAGAACCAGATATATCCTTGAAGGATCCCCTTCAAGGATAGATATAACACTCATACAGGAGTAGGGTGTTACGCCCCCGCGCGGCCCGAACCTGTTCAAAAACCCGGTGTACCCGCAAGCCAGCGCATTTACTTTCGTTCCCGCTTTTTTCCCGTACAAGCTTTTCTAGGATCATCCCCCCGGCCGAATCTCTAAAGAGGGGTCTCTCGGGATCCCTGCGACAGGAGTTCACTCTCCGACAGAGAGGTATGGAGTTTTCTTGGTCGGCGAAAGGTGTGGTACGATTGCATTAGCAAAAGGTGAAATTTCATCGAATTGATTGAACTCCTCCTCATCAATGATGTTTGCAACTCCGACGGTACGTATTTTCCCAGCGAGAACCATATGGCGTTTCTTCTTTGTCGTGTAAGTCACATAAAAGACTTGACGAACATCTTTAGCGAGTACGAAGGGTTCAGATTTGTATCCAATATGTTTGAAATCAACACTAGTGAATCCATACTTGTCATTAGTGACGCTCTTTGCCCCATATACCCAACGGCAACAGAACAAAGCTACCTTGAATCCCAAGTAGTTCAGCTCCCAGATCTCCTCTATCTGACTGTAGTATGTGCCCCTCTGCATGTCGTTATCATAAGCATCTATACGGACACCATTGATCTGATATATGCTCTTCTCATCTTGAGCAACTGTGTAAAATGTGTATCCGTTTATATCGTATTCTTGATATGTCACAATTGTGTATAGGGTCCGATACCAATTTTTTTATTAGAGCACTTGTAGGAGTACTCAATTGTTGGATTCAATCTCGGAACCAATTGGTGAATCTTTGCATAAGTTGCCTCACAACACAAGCTTTGGTCTGCACTGGATTCTCTTCAAGTCGTATATGTTTGTGCTCATTGACATATAGGCATACTTCGCTCATTTGTTGCAGCACGAGAAAATGGGTTTGATCGTATGCCTTCGCATCATGAGTTATTGTCATCTTCCCTAGGACCCCTACACCTACGAGGCTCTCCTCGTGACGAGACTTAGGCACGCTAATTAGATTATTTGGGTCAATGTAATTAACATACCACTCTACTATCTCCTCCGTCACGTAACCTTGCACGATGCATTCCTCAGGAAAAGCTTGATTCCTTACATACGACTTGAGAACACCCATATATCTCTCATATCGAAACGTGTGATGCAGAAACACGGGCTAAGATAGTATATCTCCTTCACAAGGTGAGCAGTGAGATGTACCATGATATAGAAAAAGGATGGTAGAAAATACACCTCAAGAATACATAGAATCTCAAAGTGTCTTTTTCCTAGCTGCTCCAGCGAGTCTAGATCGAGCACCTTTTGTTCAATTGCATTGAAAAAAAAGCACAGGCTCATGATAGCTTCGTGAACCTTTATTAAGAGGATGTTCCTAATAGCTACCGTAAGCAGTGATGTCGTCATCACATGGCAATCATGGGACTTGATCATAGCAAAATTTATTTTTAGCTCTTTCACCGAAACAAGTCTTGCGATGTTGGATAAGTAACCGAAAGGAACTTTCACACTGTGTAAGAACTCGCATAATTCTTTTTTCTTCTTCTTGGAGAGAGTGATAGCTGTTGGGGATAGGTGCTTTTCTTTATCAGTATCATGTGCATGGAGTTCTGGTCTTAAGCCTATTTCTTCAAAGTCAGCTCATGCGTTCTCATGATCCTTTCATTTTTCCTTCATTTGGAACAATGTACCGATCAGATTCTCACAGATATTCTTCTTTACATGCATGTTATCGATAAAGTGGCAAACATTCGCCCGCACAGTGGCTGACGAACTCATAAAACAAACCTAAGTAATAAATGACGGGTGATATAATTACCTGTCACTTATTACTTATCATAAGCGACAAGTCATATTACGACCCGTCACTTATCACTGTCCTAGAGACATCTGTCACCTATGCCAAGTCATAAGTGATGGGTCATATTTGACCTGTCACTTATGATCAAGTCATAGATGACGGGTTGAGTCTTTATCCGTTATTCTTATTATAGGTGACGGATAATATTATGACATATCACATATTACTAATTATCTGTGACGGGTATATATCCAGTTCTGATCCAAGACGACATAAGTAATAGGTCGTATAATGATCTGTCACTAAATTGTATTTTTTTATCTGTTTTTCATGTGGTGAAAAAAATCAAAAGAGTACGGTCTAAGTCGAAGAAAAAGATTTTGCCCTTCACCTTGTGCCCGCTGACTCTAATGTGGCCACCTTTTAATGGAAGGGACGTACTCCATGACATCCAGATCAATTAAAAAATACCGTGCCATAGTTGTTTGCGTATATATACTTAATAACTGAATCATACAGGTTATACGCTAGCTTCTCATTCTAGTTGACTGGTCATTAGTTGATTTAATTATACTCCACGTGCCGTTTGATTTCCTATAAGAAATGTACTACTCCCTCAGTAAAAAATATAAGTTGTGTTTTATGGTGATCGGATCTTCAAAATTAGGCATTGCTAATGATTTTCTCAGAAAATATATCATTTATAGCAACCAAACTAATATAATGTCAAAACACTTTAAAATATGAATCTCAGTATATAATTTTTATACACTAGAAATAATTAAATTTAATTAATTATTAGTTAAAATATACCCAGCTTGACATTTTCAAAATAAAACACTTCTTTTTATTCCCGAGTACTAGCTAAGCTAGCAATCCTAGCCCTCTCACCACAGCTGCAAACTGACACGCATGGCAAATAAATGCTACTGCTACTAGCTTACTACTGCTTGATGACGCTCATTATACACACACATATTAAAATCATTTTTTAAAATATATTTATGATTATTCGTTACTATTAATTATTATTGTTAACTTTGACGGTATTCATGTATAGTGTGAGTTGGTTATGCTGCAGAAATCAATAAAAAAAAATAACGAAATAAGATATAAATTAACCAAACAGGAAGACATGCATAAATCCTCCACGAAGTAGAACACTTGGTCCCCAAAACCTGATGATGTCACATGACATGATCCAAGGAGCCGCACGGCATTGCTAGTTCAAAGCCCACCTCAGTTCATCAAGGCTGAGGTATCTTCCTCTCACACAAGTTTTCTAGAAGCTACTACTGACATCACTAAGAATATTCTAAAAATATCAAATATAGAAATCAATTCGTGAAAGATTTGAACTTATCCTTATAAGTGCAACTCAAAAAATCTATGCGCGTTAATTAGGACCACAAGGAATCCCCTATACATCTTATAGAATGAGGATGAACCGACCTACGAGTTGGCTATGGCTGACACGACAAAGCAGCCCTCGTGCCGTGCAGCACTCTTTCCATGTGTCGTGCGGCAACCACAGGGACAGCCTCAGTTTGCGGCCATCGACTCCCAGCACTATATATAGATGACCCTCTCGGCGTTTTTCGACAGGGAAGATCCTAAGTCTAGAGCCAATCAACTTTAGCTCAAGTTATCTAGACTAGTTTAGACGATCTAATTAGATCGTGAGGTTATAATTAGATGGGGTTAAGAGTTGGAACTGCCGCCATCAAGGTATGCTATGATGGTAATTGTATCTTATACTTTATGAAGTCTCAATAGTTTTTATATTAAAGATCTATGATCTTGAATTCCTTTTCAGTCCTGATTATTGTCTAGTTCACGATTAGATGACTAGCTAGTAGATATAATCGGGATGGTTAGATCTATTAGTCGAAATTAGTATGGTAGTTAAGGTATGAGCTAAGCTAGGTAAACTAGTCACACACTGATTATTCTTGAGCTCATATTCAATGAACAGCTAAGAATGCATATACCTTTCTTACATGAAACTCTAGGGAGGTGTACCACGAGGGCCTAGTAGGTGCTAATCGAGAGGAATTAACAGATTTAAGGAAGCTAATTATATTATGTATTAATATCTTTATACTATGAACCATAACTATTTGCGTTCGAGATAGTGCTTATTGTATATCTAGCTAAAGCTTGGAGATCTATATGTTGTTTAGTATTTATGTTTAAATACCATTATAACCATCAACAACCTTATTCTTCTATACAATTGCTTTCCATGAATAAAATTAGTTTGTTAGTTTAAAATAAATCTTTATCTAGTTTGCTTGCTGATCTTGGTGGATATGGTGACATTAGAATACTTTTGGTAAAAATACTACAATTAATCTGTATATTTGTGATATTTTTATTATACGTGTAACTAGTGCCAAAGCTGCTTGGTTAATAACGACACCGTTTAACAACAAAGTCAAATGCAACACAGAAGCTTTATCTCATGATCTTGCATGCCGGAGTGTACAAGAGCATTTCTGGCTGAAATAGAACACACAAAGTAAATGAACTAGAAGTTAAGAAGTAAGACTAATTTAAGTTTTTTTGGTTTTTAATGTGCTGCAAAATTAAAAGTTTATTGTAAAAATCAACAACTAAAATTTGGTCATGTTTAGCACAACTTCTGCTTGTGGATTCTGGAGAATTCTATAAAAATTGTGCGAAATGGTAGGATTTTGCAGTAGATTATCAGTCAGCTGATTCTAAAAATAAATTGCACCATCCGAATAAACAGAATCTATTTTTCACATAATTTTTAAAAAAACAAATTGTATACTAACATTAACCGTACCAAACAAGACCTTCATTCAACAACTACAATTATTTTCTTAATCAACCAAAAGTTGTAAAGTCATATCCTACGCAAACAGGCATGTGAGCTGGTCTCGGAAGCGTAGTTAGACCATCTTCAACTATATTCCCTTCATTTTATTCCCTTTCTGATTTCTTTCTTCGTTCTCATTCTCTTTATTTTCTCTTATCTTTAACAGCTTCCTTTCGAGAAGAATCGTGAAGGGAAAGAAGAGAAAATTCCGTTCTTAAGAGAATGACATTAAAAATCCTTTCATAATAAAAAAAAACTATAAAAAAACCGTTAAAATACTAAAAAGAAAAAATAACTTCACGACAGGAATCCGACTTGAAAGAATTTCTTAGGGTTGGTCTTACGTAAGCTCAATGCTGCTGCAATAGCACTGTGCCGTCGGCAAGTGTGTCAACATGGTGTCGACATCTTGCTCTGGAGCTAGGTGGCCGTACGCCATTACTGAGGGGTTAGTACTCTGTCCGTGGATGCTTCTGCTTCATCGACTTTATTTACTCCACTGGTGGTAGCAGTGTACATGAAAGGAAGTAATAAAAGGCTAGGCTCTGACAGTGAGAAGTGAGAAGAGAATATATTGCTGTTGGCTGTTGGCTGTTGCCATTGCATTGGACAGCAGTATATATGGGGGTACTATTGAATATAGGGAAAACTGCAAAAACCCCCCCAAAAGTCACTTGGATTTTGACTTTCCCCCCCAAAAGTTGTTTTGTTGCAAAAAGCCCCCCAAAAGTTTGACTTTGTTGCAAAAAACCCCCTAAAAATTCAAAAAAATAAAAAAATCATTAAAAAAATTCTAAAAAAAACTAGAGACAATTCTAAGACCTTCTGTGAATTTTTTTTTCAAAAATAATATCCTTTGCATCATATTTCATGGAGAGGAAGTTTGGAAAAAAAAGAAAAATATGCAGCTCATTTATTAACTCATGTTATTTTAAATTTGTCATGTCTACCATTATTTTTCCTACACAAATAATTATTTAAGTAAACTAATAAAAGTGGTTTCACTAATTTTGGGGGTGTTATGGATTAGTTATGAATTAATCTATCTGCAACCCATCTACTGAATCCTGCACGTTACAATAACTATTTCAAGATTTCATGTATTTTTACAAGATAGAGGATCATGTAAGAAGACTAAAAAATTTTGTTTCATGATTTTTGGATTAGTAAATAATTAACTATGCATTTAACTCGAATTAATAAATGAGTTGCACGTTTTTCTTTTTTTTCAAACTTACTCTCTATGAAATATGATGCAAAGGATATTATTTTTGAAAACAAATTTCACAAAAGGTCTTATAATTGTCTCTAGTTTTTTTTAGAATTTTTTGTGATTTGTTTTAATTTTTTTTGAATTTTTAGGGGTGTTTTTGCAACAAAATCAAACCTTTGGGGGGTTTTTTGCAACAAAACAACTTTTGGGGGGGAAGTCAAAATCCAAGTGACTTTTGGGGGGGTTTTTGCATTTATCCCTTGAATATATTGCTGTTGGCTGTTGCCATTGCATTGGACAGCAGTACGTATGGGGGTACTACTTCTTGGCATGATATGCACTGCAAATAATTGATCGATTGATCTAGTTTGGCAGTACAAGTAGTAGTTCCCAGTCTATTGGAGCCTGATTTGTGTAGTTCGAACCGTACTTAGCAACTTGCATCAGTACCACCTGGCTAGTAATGGCGACAGCGGTATCCATGTGACTGATGTGAGTGAGCATCCACGGCACCGCATCAAGCTTTACTAGTACTAATTATGGTACTCACAGGCTTTATTACGAATTAGTCGTCGTAATAACATCCAGTTCGTGACAAGACCAATCCCAACAGCAACTCTGCCGAACAGTACATCTGCATCCAGCTGCTAGCTAAGCTGCAGCCACTTTTCTTTTCTTTTTTTTCACCTTCTACGTACATGCTGCTCGATCGGTACAATGATACCAACAATGATCGATAGCATCCGAGCAAGCAGGAACAATTTTTAGATGTACTAACATATTATACGGATCGATAAATCGATCGATCGGATTAAGCTAGTGGTATCTACGGCTCATGCAGCGATGCAGATAACAAATAGATTAAGCTGGTATAGCTAGTAAGGCTGCTGATGAGTGATCGATGAGCTCGGCGCTGGCTGCGTGTGCGCGCGCGCCTCGTCATGCCGCGGCCACCGTGCCGCCGGTGCCGGGCTTGCGGGAGCCGCGGCGTGCGGTGGGGGGCGCAGTCGGTGCGTCCTTGATCGACGTCACTGCGCACTTGTCCTTCCACTCCTCCTGCGTCATGTGCCGCTCCCTGCACTCCAGGCTGCAGAACGCCGCCTCGCCCCTGCCCAAAGGAAAAAAAAAGGCACAGTTTTTAAGGATTCGCGAATTAAGATTAGCCATGCAAGAACCACGCAGCTAGCGCTCACGTACTTGTACATGAAGGTGTCGCGGCCGGGGCCGAGGCGGCGGTGGCAGAGCCCGCAGGCGCGGAGGAAGGAGGCGGCCTCGGTGGCCGAGCAATCGGCCGAGTTCCGCCGGAGCCCCGCCCGCGCCGGCGCCGCGCGCGCGCGGTACGCCGCCAGCCAGTCCTCCTGCGCCGCGGCGCCGCCAACGACGCCGCCGGCGCCGCCGAGCGCGGCCAGCCAGTCCTGGCCTCCGGCACCGCCGTTGGGCAGCTGCTGCCCTGCCTCTGCCTCCTCGTCCTCCACCACCACCGCCAACGCGTCCGGCGGCGCGAACTCCGTCATGCTCGTCGTCCGCCGCATCGGGTTCTTGCTCCCCCTCCTACCCACCATCATCTCCCCTCCTCCTCCTCTTCCTCCAAGAAACACACCTCTACAGGCAACTGTCCTAGCACGACCGGTAAACGTGCACGTGCGACCAGAAGGGCTAAGGAAAGCGCACGCGTGTGAAGCTGCGAAGAGGAGACGAGGAGACGCCGGCCATGGAAGTGCAGGCACGAGCTCCCGCCCCCTGTCTCGCGCTTGCGTGTGTGTGGAGAGGAGACGACGCGGGGGGGATCTGCCGCGCGGACGTGCGGTGTGGGAGCTGGGTGGGAGGGAAGAGTGGGGGATAAAAGAAGGTCCAGGAGGATCTGGGCCGTCAGATGCGGCGCGATGGCCCGTCGGATCCGCGTCAGCGCTGCCCCCCTCCCCCCACTGATTGTTATTCCCTGGGGGTGCTTGTGTCATTTTGTTTTGTTAGGCTCCATCATTTCGGTTTTGTTCGCTTCTGGCACCCGGTCCGGTCCAGTCGGGGAGCTCTCGCCGCTGCGGAATTTATTTCATGTCAGCCTCATCGGTTTCTATTTAGATCTGTCAGGTTCCCTGGTTGATTTTGGGGTAGTACCGGTAGTGCGTATCAATTTGTGGTATTATGTGATCTAGAAGTTTCATGGAGAAAAAGAATTGTACCAATTGGCAGGTTGATGTATGAAAGGGGCGTTTCAGGAAGGGTTCTTTGCGGCGCGTGTTGGTGTGGCTGTAGTTATGTGTGGATTTGATTAATTCACTAAGTAGCCATATAATATTGGTTCTATTTTAAGGTAAACTTTTATAGATTATGTTTTTATCTGAGAGTTTATCTTGGGATTCATGTGAAAAAAGAATGACTACACTACCTACAATGACTGTTTTATCACGGAGTAGACTCCTTTGACTCTAATTGCACACGAATGTTTAAATCTTCTTTCGCACTCTCCTTTGTCATGAGATTATCTCACCGTAACCATGCATACATGTAGGATGGTGTGACGAGTTAAGTTTCTTTCACGGTTTATTGTGTCTTACACTACCTTCATCTCATAATATTTGTCTGGTCCACATACCTAGGAGGCACAGCACTTGAATATTTTTTTACGGAATTGATTGTTCTTGTTCTTATTAGTAGATGAAGTATTGATCTATCTAATGAGATCAAGCATGACACGATTCTACTAAATATTATTCAAGTATTGTGCCGCTTGGGTATGCAAAACGGAGGGAGTAGCGACCAACTCCCATGTCGGTGTGTGGTTTCCATAAGATCTTATAATTTCAGAGACTAGATTTTGTGATCATGCACTACCATCCCTCACTAAAAGAACAAATGTATAGTGTGTACACGACCTCTATTCTATAGTTACTATAGAGTATTACATAGAAACAAAATTCAATGAGAGTGAGTATGCAGAACTTGACACTACTTGCCCCAGTTTCATGATTTGATGGTTTCATATTTCATTTATGGTATATTTCTACGGTGCCAAGCTAAAGAAAAAATAGTATTGAAATTGTTCATATGATAAACATGGGGAATGGTGCACTTGAGTTATACAAGAAGCATGCAGTAGTTGTTCAATGAAAATATTCAAGCTTAAAGGCTGCTCTCATTATGGTCAACTTGCGGCTTCTGCTTGCAACGAAATCTAGCACTGTGTTTGGCAAACTCGTCTAGAATTAGACAAATTATGTTGACCCATGGTTTTCCATATTGCATTTTTCCTCATTTTAAGCCAGGTACTAAAATATCACAAATTTATGATACCAAAAGTGATTATCCCCTATCCACCAGGGATCAAACCCTATATTTACTCTTTGTGTGTCTCATCAAAGTGGAATTTTCTTTTAGTTATAAGTAACGTATTTGTAGGTAGTGAGATGTCCGTGATGACTTCATCAAACTTCAAGCTTCGTATTTTCAGTCTTCAATAGACGATAAGTGGTACTACGTGTGTGATATGAATATATATATATATATATATATATATATATATATATATATATGTCTACGAATTATACTGATGTTTTAAAAAAATTGATTATCCGAAATTCCCAATGCTACAAACTCAAAGATAAATGGAGCAAAGGTTAACCTGGACCTAATAAAGTGCTCCAAAGGGAATCGCTAGCGTGGGCTCGAGCTGAGCTGGATGACTCGGACTGGTGGAATATTGTGGGCCACACCGAAAAGGTACACCTCTCCCGCCTGGCGCACACGGCTCACGTACACGGACCTCAGCTTTGAGGGCCACATGTCATACACAGGTATCAACTTGTTTGGGGCCAGCTCGGTGGCCATAGCAGCGCCTGCGCGTTCGGAAGGGGTCGAGGTGCCGTTTTGGAGCCACGCGGGAGGGATCCACACGTGGCGGGCCGTTCTAAGGAGGTCCTGTGGGGCCCCTACCCAGGGAACTTTTGCTGGATCCACTGCGGGGGCAGATGGCCACGGGCAACTGTGTGGTTGTGCTGCCTAGATGCAAATATTTGCCTCTTTTGATCAAGACAAAATAAATTATGTTTTGAACAAAATTGGATCAAACATGTTTTCCAGTGCTATGTGGAACTTTTCGTTGGATCTTTGCAAGCGGGCAACTCAGGAGGCGACTGGCCACTTGTGGCTATGCTGTGCATGGACGTTGTTCTCAAGTTCATTCGGAAACATAGGCCATTCTCAAGATTACAAGAGTTGTTTCAGAGTATCTTAAGAGGGTCACAGTGGTTACTGGGCTAGTATGTTGTGTTGCCCTTATTTGTTAAGATTCTGCAGGAAAACAATTGTGAAAAATCTCGTAGTTGCACTTAATTGTGTTCCTCACATAATTTGAAGCACATTAATATCTTTGCTGCAACCCGTATTAAAAGAAACATAAGGTCATCTCGAATAGGGTATGTATCTAGTGCTACAGTATCTGAAAACACTGCAGCATTTTTATAGTAAAATACTGTAGCATTCGAATTTTCAGTTGAGGAGAGAGAATCTGCCATCGAATTCTGCATAGTACTGTAGCAACCGTAATACTGTTCATAGCACGCGACAGTACAGAAAAATGCTGTAGCACTCGAATTTTCAGTTGAGAGAGAAGCTGGCATCGAAATTTGCTTACTACTGTAGCAACCGCAATACTGTTCATAGCACGCGACAGTGCAGAAACACTGTGGCACTCGAATTTTCAGGTTGAGAGGATCTGGCACTCAAAATATTCCAAAACACTGTAGCAACCGCAACACTGTTTATAACACTCGACAGTACAGACAAACACTGTAGCGCTCGAATTTTCTCTCCGCCAAGCCTGTACTCAGTGCTACAGTGCTGCTACAGGTTGAGGAGAGAATCTGACACTCTAAATTTGTCGAGCACTGTAGCAATCGTAACACTGTTCATAGAGGTTGGCTATGGGTCCGGAGGGGAGAAGAGTAGTAGAAGGTAGAAAATAGGGTAGCTGTTGGAAATATGAAAAATAAAGAGTACTGTAATAGTGTTAGAGAATGCTGTAATAGTGTTATATGGGATGAATTTTTAGAGTATCTATTGGAGATGACCTAAGAAGATAAATACCAAAATTTATGAAAGTATGTACGCCAGACGAGATTACTCGTGAAAGACGGTAGCGCGGAACCCTCTCAACTTTTTTTCGTGAGGGAACCGAACGCCTCAAGTCCCATCTCTGTTCTTTTTACTCATCATTTAGAACATCAACATGATCTTTAATACATATATTTTAATATTATTTATATATTGTTTTTATGTAATTTGTTAAACATATAATCATATAAAAGTATTTTTATGATAAATTCAATCATATCATTTGTATGTGTTGAATCTTAGCAATTTGGTGTGTATTAATGATCAAAGTTTTCAAAATTTAATTACATGTATTCCAAAACGATATCTATTTCAAAACAGAAGTAGTAATTACGATATTCTAAGTTACTAGTTAAATGTTTGTGTTGCAACGGAAACTAATTTTTCACGTAATAATATAGTTGATTGGATGAATCTAATACCAAATATTACCATACAACTAATAGTAGCAATTTTAACTCCATCATGAAGAGTGTATGGTTTAGCAAAAAATATATCCAATTTTTTTATAGCTCAACATAAACTCATTATAAGATATTTATTCGAGCTAGTAGCAATTGCTATGCAGTCACACACTCACACTTGCAACTGCTAAGCTTCACAATCATGCTAGCAACTTAGCAAGTGTTTTGCATCTTGCTTGGTCATCCTCTCAAAATCCTGATATTTGACAACATAAATGATGTCATCATGTATGAGTAAAGTAAGGGATGTAAACGAAATAAGATAACACAAAGTAAAGGAACTAAATCAGGTGGAGAATCTGTTAAGCTATATGCCATTATCTTCACGTGTTAGCAAGTGAATTCAGGCAGACAACCAGTTAAGATATTTGCCATTATCTGCAATAGGTAAAGACCCTTTTTTTATCTTTTGAATGGAAATATTAAAATATAATAGGAGATAATTGTTCAATGTACCTATAACCACTGTAGTGCATGCTCCTCATATACTGGTAGCAATTAACATGTAGTCAACCAAAGATTAGCAACTTGTAAGTTCAATTTTTTCATTACCTCAAAGGAAATTTCAGAGACCCAAGAAAAAAAGAAGAAAGGAACTGCAAAGTATATGGATTTAGTAGCTACAACGTCCACAAAAAAGCAAGGTTGTTTAACAATAACGTTGTTCACATGCACAAATCGGTCAAGCATACATGCACAATTAGAAAGTCAACCAAAACTTGATCAATCAGGGAGAAAAATTTACATTAGAACTGAAATGAGCTGAAGCACAGAATTGTCCTAAACGGTTAAACAACAGCCCTCTTCACATGCACAGATGAAAACACCCGAAAAAGAACACCATGAGTGCATATTAAGTCATTTCAGGGAATAACAATACGGTAGAAAAAGAGAAGAAAGGGCATCGCCTACTGTTTAGCAGAAGGAGCAAGAACTGCACGGGCAGGAAGCCAGCAAGCAATGAACTCTCCAGCTCAATGGATACTCTTCTCTCCTCCTACTCCTCCACCTCGGCGACTCTGATTCAACTGTAGAATTGGAGCTGTCAAGTGTAGAATCAAGTAACATAAAAAACATATGGGTTTATTTAGCCTACCTAGAGCGTAGAATCCAGTTACAAAATTATTTAGCCTACCTGGAGAAATATGTTTATGTTACAGGAGTAAACCTAGGAATTTGGAAAAATATTATGTGAACTTTGTTGGCCCTCTTATGAAATCATCCATAATTATGACTAGAAAAGAAATGCATACATTGTTTTACTTAATTGTTTCAACAGTTGATGGCAAAAGAGAAATAATCCATGAGGGATATAATTACGACATAGCTGAATCGGGGAAACTAACAAAGCATAGTTTTAAGATAGAAAAAACATATTCTCTAATGAGTTATTATCCAATTAGCTATACATATCACTAACTTGGTGATGCAAAATAATCATGACTAAAAGATAAAAAATATAGTGTGCCTTTATGAATAACAATCACTATACCATCCTTTTTCATCTTTGATTCCTACAGTTGCAAGGAGTCATACCTATAGCTTTCGAGGAGTAGCAGGCCACCTAATGGTGAACCATCATACAACCATGTACACAAATTAAAAAGAGCATGGTGGCAAAGCTCACCAGCAAATGGAGCGGCTCAAGGACGGGCTATAGAGGCTCAGGGTGTTGGATCGGAGCCGAGGCTACGACAGTATGGTCAGCGGTTGCTTGCTCCGATGGGTCATCTGTGTGGCGTTACACCAGTCACACGAGCGACGGCTCCAATAGCACGGCTTCATTTTAGCAAATTCAACGATGGTTTGATTTAGCATAAGGACCTACGCACTTGCAAGGGAGTAAGGAAGATGATTTTGGAATCGACTCTGTGTGCGGAGGTGATCCCCGTGGCTGACCGTTTATATTTGTTTTCAATACATATACGGCGCACCCACCGACCCTCGAGCTTTTTTACCCTGCAGTGGACAAGAATCACCGCAACTTCTTGTCTATCAATCACTAGACCGAGTTAGGAGTTTTCAGACCATGTGGCCCTAGGGAGCTACTTACGATCGACGATCGTTGGAAGCACAAGAATGTTGCGAGTCCGCTGCGTATTATTTATTTGTTATTTGTTGCATGTTCTACATCACTTAATGTTCCAAATGATACAGATTGGTAGCATCTGGACTCCTACCGCTGTGTCGTTTGGTGGAGGCTCGAGCAATAGAGAACCTTGAGGCAACCGCAAGGCGATTCTATTTCGACTGCTCACTGATCGCTGCACTGGTCGACCTGTGGAGGCCTGAGACCCACACTTTCCACCTCCTATGTGGCGAGATGGCTCCAACTTTACAGAACGTAGACTACCTATTAGGCACACGGATACGAGGAGGCTGAGGCCATGAGGCATGCGAATGTTGAAGGCCTGAAGATGACGCTATAGAACCTCAATGAGAGTGGTGGGATAAGTACATCACTACGTGCAGTAACATGCAGGTTCCTCCACAATGCGTGTGCGACCTACCGGCTGTACCGGGGCCTATGGCATGTGGACTGGCACAAGGATACGTGTGCAGCAAGCCTTAACCCTATAGATGCAACTTTTAAGATATCCACTGGGAGCATCTGGATGAGAAGCCTCTATCATTTCCACCAACCTAGTAGAAGTTGTCTTGCACTCAGCAATTTATCTTTCCATAAGACATGCTTCATTTAGCGATGAGGTACTACATGCTATTGTAACTAATCGTAGATTGTCTAGGGATATGGTACGAGTCAGTGCTTGTTGCCTTATGTACTGTTCCCACATACAGACAAGAATGCTTACGATGAGCCTTATATGTGATGTACTTTACTTTCATCAATGAAATGGCTGGGATTTATCATTCTATCAATACGGTAGGATTCCATGCCTTCTATGCAGATGCAACAATAACTCATTACAGAACTTTTGCAGATTGAAATGACCATACCAAGCAATAATTTTCATAGGGAATCTCTGCCAAGTATCAATGTCATAATTTTTCCTACTTCATAGGGAATCCCTACTCATTTGTCCTTGTGCACAATACTCCCATGCTCTAGCTTCTTAGCAAACTCAGGATCATTCTTGAAGAGTATAGCTCCATCTTCAGGCAAGGCAGCAACCAAACTCTCAACATCCTCACCATTGCAATCAGTGACCATACAGACATCATGCTTGAATTGCTCTAGATCCGTGTACATGCCATCCTTGTTTTCAGATTGCAAGGATTCAATCTTTAACGAATATAGTTTTGAATTGCTGATCTTTAGGTGTTTTGCAAGCTCCTTCACTACAGCATCTTGCTGGTCAACACAAGCAGTCATTTGAGAAATTGTAATGAAATTGCCTTTTGAGCCTGTAGTGACTACAACCTTCAATCTAGTGCTTTCCAACAGGTCGTTCTAAGCACTGCTTCCAACATCTGGACCTGTAGGAACCATCTGAAAAGCTCCTATATACAACGTCATATGACTCACCAGATCAGGTGGTGGCCATGGCTAGGAATCAAGAACACGAGCAGCCACAACTCTTGACATGGCAGCAATCCGATGAGGAACACGACATTTCCCAGACCTTGACATTGCAGTGAACACGACCTTGACCAGTGAGAACTCCATTGGCACGTGGACGACCAGGATGCCCATCTTTCCGTGGCCTCCAAGGCTCTCCACCACCGAGTGGCCAACCAGAGTCCTGAGAGAAATCTTGCCGCCAATCTTGGCATTGTCGTAGTCGACGAAGCTGGCGAAGGTCGGCCTGTAGAGGTTGTCGACATGTGATGACATGGACGAGTTGTTGCACCTGAGGACGACGTGCTTGCCGCCGTCGCCACCCTTTGAGACGCGGAAGAACGCAACAGTCTGCTCCTCGAGCGAGCGCTTGAACTCAGCGTGCTAGGCATGAGAGGAAGCCGTGAGTCGGCCGCGAACGCGTTGAGCTACGGCCGGTCGAGCGGGCTAGCGCGGCAGAGGCCACCACACGTGCACGGAATGATGATGGTGACGTCGCCCACCACGATGTTGTTGATGCCTGCGCGGAGACATGAGGAGCTATGGAGGGCCGAAGCGTGCGTCGAGGAGGCTGAGGTCTCACGGCGCGCGGCGAGAGGGGGCTCTCAGGGTGATTGGGGCATTCTGTTGAACGGTTGGCGGGCATTTGCTCGGTGAAGTGGGTGTCCGCTGTAGCAGTGGAGCCGGTCGCCAACGAGCTCGCGAGGGATCCCGTGGCGACTCCATAGAAAAGGCTTGGTGCAGACGCCACAACAGAGATGGTGCAGACAGTGGATGCTGACACATCGATATCGCTGGTGGAGATGGCCAAGGGAGAGGTCATGGAGTCCCCGCACTTCATGTACTTGCGGATCTTCCTGAGCACGACAGTGCCGAGGCGGAAATGGCGCGGCTTCTTCACACCGCCCGTGGCTGAGGCCGACTTGCACTCTGTCTACTTCGCGCGAGCTGTCGAAGCTTGTTGGGAGCCGATGGGGATTTGGGGCAGAATCGGAGTGGACTTGAGCTCAAGGGTCACGACGTGGTCCTCCTTAATACGGGCGACAATCACCATCGAGGAGGCAACGACGGTGGTTGCCGCTGGACTTGAAACAACAACAACAGAGGCTAGTGAGGTAGTAGATGTAGGGAAAGCTAGTGGAGAGGTGAGGATGCGGTCCCAACAAGCGTACAACTCATTCAGCTTCACCATCACCCGTGCATACATTACCTCCTGCTGCTGCTCCATGGATTCCTCAACCGACACTTGCTCAGCGTCGGCACGAGGACAGTGATGAGGTGAAGGTGGTGGTGGATGATAGTATCTAATATCAATTGTCATGCACCTCAATCGATCGGCAACTAATTCACACACAAGCACACCGATTCAATCACTCAGATGAACAGCTTAGGTACCTAAGTCAGTACACAGTACAGTCTCATAGGAGAAGAGCAGCAAGTCTAGACCGGTAAGTGATAGAGGTAGAGCAGCAGCAGTATGAGAATCAGAGAGGAGAGGAGAACTCATGTGGTGTTTGGATATTTGGAAATGAAAGGAGGGAATGGGATATGATGGCTAGGATAGAATTGAACTCATGTTTGGTTTGAGGGAATAGGATATGAGAGGGGTTTGGGAATGGGATATGAGTGGCTCATTTCCCACACATTGAAACCCAGTGGGGGAGGTGGGTTATGGCTGGGATATGGGAGCTTGCTCTCAACTACCCAGTAGGGAAGAAAAGAACCAGTCGAGCAATGTTTTCAACTTTAATTTTGTGAGGGGCATTTTGGTAAAATCAAAATTGTATCCTACTCCCTAACCCATTTCATACCAAACACTGGATATGGAATAGATTTTGATATCCCTACCCCTAACCTAGTCTCATAACCCATTTCATATCCGTATCCCAATCCAAGTGAGCATCCAAACGCCACCTCAGAGAAGAAGAGGACCGGAGGAGGAAGAACAGTAGAAAGGGTAGAGCCGGTTGGATTCAACAGCTGCCCTTTGCTCCCTTTTGTAGTAGTCTCCGTGAGCTGTGGGCCAAATGGACAGCATGGAGGCCGCTACCTGACTCACAGGCAATGAGCGGCCGCGACCACCGCCATGCCCCGCCGCCGCACCGCGGCCACGACGCCGCCGCGGGCACTGCCTTCTCCAGTAAGAGGAGGAGGTGGGGCGGGATGACGGGAAGCCCCTGCTCCATGGTCTGGAGGAGGGGCGCCTACGAATCCACCGCCACCGGCTCCCCCTCCGCCGCGGCGGTGGCGGCACATGCAAACCCCAATGCCGATTCCCCGGAGCCCCCCAACCGCGCCGCTTTAGCCGCCGCTTACTTCCAGCAGCAGCAGCAGCAGCGGCCGCCCTTCCGGCCCTCCTCCGCCTCCTACCGCCAAAACCCTACTTACCGCTCCCACCACCAGCAGGGGTGGTCTGTGACCGTGAACAACCCCGCTTTGAAGGCAGCACTCGCCGCGGCGCCGTGGCGCCGTAACTGCCCCTCAACAGGGCTCGAGAGGGTGGAGGTGACTGTGCTGAAATGTTTGATGCGGAATTGGTATCTTTGCCCCCTGTTTATTTGTGTATTCTTTGGCTGTTTACTGCCTTTCCCTTTTCACATTTGACATTGGTTCATGCAGGTGTCCCGATTGATGATGCCATTAGGACAACCACCGAATATTTTGAATCCAACATTGGTATAACTGGAACGGGCCTTCGCAAGTGGAAAAATCTATTTCTCTGAAGAGACTTCATGACTGTGAAGTATGGGTAACTAGTCAATTTTCAGCCAAGCAGTTCAGTACTCTTGGCCATGAGAGTTTCCTCAAGTTTTTGGAAGGACATGGTCATGACATCCCCCCTAAGTTGAGTAGTTTCTTAAACAGGGAGCTTTCGACTTCATTTCAGGATGTTTCTATGGTGCAGCAACAAATTGGAGTTTTACTCTACCAAGCTACCAAGCTGAGAGTATCTGGCTGGAGAATGGAAGATTTTCAATGGAGAGTATCATTATGCTTCTAAAAAGGCAGTTCCCAACAATCATCATTGACACAGCGCAAAATAAACTAGGAGGACTTCTTGACACTATTGAGGCCTAGAGAAAGCGCATATGACAAACACCATCAAATTTTCCATCTCACTCTTGGAGAAACATTGGTGTGGTATTTTGCCTGCCAATTCTGATAATGCTGATGTGTTGAGGAATGATACTCAACTATCTTATCCTGCGTTAGTCTGTTCACAGGCAATTAAATGCTTACTCAAGGTCCCATTGTTATTCGATCTGCTTCTTTGGTCTAACTGGGATCTGCATTTTGTTCCTTCACTGGGCTCCTTCATGCAATGGTTGCTTAATGCAGGTTCAATTCAAGAGTTGTCATTCATTGTTACAACTGATGGTAGGTTCATTAGAATAGATCCATCAGCTGATCAGCCACCATTGACCAGTTTTTAGAAGCCATCATTCAACAATCACCATTTCAAGTGGCAGTGAAGCTGCTTTCTTTGGTGCACATTTATAATGGTTCTAGTAATACTCCAATTTCCTTACTAAAGTGTTACGCGCAACGGGCAATAGATGTTATAATGAACAATAACAATGATTTATTCAGAAGGAAAAGTATCTGTGTGTGAGGAATCCCATGATCAAAGTGCTGAGCATCGTGGCTGCTCAACTTGCCATATTGGTCGTTTTCAAGGAAGCTCTAAGATGCCTTCTGCAAGAAGAATCAGATATGAAAGCTTATCAAACGTGGACAACACTATTCAGTTGATTGCGAAATTTATACTCGATTGCCTTGGTCATCTACCTTCTGAATTCTGGAGTCTTGCAGCAGATATACTATTATCAGGACTTCGTACTGTTACTAAGAATTGCTATTCAGCCATCTTACATGAATACACTGGAACTCTGCAGCTTTGCATGCTTCATAATATTGTATTATCACTGGGAGTTGCTGAATGGGTTGAAGCTAGTCGTGGGTTCTGCCTAACTGAAGATGTTCATTCAAACAGAGAAATTAATTCCTCTTCACACCATACATCAGCTGTACCTGAAGATCAACCACATGAAAAGTCTAGCATGCCTACTGCCATGGACAGCGACATGATGAATGAGAGAAGTAAACCATTTCATAGCCTAGAGGATCAAAGTGTTACTATACATAATGAAAAGCAGAAAGTGTTAGATCCTGCTGGAACCAACAAATCCATGGCAGAGTTACAAGCTAACAAATTTTCGGCAACAGGAGAAATGGATCTTGAGGAAGCAACCCTTATTATTGAAACCATACGCCGTGATGAGTTTGGTTTGGATCAGACACCTAGTAATACCGATAATAGCTTGTTGAAGAAACAGCATGCTTGACTTGGCAGAGCACTTCATTGTCTTTCACAAGAGCTGTATTCCTAGGACTCTCACCTAATTCTTGAGCTGGTAAGCTTCACCCCATGCATTCCTCTTGTGCTTTATTTCTTTTGTGTGCATGTTGGTGGCGTGGTTTGTGTAGAGGGCTGGAGATATTTATTTGCTGACCTTATCGATACAGAATGCTGATGATAATACTTATCTTGAGGATGTTGAACCAACATTGGCGTTTGTTCTTCAGGAGAGTGGTATTGCTGTTCTCAATAATGAGAAAGGCTTTTCTGCTGAGAACATTAGAGCATTGTGTGGTGTTGGTAGTTCAACAAAGAAAGGATCAAACGGGGGCTATATTGGAAATAAGGACCTTTGATTCAAATCAGTATTTCAGGTAAGTATAAACAGAATTAGTCATCAGTTATCATAGTAATACTGTATATTATACATTTCTGCTATCACACACGTCGCTTTCTTCTCTTAGTCCAACTGATTACTTGCTTCCTGCTTTTTCACACTCAGGATAGAAACCGCCGGCAGTTCTTTGCTTCTTTTCTGTACTTCTCCTTTCACTAGTTTTATTTTTTCTACTTCTAAAAGATGGAGTTGGTGGTTGGTACATTCTCTCTTCTGCCTGCTTCCACCTCTAAAAGACACCTGATACAAAAGGGAAAACTGACTCCTATAATCAATTCGGAAAACCAAATTCTACCTCCTTCTGTATTCTAGGCATCAAATCACCTCTTCCTCCGACCCATTCCCGGAAACTCCCTATTAATCTCTTTCTAAATACTATCAAACTCACCTCTTATCTCTTGACACAAACTCCATCAACTTACTCACCCATTATATGTTAGAACTTCCCTTCTAGTCCCAATTATTTAAGTATCTGACACCCATTAGGACAGCAAGTACAATCATTGCCCTTGTTGTGCTGGCACTGTCACCTACATGCCACACATCACACAGCAGGTTAGAGCCATGAGGAGGTGCTCTAGGCACATCGTGACTAGCATGAACCTAGAGCTGAGCGTGACACAAGGACATTTTTGAGGCAGCAGGAGTGGTGCAGGCCAAGCATAGGAGCGGAGGTGCTATGAGGCTGGGTTGGAGCTTGGCCGTGTGCGTTGTAGGCTGATCACAGCAACGAGGCACAATGTAGGCCTAGTATGCGGTGGTGATACAATGGGTTGGCACATGTGGCAATGAGACCTGCTGGCAGCAGGGAGCAACTGCCAGTTGAGGGCTGTGGTTGTAATTATGTTTACGTTTCTACTTTCAAGGGGACTAAATGGTAACTTTTAGAGATGTAAGGCTGGGGCTTGAAGTTCTTGCGAATTGGCACCGTGATCACCCTCCTGGTGATCACGGCAGAGAGGAACAGGGGAGGTGAGAGCAGGAAGACAGAGAGAGAGTAGGAGAAGGAGGAGGGCATACATGAGGGTAGGAGAGAGCTGATAGAACAGGGAGAGATAAAGATACTTTTGTATTGATTTTGCTTACCAATAAACTAGCCAATGCCAACTACATATAGCCGGCCAAATAACAAACCTAATCCAACTCTATCAAAACCGAATCCTAATCTATCTCTATCAGAACCGAATCCTAATCTATCTCTATCAGAACCGAATCAAACTAAATCTGGTACTAACAAACTGATGCTAACTAAATCCTAATCTGGACTTTATCTCCTGCCGCCCATAACATAAGGACTGAAAAAAATTAGACTAAAAATCAGAAGTGTTATTGGGTTTGGAGCAGCACTATGAGTTCTTTTTTATCCATAGCAGCATATGGGCATTGAACCTGTCTTAAGAATTCCGAGTTTCATGTTGAATTGAGTACTATCCTATTTTTGTCAAATATGCATATTTTCTGCAGGTAATTGATGCTCCAGAGATCCATTCAAATGGTTTTCATGTGAAATTCGACATTACAGAAGGCCAGATTGGTTTTGTCCTGCCAACTGTTATTCCACCTTTTGATGTCAATTCGCTAAGTAGAATATTGTCTGTTGAAGATAACAGGGGCGGATGTTCCTTCTGGAACACTTGCATTTTACTCTCCTTCAGGCCACAATTCCGTGAGGGTAATGGTATGCGCTCCATTGTATCCTTGTTTTCAGAACTTGACCCATCTCTGCTCCTGTTCCTCAAACCGAAACGCATCAAATACAAAAGCTTGCTCGATCAAACATTTCTGGTTATGAGAAAAAAGTCTCTTGGTGGTGGCATTGTGAGGATCTCACATTGGTTGGTAGTAAGTAAAATTACAGGGCTCTATTGTCTGTCATGATGTATGTAGTACGGAGATAGCTATAGCATTTGCTTTGCAGGAGACTGAGAAAGGAGAGCATGAGCCTTATTTAAAGCAAGAACCTGTGTTTGCTTTCCTTCCTCTGAGGAACTATGGTCTTAAATTCATTCTTCAAGTAGATTTTGTTTTACCTTCTTCCAGAGAGGAAGTGGATGCCGATAGTACTTGGAATCAATGGTTGTTGTCTGAAATACCTTCTTTATTTGTTAGCACGCAAGGATTCTTGTGTGCTCTACCTTGCTTCCAGAGGTGCCCTGGAAAAGCTGTGACAGCCTTGATGAGTTTTGTTCCTCTAGTGGGAGAAGTTCATGGTTTCTTTCATCAGCTCCCCTACTTGATCCTTTTGAAGTTGGAGGGCTCCAGTTTATAATGGGTACACCCATGTAAGACGCTCCGGGGTTGGGACGAACAAGCTAGAATGCTATTGTCGGACAGCTTACTTCATGAACATCTCGGACTTGGATATCTATCAAAAGATATTGTTATATCTGATACCTTATCAAGGGCCCTAGGTATTCAAGAATATGGACCAAAACTTTTGACTGATATTATATCATCTATTTGCTGGACTGAGGGTTGTATCAAGTCACTGGGGCTGGAGTGGTTATGTGCTTGGTTTGTTACACTTCATACGGCATTGTTGTCACATTCTACTAGGAATCTTCCCTTAACAACAAGCCTTGAAAGTGATATTCTATGTTCTCTTAAGAAAATTCCATGGATCCCACTTTCAGATGGCTCATTTAGCTCTGTAGCAGATTGCCCTTTATGGTTGCCTCATGATCTTCTCAATTCTGCACCTGAATGTAAATTTGACACGCAAAACTTCCCATTTCTGTATAGTAAACTTCGAACTGTTAGCCCTGACATTCTCTCTGTCCTCTAAAAATAGTTATGTCATGGAAGCAATGAGAATGAATGAACTTACAGACATTCTGCTGAAAATAGGGGTATGGAAGTTGTCTGGACATGACATTATCAAAAATCACATCATGGTGTCCCTGTCTAATGTTATAGATGCTAATACAAACAAGAAAATGATGATAGAATAGATGAGTTTTATCATGCTTCACCTTCAGTCTTGTAACTCTGAGAAAGAAGAGATCATGTCAGAACTACGAAAGAGGCCAGTGTTACTTACAAACCATGGCTTTAAGTATCCAGCTGATGTACCGATTCACTTCAGTAAATACTATGGAAATTCTGTGGACAAAGGCAAGCTGCTTCAGAATGTAGATATCCCATGGATTGAACTTGATAGTTGTTATTTGACGCATCATGGTTCTGATTTGTCATTTGACTCAAAAGAGGTGGAGGAAGTTTTTCGAGGAGATGGGTGTGACTGATTTTGTGCAGCTAGTAAAAGTTGAAAAAAAATATATCTGAGGTTGATTATGCCCTATCTGGTACCCCTTTTCAAGGTGGCATCTCTGGAACTCCCTGTATTGTGTATGACTGGGACTCACCCGAATTGGTTACTGCCCTGTTTGGCATAGCTTATTGTTGGCTTCTGCTTCTCAGAAGCTATAAGTTAAAACAAACCGACTGATTTATTTCTGGCTTTTGAAAAGCTGAAAAATTGGCTTCTGATGAAATAAACTAAAAGTTGATAAGTTGACTGAGAGTGGCTTTTTTGAAAAACTGGTGTGCTGAGAACTTAAAAATTTCTCGTAAAGGCTAACAGCTTTTGGCATAAGCCATAAGCAGCTTTCAGCAAAAGCTCATAAGTTTCAGCTGTGCCAAACAAGGCCATAAGTTATCATTATTTTCTTCAAAGAAATACCGATAAAATTGTATATATCTTATGGAGGTTCTTGACCAATACTGGGATGATTATTATAGTGCAAAATCTAGATGTCTCACAAATGCAACACACTGTGGTGAAAACATACCATTTGTGTCTTCCTTTATGAAGTGTGTGCGAAACTTCAAGTGGATAGCATCAAGTATGGATGAGGATCTTCATTATGCAAAATATCTATTCTATGATTCTGAAACTGTGCACTCTCTTCTTGGTAGTGTGGCGCCATATGCTGTACCACTGGTTAGTAGTACTTGATCTATGCCAAACTATGTTTTACCTTAGATGCCTCACCTCATTACTACATAACAGGTGTCTGAGTAGATCACTAAGGAAGGACATTGGATTCAAGATAAAGGTATCCCATGGTGATGCTTTAATGATTCTGAATTACTGGAAAGCATCACAGGCTCCTTTTAGTGCAAGGTACAGGATTTCTCCATCTATGTTTAATGAAAAGAAAAATGATACTCCCTCTATTGCACTATTTCCATTATCTACTCCTACTTTAAGGCTGTGAAAAAGGTTGAGTTCCTTGTTTATGTCTTCTAATAGGGTTATGTATGGGCCAGTACCATTAGTGTTTCTTAGAATTGGTGCCTCATTAGTCTATATGCATTGTTTGTTTGGACGAATATTGCAAACAACGGGAGTAATTGCTCAATGTGTAATGACCATTTATAACAGTGTCTGACGCCATTTACCTCCACTGTATTACTCAGAGATTTGGACGCGTGGGAAGAAAAGTGAGGCCTAGTTAAATAGGTGCGAGATGTTTAATTAAAAATCACTCCCCTAGAAAATTATGTGATGTGCAAATTAGAACATGGGAATATTTTGTAGAATTACTTGTTTAGATATCTCTCAATTCTCCAATTATATCATAAGAATAGAAAAACTATCTAATATGCTTGTTTATAGTGTAGAATAATTGTAGAATGATCAGTACTTGAAACTTTTCCAGATATTCAACAGCACTATGTATTTTTTTTATTTTTCTTTATTTTGTCTTTTCTCATCATAAATTAAGGAAATCTCTACCTGTTTTTCCTTCAGCACGGACCAGATGTGCAAATTCTATACCTTCTTGTCAGAAGGTGTGGCTGATGGAGAGATCAACATAAAATGGGATTTCTTATCAATTTTCACACCATTACACCATCCAAGATCTAGTGAGCTCGTTCCTGGGAATTTTGTCTCCAAAAAACCTATATTGGGATGACCCAACAGGCTGTTCCAAAACGATACTCATTTCAACAAAGAAGAGGGAATGTTCCCAAGAAGAATGCTCTGTGCAGCCTACCCAAGCCTCCACAAATTCTTTACTGAGATATGTGGCGTGCCAAAGAGTCCAACAACATCTGAGTATCTCGTGATACTGTTACAGCTATCAAATAATGCATTGCCTTCACAAGTAGCCAATCATGTAAGTTGTTTCATTACCTATGCTTGTATAGTGTAGAGTTGGCTTGTCCTGTCTAATTTTGATCCTAATCAGCCATGATTGAAAAATGAAATAGTGGAGGGCTTGTCATGTCTTATAGGGTGATCTCCTTTAAGTTTGTAACTCCCACTTTCTAACTCAATTTAGGTATTTCGTGTATTTGTGAGATGGGCTAATGATCTCAATTCTGGAAGTGACAAGACAAACGATATCTTGTACTTGAAAGAATCACTTTAAAAGTTGGAGACAACGGTATTGCCAACCCTGGTTAATAAGTGGGTGTCTCTCCATCCATCTTTCGATCTTGTTTGCTGGGTGGATGATCATGAGCTCAAGCAGCAATTTCAGAACTCTTTCGAGATTAAATTTTTACAATTTGGTAAACTTTCTCTTGATGACAAGCAAATGCTACATGGAAAGGTTGCTGACTTAATGAACATCCTGGGTATTCCGGCACTTAAGAGTAGCCTATTCCGGCACTTCCTAGTTCTCATGCAGGCAGTGCTATCTGGATATTGTTCAATCCACCATTTAGGTCTAAGATTGTGAAATGAACATCACTTTCAAGATTAAAAACAAATAAATTCTTATATGTTCTATAACTTGTACAAGTTACTCTATAAGAACAAAAAAAAAAAAGGTAAGTAGCAAAGGAAATTCCATTTATATATATATATATATATATATATATATATATATATATATGTTTCTATTTTTACTCTGCATAATGTATGGCAATACTTCTGCAATAGCCCAGAGGCTTAGTTTTCATCAGATGGTGTTGACTTCATCACTTTAAGTTGTCAAGATGTAACACAAACACGCCACTTAATGACATTACTTAGATCTGTTTCATAACTGGCTAACAGCATGAGTTTGAGTTAGGTAAGAAACTGTAACATAGTTGATAGTTAAATAAACTACATTTAGACTGCTTTGCTAGGAAACGAGCTTATAAATTTCTATAAATTACAAGGATGATACTCGATATACTATATTTGGTATATATACTTCGTTTCCAATTATGTGGATTCAGACATGCATATGTTTTTACTCACTAACCCTCCAAATATTGAGTTCATCGCAAGGAAGTTGCAATATCTATGTCATGTGTACGCATACTTTAGGGTTTAGACTTACCAATACAATTCAGATCTTTGCTAGGTCATCTGTCATCAAGCTGAAATTTCATTTCTTCTGTTACTGATTTGCCAGGGAAATATTTTATATGCTATGCAAGAAGCTGATTCATATTCACTTTTCCTGGAACTTTCTAGATTGTTCTTTAATGGATCTACTCATCAGCACTTTGCAAATTTTCTTCTCATAGTCAAATCCATGGTAGAATCTGAATCCACTGTGGAAAAAATCGAGCGTTTTATTGTTAAACATCAGAAGGTGCCTGAGTTGCCTGACCAGGAACCTGTTTGGTCCTTTCCTTTCTTGATTGCGGCTGAGGAGGTCTTCACTCCTGAAACACTTGAGTTCCAACCTCCATTTGAATTCAGTCACATCCCTAAGAATGAGAAGAACCCAGGAATCATATAAAACTGGCCACCCACTAATTTGAAAACAGCTCCTGATCTCACAACCTCTCACAGAAGCCACCAAGAAATAAAGGTAAATGATGTTGAACCTTTGCCAGAGTGTGGACACAAAGATGACAATGAAGTTCATGACAAGCTTGAAGGGGCTTGTAATGTAAAAGAGAATTTAATACCAGATGATATTTTGATTGAGGAAAATACAATGGCAATTGGTGACGAGCCTGTTTATTTTGACCTGGAGACTGGTGGTAGCTTGCAAAGTCCGATTGATGAAACTGAGCTAACTGACGTTGGTGGGAAACTAGCTGATGTTGCAGATGAGAGGGATTGGCTTGACTCAGGAGCTCCAGATGGATGCCAGTCAAGTACCGACAAACTTGGTGAAGGCATAGTTCACAAACCAGATGGTCGGTCAAGAACTGGCTGGCTTGGTGAAGCTCCAGTGCACCAATATTTCGTTGAGCACCTAAGATCGAGTAATGTCAAGTGGGTGAACGAAGATAGTGAATCTGGGCTGCCTTACGATATTGTCATCACAAAGGGTGATGCCACAGAGTATGTGGAGGTGAAGCCCACTGTTACTCCAAAAAAGATGTGGTTTTACATCACACTTAGGGAATGGCAGTTTGCATTGAAGAAAGGGGATTCGTTTACTATCGCCCATGTGTTGTTGTTGGGTCAAGACAAAGCAAGCATAGTGATGCTGTAAAACCCACACAAGCGTTGTTGTCAGAAGGATCTGAACCATACTATCTTCATGTCCAAGAAGCACAGAGAAATGAACCAGATTTCAGTTACATTGAAGCCTGATGGCAAATGATCGTTTGCCGGTTGGAATTCTACGAATCTACATCTTGGTATGCCTCTGTCCCTAACCATGCCCCTGTGCTCACCAACTTTAGCTCTTATATTCGGTGTATATATCCTAGTTCTCTAACATGTCCCATTTGGTCGATCATACCTCACGTTTCTGGTGACCATAGAAGTCGTAGTTATTGAAACCTTGTCTTGCTACTAATTCGAGGTTACCATGTGCTATTGTGTTTTTTTGACGCATCTCAATTGGGTATAGCTGTAGTATCTAAATATGTGCACACACACCAACTCCCCACACACGCACACACACCAGATCTTCAACATGTGCTATTATTAGTTAATGTGCAAACATATTGTTAGTTTGCAGCCATAGCTGGCTGCAGCTGTGGTAGTGGCAGTGTTCTTGCAGCTGTGGGAGGGGAAGGCAGGCCCCAGCATTGCGGCGAGCTACAATCTGAGCGGTGAACCGGGTTGGGGTATCCTGTGGGTTTCCTGCTGATCTCACCTGTACAAAGTAATTTTGCAGTCAGGCTGCCCCAGCACGTAGGGTCAAGTCAAACCCTTTGGTCCCCACTGCCAAATCAAATAATTTACTAGCAACAATTTCTATTTGATAAGGGGAACTTGATCCAAGTCTTTGGGATTTAGCTTAAATTTAGAACGACCAAGTGGGATAAGCCTAATATAAGAAAATGCAAGCTCTTTTGTCGCAGAGTATATCAACGTGTTGCTCATCCGTCTCTCGACCACTTGAAAGGGTGAGAGACAAGAGGGGACCTAGGTAGCTCCTTGCCATGGCATGTCAGTGGTGAGTCAGCAATAACGGCTTATTCAATATGGTGTCGCGGGAAGACGGTATATTGGAGATACGCCATTTCAGCTGTTTCATATATACTGGAGTGCTTTAGAGACACCTTCAGTGTTGGAGAATCTCTAGCGATGAATCTGACCTGTAAATTGCATGTTCTTCCCGTGCAAAGCAAAACTGAAGCGCTGGCCGTCTAAAGCAAAACTGAAGCGCTGGCCGTCTTTGGTGCAGGAGGCATAGACGTTGAGAACATTGGGGATCGCAAGGGGGCTTCATCCCTCCTGACTGACATTTGAATGCTCATTTACATATTAAGAACCGGTCGTCTATGCACGCGAGCTCTTCTCGTGATTGTTGACTGGAACCATTTTGAAAAACTTAGCCACGGATCGGACATAGTCATGCGCATGAGTTGCTCGCCCAGACGAAGCAAAACTCGCGGATGATTTCTCTTTTCCTGCATCACAACGGTAAATGCGGCGCGGGATGAACCATTCAGCTCTTGAGAATTTCCGCTCTTTCATACTCAATCATAATGGTCCAAGGGCAGTAATGCAGTTTCAAATACATATATATTGTTTCGTGCCTTTTATAACTACGCATTAGAAGAACGAACGAAATTGCTAACTATGGAAGGAATTGTGAGAATTTGTGACCTTGGTATCGTTGCCGAGCGAGTTAGGTTCCGGGTGGATCACCTAGAACTAGAGGAGGTCTTGGGAGGTGCCCGACATCAGAGGCAGCGGGCGGGGTGGGAACACAAATTAAGGGCGAGGCATGGTTGGTTGGTTGGGATGGGGTAGATGAAGCATTTCTTCTTCAGGGGGAAGATCAGTAGATCACAATACATACAAGGAGATGAGGTTTGATCTAGACATTTAACTTCCGTCAAATGAACGGGTGCTTTGAGGGATAAATAAAGCACATTCCAACTTTGCTTATTGGTCCCCTAGTTTTTCACCTATTTTTTATGTTGTGTAGAGCTCTTTTTCTCGGCACATTGTGGGGGAAAAAAAATAAAGAGTGTATATTAGGCAGGCTGTAGACAGCATGAAAAGCTAATACAGATCATGCAAATTGTTTGGAGACTTTCCTGCACATTATGTGGAAAGCTGATACTTCAATCAATTCAGTATTGTAAATTCGAAAAGAAATCACCAATCCGTGTAAAGAAAAGGCAACCGCAAAACAAAATTTACAAGTGGCAGAAGCAAGAATTGAATGAAGCACCCTTTTCTCCCTTTTCCTCTTTCCATTTAGGTTTCATTGATACCATCAGAGGAAGCAGATAGTTGAACAATCAGGTGCTAGGCTAGAGGTTGCAAGTAATTAAGCATGGAGACCATGTCGAAATCCAAAACTTCATATGTTCTTCCTACTAACTCCTAGACTTGCAAGTCCTGCGTAGTCGTGGAGAAGTTGGCACAATTCGTACTTACTGAAGGACCGGAACAATTATTAGAGAGGGTGAATAGGAGTTCTTAAAATTCTTTAATAAGAACAAGACCTATGTCTAATCGTACCCAACACACATCAAGAATGAATCACAACAAAGCATAGCGGAAACATCACAAAACTATGCTCACAGTGAACACCGAAAGTTCTTATGTGTAGAAAAAATTCGGTCCTGAAAATACTGTTCATCAGAAGTCTCGATGCATTGTTCATAGGAGGTTCCGATGTTAGCACCTAAAGTTTTGATCAATTGGAATATTCGAAAATCTCAAAACTTGAAGCCTTGGGTTGCTGAAACACTGTTCATTAGATGTTTCAATGTCTACACCAGAAGTTTCGATTAATCAAAATATCCAAAAATCACGAAACTTGAAGCCTCGGGTTGAAAACATTATTCACATCGGAAGTTCTTATTTTCTGATCGAAAGTACCGATGAGTACAAAGTTCCAGCAACAAAAGAGCAACATTGGGAAAAAGCGTACAATGGAAGTTCCGATTTAGGCACTAGTTCCTATCAGAAGATAATTGGAGCTCGAGAACCCAAAATCCAATCAAACGTGATCCAAATCCAATAAAATTTTAGCCAAAGCTTCGCACAAATACGGTGAATCTTTTCCCAAAAGATCTCTAAAAAAGATCAAGATTTCACTCTCGATTTCGTAGATTTGACTAAGAACATGAAGTGGGGGAAATTTTGGGAAAAGCCAAATTCAAGGTGCTCGTGTGAGGGAATTGATTTGGGATCATCCTAGATGTTCTCACACATGTCCTAGCAACCTTTTGTCCCAACAAATTCACCTAAAATCATTGCCATAACAAAGAATTAAAAACCTACCAAAACTTCAAGAACTAGAGACTAGGAGGGAGAACAAAAGCACCACGAAGTCGCATGAGTCTCTTATTTATCCTTTTCTATCTCCCTTACACCTCAATGTCTGGCACATGTAAGGCAGGGTAAGTGAAAGTGCATCTAGGCCCTCTAAGTGGGTTTTGGCTTATTGATGACACAACGATTAAGGAACTAATATGTTTATCTAAGTTATGAACATGTTTAAGTATTAGTTGAGAAGACATATGACGTTTGACGTCCGTCGAAACAAAAGGAGAAGCAACTAAGAATTCTCAATAGGATTTAAATTCTTTTATTTTTGAAATTGAGTCTAGGATAGCCGCTCTATTAAGAGGGTTGCATTTGATTGCTTGGTTAGTGTCTCAATGCTCAAGATATCCTTTAGAACCAACAAGTTGAGAGACACACTCACCCACTCAATGCTCAAGATATCCTTTAGAACCAACAAGTTGAGAGACACACTCACCCACGGACACCGAGTTAGTTCTGCAAAAGTTTACTGAGACCGGATACTCCGGTACTCAGTGTTTAGTCTGGAGTCTCTGAGGTAGACTCCGACAAAGAGTCTCGGTTCCAATTTATTTTTATTGGAAAAAGATCGGAGTCTCCGGTGTTCACCGGATACTCCGGTAGTTTATGGGTTTTGAGGCCGGAGTCTCCGAGGGAGACTCCGCCAGAGAGTCTCGGTTAAGTCTTTATTTTAATTGAAAAAGACCGGAGTCTCCAGTGTTCACAGGATACTCCGGTAGGAGAATAAGTTTTAACCGGAGTTTCCGAGGGAGACTCCGGCAGGGGTGTCTCAGTTAGCATTTAATCTTTTTTGATAAAAAGACCGGAGTCTCCGGTGTTCACCAGATACTCCGGTACCTGGAGATGTCGGAGGGTTCGGCAAGTCTCCGGACTTAGTCCTTTTGAAAGCCCTGTCAAGACCGGAGACTCCGGTAATTTAACAGAATTGTAACGGCTAGTTCAGACACGTTCTGTGACCGTTCTGACGCCGTTTTTGGATTTGGGGCCGGATACTCCGGTCAGGTCTGACAGAACAGTAACGGCTAGTTTTTGAGAGAGGGCTATAAATACTCCCACACCCCATAGCATTTAATGCTTGCTGTTGCTGATGAACTCTAGACTCTTTGAGCACTTTAAGAGCATTCAAAGACCCTCCAACCACCTCTAGTGCAAAGTTTGCAAAATTTAGTGAGTTTGTGTTTGGAGAGGGTTTAAGCCACTTGAGCATTGAGTTCTTCCTCGAGCATTCTCTGTGATCATTACTCTTGAAGCTTCGTGCTTCTAGACGGCAAGGTGTCGCCCGTAGAGTACCCAAACTTTGTGGAGTGCCACGAGAAGTTTGTAATCGTCTTCGAATTGAGTAAGGAAATTCTAGCTTGATCTTTGTGGTCGCTAGAAGAGGATAGGGTTAGAAAATACCCGGCTCTTTGTGAGCTCCTCAACGGAGACGTAGGCACTTCTTTGTGAGGTGGTCGAACTCCGGGATAATCTCTCGCTTCTTATTTGTGCAATTTGCTTAATCGTGTGAATTTGTGATACTTCATACAAATTGCTTTAGTGATCATCTAACTAGTATTAATTGTTATTTTAGCTCTGTGATATCCAATAGACCTAGCTTCAACTATAGATTCTAGCTACTTGCTTTAATTCATAGTTGTTCTAGATTTTCTGTATAAACCGGAGACTCCGGACTAGACCGGATACTCCGGACTAGACCGGATACTCCGGATCAGACCGGAGTATCTGACCTTCACCAGAGTATCCGACCTTCACCGGAGTATCCGGTAAATTTAATCCGCTGTTTTAGTTTTAATTTTCAGAAAAGCCTATTCACCCCCCCCCCTCTAGGCACTTTCAGTAAGTCACTAACTAGGTACCTCTACCCATGCGCGCACTCAGGCACACCTAGACAACGGTAATATAGGGGTGACCTCAGGTTATTAATGTTTTCTATAACTAAGGGGCAATATGAATAGTGACCTTTCTTTATTCATCCCGGTAGAGTAACTCAGGTTAGCTGGTCGGTAGTTTATTTTTATCTCTTTGACTGCCTATTTGGGAAATCTTCCTAGGTAGCGAGTCGATGGCTTATTGGGTACATGGTATCGAAAGTTAACAACAGTGTATTGTGCGCGCACCAAAGTGGATACCTTTGAAAAGGGATGACGTTCTAAGTTATGACTTTGGGGCTGTGAAAAAGATCCTTATCGTGTCTATGAGTGCCCGAAGGCCATTGCACCTTCCACTCACGTCGAACCTAATGTTGACCATAATATGCAACCCAAGTAACGATCAATGTCTCTTGAACTAATCAGAGGGAAAAGTGATTAATGCTAAACATGATATGTTGTCGGATGCTATTGGTATCTAACGCCTATGTAGTCCCCCGTCTCATATACAAGCATTTTAGATAAGTACTTAGTTATTAAAAAAACATCAAGTTTTTATCACAGGGTACAAGAAACAAAGATCTTAATGGGACAACGTAAAGTTCATCCAGTCCACATAGTCCTTCGTCGGCCCAAACATTGCCTGCACCAGCTGGTTCACCTCCTATTCGGTCTCCCTAAGGAAGTTTCCCTGGACAACGTCGGTGTTGATCTCCAGGAAGTGCACCTTCAGGATCACCAACACGGAAATTATCTCTTGTGCACCTTTTCAGGCTTGGTTGGCGATATGGTCGGCAACCACTAGCCGGAAGCCATCAAAGATTTCAGCTAGCTGCGTCACCCAACTAGCCAACCCAGTGGCACTAGCATACTCCAAGGGTTGGACATGAAGTTTGACATTGTAGAGGTTGTCCTGGGATAGCTCCCCAGGGCAAAAGCAAGGTTTTGCTGGATGGAGCCCATCCGGACCCTCTCTTGGGTCAAGGCGTTCTGGGTTTCAGATAGCTCCGCAACAAGGAAATCTGGCTTGTTAAACAGCAATATGGCACGACAAGACAACTACTGGGTACGTGAAGCTTACCCCAAGACTTGGCGGCTAACTGGGAGTGCAGCTCCTCCTTCTCAGTGGCATCCTCGGCGAGACGAAGATCCTTCTCGACTAGTTCCTCGGTCAGCTGGCAGTCCTTCTCAGTGGCCAGTTCGGTTAGCTACCGCTCCTTCTCTGCTTCATGCCCAGCCAGCTACTCCTTTAGCCACTGGTTTTCTGAACGAAGGGCATGCATCCTCAACATGTCCAGCTGCAAAACTCCAGGTTAGCATACATAATGTTATCAAACTAAAGGTTATCTTATGGAGTATGTCTTACCATGAGAAAGGGACCCAGGAACTCCTCCGGGTCACGGCCACCCTCGGATCGGGTCCCTTGAATGACTTCACCCCAGGGCATCCAAGAAGGCAACCCGAAGAGTGGCCTTAGGCTCTTGAGGCACCATAACTTTTGGCTCTCTGATTCCTCCTACAGGAGTCGGGGGATTGGCAGTCTCGGCCACCTATCCTCCATTTGGGTGGGTTTCTCCCAGCTCAGAGATGTCATCCTCTAGAACCCAAGATCCTGGGTACTCAGGGGTGGGTGCTGGCATGCCAAGTGGCAAGCCTCCTTCAACAGTCTGCAAGGAAGAAGATGAATTCGCGCTCCCAAGAGCAAGAAAAGACCACCAACGCATAGGCTTCTTGAGTTGGTGTGGCACCTTCGACGTGATCGTGTTCGTCGCCCGCTTGGATGCCTAACCCTAAGGGGTGACCCCAATTATCACAACTTCCATCATGACTAAGGCTGTATCGGTTGAAGTCCCTGGGCTAACGAACGCCTTCCCATGGTCCTGGTCCTACACCTACCCATGCGTCAGCATAAGCCCTATCGCTATGAGTGGGAATCCAGTGGGTTGTTGTGAACGTACCTGAGATGTGGGTCACGGAGATGGAGATGTAGGAGTCAGAGTCGAGCTAGAGGTGATGCCATGACATTGCTCTTGGTTGGTCATCGCCAGCAGTGCCCATGGTCTCCTTTGGCACGCCTTAATCAATAGAAGCCAAGGCCAGTGGTGCGGGCGGCGCACCTCCGCACCTGCTCGGGACTGAGGTCCCGATGATTGCGATATCGTTTGGGTCTTTGATTCGCACTCCTGTGTTCTTGGCCTACAGGTCGGGCTTCCCGCGACCTAAACGCTTCACGATATGTGCAGATCGCTACCTCAAGTCAGGACTACTCGGAAAGACGAAAACAAAAGTTCATGAGGCTTATCGATTAGATCTCTGCTCTAGCCTTGGTCTCCATCTCCATGATGTTGATCAGGATGTTTGGGAGGAACTCCAAAGGGGTGGTCTCAAAGAGGAAACTGGTCCTCTGCATCACCTCTACCGTGGAGAGATCTGCAGTAAGAAATTACTCATAAGAAATAAGGATAACCCACTGGATTCCCACTCACCTTCTCGAGCTAGGTCCTTCTAGGTCATGAACGCCCAGGCGGCCGAAACCCTTGATTGCAGAGGACTCAACCACCACCTGATGAAGTCCCCAGCAACGTCCCATGTCATCAACTTGTGTACCTTTAGCTCCTTGATCTCATTGATGAAGGTCTTGATCGTGGCACTGAGGTATTGTGGATCCATCTGCATCGTCGTCTGGTGCGGCGCGAGCCCTCAGTACCTAACTCCGGGTGAGGGATGCTGGCAATAGATCCATTTCTTGTGCCACCCCAACTAGGAGCTCTTGGAGGTGAAGCTGATGTAGTCGTCCAACTTCCCTTTGCGGAGGCAGAACCCAACGCCGCCAGCGACCCTATTCTGTAACTTCTTCATGACATAGAAGTACCAGAATAGGTCGATGAGGGGTCACGTGCCTAGGTATGCCTCACACAGATTTGTGAAGACGCTGAGCATCATGATGGAGTTGTGATTGAGGTGAATGAGCTCAATGCCATATAAATTTAGCTTGGGGAGGAGAAAGCTAGAAGGGGTGAAACGGAAATCACAATGAAAAAAATCAATGAAAACCACAACCCAGTTCAAGTCTGGACTGATGATCTTCTAGCTTTCCACCGGCTCTTAGGCGACTAGAGCATGTGAGGGGATGACCTCATCACGCTCTAGCCAGACCAGCGTCTCCTCCGAGATTACCAGTGGAGGAATCACGAACTTCTCAGCGACGGAGGTTGAGGAGGCTTGCTTTTCTGTCTTCCTGCGGCCCATGAAATCTGGAAGGTGAAGGAAAAATGAGAGGGTTTTGGCAACAATTGCAGGAGCAGGGAGGGAGATGAAAGGGCAAGAGCTCAAGGAATATGATGATGAAGGAAAAGAAAGAATTGCCTGAGCCGCCTTGGTCCCCTTTTATATAAGGATGAAGAGGCGCTCAGCGATTCCACAACTACCGCTGCAATGGTTCTGAGTACTACTTGGGGCCATGATTTTTTGTGCCAATGTCTCATCATATTTAATGCTTGAAATCTCTTTCGATGCATGTGGGAGCAGTTGGAGCAGAATCCCAGAAAAACCGGTGCACATCCCTGACATGCATAGTTTCCAAACGTCATCATTATCTTTTGCCAGGAAAATATTCTTTTTACCACTACGCGAAATTTCCGCAGCGACGGTTCAAATTTTTTTAAAGAAAACACCGGGGGAGGAGCCACTTCTCCCCATCTTTTTTGGGATTTCAGAAAGCTGGGACGATATCTCTCGGTTGACTTGAAATTTCTACTCATATGAGGTACCTTCTCGGAAGCTCCCACAGCTACCCGGGGAAGTCTAAAATCCCGATTAGATGACCTGAGGACCTCCAGATGCTCGGTTAGATGTACATCCTACCTAGAGACCTGAGTTATCACTCAAAGAAATAGTATGTCAGGATGTTTCCCTTGATCGGGCTAAGTTTTTGATCCATCACAGCTTCACTTCACGTACTGATAGGAGGTTTGATGATGAATAGTATAAAACTACCATATACTACTGTGCTACACATATCCGAATCCCCTAGTATTTCCTGGATTCTCAGAGCATACGATTGTATCCAGGAAAGAAGTCCCTAGATGTATGGAAACCGCCTGTAGGTTCCAGGAAAATCTATCTCTAAATTTAAGGATGACAGAATTCTACTTGAAAAGAAGTCCAGAGGCTATATGCCAACCCCTATATATATACCGAGCCATGGAACCATATGGAAGACGAGAGCCATACAGACGCAACAAGCCATCTACACCACGATTTACGTCTACATCTCGCAAGGAGCCTTCAACTAGTTTTAGATCCCATCTAGTCTAGCCACGACCTCCCTTGTAATATTTCTCGAAAATCAATACAAGAACACATGATGTAAGATTATTATCCTCTGAGAGACCTAAACCTGTATAAATCTCTATCTTCTAGTGCTTGATTCGGCAAGATGGAGTATCCTCTACTTTTGTAAGATCAGCGGTTTACTAATCATCGACAAAAACTTGTTCTAGCCTCTGCATCATATGATGTACACAGCTTGGTTCATTACTACATCATATCAGCACATCGCTAAAAATCTGATCAAAGCAAATAATAAACCGCATGATTTATATGATATATCATCCAACACAATGCATATTGCTAAATCGCCACCCATTGTTGGCGAATAAGTCCATGGCGACCACCTCTAGTCTTTGGCATCCAATGCTTATATTCTCCCTCTCTTCCACCTACTGTAACAGTCCCCACTATCTCAACCAATGAGAACCCTTGAAGACAACATGCATGAAACATACTGTAACAGTCCCCACTATCTCAACCAATGAGAACCCTTGAAGACAACATGCATGAAACATGTGAAGGTCTTTTATCAATAATAATATTATTGTGATATAACCAAATAGCCCAACATACAGTGGCTACCCCGATCAATATCTTTTTCTTATTTTTAAGACCCACATGTCCAATCCAACCCCCCAACATATGAGAAATGCTCCTAGGTGTGTCTATATTTATAGCAATCCTCACAATTAGGCAAACTGCTCTAACAAGATGATAATAAAAACAAGATGTTGAATACATTCATTTTGATTGCAAAAGTTGTATTTTAGACTACAAATTTTTGCTTTGCTAGGTTGTCTTTGGTCAAGATAATTCCTCTTCCTAAATACGGAAGGAATATCTTTATCTTTAGATGAAGTTTTAGACGCCACAATATAAAAGTCAAATGCATATATTGTACAAATTCTTGAAGAAGCTACTCCGGTGTTTGTTAGGACGGGTGGGGATTATTATCTCGTTCTCTTTGCATAAGCAGTTCGATCAATTGCTTCATTTCCCATACTTATTTGAAGAGACTTGATCTATTCCCTACTCGTCCAAACATGAAACGTGTCTTACTTTAGAGACGAAATGATCAAGCCCTACTCTTGCCTGAGTCTATACTGGTCGATCGTCGATCCGGTCGTGTGTCACATGTGTGTTTGGTGAGTCAAAACCAAATCGCGGAACATCCAACTACCAAGTGACCACAAGGCTATATATATACTTGCATTGCGAGGCCACTACAACGCATTGCATAGTAGCCTAAGCAAGGGACAGCAAACAAATCAACAAAACCAGCTCCCCACACGCATTCTGACGGAGGAGGAGCTGAGCTGAACGCCACGCTGCTGCCGACCATGGCTTCCCAGCCGGGAGCGGGGCGTCACCTCCTCTGCTGCCTCTTCCTCTCCCTCTCACTGGCCACGCTCGCGCATGCCGCGACGCACCGCCACCATTGGGAGATCAGTTACCAGTTCAAGTCCCCGGACTGCGTACGCAAGCTCGCCGTCACCATCAATGGCCAGACGCCCGGCCCCATCATCCGCGCCACGCAGGGCGACACCATCGTGGTCGCCGTCAAGAACACTCTCCTCACCGAGAACGTCGCGATCCATTGGCACGGCATCCGGCAGATGGGCACCCCCTGGGCGGACGGCACCGAGGGGGTGACACAGTGCCCCATCCTCCCCGGTGACACATTCACCTACACGTTCGTCGTCGACCGCCCGGGGACGTACATGTACCACGCGCACTACGGGATGCAGCGGTCGGCCGGGCTCAACGGCATGATCGTCGTGGCCGCGGCGCCGTGGGGTAAGGACGCGGCGCCGTTCAGGTACGACGGCGAGCACGACGTGCTTCTCAACGACTGGTGGCACAAGAGCACCTACGAGCAGGCCACCGGGCTCGCCTCCGTACCCCTGGGCTGGGTCGGTGAGCCGCAGTCTCTCCTCATCAACGGCAGGGGGAGGTTCACCAACTGCTCGGCGGCGGCGGCGGGGACCTGCAGCGTCAGCCACCCGGAGTGCGCCACTCCAGTGTTCGCCGTCGTGCCGGGCAAGACGTACCGGTTCCGCATCGCCAGCGTCACATCTTTGTCCGCGCTCAACTTTGAGATCGAGGTACGCACGTTTTATTTTCTCACCAACGTTCTCGTTCCTCCATTCATTGGTTTAACCGGAGACAGACAAATAAGCTTAAGTGGTAACAACTGATTTCTAATAATCGTCACCCAATGATCAAATTTCAATTTTCGCGGCAATGTCCACGTAATATAGCAAAACTCGAAAGCTATGTAGTATAACAACTTTTTTTGTATTCAAGTCATATTTACAAGTGTCTTCTGGCTACAACAAAAAAATACGGCAAGACGTAAACACGATAGCTATAAGCTTACAAATTGAAGAAAATATCATATACTAAGAAGTAAGCACAGCTAAGTAGCTGCATTAATATGATTTATGCAACAATCACAAACATAATTTAATATTAGATGACGCGTGCTTATCCACTTCACCGATATCTATTTAAGAAAAAGAGAGAAGGGAACTCTTGGCCAATGTTATTTGACACAGACATATTTATCATAATCCGACACGGATTCAGAGTCCAATTCGGTAATCTTTCTTAGCCATAATGGAAAATACTACTTACAAGTAGGAACCGGAATCCGAGTGGGACTCGGATGACTAATTCAGAAAAAGAAATGTTTGGACTCAGGGCTTATGCAGCGTACATTTTCGAGCCTTGATTACCGGGTGATTGCGAGGAAAACATAGCGCCGCGAACACACCGAATGCAGTAGGTAGCCAATGACTAATGAGGCATCGCAAGCGACGGCATCGCCAACAACTACGTCCTCGCAACGAAACTACTGCGAGGACACGGCAGCGGAGGACCGAGCCCGCGCCCATGTGTTCGTCGCCCAAGGGCCCCGCGGGGTAGTTTCCTAACGCGGCTTGCGGATTTCGCATGTGGTCGAGGCGCTGCATGCCTCGTAGCCGCCGCCGGCCGTCCGGCGGAGTTGGGTTGGATCTGCGGCACCCGAGGCCGAGCAATTTGCTCGTTGTTTTCGTCGTTCCAGACGGTGAATCTGCCGCGACCTCGTCGCGCCGGCCCCACGGTGCGTTGTGCCGTGTTCTCGGGCGTGTCGCGACAGCAGCAGGCCGTAACGTGCGTGCCTGCCGTTGCTACGGAACACACATGCTGCCCCCGCAGATTTCGAGGCGACAGATTAACAAACGGATCGAGAATCGCGTGACGCCGGGGTAGCTGGCAAAGAACCCGGAGGGAATAATGCAAAAGCCCGGGCGTATTGACCGTTGTGTTGCCGCGTACGTAGAGTAGTATATTCTACTAGTACCGTCTTACGGAATTTCTTGTGCGTACTTATACTGGTAGTGCTAGCTACTACTGCTACATAGGGGTATTCTACATTTGTACTTTACCAGTAGGACGAGACGTTGACGAGCTAGCTGCAGGCTGCAACTAACAACACGACCAATGCAGCTACTCCAGAATAGTTATATCTTCTCGCAAAAACAAAGAATAATTATATCTGCCTGATTGGATCGCAGCGCCACTAGGGCACTCCATGCCTCCTTGGGCAAGTCATTTTGATATGATATTTGCTATTTTTTTAATTGCATCGTTGCATCCAACGTCTACTAACCCTTGCGATTTGGGAGTATGCAAGCTAACTGCATGTAATGTATGCACGCATGAGCCACGACGAAAGAGAGACGAAATTTAGCTACGCGACCCAAAAAATGGTTCGGTCAATGTTGGCTTTTCCCTAAGCTTTGAACGTCCTTTTCGGGTCTATTTGTTTTGCTACATCCCAACGTGCTTATATAAAAAACTTGCATCCGTTTATGTATTCCCGTACATAAGTCTGTTTGATAGTCTATACAGTGGATGCAGCCTGCATGAGTCATTACAGCTATACAATACGCTTAAATCGAGTTTCACTCGCATCCAGGTTGGACGGATACAGACTGTATAAGTTACAGTGTCAATATGACCCACTTATCAATCTCAGGTTACAGGGTCATTGCCCTGCTCAAACAGACAACCAAACACCTTCACAAGTTCTGCATCCATCATTACATCCGCTCACACAACCAACCAAACACTCTTCTCAAAAGCTATACGGCTCCCCCAACCTACTTTCACTCAACCAAGCTATACGATACAACTTTTTTTTTACAACCAAACACACCCTTCGTGTACCTGTCGAGCCATTTGCGTGGCAACTTGCTTGGTGGAGTGCATGTTTACCGAAACACAAGGATTTTTTTAGCACAAAGAACTCCCTTCACATGTGCTCTTGGACGTGGTCCATTATGGGTGCGAGGTGGCGCACTTGATTCATGGAGAGTAGGCTTTTGTCTTGGGCCACGGCCTCTTTTTTAAATTTAGCCCATATAAGCTTATTCCTCTCTTTTTAATATAGTAATAGGCAGCTGCTCTACCTGTTCGTTTAAAGAACAACTTTGATTTGAGAATCAAACAACTCGTGGCTAACTGATCAACCGTATGGATGCAGGGCCACCCTATGACAGTGGTGGAGGCCGACGGCCACTACGTGAAGCCGTTCGTGGTGAAGAACCTCAACATCTACTCCGGCGAGACCTACTCCGTGCTCATCAAGGCCGACCAGGACCCCAACCGCAACTACTGGCTCGCCTCCAACGTCGTCAGTCGCAAGCCCGGCACGCCCACGGGCACCGCCATCCTCAGCTACTACAGCCACCGCACCAGCCCGCGCCGGCCGCCCCCGACCACGCCGCCCACGGGCCCGGCCTGGAACGACACCATGTACCGGTTCCGTCAGAGCGTGGCGACCGTGGCGCACCCGGCGCACGTCGAGGCCCCGCCGCCGCGAGCCGACCGCACCATCATCCTGCTCAACACGCAGAACAAGATCGACGGGCACGTGAAGTGGGCGCTCAACAACGTCTCCTTCGCGCTGCCGCACACGCCGTACCTGGTGGCCATGAAGCGCGGGCTCCTGGGCGCCTTCGACCAGCGGCCGCCGCCGGAGACGTACGCGCACCAGGAGTACAACATCTACGCCGTGCAGCCGAACCCGAACGCGACGACCAGCGACGGGCTGTACCGGCTGCAGTTCGGCTCCGTCGTCGACGTGGTTCTCCAGAACGCCAACATGCTGGCGGCTAACAGCAGCGAGACGCATCCGTGGCACCTACACGGCCACGACTTCTGGGTGCTCGGCTACGGCATCGGCCGCTTCGACCTGGCGGTGCACCCGGCGTCGTACAACCTCAAGGATCCGATACTGAAGAACACGGTAGCCGTGCACCCCTACGGCTGGACGGCGCTGAGGTTCAAGGCTGACAACCCCGGTGTGTGGGCGTTCCACTGCCACATCGAGGCCCATTTCTTCATGGGAATGGGCATCGTCTTCGAGGAGGGCGTCGAGCGCGTCGGCCAGCTCCCGCCGGAGATCATGGGGTGCGGCGCAACCAAGGGGCACTAGTCATCACGTCTACGAACTGTGCCGAAAAAGCTTGTTGCATTGATGTTGTGTCATTGATTCAGACTCTAATGGTAGATTATTCAGGCATGCACGAAGAAGACAAGTTGGAGCACAATTTTGTTTCACCACGAGGGGATTTTTTTTCTCCAAATTCTAAGATTAGTACTAGTTACTAGTTAGGTTCATAATATAACGTGCATTATTTACAGCCTCTCCTATTTTTTTGTACTTATAATGGGAAATTTGTGCCATGTTGTACTGTAAATGATGTTCCAATCCAATAAAATAAACACATTGTTTCATTTGCTCTCAGTGGAGCGCGAAATTATTCAAGTATGAATGTATGTCTACTTTTCATGAAGAACACGTAAAGAGTCAGCTTGAAACACACGAGAATTCACGTGACCATATTTTCTTTACAAAGTTACTGTGATCAGATAAATAAGTTATTATGAATGACATATACATCAATTTGATTATTTCGGAACAAAACCATATGCTACTTCCCTCAGATATCTTTGTCCAGAAGAAAGAAGATGTAAGCCCTTGGTTGGATCGAGAGACTGATCAGGCAGTTTGAAATTGTGGAGCATCTGCCTCACACGGTTTCGGCCTACCATAGATCACGCCGGCCAAATTTTATTTTGTAATCTTTTGGCATATTAGGCATGGAATCATTTGCATGTGCAGATGATAGCACTACTACAGAAGAGGTCATAACTACCGGTTTAGAATTGAAATCACGACCAATTTTTAAATCGACAGTAATAACTCAACTATCACTGCTAGTTTATAACATAAATCGATAGTGATAACCCAACTATCATTACCGGTTCATGCTTTGAACCAGCAGTGACAATCCTTCCACATGTGCAAAAATACTCTATCGTGAACTCTTCAGCATAGGATCTGTCTTAAGTTAGATCAAACTTAAGACAGAAGCCTCTATACTGAAATGTTCATGGCAGAGTATTTTAACCTAAATCTACAAATAGGAACAGTTGTTACAAAACTGTTGTACTAGGAGCTCTTCATATGTTCCACGTCAAAGATCTCCTGATACAACAGCCTTGAGCCATCCGTTATGCATCTTGTGCTAGATGAGTGGCAATACTATCTGACTGACAATAGTAAGTCTAAACGAATGACACTACTATCTGATTGACAATAGTAAGTCTAACACTCAAACTTAGCTTGAAGCGAATATGCTTTGTTTCATTCCTTTATATCTACTTATTGCCACAATCATCTTCACACAACATACGCGCGCGCAGTGGAGACAGAGAGAGGAGATGAGGGGGCGGGGAAGGCACACGGTCGCGTATTGGCTCAGGAGACGGCAGGCTTGGCGAGCGGCGAGCTTGGCGAACGTGAGCTGGCTAAGGATTGAAGCTCGGCGGACGGTGGGCTCAGCGAACATGAGGTGGCTACAGCTCGGAAGATGGCGGACGGTCGTAGTGGAGATGGTGAGAGGAGATGAGGAGACCGCCGGGAGAGGGGATGAGGAGACGGAGATAGGAGATGAGGAGACGGGGAAGGCACGCGGCCGCACGCTGGCTCAGGAGACAACGGGCTCGGAGCTCGGTGGACGGTGAGGTGGCTATGGCTCTAAGGGCGCGTTGAAGCCGGGCACATAGGGTAGAGATGGCCGCAGCGGAGACGGTGATCATCGCTCCACTTCGACCGATACTACCCTTCGGCAGTGGCTTTGAGAGAGCGAAATGAGATGGGGGCGGCTGAGGGAGACATGTTCTATTTATAGAAGAATTATCGCTGCCGGTTTGGAATACAAACTGGCAGTGATAATAATTAGTACCGCTGGTTCGCCTTCATCAATTATTGCTCTGTCAGTTTTAATTATGAACCGGTAATGATAAATATTATCTTGAAATAAGAACCGAGATAAATATTATCATTGCCGTTTATTATAGGCATGTCTTTTTATGCACGTCATCACTATCGGTTCATAACAAGAACCGACAGTAATAACTACTATCACTATCAGTTTTTTATTGGCTCGGTTTTTTATGTGTGTCTGGATCTTAAGAACTGACCATAATATATTATCACTGTCGGTTACTATTGAACTGGCAATGAAAAAGATAATAGGGGTGACTTTATCTATAGTAGTGTAGAGGATTATGAAGACAGATTGTCCAAGAAGTTCTCCAGCGATTATGCTAGCACTTGGGCAGAGTAACCTGAGCTACAGAGCACAAGATTTTCTTTTTCTCCAAAAGAGAGAGAGCACGATTAGTATCTCGAACTGCTAGCTAACACTGTACTCGAACATATTTTTGGAAATGATCGGCATAGCTAGCCAGCTTAGTTGCTGCAATGCTGCATTTTGCGAGCATCTTAACTATTTCCAAAAACAATTTGCTGCTTAAGTAGAGCAGTATCTATTTATTTGCATGCACCAATTAGTTTACCTAAAAGGCTTAGCGCCTCTTTAGAACGGAGTATTCTCAAAACACAGTAGAAAAAACACATGATTGGAAGGCCTAGCACCTTGAATCCTATGAAATGAAAAATACATGAAAACTGCATGAGTGACCGTTTGGATGGAGCAGATTGACCGGTTGGATAGAGTACATGGAAAACACTGGAATCAGATGAGAGAGACAATCACAAAGTAATTTTCCTATGAGGTTGGACGTTATGTTTGAAATACTCCAAAACTCCAATGCAACAAGCCATTCTGCATATAGATCCATAGGATTGTCATAGGTATTTGACACATGCCCATTTCTTTATTCCAAAAACCCCTTATAGGAAAAATTTCTAAGGATTTGAATACTGCAAAATTCCTATTAAAATCCTACAATCCAGATGAGACCTAGGCTTGTTGAGGATTAGTAAAATGACAATCCAGTATTTGTATGGGGGTAGGGATCACCTGGCCGGCACTATCAATTGTTAGATCGGAATAAGAAACACACGATGTAGATAGATTCGGGCTTCCCAGAGGATAATAACCCTACGTCTTGTATGCTACTTTGAGCCTTGTATTAACTTACAAAACCAGAGTACAATATGAGGTATCTAGATCTAAACCCTAAACTATTCGACGAGTCCTTCGAGCTTATCGAGTTTTTTTTTCCTGGGCTTCAAGGCTTACAAATCTGGATCTGCTTGAATTTGATTGGGTTGAGTTGATCATACCCCTGCCCTGCTTTATATAGTCGGGTGGATAGGGGTCGTGTTTTAATTAGTCCTGAGTGTAATTGATTAGAGTCGTGCCTCCTGGAGTATCTAGGGTATTTATTTCTTTGTCCAGATATTCTTTCTAAGTACGTATAGATCTGGTACTAGAAGAACAAGATTGTGTCGTACCTACCAAGGAGGCTTCTAGAAGCCCATAATATGGTAATCATACACATGTACGATATAAATTCCATCATGGAAATATATTGTATTTCTAGTAATATATCAAATTATTAATTATCTATTCCTCATCAAGTCTAATGATGAAATTTAGTATTTTTTTTAATGATGATTGCATGGGGTCTTCATTGAACGGTCTATCAGAGCATTTTAGTTGATGGAGACGTTTAGGTTGTTTTGTTTGATGAATGAGTTGGTGATCATCCGATCCAGGCTTCGAACATAACTCACTTGTTTGGTTTGAGAAGTGAGATGAGATGATCCATCAACACTTTATTCCTCGCAAGCACTTAATTAGTGAAAACATGAGGTATGGTTTAATCCGACTAAAATTCATGGGATGCACTCATGATGGACCACCCCATCTAGGGTAGGTCGATCCCTCAAACCAATGACTATGCTAATGCTCGTCTCTTTTAACATTCCAAGCTTTTGAAGCAGAGTTCCACATATGTACGAGGCTAGTAAGAATGTTAATTGCGTGTTTGAGAACCAAAACTGTCATCATTTAGGTAGTGTTTGGTTGGAGAGCGAGGTGGGATGGGATGATTCCATTCATGTATTTAGGGATGGAATGGGATGGTCCGGAATCAGATGTTTGTTTGGTGGGTGGGATGTAACGAGTCCATTTTAGATTTCGGGCCCACTGTCAGTGACCCGTCCCAAGTGGGATGGCTGCGTTCAGCTTTTTTTTCGGAACGGATCCGTCCCGAATCTTTGAAGAATATTCTCTGATTCAGAACCATCACATCCCACTGAACTCCAACCAAACAGCTCAAAACGGGATGGAACCGCTCCGTCCCACCCCGTCCCACGAACCAAACACTACCTTAGTACATCACGTACCAATAACATTAGCTGACATCATAGATGTAGTCTACATCATAGCAAAAACTGTGTAATAATGATCGGCTTCGTACATCTCCAGATGTAGAATATGTTTTAATCCATTATCTAAAAAAAGATGCAATTTATTCCAATAAAAGAAACAAACCTCAACTCGTGCAACAACATCATTCCATTATGATAACCTCTACATCTAATCTGACCTAATTAAGAATAAATAGTGATGGGCCTGAATATGGGCTTCTCTTTCTAGATAACCCCACATGGGCTTCTAAAAGATGGGCCTAAACCCGCTAAAAAACAAGATGGGCCTAAATGCCTACTTGATTCCCATGCCCTCTTTTCAATTTTATTCCCTTTAATTGAAAGAACCGGCGGGAGAGCTCCATGTTTTATTAAATAGAAGGAGAAACCCGATGGGCTAGATTTTGTGGTTCTTGACAGAAAATCCTACTCTCATAGAACTAGTTGCCTAAGATGGCATGTTCCTGCAAAAACCCAGACATAGGCTTCATCCTTTGATCAGCTAAGTAACCTGGGAGGGTTGTTGTTCCTTATGATAAAAAATCCTCTTGTTTGTCCTCTCTTTCTAGATTCCCTGTAGACTAGGATAATGAGCGATTTGAGGCCTTTTTGAGGTGTATTGGGGCTTTATGCTAGTGATTTCTACCATTCATGGGTGGAGGATGGATGCTGCCACATTGTCCGGTCCACCACTGGCTGCGAGGTATAGAGAGCAATCATATGCCAAACATGTTGTGAGAATATGCACTCAGCAAAGAGATGGAGAGTTGTTTCTAGCCTTCTCTTGCACAGGACGCACTGAACCATGCATAGCCATCCTCGCTTCGCTAGCCTATTTGAGGTCCATAGCCTGTTTTGGTTTGCTAACCAATAAAAAAAAATTGTATTTGGGAGGTGTCCAGCTTTCCAGAAAGCGATGCAAAGTTGGAGTCTGTGGAGCCCTAGAACTCAGATGTGTCGGCATAGGAAGGAGAGTATTCTCCACTTTTCGTGAACTTCAAGTAGATGTCATCATGTGCTTGATCGCACAGGTTTACCCGTGCAGCTGCATTCCACAAAAGGACAAACTGCACGATGTGTTGCCCCGAGGTGTATTGATGACGTGCAATGTTAGAGATCCATAGACTGCTATTGATTGCTTCCTTAAGAGTGCAACTTTTCTCATCCGAAGCTGAGTATAGTAGAGTGCGAAGTCCATAGGCTTATGGCCCTCTGTTTAAGCCAAGTACCAGAACGAGATGCTTTCGAATATGCATAAAGAAACACATACACACTTAGGATTTTTATTTAGTTTTTGAAAACTCTTTTATTTTCTTGGTTTTGGGAATTTGGGCTGTTAATTACAGCCCCGTATTAACTTACAAAACCAGAGTACAATATGAGGAGTCTAGATCTAAACCCTAAGCTATTCACGAGTCTTTCAAGCTTGTCAAGTTTTTCTCCTAGGCTTAAAGGCTTAGAAATCAAATCTGGATCTGCTTGAGTTTGATTGAGTTGAGTTCATCGTACCCCCTACCCTGGTCTATATATCGGGTGGAGAGGGTCGGGTCATGTCTTAACTGGAGTCCCGAGTGTAATCGACTAGAGTCATGCCTCCTGGGGTATCCAGGGTATTTATTTCCTTATCTAGATATTCTTTCCAAGTACATATAGATCTGGTACTAGGAGAACAAGATATTGCCGTACCTACCAAGGAGGCTTCTAGAAACCCATAATATGGTAATCGGACACGTGTATGATAGACATTCTATGATGGAAATATATTGTATTTCTAATAATATCTCTAATTATTAATTATCTATTCCTCATCAAGGCTGATGATGAAATTTAGTATTTTTTAAAATGATGATTGTATGAGGTCTTCATTGAACGGTCTATCAGATCATTTCAGTTGATAGAGACGTTTAGGTTGTTTGGTTTGATGAATGAGTTGGTGATCATCTGATCCTAGCTTCAAACATAACTCGCTTGTTTGGTTTGAGGAGTGAGATGAGATGGTCCATCGCCACCTCATTCCTTGCAAGCACTTAATTAGTGAAAACATAAGGGATGGTGTCATCCCACTAAAATTCGTGGGATGAACTCATGCTGGACCATCCCATCTAGAGTAGGTTGATCCCTCAAAGCAATGACTATGCTAATGCTTATCTCTTTTAACATTCCAAGCATTTGAAGTAGAGTTCCACATATGTATGAGGCTAATAAGAATGTTAATTGCATGTTTGAGAACCAAAACTGTCACATTTTGTACATCACGTACCAATCACATTAGCTGACATCATAGATGCAGTCTACATCATGTGTGTTGATCGGCTTCATACATCTCTAGATGTAGAATATGTTTTAATCCATTATCTAAAAAAAGATGCAATTTATTCCGATAAAAGAAAGAAACCTCAACTAGTGCAACAACATCATTCTATTATGGTAACCTCTACATCTAATTTGGCCTAATTAAGAGTAAATCTTGATGGGCCTGATTACGGGCTTCTTTTTCTAGATAACACTACCTCGGCTTCTAAAAGATGGGCCTAAACCCTTTAAAAAATAAGATGGGCCCAAATTCCTACTTGGTTTCCATGCCCTCTTTTCAATTTTATTCCCTTTAATTGAAAGAACCGGTAGGAGAGCTACATATTGTATTAAATAGAAGGAGAAACCCGATAGGCGAGTACAAAGAATTACAATTTTTTTAAAAAGGCAAACTCAGAAAACCGTAAGATTTTGTGGGTTCTTAACAGGAAAAACCTACTCTCATAGAATTAGATGCCTAAGATGCCATGTTCCTAAAAAAAAAAAACCAGACATAGGCTTCATCCTTAGCATCTAAGTAACCTGGGTGGGTTGTTGTTCCTTGTGATAAAAAATCCTCTTGTTTGTCCTCTCTTTCCAGATTCCCAGCATACTAGGATAATGAGCAATTTGAGGCCGTTTTGAGGTGTGTTGGGGCTTTGGGCCAGTGATTTCTACCATGCATGGGTGGAAGATGGATTCTGACACATTGCCGGGTCCACCGCTAGCTGCGAGGTCCAGAGAGTGATCATACGACAAAAATGTTGCGAGAATCTGCACTAAGCGAAGAGATGGATAATTGTTTCTAGCCTTCTCTTGCACAGGACGCATGTGAACCATGCATAGCCATCCTCGCTTTGCTAGCCTGTCTGAGGTCTATAGCCTATTTTTGTTTGCTAACCAGTCAAAAAAATTGTATCTGGGAGGTGCCTAGCTTTCTAAAAAACGATACAAAGTTGGAGTCTGTGGAGCCCCAGAACTCAAATGTGTAGGCATAGGAAGGAGAGTATTCTCCACTTTTTCATGAACTTCAAGTAGATGTCATCCTGTACTTGATCGCGTACATTTACCCGTGCAGCTGCATTCCACAAATGGACAAACTGCGCGATGTGTTGCCCCTAGATGTATTGATGACATGCAATGTTAGAGATCCATAGACTGCTACTGATTGCTTCCTTAAGAGTGCAGTTTTTCTTATCCGAAGCCAAGTAAAGCAGAGTGTGAAGTCCATAGGCCTATGGCCCTCTGCCCAAGCCGAGTGGCAGAACGAGGTATTTTTTTTTTTTTTTTGAACAGGCCAGAACGAGGTATTTTAACCGTTCCCAATGGTAATATTGGTGGAAGCGGCGGAAATCAACCTGTCAGTGCTATCACACGGGATCTCGCCACCAACCCAAGGTTTGTGCGGCCCCTTCCACTCTTGCCAGAGCCTCCAAGGTTAAAGCACCATAATCGAATAAACTTATAGTGCTTTAATTATTCCATGGAAGTTTCTGAATGACTTTTGCTTTTTGGAACAGAGCCACAGAGGCTAGTGTCGACACCAAAATTCTTCCCAAAAATGAAGGGGCCGGGGCAAGAAAGAAAGTTTGGCTCAAATATTCTGCGACGTTGACGCACATGCTGCATGCATTGACGCACTGCAGCATGCATGCACAGGCCAATTAGAAATCTGATTAAGTTTTTGCACTTTCAACACAGTGTTGAACTACATTATTTTATTTACATCTAATTTGTAATTAATGTTAGTAGAAGATTTGTTCGAAACTACCTTGTTTTTTTGGGGTAAAATGGGGTGTTTTTTTTAGCTCTCTTTGGCCCAGGCTCTTGCACAGAAGGGAAAGAATGCACTTTAATTTGGCAGTTGCTTTCAGAGCATGTCGAATACTGGAGATGCTTGGAATTTGAAGTAGGAGGATACCAGTATACAACATTACGCAAAGCACACACTTATGAATCTCTCTCCAATGCGAGCACTTTTCTTGTAGATGGTTCTACAATCAATAAACTCATTTTTTTTTTAAAAAGGAATCCATAAACTCATGAGCTCCCATGCAAATTAAGTATCAGTTCTTAAACAACTTTTGGTGTTTTAGTTTCAGCACATCTCTAACATGGCAAAAAAGCTACCTCCGAGCATTAGCATGGAGCATGCATCAGAGATGCCCTAACGTTCTCGCTGTCAAGAACATATCCGAGGTCCTTTCAACCAAAGCATGTATAAACCAATCAAATAGAGCAATCCAGCTGCACCATCAAGTACAGACACATCATATGTTAATACTATATGACACACCAATCGATTCATACACACAACTAGAGTTGGGACTTAGATGGCACCATTCCTAGACTGCCCACCACACGAGTTTTGGTACGGCTCAAAGCATGACACAAAACGAAAGATTTTGAATTGGGTCCGCACGACATGAACACGAGGGTCGTATTGTGCCTAAGACATTGGCACGATAGGCATGCTGGCATGGCATGATGGCTTGGGCCGTGCGCGTGCCGGCACGGTATGAAAAAGGGCACGACATAGTCTGTATGACTATTTTTATGTATTTATTCTCTAATCTCTCTGATACAAAATGTGAGACACTAAGAGAGATGTGTGAGTACGAGAGACACAATTTTGAGATGATAAGAGATAAATATATAAGTATTATCAGGTGATATAAAGCATGTGTAAGTATAAAAGAAATAAATATGAGATGATAAAAGACAAATATGTAAACATTATTAGCAATATGGAACAGAGCCGTGCCTGAGTCGACATAACACGTGCCGAAGGTTATACTTAAATCTTCCTGACTTGACTCATAACGACGTAGCATGACATGATAACGATCATACCTAATAAATATGGCCCGACATAACACTAGTCACGATAAGATCGGTGCAAGTCTCAGCATTACACACAACTCTGTATATGAAATCTGACAACCGTCCTTTCGAATGAAAAAATCCAACAACCTGAAGGTAGGCTAAGATTCGACAGCACATGCAGGAGACGAACCTTTTGAAAAATATCTTCTCCCATGCTCTCTTTTCAAACTTCTATTAGTTTATACAAACATATATAGCTACGTAATTACATACACGTGTCACCACCATGAGCATCCAACGAACCGATCGATACGATCATCTATCGCTTCACATTTTCACCACATTCTTAAGTTTTCTGTCACAAGCTGCGCGCACGCACGATCTAGATTCTAGCTAATCAATCTACATGATGGAGCAGGCGTTGGGGTTGTCGTCGCTGAACATGGTGACGAGCCTCTCCTCCTGCGGCGCGGCGCCGTAGCTGGACACCGGCATGACGGCGTCCACCCTGCGCACGTACCCCGGCGGCGCCTTCTTGTCGTAGGCGGGGGCGGCGTAGGGGTGCGCGACGAGGCTGTAGGGCACGTAGGGCCAGATCTCGGCCTTCTTCCCCGTGGCCTGCACCCGCTTCACCACCTTGTGCGGCTCCACGAACCCCTGCACCGTCACCTTGTACTGCTTCCGGTTGATCTCCACCGACTGCACCCCTGAAGATCAGTCAAGAACCAAAATTAAGTGTCATCAACTTTATATATATGATGCTTAACAAATTAAGGAGAGTTAATAGAAAAATATGATCGATGATAAGTACCTTTCATGCTGGAGAGGGCGTTTCTGACTTTCATCTCGCAGCCGTCGCAGTCCATGCGCACCTTGAGCTCCACCGTCTGGAACTGCTTCCTCTTCTTGTACCGCCGCCGGCTGCTGCCGCCACCCAGCAGCTCGGACAAGTACTCCAGTGTGCCTCCCATTCTCCCAACTCCAAACCAATCAAACGTCTCTGAACTCTAAACCAAAATTTCTGAATTCAAGCACTGTCAAAAGGGCCTCTCTCCAAGGATGAAACTAACTGAAACTTGTTGTGTTGTTGAAATGGCCAGCCAAACTCACACCATGCACTACGCTACAGTCAAGAGTAGTTCAAAGAGTTTTGAAGGCTAGCTAGAAGAGGGGTGCGTGTATATATAGGCCTCCCCTTGCAGTTTTTGCGTGGCAGCAGCTAGCACCCTGAGCTGCTTCCTTGCAGGCAGTGACGAGAGAGAGAGAGAGAGAGAGAGTTGTTCGTGTAGTGTGTAGTGTGTACAGCTAACCAAGCCGTGTCAGTGTGGATGACGCCTGGGAGAAGTTTCCCAAGATGCCTTGCCGCTGCACCTGCATGCGCTGCTGCTTTCTACCTGTTCCTGCCGAATTCAGTTCAACCGACTCCTTATAAAGGCGCAGAAAAGCCAGCTTGGGGCACCCGTTGATGGTAAGGCAGTTTATCCCCTGTGCTAAGCAAGGGAGACGTGCTTGTGTTCCTTGTGTTAGGCTGCTCTGACTGCATAACCATTTTTTGTCATCATTTCAGAAAAAAAATAGTTTCCTAATTTAAGAAATTAGGGGCCAAGAGGGGGAAAAGAATACTGGACTGTCGCACCGAAAATGTAAACGCAGTGCTAGATATGCTCTGTTCTTGAGCTTCAGTAATTCATCAGAGGCCTGAATTGCAAACTCGAAGGCACTACCGAGGTTAATCTGTCAGAGAATTTTGGGGTATCTAGTATCTACTGACACTAGAAATTACATAGCGAGTTTTCCACGAGAGTGCTACGAATACCGCACGCGATAATATACTCTTCATGATTGCATTGGCTCTCAACCAGTTCCGGTTTCTCTAATGCGCAGTACCCGGACATGAACTTGCATAACTGAAAACCTGCCCACGCATTTGCCGTGGGCTGGTGTGAACTGTGAACCCTGGTGCTGAACTGCTGGAGTGCCGCTGTCCTTCAGGTGTAAGCAAGTTGCCAGCAGGAAGGCAGTAGTGGAGACCCAGCAAGGGACAGGTGGGCAAGGAGGACGCCAATCAGGGGCAGCCAACCGCTGCCACAGCCCACAGGGCATGAGCTGAACTGTGGCTTTGTTCCCTGGTTGGGTAGCTGGGGAAGTGTGGGCCCCACGTTGCAGGACTTAGATAATTCTGAGATTATGCCGTGATTAGAGAGGGGCAGGGGTCCTGTTATTTCCTACCCTTTAAGTTCACTACATGTGTCATGTGTCCCACAAAACACTGAAATGTTTCTATGAAAAATCCTGTTGGTCTACACAAGTTGCATTTAGTTGCATATCATATATTTCCGGATGATCGAGTGTTAATCGCAAAAAAAAAAAATGTATGATCGAGTGTTGTGTTTGGCTATATGGAATTTTCGTGGTGCTAATGTTGATTGTTTGTAAAATGCGATATAAATAAAGATAATGACATATGTAAAACTTAGGGGCTATTTAACACTAAGTCATCAACACAATGTATATAGTGGTGGAGGGTGAGGCAAATTCAAGAGGCGGCCGATCCACTGCACAACTAGCAAAGCATGTCAAGTAACAAAGTAGGAATAAATAAATAGCAAAGCTAGCATAAGAAATTCTCAAAAAAAGCATCAGAGTGATGCATATTTTTATACAAGAAAAGCAAGACTACGTTATCGTACATATGGTGTAACATCATGGGTGTGGAATGCTAAAGTCGTGCGCGCTAATTTGACATACATGTGTCATGCTTTTTTATATCTTACACATAGGAGTATATTATTACTGTAATGGACCGAAAGTTGAAACATAATTCATCTTTCGAAACTAGTGAAAGGAACTCTTTTTTACCTTATGTTAAAAAGAAAACTTCGATGGAGACCTTGTTTGACCAGTAGTTATGACAAAAAAAAAGGGCTAGGCGGCTAGCTACTCTACTACAGAACATATTATTAGTGGTGGTTTAAAATCGTTATCAGTGGCAGGTATTGAACCATCACTATTATTCGGCATTGATAGCTAGTGACTACCAGTGTCGAGTTTGAAATCGGCACTGAAAGTTTCTATCACTGCCGATTGGTGGCTCGAACTGGTAGTAATGTCTTCTAAAAAAACAAAAAAATGAAATGAATTGGTTCCACTCGGCTGCACACCCGCTATTATGCTCGGCTGCAAGCCCACCGTCACGCCCTCAGCCGCTCGCCCGCACGTGCTCGCCCACATCCGCTCGGTTGCAAGCCCGCCATCGCGCTCGCCTGCGATCGCTCGGCCGCTTGCCTGCGATCGCTCGGTCGCAAGCCCACCATCGCGCTCGCCTGTGGCCGCTCAGTCGCTCGTCTACAGCCGCAAGCTCGCCATCGCGCTCGCCCGTGGCCACTCAGCCACACGCTCACTGTCGTGCTCGCCCATAGCCACACGCCCGCTGTCGCACTCGCCCATAGCCGGTCGCCTTGAGCATGACATCGAGCACCTTGTGCGCTGCTCGAGCTCCACCTTGATAGCGAGGAGCAGCGAGCACCTTGTGCGCTGCTCGAGCTCCACCTTGATAGCGAGGAGCAGCTACTACACGACCTCGGGGCACCCTTTTTAGCCACGAACCGGTACTGATAGTCAGTTTCAGTACCGGTTCTTAACGGCTCAATCATTGTTCTAGCCCTTGTCCTTATCCTCGCTATAGTGTTACCGCCATTGATGATTGCTACAGTATTACCACCGAACCGAGCCAAAAAATCTCTAAATCCTCAATCGGCCGTGCATCCTTATCTCTTCCACCCGTCTAGCCCTTGTCCTTATCTCTTCACTTCTCTCTCCCCCAACGCCTCTCTTATCCATGGTGGGGCGGCGACACAGGAGGCAGGGATGAGCAAGACAGCGGTGCAGGAGCCGCTTGAGGCGGAGCTCGCCAAGCTCAAGTGCGCCTAGGTGTAGTAGCTTTTTTATTTGTGGCCAGTCAAACATTTGCTTCGTTACAACCAACTAGACAGGAATGCATTTAACATGTATATGTACTTAAGTGCTCATCGTATATGTGCGAAAACAAAAAGGTATGACTGACTAGTCATCGTCATTTTCGTCGTTGTGTCAATGAAATATTGCACATAACCCACAATAAACTTCAATGTAAATGAAAGGAGGTCATGCCAGTTGATTGAAGGAAGCTGGTTGCCCCGTAGTAATAATTCACTAATTCGTGTTCCGTCTGAACATTGATTAAAATTGTCAAGAATCGTTCCTTTGAATCAAACAAAATGAATATACCTTCTGATAATGGAAGTCCATATTGTTGAATGAGAAAAGATAAGCAATCAAACGGGCCAATGGAACTTCAATTCGAATCAATGGCTAATCGATCTCCGGCCGGCATGTAATGAGCAGGAAAAAATATGCATGTTTACCAACTAGAGGATACGAGTTTTGCACCAAGGACCTCAAACTTAATAAAACATAACTCTTTAACACCTATCATCGAAATTCTCAAGCTTTACTTAATGAGGACCAAAGTATATGAAATTTTCGTTGGTGAACCAGAAAAGGAAGCAAATTTTCCAAACCACGCACACGAAACTTTCTAATTTGCGTAAACTGACAAAAAAAAATCATGCACATGACAAATAGCAATACCGGGAAATAAAAGTTGAACACTAACAAAGATACAAATTAAGGGGGTTTTAGGTGAAGTGAGCGTTGCTTTCTGGCGCCAATATTGACAAGAGAGCGGATACATGCATGCATTGTGCTGCCACTCAAGCTCAGGAGATTTTTGGTGAGCCCTGGCACGAAAGCTGTACCGGCCGGCAGGGCAAATCAACGTGACAGCGGCATCACTACATATTGGCTGAAGAATATATAGTCGTGTCCCCAACGAAGTAGCTTTTTATTTATTTTAACTCCTCGTGGGCTTTCTAATAAAACTAGCCGAGAAGCTTTTTTTCACATAGTTAATTGACGAGCCTTTTCGAATTTAACCTTAGTTGGTCTTTCATTTTTGCTCAACCTAGCTTGGTTCTTCCTTCCTTCATGGTGTATGCTGTTGGAGACTTCGTCTCTAAGAAATAGAGCATATATATATAATGGGTTGGTCTCATGACTAACTCATGGGTTTTTCAAGATGTGTGTTCTGAGAATCTAATTTTGCGTATCTATGAAAGAGAAAAGATACTAGTTTTTAGGTTTATCTCAGAATATTGCGGACCATTTGATCTGTACCAATATCGATCTTGTTTCTTCACCCTCCCTTCCCAAAATTTGGTGGTTTATCACAGCAAGACCGTCGTATGTCTCTTGCCGAAGATAGAGGTCGAAGGAGCAGGCACAAATTAATCTAGGAGAACTTCCAAAAGTGCCGAATTTGATTGAAGTCTGCAAATTTTCAGTTGGGTATTTATATAGCATTTCTCAAGGGAAAAGAAAAGGGGCTGCCAATTTCATCAAATTCACGTGCACGTTCTAGACTTGAAGCTGGTTCGCGTACACCAGGGAGTACCTAAAGCTCAGTCAGGGAGCCTGCACATTTCCCACTTCAACTCTGCAACTTTTAGCTCCTAATTAAGCCTCAATGTAGCGGTTATCTGAGTCTTGAAGCTCACTAGTTTTGTCAAATTAGGTCCTGCTCTTGTCAACCAACACTTGTTTTTCCCCCCTGAATCACTATGCATACATGGTCCTGACTTCTGAGTTCTGCAATCAAGCAAGTTCACATCAGGTAGGGGAGCCTACAAGTTTAAAAATCTAAGCGACATAAGAGAACATAATTCTAGAAACCTCTGGTTAATTTACAAGATAGTGCAGTCCAGCAGACTTTCATCTATCTTCGAGCCGACAGTTACATACTCAAACTAGTTATAGAGACCCTATAAATCCCTCTGCACAAGCAGTGTTAACTACTTTGTTGCCGATATTTGATTTGCCTCGGCAATGACCTACTCCAAAATTTTCAAATTTCTGATAGACTAGGTGGATTGGCATGCTTACGCCGCGCCCATTTTTTTTCACAGAACATGACAAAAAAAAAACTAAAAAAATTAGGTTCACCAATTTTGGACATCTCAATATTTATTTATGAATTTATTAATATTTAACACATTCATTTAATTATGAGAAAAAATATTATTTTTATGCATACACATAATTTTAATATATAGACAACAGTAATACGAACCTAACAAAATTTATTTCATTTTTTTTAGTTAGATATTTTTCCGTGCATTATAGATTATTTCAGCCGATTTATCAATATAATTATTATACCTTTCGCTATTTTTTTTGAAATTTTCTAAAAAATTATATTATAGATGTAAATATACAGATACATATATACATATATACACGTATATATATATATATATATATATATATATATATACACGTGTATATATATATATATATATATATATATATATATACACGTGTATATATATATATATATATATATATATATACACGTGTATATATATATATATATATATATATATATATATATATGCGTATCCGTATCCATATATATACACATGTATACATACGTAGGATAAAACATAGCTATAGTGTCTTGATCCTAGAATCGCTCCAATTTTTAGAGCTTTAATATATAGTATTGATTAGAGACTTGATGTAAGTCAAAAGTGTTTGGAAGCCCCTCTGAAATCAAAGACAATCGCGGTAAGCAAAGCCGTTAACAACTGGCTTTAATATAAAATGATTGGTGCGTTCCTTAAATTAATCCAAAAGGGTTGTACTTTGTGTCAAAGGTGACTTCTAATTCCCAAACAAATCTTGCATATACGATCCTGTTTGTTTTATCCTCTCTTTCTTATGCATATGTATTTATTTGGATTTTGACAAACCAAACCAAGTGAAACAACTATATTGTACCATAAACAATCAGAAGTCTTGGTCTGCATAAGTTCTGTAATACTGTTGTTGCAAACGGGATACTATGCCAGTATTGTGCAGATGCGTATGATTGGAGTAGCGGCTCATTTCCTAGGGGATTTTCTCTGCGCTACTTTCCAGAGCAGTATGATGAGAGCTCAAAATGCAGTATGATGACACCAGGAACACACAGGAATGGAACAATTTAAGATACAAAGATTGAACTCGCTAAAATTGCAAATAAAACCATATAATTTTTCTTGCAATGAAGAGAGAAAAAACAAAGAAGATGAGCATGAACCAATAACTTATCTCAGAATACAAACTGAATTTAGACAGAAGCTCCATTGCAAGACAAGACGCAATCTGTGAAAGATGGCCTTAAATTTATAGTATCAGTCAATCTTTAACAGAGAACAAGATGAGCTCCAACTCGGTGGATCCTATCTCAAAGATCAGATCTTCAACTTTGCGACAAATTATAAATTATGATGTCTAGAACATTATGAAATGATTCAAATGCAAACCTGACTATCTCAAGACCTGCCCTATCATGCTGTAATGCAAGTTTTCAGATGTGTGGATTCCTACCTTCCTGACTGATTTGCTCTCCAAATTGGTCTTGCCAGCTGAGGAAACTAGCAAAGGTTCAATATTCAAGCAATTCTTATAGTCCAGAACGAGACTATACAACAACAACACCATCCTCGCCCCAGAAAATCCTTCTGCAAACAGCAGGCATTTATGAAGAAGTATACATGGCACCCTCTGTTTTTGTATGTTTCTGACAGCTTTATATAGCCCAACGACAACATTTTAGGCTAGCACAACATCACAAAAGCAAAACTCCTGTCACAGAGTGATATGAAAAAACTCAAGCAACTGTAGTGGCAGCAGGTTCTCACGGTTCTGGCACTGTGGAGGGAGAAGAACTTGCTCTGCTCTCCTTGTTCTTGTTTGTCCTCTTGGTGCTCTTCAGCTTATTTGTCATGCTATCTGCCTGAGAGACAATCGTGGAAACCGTGAAACCGGCTTCCTCAAAAATTGATGCCCTCACATGGACGAGGGAGCTCCTGGAGACAACATCAACACCATCGTATGTCCATAGCCCCAATACTGCCTCTCCTTTCAGCCCAACTCCAAACCAGCCAAGACCGGCGATGGCTATATCCATAGAGTTTATATCCCAACTATTTCCAGAAACTTTGAACTGTTTCCTCACCCATTTTCCGAGCTCATTTACCCGCTCCTGGCCTATGGGAGGCTACAATTACCAGACCAATAGCAGAACTGTTTATTATGCCAAGAAATAGAACATGAATTAAGAAATAAACTTCAGTGTTGTGATAAGAATGGTACCTGTAGTTGTAAGCCAAAGTGCTCTTTTATCATTGTGGCTGCATTTTCCGTCTTCCCCATGTGAAGTGGGACAAGTGCTGATGCCCATACTGTAACATAGATTGATCCTATAGTCAACTCTTCAATGTCCAGGCGCACAAGTCCTCCGATATGTATAGACTGCCCTGTCTGTAAAGTTTGCGAAACGATGAACACTTAAGCATGGATCCTTTGAAAGTGCAATGCCAATACAGGCCAGTGAATAATCCTGTGCTACAAATGTTGTAAGTTGTATAAATATATACTCCTACAAAACTCAACGATTAAATCGACAATAACACTGATTCACAACTATTGCTCGAAAAAAAAGTGCTGAGTCACAACTCAACGAATCTTAAGATCAAAACTTCGTAAAATGTTTCCATTCCCCAGTCCAATTCAATATCTAGCAATCACTAAGTTCAGTTTCAGCAAATTTAGATTGCTACCTTTGAGTGGAAAACATCAATATTTTTCTTAAGTGAAACAGCTTAAGTTCAGTTGCACAGAGCTAACAGAATGCTCCGGTTGTTCAGTGAACCAACAAAACACTGGAATGGTTACGTCAAATTTATGTGGAACTTCAGAAAATGATCGGCACCTAGGCCCATTGCACCCATTGACTTATTGAGGCACATCAAGCAGGTAAGGTGAAAAAATGTGACCTTTATTCTGTAGGTCCTGGGCCGCATCTCCTTGCTCACTTGAACAAGCTTCAGCTCCTCACGCGTTAGTCTGGACGTCAGCTGGTGCCCATGAAGCAGACCTGGCGTGTCAAACAGCTTCGCTTGAGCTCCAAGAACGCCGTCCACCTTAATCACATCAAGGGTTGTTCCTGGAACTGGCGCCTCCGTCAAGGTGGGTCCGCCGGCTACGCCTGAGCAACGGGCGATGGCATTGAGCAGGGTCGACTTCCCAACGTTCCTCGCGCCCACGGCCCATACATTGCCGCGCGCCCCAGCGAGCTCGCGCACGTGGTCGAGCAGGTCACGGACGCCCCACCCCCGCGCGGCGCTAACGAGGTGAACCCCAGCGAGGCGCAGGTCGGCGCCCGCGCCGGCGCGGGCGCGGGCGTGCGCCCACGCGTGCACGTTGTCGGGGGACAGCGACGGCGTGGGGAGCAGGTCGAGCTTGGTGACCACGAGCAGCGCGCGCGGGAGGTTGGCCGGCGCCCCACGCTTATAGTCCGCGCGGTGGGCCTCGCCGGCGGCAGCGACCAGGCGCGCGACAGCGCGCGGGAAGGAGCCGTCGAAGTCCGAGGCGTCCGCGAGGAGCAGGACGAGCGACCTGGCCCCCGACGGCGACGCGAGGCGCGGGCCGACGGCGGCGACGAAGTCGAAGTCTGGGAGGAGACGCTCGGCGTCGGGGCGCTTGACGTGGCCGTAGTGCCGCAGCGAGTGGCACCGCGCGCACACCACAACCTTGCCCTCTCCCTTGGCCTCCAGCGACTCAGCCGCCGCCGCGGGTGACTCGTCCCCCCGCGAGGCCTCTAGTCCCTCCCGGAGGTGGCCAGACTTGAGGGAGGCGGAGATGCGGGTGTCGTCGGCAGTGACGGGCGCGAGGCGCGCGCGGTAGTCCGGGGATTTCGGGGAGGGAAGCGAGAAGAACCCCGGCAAGGCGGGATCGGAGGATTGCATGGCGATGCCGCAGCCGGGGCAGACACCATTGGTACCGACGGATGGGAGGTCAGAGGAGACCACCGCCGGTGGTGGCGATGGCGGTGGCGTTGGGGGTGCTGGGGAGCAGAGGTGTCGGCGGAAGAGTATTGGGAAGGGTTTAGGCGTATGCGCGGAGGCGGGGTGATGAGGTAGGAGCGGAGGAGGACGGGAGGGTGCAGGGCTGGTTGGCAGGAGGAGGCGGCGGATGGTGGGTTGGAGGCGCCGCGCGCGGGATAGCATCTTGCCGCGCCGCCGCTGTGTGATCGGCGGTGGGTGTCAGGTGTTCGACATGAGAGGGGAGGGTTCTCGCTGCCTACAAGGTGTTCGACGTAAGTTCCTTTTGGGCTATAGGCCTGCTGAAATTAATATGGGCCGTCTAGACTGATTAGTACCATCACGGGATCTTAAAGGCCCGGCCCATTTATAATAGATCGGCGTGACAACTTGCGAAAGAACTTGACGAGCATTATCCAGTTCTTCATACCCTAAAAACACAAAGGGAATATCATCGATCTTTTTCTCTAAAAAGGAAAGAATATCATTTTATTCATAGAATAGGAATATCATTTCCTCCTTCTCTTTGCGCCTTTTTTAAACTCGGAAAATGCTATTCCAGTAATCACAGTCAATGGCATTTCAGCGGACACCATGGCAGATATAAAGTCGGGAGCCTGGGTCATCCAGCTCTGACCAGGAACCACCCCATTAGCACCATACGCGACTGAAAAATCCACAACACTTACAAACTCTGGCACAACAAGTAGAGACTTTACAAGAAGAAAACTCAGTAAGCACATAATGCCTCTAAATCTCTAATCTAAGGAATTTCATAGGACTTTTGTACAAACTATAGTATTATTGTTACAAACTAGTATATCCGCAAGAGTCCTCTTCTTTTATATTCAAGTTATATTAAATTTATTAAAGTATAAGTAAATTATACATCTTTCTCCGTAAGTTTAAGCTTATAGGTGAGTTGGTCGGTATATGCAGCTGTAGCGAATATGGTCCTTTTAGTGCATGTATGTGATTTTAGTGATTAATAAAAATATAGTCAATAGGACTAACATATTTGTGAAGTATATACTTTAGTAGGTTTTATGGATATAACTTATGAAGAAGTCATCGAAGCCGGAACAAAGATTGTATTGAATTGGACAAGTTCCAGAAAAAATATACATGACAGATGATTCAGCGATAGAGGAATTGTACATGTCGGAGCTTTTGTCTCCAAGCATTTGTACATGCTGGATAATCTGGTGATTGAAGAAGTTGTGCACACCGGAGCATTCCAGAAGTTGAAGTTCAAGTATTCCACACGTCGGATAGTCTGACGCTTGAAGTTGTGCACGCTAGAGGTTTCACCGGAGTATTTTCCAAAGATTTCCTTCGGTTCAATAGAAGATGGAGTTATACACGCCGGATGGTTAGGTGCTTGTATCGGAGGCTTCGCTAGGGGATTTTGTACAGCAACGACTAGTAACGGCTAGTCTTGGGTGGACAATGCACATCGAAAGGTCAGATGTTCGGAGGTGGTGCACGCTGGATCATCTGGCGTTCAGGAAAATTGTAACCGTAGAGGCAACAGTTAGTTTGCGAAGTTAAGGCTATATATACCCCCCACTTGGTCATTTGAGGGTGCTAGAGTCCAGAGAAGCTCACATACACTTGAGGAGACATGCAAGTCACCAAAGTGCTAAAAGTGATCATTCAAGGTAACTAGCACAAGATTACGGAATGATTAGTGCTATTAGGCCTAGAGAGAGTTGTTGCTAGGTATTACTATCTAAAGAGGGGATTAAAGAGTAATCCTAACTTGTATCAGGTGGTACGCCGGTGCCTTAGAGTCTTAGTAACTCGCCAACACCTTAAGCCTTGGTGGCTCAAGCTTGTCAACCCTTCGGCTTTGTGTGGAGCGGTGACAAAAAGCTTGTACGCGGATGTGAATACCTTTGCCTTGGTGGTTCAAGCTCCGAAGTGAAAATAGCGGTAAGTGACCGGAAGAGAGACTTGTGGGGAGCCTTTCCGTTGTGGCTTGGTGGCTCAACCTATCTGAGGCCTAGGTGGTTCAAGGATCATGACTGAGTTCCGACCGGGAGTAATAGCCTAGGTGGCTGCTCCAATGTGGACTAGGAGTGGAGTTTATATCATCGATATCATGGGATAAAAATTCTTTGTGCCAAGTTTACTCTCTCTACCTTCTTTACGTTTTCGCATTTACATACTTACAATTTACCTTTGCGTGTTTATCTTCCTAGAGTAGTTTGCTATATGTTACAAACCCTTTTGAGCGATACAGTAGACACACTAGATAAACCTAGTGTATATTTAGATATAATTTGATATAGGTTTATTTTGTGAAGTTTTTTGGAACTGATTAGTTTTAAATATCTTAATTCACTCCCTTCTTAGGACATCACCGATTCCTTTCAGCAGCTCAATATGGTATCAGAGCTAGAGGTCTCGAATTCAAGTCCTGGCTAGCGCAATTTAAATAAAATAATTGTTGCCCACTCCTATTCCACGCCTGAATCCTGAGGAAGCCTCTACGTGAGGGAGAGTGTTGAAGTATAAGTGAATTGTCCACCTTTCCTATCAAATTAGGCTTTTTGTTGAGTTGGTCGATGCATATAGCTCAATAAAACCAACACATGAATGAATTGAACACTTGAGTCAAAGCTTAATGGCCAGGCATCCGGTTTCCAGTGTCTGTCGGCGTCGAGTGCGTGCTGCTTGAGCATCTGGGTGTAGCTGAAGACGGAGTTGAGCCACTGCTGCCGCAGGTCCTCCCTAAACCTATGGATGAACTCCTCCACCCTGGCGTCTACCTCTGACATCATCGTCACTTCCTCTCGCTCCCGCTCCGGCCACCACCACTAGCCCATAGGCCTCCTCCATGCTCATCGTGTTCGGGTCCTCATCCTCTGCCGTTGGTGCAGGTGGTGGCGCGAGAGGGAGTACACGCGGGGGCCTTGCCCGGGAGGTTAGGATGGCGATGGTGGTGGCGACCACATTCAGGACAAGGAATAACCACCATGTGGTTAGTATATATAATACATGTAGATACTTATAACTGATCAGATCATGTATGTTTCCGCACAAACTCGATAAATAGCCTAGGCATTCCATCCAGGGTGTGGTATGCCCCACCCTTCATGTGTAGGGGTGGCCAGCTCCATCTCGTTGGCTGTTGGCCCAAGTGCACAGTTACATGCGTGCGGAACCACAACATTGATGCTTTGAGTGCACCAAGCTGAGAGAATAGAAGCATCGAAGTGTTCTTGTCTTATTTCCATGTTGCATACACATATCTTCCATCAAAACTTAAGAACATTATAGAACATGATGTTAGTCTAATAAACACTAAAAAGACATCAATTTTGAAACTTATAAAAAATAATTTCATATATCTAAGTATGTAACCTTAGTTGAACCAAATAAACGCAGAGTACTACAAATAAAGAAAAGTTATGATAAAACCCACTATAGATTCTCTAATTCACACAATAATGCATTTAAAGTCCAGTAGTAATCTTGTTTATAATTTTTAGACAAAACAACAATAGAATGACCAGCGAAAGACAGAAGCATTCAATCCTCTCTTATGGCAAGATATGGAATGCTTCCAACCCACATTCCTAATCCCATGGGTGCACCTAGCAAAGTACATTAGTGTATACCCAAGCATTTTTACAAAATACTCATAATTTGCAAAAATAGTAAAAAATAGTAGCACAAGAAAATACTTTGGCTTGTAACTCATCATTTGAACTAACTCCGTACAACTACTACTTCCCGAATTCACTGAATTGGTGCCAACAAACCACCCTCTCACGTGCTGTATAGCCAAAAAAAATCATGATTCATGCATCCATATGAAGGAAAGGGGAAACCATGCCTCCAAATACTAGGCTTTTTTGGTTGACATCTAACTTTGCTAGAACTAAGGTTAGGCAAAGTGTGACTATCATAAAAAGTGTGGTTAAAAAATGACCGTTATACTTGTGGTAAAGTTTGGCATAAAAATGAGTATATGACATGTGAGCGAAAGACTAAGAAAGTTTAACAAGTCACAATTGTGAGGTTAAACCAAACACATGTCTAAGGATATGTGGCGCGCCTAAGGTGTGGCAACTAACCAAACATACCCGTTAATTCTATTTGTTTAAGCAACTTTCATATAGCGATCGTTGTGATCACCATAGTAAAGAGCATCACAAACCTAGCAAGTAACTTAGAAGACTTGCAGTTAAGGTGGGACCAACACCAACATGGAATAGTCAAAGTTATCTAAGTTTATTATTTTTAGTGATGTTTCTAGATAAAAGATATGCCAGAGGGTAAATAGATTGATATTTTAATATATAGCAATGATGCAAGGACTAATCTAGATTATACGTTTTGGATGTGGCCTTAGGAGGGCCCTAGTTATTTTGAGATGTTGGTTTAGTAGGTAAGCTGGTGAATTATTTTGTTTGTGACGTCGTGAATTTTTAGAACAATAAAATTTGGAGCTAGAATAAGACAATTTATTACAAAATTTTAAAGATTGAATGTTTTGTATTCTTATAATGCTATGTCTGCCACTGCTCCTGCTCATTGTTCGAAAAAAAGAAGTTGTCCATTTCAGTGCGTCTGCCGTGATCAAAGCAGTAAATGTTCGAGCGAGGACCGGGCGTGCCATTGCCATGTATAACTTTGCATGATTGGTTTCAGTGGGATAATTATCCTTGCTAATTCTTAGCTAGCCCCATTTTTCATTTTGAATCAAATGATATTAGAGGCACTTGGTTAGACAATATTGAATAGTTTAGTAGCGCGAGCTAAATTTGTGAAGGAGATTATCGTGTAATTTTTCACTTTAAAATATATCTAGCTCGTTACTGAACAAAAACACTGAATTTACCCGGCACGCATTTTTCTAAACTACTTGCCACATAATGCAGCACCAAACCGGGCCTCATCAATATGAAGTTAAGATGTTGAGTTGCTGACCCGATCGATTAAGGTTACCAACCTACTGACGGCTCTGGCTTGGCATGCACATTTCAGCTGCAGTGCATTTGATCAATATTTTACGGGCAATGCAATTCTCTCTATAACGAGTCAATTCCTTATATGTCATTCGAACTTATATTTTTTCCCCTTATATGTGCTATCTAAAATTTATATTTTTTTCTCTGTCATTGAATCAAAATTTCCATCCCTTCTATGCCACTTCTGTTACTTTCGTTAGGTTGAGTCACTGCTAGAGCCGTGGATCTTATCAGTTTTGAACCGTAATAGCCATTTTACTCCTCTGTTGACTGACAGCCTGCACACCCGCACTTCCCTTACAAATCTTGAGATCCAGCCAGAGATGACTAAATGGGCTACTTAGACTGGCCAGCACGGGTCCAATTCGGTACGGCTCAACTACAGTACGGCATGATAGGTTCGACTACTGTAACAGGCTGTACTGTGCTGGCTCACGTGCCGCGTCCTCGGCCCACGGTACGGCTCATCTTCCACTGTGCCGTGCCAGGTCGGCCCACGACACGATCAACACGACGGGCCCGGCGGGTACGGTGGTAGGTCGGTGGCACGGCGGCCCAGCGGCGCACGACTGGGTCGACGGGCATGGTGGAGGCACGCTCGGCCTGGCAGCACTCTGAAAATAGAAAAAAAATAAAAAATAATAGCTACAAAATTCAAAAAATCAAAACAATTATAGAAAATAAATAAAAAAGAACTTTATTGATTAGTTGCCTTGTTAAAAACCTTTCTACTAGAAAAAAAAAGAGTACAACTTATGACTATGCCTCGAAAATTATATGGTTTCATTAGAAACCCCAAAATTTTACCTGCAATATTTAATATGCTTCCTCAAGTGTCCTGTTCTATTTGGAGATTTGGCACTTAATTCATAGCTGTATATATTACACTTGGCAAATCTTACTTGTTCCCTGTTAATTTCTCTAGAGATCTTTTCAAAATGTTGCCACACTCATGACTATGCACGTGAGTTCTCGGCGTCTTGATCCATGAATGGAAATATGGAATTGATCTCTTGAAGTGGGCAAGTGGCTACTGGCTAGCAAGTAGAAAAAGAAAGATGAGTGGTCGATGGGATCACAGGGAGTTTGAGATGGTATTTATAGGTCAAGACGAGAGGTAAGTGGCGGGTCATTTTAAAAAAAATAAAGAAAAAACTTCAAAATAATAGGGATATATAATTAATTCTAAAAAAGAGCTTTTTTGATAGGTTGCCTTATTAAAAACCTTTCTAACAAAAGAAAAAAAGTAGAACCTAGCTCAGAAAATTAAAAATTACACGTTCTCATCAACATCTAGATACAAATTTTGGAATGAATCTTTAAGCTCAGTATTCTTTGCAGTGTGTGCAGTCGTGCTTTAGGTTGTTTCTAATCTTTTACTATGGTGAGTATTTCAACCATCTCACTTGACAGATTTATTCTTCTCTCTTAGATTATCCTTCCAGTAAGACTGAAGGCAGCCTCAGAAGAAACTGTAGATATGAGAACCGTTAACAAATCTCGTGCTAATAGTAAAAGCACCAGATAATTTATCTTGTGCTTATGCCACCATTGCATAATGTTGATTTTTTTTTTCATGACTGATAACATCTCTGTTGATGAAGGTAGTTAGCTCCCCTCCGGATCTTGAATTCCAGCACTCGTGGTCGTAGACGATCATGACGAAGATTTTAAACTTCTTGATGAAGAAGCTTCACTAAATATTTTTTCCCACGTTGTTGTCTTCTTACTGATTGTGGGTGCTAGTGGAGGTCGTTGCAAACGAACTCCGGCATATTTTGTTTTATATTTACTATAAACATTGAATAACTTAGCAAACATTAGTATAATAAGTAGAATAATCATGACCAAGAGCATCACCTAGAATTGTGAGAACTCTACAAAAACCTACGATTTTAGCTCTAGGATCTAAAATAAAGATAAATGCATACAATAAAGAAATTTCTTTCTAATATTTTAAAAATTTAGATTTCATAGGAACTACACAATCTCTTAGAAGAATATCATTTTCATAAATGTTTAAATGAGTAGTAATTTCAACAATATTATGCACTACTAAACAAGATGTTGGATAATAAACTTCCGATAAACTTACAGTTGAATCATAAAAAATTCAAGAAACTCTAGTATCCTTTCGGCAACATACCAATGCACTTCCATGAGTAAAGTGTGACCCCCATGCTGATGATAGTGTGTATGAATAAACACACCAAATGTACTCTTATATGGCATAATATTTTTGAGCATCGTGAAAGTAGAGTTCCATCTTACTAGTATGTCCACAGCAAACTTACGTGGACGCACACCCATTGCAACATAATATTGCTTATATGTTGCAATTCGTTGGTTATAGGAGTTTACAAAAGATATTACAGTACAAAAATCGTCTAGGTATTGCGACAACCTTTTTAAACCGGATTTTACTATAAGATTGATAATATGACAAGCACATCGTTGATATAACAAGAAAGATTTAGCATATGTACTAAACAACGGAGTAAGAATATCCATGGCTCTAGAGTTTGCACCGGCATTATCTAAAGTGATAGAAAATATTTTATTTGTTAGACCAAAGTCTTCAACTATTTGAGATATTTTTTTCAGCAATATTTTCACGACATGCGCGTTGTCAATCAACCTGAAACCTATTATTCTCTTTTCTAATTTCCAATCATTATTAACAAAATGAGCAACAACACTAAGATAATCCTCTCTATCCTTACCTGCCCATATGTCCGAGATCAAAGCAACTGAAAATGTACATGTTTGCAACATTTCTTTAAGCTTGCTATGACACGTATTGTAGTATTTTACCATATCCCTACTAGTTGTCTATCTAGAAATATGCGTGAACCTAGGATATGGGCTTGCTTAATGTAATCTTCAAGTGCAGGAGACTCACCGATGTTGAGTGGTAGATCCGCTCTTGCAATGAAGCGGCATAACTCTTTTCGAGCACTGGCAGAGTCATACTCCCAATGACGAACATAGCCGTCGGGGTTGTACTGCAGCACCGTCTGCTTCATGGCTACTCCACTCTTTCGCTTGCAAGTTGTGGCGTGCCTCTTCAAATGTTTCCTTTCACCCGAGGGCTTTGCAGATAATTCATGTTTGCAAATATAACACCAAGCATACCTGACACTTACCCCATCTTCCTCTCTGTAGAAACTTTCAAACTCTTACCAAACTTCGAAAGTACCGACTCTTGATCTTTTAGAGCCGGTGCTTGCTGATACATGTACACTTGTAGAGCCTGACGATGGAGGTGCTACTGCATCACCTGCATGTGAACCAACAAGAGGTTCATCGTCAGGTCTATCATCACCTGCAGCACTTGTATCAAAGGGGTCATAATTCCCTGTGAGTCCTTGAAGAAAAAAAATCATGATCAATGGATGTATTATTATCATGATCACCGGCATCTATGACCATTGTCGAATGGCACTACAAAAAATACAAATATTCAGAGTTAAAAATAATCAATTAATAAAACTAATAATAAAACACGAACGAACAATGATGCAAAAAATCACCAAGATTTCTTCAACGTCAAGACAGCAGGATGATGGTTTTGGAATTGCTCGGATTTTTGGCAACAACTCAAACTAATTTTGCCAAATTATCACTAATTCTCAAGAACTTTCAGATAAGAATAAGAGGAGAAAACAAGAGAGCAAATGATGTTGCTGGTGTGCAATGGAAGGGTAAGGTGATCCTCTATTTATACGTGAAAAATAGTGTTTTTTGCGATTTTTTTTGAATTTTTTGGAGCTCAAACGGTCAGAAAACGGCTATAAAATTCAAAAAATACTGGGTTAACGGGTTAGCGGGCTGTTCCAAGCCCATTTAACTCGTTAAACCCGCATGTCGGGCCCACGCACAATGGCTACAGCTGGCCCAGGGGTGCCCGCTGGGCTGTGCCGTGCTGGGCCGGCACGTGCCACCTGGGCCGCCGCGTGCCGTGCTGGCCCGGCCGTGCCTCCTGGGTTGCCGCGTGCCCGGGCCGGTTCGGGCCGTGCTCATACCTGCCTAGGTTGGGCCGTGACCGTGCCGGCCTGAAAATACGGGTCAGGCCAGGCCAGCCAATCGTGCCGTGCGCTCGACCCAGGCCCTTGTGCCGTGCTGACCCGGCCCGTCTAGCCTCGGGTCGTGCCTACAGTGTCGTGCTTTGGATCGGCCCAATAGGCACAACCCATTTGAACATCTTTAGATCCAGCCACACCTCACCTCACCCCCTCCGCTTCCCTACTGGTCTGCCCACGAGGGGGTGGGGTCACAGGGTGGTATGCTACAAGACAGGTTGAGGATTAGAGAGCTCTGGTTGGTTAGATGCTTGCCGCCACCTCTCCCTACTCCGACCGTGAGGCTCCGTTGCCAGTGATGGTGTTGTCGGTGGGTGGTGAATCTCCAGTGAAGCCCGTACTCCTGCACAGCCACAAGGACCTCTGGATCCTAGAGGCATGCCTGCTGCCCAACATGGACATGTTTCCAAGCATGTCCGCCTCCTGTCGCCCACCCACCTCCTGCGAGCCCAAGCACCAGCTCTGTGGCCCGATCGGCGGCGGGTGACACCACCACCATCAGAAGATCATCACTAGTGACCCCGTCTGGGGGGATCGCTTCAACGCACCGCTCGCGCACCACGCCGCCAAGCTCGAGTTCCAAGTCAAGGACAATGACACGTTCAACACATAGCTCATCGACATGATCTCCATCCCCACTGACATTGTCACCTCGAGTGATGAGGTCGAGGATTGGTTGTTCCCCGTCATTAGGGCCAATGGCAAGCCATACAAGCCTGACACTGCGCTACACCTCCACTTCTGGTTCCACCCCATCGCCACCAACCCGGTCTACCAGCATGGCATTCTCAGCGACCCCAACGCAAGGGCATCAAGGACTTCTACTTTCCACTCCACCACGGCAGCTGCGTGACGTTATACCAGGACGCGCACGTCAAGGAGGGGACCTACCGGAGATTGAGCTCAAGAATGAGAAGATGTTAAAGCATAATGCACTACTACAGAATAGATCATAAATGACAACTCATTAGTACCGATTGTGTAAGAATCGTTACTAAAAATATATCACTATTGGTTCTAAACCTCCTATGCGCGAAAAATGATTGAGCCATTAAAAACCAACACTGAAACTGACTATCAACTCCGATCAGTGCCAGTTTGTAACACGAACCAGCACTGATAGTCAATATCAGTGCCGATTCTAGCCACTAACCGCCATTGAAGCTATGCCTAGACTTGAAATTTCTATTCAATCGGCTTTTTTCTTGCAACTCTCGGGGTCTGATAGATTTTTTCAAAGGTCGGCGCAAGAAATAAAGTTTTTCTTCGATCCCCTCTCTCTCGGCCTCCTCACCCTTTCTCTCTTCTTCCCCTCCCTCTCGATCCTAACCCCACCACCTACCGTCAGTCACCACCACTCGGTCGCTCGTGAGATCCTCCTCCTACTCGGTCTCCCCACTAGCCTCTTCCTCGAAAAACTCCTCATGGTTGCCGCCCTCACCGCCCCACTCACAGTCGTTGCCCTCTCTTTCTCTGTGACAGCAGTGTGTGGAGGTCAAGGAGCAAGGCGATCCAGTGAGGATTCGATGGGAGACTGGATCCGCCGTCGCTGCCGTGACTGGAGATCATGTGGCGTACGGGATGGCATCCAGGAGGCCATGCGGCGGCCTAGAGAAGGCAAGGGCCCGTGATGTCATTTTCATCATCTAAGTCTCTCTGCACCATGTCGTCTCTCCCCTCCTCTCTCTCTATTTCTCTCTCCAATGCTAGCCCCTCTCCGCCATCCTCCTCTTAGAGTGATGTTGTTATATTCATACTCACAGCTCACTGTCACACTAACCCGCCATTAGCTCTGCCTTAATTCTTCCTAACCGGTGGCCCTATACGGCCTACAACCAATGGTGTCCCCATCACATGACCGCCCCACCCTGCTCTTGTATCCTCCACTATCATCTCGCTCACCTGTCAGTACCAGCATTCCTCTTCTCTACAGGGCACACATGGTGGAGCGGCCGTGGCGAGGAGTGGGTGCGGCAACGCCTAGTGCAGCGATGGCGCGGGTCATCTTTTCCTTCTTTTTTGTTTTTTGAAAATACCATTACTACTGGTTCGTGGCTCGAACCAACAGTGATGTTGAGTTTTTATACCGGTTCCAAATCTGACACTGATGATCACTAGCTATCAGTGTCGAATAATTAATAACGGTTTAAAATCCACCACTGATAATAATTTTAAACTGTCACTAATAACACGGTGTGATGCAGTGACTAGTGCTGGGAGGACATGTGCCACGCCATCCTAGAGGCACACCACTTGATATACATCATTGGTTGGTCGGTGTATGACAAGGTACGGCTCGTGCATGAGCCATCGCCATAGCCATCGCGGCCATTGCCTGAGGGATCTAAACAGCCCGAGGGAGTGCCTGTCTCTCATCTCTCTCTTTGTGATTTGGGAGGAAGAAGAAGCAAGCAAGACATAACAGTATTTTTGGCATCTCAGTTAATGGTCATCACATGAAAATGTCGCACTAAGAGATAGGAAATTTCAACCGGTGGCATAAAAGGGAAGTCAATTTTTTTAATGGCGCAAAAGAATCACTATAATTATTACTAGCCAACATACAAGAAATTCTCTCTATAACAATCACATGTTTTTCTTTTCCTTTCTTACGATTGACGAACCTACCCGTCATATCATTTTCATCATCTAAGTCTCTCTACACCATGTCGTCTCTCCCCTCCTCTCTCTCTATTTCTCTCTCCAATGCTAGCCCCTCTCCACCATCCTCCTCTTAGAGTGATGTTGTTATATTCGTACTCACAGCTCACCGTCACACTAACCCGCCATTAGCTCTACCTTAATTCTTCCTAACCGGTGGCCCTCTACGGCCTACAACCAACGGTGTCCTCATCACATGACGGTCCCACCCCGCTCTTGTATCCTCCACTATCGTCTCGCTCACCTGTCAGTACCAGCATTCCTCTAAACCCGGGGACTTAGATGCCCTCCGTATAAAACCTCACCGGCGAAATTGATTCGTCGACCGAACACGATCGGAAGAACAGGTGATTGTGAAATACGTATGATATTTATTTGTGCTTCTGCAGGTTATATGCACGCTAGCTTTCGTATCCTAGCTTCTAGGTTAGTTACACAGTTGCTAGTCAATAGTCAAGGCACAGGATATTTAATTTAGTTTATACATTTTCGTTCTAAGTCGCTTTCCAGGATATTGCTTGTGTCATCTCCATCGTAACCATGTCATGGGCCAAGTCGTCGTCATTATCATGAGGTCATGACTATTACATTATTTTCTTGATTATTCTTTGTGCTGACCGGGTTTAAAGCAGATATTTGCATGCATGCACGCATGTCCCGGTCCTGGGACTTGGCCGTCAATTAGCAGATGTACGTCTGTACTAATAGCACGTACGGTATTAATGAATTGCTTCTCTCTTTCGTGTGTGATCGACTGTTCCAAAATTCGCAGACACTTCAGCTAGCTATACCTAGGATGACTAGTGCCGTACGCAAACGTCGCCGTCGATCTATATATCCTGGATATTGTCCGGTGCCATACGTTTCTGACGCGATTTCCAACCAAAATTTGTCACAAATTTAATGCTGATAGAACCGGTCTGCTCATACAGGCAATGGTGCAAAGTTCAGGTGTAGCAAGCAAAACCTCGATCACCGCCGTGTTTGCTGCTGGTGTAGTCTTGCGTGTGCTTGGGCGCCGCGCTGGTGGCCGCATCGTCGTTTCTGCGCTACGGGACAGCGTACGTAGCGCGGGCCCGTGTGGAATAAACAAACCGCGTTTGGCTACGTAGAAACATTCTCCTACGAACCAATCAACACAAGCAGGGATGTCATGAATTAAGACCACTCCCAAGGATTCCTATCGCGGGTGAAAATTCCGTTGTAAAAGGATTTTCATTCTTTTTAGTATTTTAATAATTTTTTTTTACGGTTTTCGTCACGAAGGGATTTTCAGGATCATTCCTTTCAGGACGGGATTCTCTCTCCTTTCCTTTTACGATTCTTCTCGAAAGAAAACTGTTGTAGATAAGAGAAAATAAAGGAAATAGGAACGAGAAAGGGAATCGAAAAGGGAACGAAATGAAGGGAATATGGTTGAAGATAGTCTAACACCCTCGATCTGTCGCGAGAAACTAGGAACACTCAAACGCGTGATGACTGGGTTTTTCGGGCCACTACTGGCAGTGGTGGCGTTCCGCCTCCTATAAGATCAGGGTCAACAACTAAGTGTCATTTAAACTATTTAAACTGGATCATATATTAATATATAATAAAAATAAAATAAAAAGGTATAATTTGGATAGCATTTTAACTCTATGTTTATATGGTACAGATTGTTCTGCTGCAATATCATTTTATGATGAGAATATGAAGTGCAGAAGTCAAAATCTTTGAGCCAGCTGATAGGAGCGAATCTGCTATAGCACCCAAGAGGGGCAGATAAATATGGTACAAATTTTTTCAGTGAAAAACAAGATTATCAGGACAATCTGATAAAGCTACCTAAAATCAGCAAAGCTGCTACGCAAATGCAATTATTGCTGATACACTTCCAATTATCGGGTTTCTCCAGCAGTCTAGATGTTTAACCCATTACTTAAATCACATTGCAGAACGATGATGAACATTGAATAACTATCAGAGGTACATCATAATTAGCATAGCCAATCATATAAGCACAGCTATGCAGGCGCTCTACTTCAGGTCAGCAAGTTCCATACAGAAGAGAAAGGTTTGATGTTCTCAGAGTTGCTAATAAACTTTGGTACAACAACGAATAGGAAAAACACATTTGAGCTCGGAAACATGCAGTGGTTTGACAATATAAAGTGCAGAGTTCACTGTGCTGCCTTCGCCTCAAATGGTTGCTCTAGGAAGCCCTAGCTCATTACACATCTGGCGGTGAACCACCAGGAACTAACTGTGAGAGGACAAAAGGTAGAAATATGTTAGACAAAGCAATCAGAATTAGACATTACCAAAGGCATTTGATGCAAAAATTATCTGATCACGGTACTTACAATGGCTATGTTGTTACCATTCAGGAGTATTTCATTCATTCTAGCCTCTCATGTCTTTCATTCATCAACAATAATATTAGCATATGAAACTGAATCTACAATTATAAGTTGTATATGTAAAAAATCAAGATGCAAAATTACAATGAATTAATGAACAAAAATTAGTAATTAAGAATGCAACATACCACTAGCACTAACTAGAGGTAATCCATGTAGCTTTTTTATATGACTCTTTAGTTCTCGAAAATGGTATAAAATATCTTCATCTTTGATGCTTGCAAAAGTATATCGCTCAATATAGCAAACCATCCTATGATTCAACCACTCATTTAACATCTTATTCCTCAATTCGGTCTTGATAATTTTCATAGCTGAGAAAGCTCTTTCAACTGTGGTGGTTGCAATAGGAAAAATCAAAGCCAATTCAATGAGGCGATAAACCAATGAAAACATAATGTGTCTGTTAGTTTGAACTATCTTAATAGCAAGATTACTAAGGTCATGACAACATATGAAACTGGGATCATCTCTCACATCAGTAATGAATGTACCAAGTTGGTCTTTAAGAACTAGAAGGTCATATTGGGAGAAGTCGACAGTATAAATCTTAGCCAATTCTAATAATTTACTTTTATCGTAGTTGGCAAAAGAGTTCCTTAGATCTAGACAAGCAATACATCTCAATAATTGAGTAGATCTTTCAAACGATAGTTTAATTTCATAATAATTTGATCACACACCACATTAAAGATTTCATATTTGAAGTGATGGTAGTAAGTTACCAACTGTCCACCACGACCTCTTGAATGACCCCTAACAGTTATTGTATCTTCCATATTTGGTATAACAATATGATGTAGGAGACAAAAGGTATTTACCTCCTCAAATAGGTCCTCCCAACCATTCTCTCGTATTTCATTAATTTTCTGCAACGTGGTCCCAATCAAGTCTACTGCACGAACAATATTCTGGTCTTTTCTTTGCACATATTGTGACAAATCATTAATTATACCCAATAATCTGATCATAAGATGCAATATAAGCACAAAGTCAAAACATTCCATTTGTTTCAATAAACCTGAAGCCATGCATTTTTTTTCTCCATTGGAGGCCTCATCAGCCACATTCTCCGATACCGCTAGAACTGCATCCCACGTGAGAATAATACGACACAATGTTTTATGGTGTGAGCCCCATCGAGTATCCCCATATCGTGCAAGGTTGATTTCTTAGTTTTTCCCTCTCCCTAAAAAATATCACTATTGTCCAATTGGCTCATAAGATTCTCATGGTGTTGTTGGGCCAATCGATCCCTTCTCTTGCAAGAAGCATTAACAGTGTTCACAATCAAAGTGGATATGTGAAAGAAATCAAAGATAATAGAATAACACTTGACAACTAAAACAACCACTAATTGCAACCAGTGTGCAAAGTAATATATATAAAAAACATATGGATTCTCATCCAATATCCGTCTTTGCAACCCATGATACTCTCCTCTCATGTTTGATGCCCTATCATATCCTTGCTCGCCCAATTTAGACATAGACAAACTATAGAAAGCAAACATACTATCCAAAGCTTCCTTTAGAGAAGATAATGTTGTCTTAGCAATATTTTCAAGACCAAGAAATCTCTAAATCACCTGACCCCGTGAATTGACATACCTATATGGAGGAAGAAGCATTGTTAGTGATTAATATGGTGAGCCTTTAAATAAACAACAACAAACCAAACATTAGATACTAACCTTAAAACCACAGTCATTTGCTCCTTGATAGATTCATCTTGAGCCTCATCAACAAGAATAGAGAAATGGCTATCTCCAATATCTGCAATAATGGCTTGGGTGTTTTTTTGTGTGCAAGCTTTGCACAAGTCTTTTTGAATTTTCGGTGAAGTCATTTGATTGTAACGAAGCAGATGTGCAATATTTTTATCCTTATCTTTATACCATTCTATCAACTCTAAAAAGTTTTCCTTGTTGCTTGAGTTAGAAGACTCATCATGTCCATAAAAAACATGTGCTTGTAATAGAAGAATCTTACAACTCCTAATATAACAAGCATACGACCTTTGTATTCATCATCATTATTCTTTTTTCCACTAGTCATCACATGTGACACACTTTGCCTTTGATTTTTGTAAGTCTCATAATGCCTTCTCGCATTATTGTCAGCAATGCCTTTAGCATGATCATTCAGACTTGTAGTTCCATTTCTCCATCTATGAAACCCAACATTGGTGAAGGATTTGATACCGAAGTTTTCAGCTCTTGATTGTTTAAAGAGGAAACAATAAAACAAAAGACGACATCCTTAGCAACACTTCATTCCAACCAAGCATGACTTTTGAACCCTCTTTCATGAAAACTCATATTGTATTTATTTATTACACTTTGTGGATAATTATGACCATTTGGTTGGCATGGACCCATCAAAATATACTCCCTTTTGGTAGCATCCCTAATGTTCGGATCCATTTGCTCAATTGGTATGCGAAGACCTGGATCAACGACAATTTGATTGAAATCAGGTACAACATGAGGATTGACATTAGCATTGTTAGCTCTAGTTGTTCCTATTATTTCTTGTTCTTCATTTTCTAGTTCTAGAAGAGGTTGGCTAGATCGTATTACAGGAGTAGGAGCATGAGCATAGTAAGATGATAATGTCTTGATCCTCTTTATTGTGTGATTCTAGTACCAATTATCTAGAAGATGCAATATAAATATAATCAAATTTCAATGTGTGCAAATGATACAAATTTTAATCAAAATATAAATATCATCTTGTAGGCAATTTAATCAGATGACCCATCAAACAATTTGAACAGGTAAACAAACTAGTTTAGTCCTATAGTCGGCAAATAATGCTCAATGAAGAAAAGGTTTGATATAAAGTTTTAACTCATTTCCAAAAAATAACACAACATGACCATGAAGTGACACCAAATCCCATCAATTTCAGAAGAAAGGATGGAATTTAGCTAGCTAAATCTATTCAGGCATATGGCTTGATTTGCCCAATCTAACCTACGCGAGAAGGCTATCAGCCAAACATGAATCAGGCATGAGTCAGCCAAAAAATAGAGGAAATTAAGCCCTAAGCAACCCATAGCAACAGGTTGATGCATCCACTAGAGAGACGAAACCTAAATCGAGATCACAACTAAGCCAGTAGTCCACAGAACTCTCCCCTAATTCTGCACACGTATTAAGATCAGAGCAGACTGACTCTAGAAAATACCCTCTCCCTATTCGATCGAGTGGAGGACCCAATCACCTAACTAAGACACAATAGATAGACTGGGGATGGGGTAGGTAGGTGCGCGTACATCCTGTCGCGGTCGGGGGTGTCATTGGGCGTGCCGAGCGTATTGATGAGGCGCTGGAACGTGGCGACCGCCATGTTGATCTGGAACATGCTTAACGCCACGGCCTGTGATGCGCCTGCACCATCAGGCGTCGGCCCCGTCGTTCCTCCGCGGCACCCCTAATTACTGCTGCCTAACATGGCCGACTGGCCGAGCTTCCTGAGCCCTAGCCCTGCTGCTGTTGCCTGCCTGCCCCCTGCGCCTGCGCCCAGCTTGCCGCTGCCTGTCATGGCCAATTGCTGTGCCCTGTCCCTGTTGCTAGCTTGCTGTCCCTGCGGCCTATGCTCTAGCCCTGCTGCCTGGCTATGCGCCCGCTACCGACATGCGACGACGCTAGGGTTGCTGGTTGGGAAATGGGGACCAAGAGATGGAGCGGGTCAGCGGGTGACTTGTAGGAAAGAAAGGGCTGAACGTGACTCCCGCCCGGACTCCTGCTCGGAGGGAAACTGGGTTTAGCCTGGCCAGTCCCCTACCTAGGCCAACCAATAAAATAATATATTAGGTCTAGAAAAATCAAAAAAATACTCGGTTTTTTTACCATGATTGAGACCGCGGCCCTAGTTGACTAGGCCCAAAATCTGCCCCTCACTACTGGTTCCTAACTTGGGAGGGAGGGACACATAACACATTCTCCAGAACCAGCACTTCGATCACTTCATGTTGTAGTTGGTAGAAAGTATTCCTTTCGATCATAGATACTTAACAGTTTCAACAGCAAGATGATCTTCAAAAGTAGTTTTATTTGAGTACTGTTTCCTATTAGAATATATTCATACAATCATAAAGATTATGACATTAATAAAGTGTGTTTCGAGATAAAATCTACACATATGGTTTCTCATATTCTCATATTTTTTCAAAGAATTTCTCATATTCTCTCATGACTATTATGGTAGGAACTATACAACAAGCGACTGAATTTTGACAAGATTACACTCGGCATTTTGCCAAAAACCTATCTATGTGATGTTATCCTAGTCGCAATGGGAGGAGTCAACAATACCTCTCACCTCTTCTTTGGCATTCTCGAGCGTTCAGTGGGTTGGAGACTCGTACTTTTCCAGAACTGATTTATAGATATTTTTACTTTCTTCAGTGTATTTTCCTATATTAAGTTTTTATAGTTTTTCCCTTATAAATTTCATTACTACAGAATTCATTTAATATGATGCCCCTATACAGATGGATCTATGAAGCCACCTGTACAAAGGGTACCACAGACGGCTCTAAACTAGATCCGTCTGAGAAAATGGCAACGAGCAGTTGCAACAAAGCGGAACGCTACAATACAAACAGTTACAAACTATAACTGTGTGTACTAATAGTACATATGGTTCTAGTTTAAAACCGTATGTACTGTTCTTTTTTTACAGACGGTTCCAAATTAGAATTATTTGTACTATTGACAATAATAATACATACGGTTCTAAATTAGAACTGTCTGTTAAAAAAAATAGTACAGACGGTTCTACTAGAACTGACGGTTCTAAGTTTAGAACCATCAGTGTTAATCATGTTCCACTCGTTTTGAGCGTATATCTTATATAGATTATTTTCATACAATGGTCAACAATGAATGACAGGTTAGACGTTAAGGAAGATTTGTGCGAGATTAGAGGTTGCGAGTTCGACTTAGAAAACGCACTCATGGTATTTCGCGTGAAAAATCATTTGACTTGCGATCGTGCCTATATAATAATATAGGGGGTTAGTGTGGGTAGGAAAAAAAATTAGCTACAGAAAACTTAGTACAAACGGTTTCAATAACGAGGCGTCCGTACAAATTATTTGTATAGATGGTTCTAATAACGAGCCGTGTGTATAAATTATTTATACAGACAGTTAAAAACTATTCCCACACGAAATTTTCGAATCATTTGTACAAATCATTTTTTTACAGTGTTTCGTTCGATTTTGTTCACCCATCATGGGTTCTATTGGACCAAGTCACTTGGACGATGATAACAACTGGCTGATTCATAGTAACCCTTATAGGATTCCACGAACCAAACACACCCCTATGCTTCATAGTAATCCTTATAGGATTCCACGAACCAAACACACCCCTATGCTGAAGATCGATTCACCAACCATACTTTGGAGTGAGAATGAGATCCTAACTAAAAGAATCAGGCGCCTAATGCTTTGAGCTGGTAATAAATCAATCCCCTCCGGTTTTCTTTCGACAAAGACATTGCTACCAAGGCATGCAAGTTCTACCCATCCATGGAGATCGTTGAGAGTGTACTTCCTGCTTATGTGTTAATCGTCAATCAATAAATTAGGTTCAGAGTCTAGAGGACTTCATGATAGCAGGCTGTTCATTTAAGATCTTCAGCGTAAAAGTTAGGTACTCATGCTTTCTTGCATTATTGTTAATATAAATATGATGGCTTTTCTAAGAAAAGGAAAATCATTTTCATAATTTCAAGGAAAGGAAAATAATTTTTTCTTTCCCTGAAAAAGAGAATATTATTTTTCTTCTTTCTCTAAGAAAAGTAATATTATCTCTACTATATAAAACACGAGTTTGTTCCCGTATCATCTTTTCCTATGCTCTCCTTCCATCTAATAAAAACCCTAAAAATTTGAATAATTTATCTACTTTTTTCATCTACTCTCGTTCTTCAACACCCTATTTTGTTACCAGTTATAGATATATGACCTATTTTACTAATAAAAATAAATAAAGATATTATAAGAGAAATTAACAGATAATCTTGTTTTTTTTTATCTCATCTGAAATCAAACTACGGTATCGCTCCTGACGTACTTATTAAACGGCGCTCCTATAGCGCATCCATATCTCCATAACTTAAGTTTGTGCTTAATGTTACAATATTCAATATTTATATTTTCATTGCAACGCATATACACTTAGCTATTTTTCATAATATATGAGTATTTCCTATGTTCATATCCCCTTGTAGTATGATATCGCTTGGTTTTTGTTAGCTATGGAATTTCATAGTATTATTTGTACAAAGTAATCATGAATCTTGAGTTCTAACCAGAAGAAAAGGTTCTTGTAGTCGAATCCTTTCCATTGATGCATAGTTTCCCCATTCAAGATCCTCATAATTATCCAATTGGTACATATAAATTATTACTGACCTCTTTCAAAGAACAAATGAAATGTGCCAACAACAAAACAATAGCATGCGCGCAAATGTGCAAGGCAAAAAAAAAAAAAAAAACAATAATCTGCTCAAACTATACAAACGCCTGCAGACTATATGCTAGTTTATGTACAAATCAACAACAAATCAAAACAGAATTGGTCTCCCTTAAAACGCTGACCAACATCTGAACGAAATGACCACGTGAGTCAAAGCTGATCTGGCCGGGCATCCGGCTGCCGTCGGCCGGCAGCGGCGAGCGCGCGCTGCTTGAGCATCTGGGTGTAGTTGAAGATGGAGTTGAGCCGCTGCTGCCGCTGGTCCTCCCTGAACCCCCGGATGAACTCCTCCTCCTGGCCGTCCACCTCCGACCTCCTCGCCTCCTCCTCCCTCTCCCGCTCAGGCCGCCGCCACCCCGCCAGCACTAGCGCGTAGACCTCCTCCATGCTCATTGCGTTCGGGTCCTCATCGTCCTCGTCTTCGTTCTCTGCCGCCGGCGCGGGCGGTGGCGCGAGAGCGAGCGCGCGCGGGGACGGCTTGGTGGGTGATGCCATCGCTGGCTCCTCTGTTTCTTGGGAGGCGGCGGCGTCGGGCTGAAGGAACGGGAAGCAGGCGGACGGGAAGGAGAAGATGGGGAAGGAGCGGAGACGCTGCAGCACCACCGACGAGGCCCTGCGCGTGACCCCGCCGCGGCGGGGCGACGACAGAGGTGGCCGCTGCAGGGAGGACAGCACGGCGATGGCGGCGACGACCGCGTTAATGATGAGGAACCACCACCACTCCGCCATCATCGGCGTCCTGGTACCTGATCGGGCGCCCTCGCTGGTTCTTGCCTTGCTCTGCTTCGACTCTGGAAAGGCTCGAGGAGGTTGGATCAGAGGCGTTGCTGCTTGGACAATGGTGTGGGCGCGGATGAAGCACATGTAGGAGTATATATAGCGTGTAGTTAACTCGTTTTCGCTGTGGAACAGCGTGATTACCTCTAGGAGAAGTTGTCTGTTTCGGCGCGTCATAGATCTGCCGTGAGCAAAGCAGTAAAGGGTCAAGCGAGGACCGGGCATGCCATGCATGCACGTAGCTTCGTGAGAGTGGTTTCCTCCCCACTAATTATTACTATTCCTTTTTTTCTTTTTTCAACTAAATGGTACTCCTTCCGTCCATCTCTATAAAACGTATTTTAACTTTAAAAAAAAGTCTTCGAGAGTATATTTTGATCATCAATTTCTCTTATGATATATTATCGATCGCTATAAAATTAATATCATATTAAAAGTTTTGAAATACGAATCTATTGATGCAACCTTTGTACTCTAAATATATATATACTTTGACTAATTGTTAATTAAAATTTATAAAGTTTGACCTTTTTAAGTCAAAATACACCTTATAGAGATGGGCGGAGAGAGTATCTCAAGCGCTTGATCACACAATATTGAATAGTTCAGATAAGTAGTGCACAAGCTGAATTTGTTCAGGAGCTTACAGTGTAATTTTCCCTCCGAAACATATCCAGCTCGTTATATTGAACTCAATATTATTTCTTTCAGACGAAAAGCAGTGAATTTACAAGACTTGGTAAACATTTTCTATCACGCTCTGCAGCACCAAACTGTGCCTTGATTAATAAGCTAAAGACGCTGAGCTGCATGCTTACCCAACCAATCGAGGTTACCAACCAACTGACGGCTCTGACTTGGCACCCACATCTGATCACGAGTGCATTCCGTTTTTGTTTTTGTTTGCTTTCCTGCGGGCTTATGCTTCCGTGTGCTAACTTCTAGGTTCTTTACAGTTGCTAGTCAAGAATGTAAGCCACCGCACCAGGTTATTTGCCGATTAATGCAGGTTGTATAAACTTTACTATGGCCGCTTTCCGCTTTCCACGAGGTTTTACGTCCTGCATACAGGCGAAAAAAATTCGATCTGGTATATTCAATATATCTGATTTATCAGGTCTACTGGTAGACCTGGTAGAAAATTTTTACTATATTTACCATTGTTTTGTTTGAATATTATTTTAATTTATTTAAATTTTATCTAATGTATGGGATATATGGGATGAATTATGTTAAGGATGACCTCTATTAAATTTTATTTACCGGTAAAAAAATCCTGCTTGCATCGTCATATTGATGGGCCCGATCATCGTCATCGTCATGACCTCACGACTAAACGCTTTTCATTGCTTATTCTATGTGCTGACTGGGTCTGGCGTAGACGGATGGATGCGTGCGTGCAAGTCGGTATATACAAATGATTGGAAGCCATTGCACGTTACCCTGAGACTTGGCCGTCACGTAGCAGCACTGTACGGCTGTGCTAGTAGTGCTAACCTTAATCCCATGTTTAATTCCAAAGAAAAGTAGTACTAATTAGCACGTTAATCCGGTCTTCTTACTTCCGTGTGTGACTGACTGTTCCATCCGCTGCTGACATTTCAGCTGGCTACTATACTATACCTAAGATAGGATCTGACTAGTGCTGTCGATCCGTGTAGCCTGGATATATATTGTCCGGTGTCGTACGTTTCTGACGAGTTGCAACCAGAATTTGTCACAGAAAATCAATGCTGGTTAAGCCAAGATCTGCACAGATACGTCAGTTTTAGGTAGCGAGCGAACAAGCCTGGATGGACGGTTTGCCTGTCATTGCGGTCGTGTAGTGTCTTGCGTGTGCTTGGGCGCCGCGCGCGCTGGTGGTCGGGCCTCAGCCTGGATTGGTCTTGCACCGCCGGAATTGTGGTCGTGGTCTCGTCTGCGCTACGGGGCAGCGTACGTCCTGCGGGTCCGTGTGGAATAAGCAAAAACGTGTTGGCTAGAAACATTCTCGTATGAACGAACCCATCGTCAGTGATTGCTGGGACCGGCAGGCGATCGACCTGGCTGGCTCCCGTTTTCTCCGTAGTCGTCGTAGGTTGATGTTCAGGCTGTGGCTGTCCAGAACTAAATTGGTTACAATTTTCAGTACTGACTAGATTTTTCAGATCCACTAGTTCTTGATCCGGAAAGCCGCACTGTTACAGCCTATAAGTAGCGCATTATCAGTATTGGTTATATAAAAACCTGATTGAAGATATATCAGTGCCAGTTTTTATTCTTTCGCGTACGAAAAATGAGTGAGCCGCTAAGAACTAACACTAATAATCCTTTTCAGTGTCGATTCGAACCGAAAATTTGATACACTCCCGTTTTAGCTCGTTTCGCTTATGTACAGCTCTAACATCCACTCGTTCTCTCTCTTATCACTTCATTCATCCACTCGTTTGACCACAACCACTCCTCATTCAGAGCCTCTCTCTTCCCATCCTACCTCCTCATCTGTCCGGTCCTCCTCATCCGCAGGTTGCACCGCCCCTCCTGCTCCTCCTCAACCGTAGGTGGGCAGAGAGCGCCGGACAGAGGAGCGCCGGAGGGGAGTGATGGATGGAGGAGCAGCTCTGGTGCCCGACGTGAAGGAGCTACTCTGGTGCCTAGTGTGGAGGAGTTGCTCTGGTGCCTAGTGCCTGGTGTGGAGCTGCTCTGGTGCCCGATGTGGAGGGCCTATTCTTTGTGTGATGTCGATTTTGCTAGGTTGCTTTTTGTGTGATGCCCGACGTGGAGGAGTTGATTCGATTCTTTTGTGTGATATTGAATCTATTCTTTTGTCTGATGTTGAGCGACAGGAATTGGCCACCAATTCTCCTTTTTTTTAATTCTCTAAAAATAGCAATAGTATCGGGTGGGTAATCAGTACTGATAGTCTCCGATTATCAGTGTCGAGTAAAGAATGCTAGTTGAAAAACTAACAGTAAAACTATTTTTTAACTGGAACACGCACATTCCATCTCTCTCCCTAGTAGCTGGCCGTGAAAATTCTGATTTCTGGGGCTCACACGGTCCCGATCGAGAACGGAACTTCCGTGGTGTTGTTGATTCTCCATATTCAGTATGGGTGCATTTAGTTGCATGTATAGATTATTCATGTTCTACTTATATTCTAGATGAGTAGAAATTAGTTGAACAGATATAGGGACTCTAAAAAGAAGAGTGTTTGGTTGTCTGTATAATCGAATGTAATTATTTTGCACATGCAGATGTAATGATCATGTGAAGATATTTGATTGCCTATATGGATAGATGTAATAATCCTGCATCTGAGACTAACAAGTGAACCTGTTGTAGCACTATCTATCAGACCAGGCTCTATAGAGAAGCTCGATTCAAACGTATCCACCAAGTCAATCTCGAATTGTATAATTACATCCGCTGATAAAAGGAGAAACAATATATACAGATAACCCAACGACCTTTTTTACGAATATATATATATATATATATATATATATATACACAAAGTAGGATGCTCCTAACGGATAACTAAACACACCCTATGAGTAAGAACAAACTGTAGCAACTCATGTAAAGCCGTCATCACGGGGCTGTACCTGCGTTACACGTACGTCCACACCGTCGGCTCTCAGCTATTAATTATAGAATGTAATTCACAGTAGATGATGAGTAGAGAGTGAATCGATCACATTATTGCATTGATTGATTGATGTATATTTATACCAGATGAAAGAATACATCTCTTTTTAACGGACAAGTATAACTGTCATTAGCAGTTATGGATCATATCGGTTCGTAACACCCTTGATTAATTCTGTCATTTATATTTTTTTTTTCACAAAGAGGCGCCACGTCCTTAGAAACTGAGGTGCCTCGGGGGGCTACCGCCGGGGCTCGAACCTGAGATCGGCAGGCTAGGGGCTGGCTTGAGGAGCCAACTTGGCTCACTAGCCTCACAATTCTGTCATTTATATATAGCGTAATAAAATCTCCAAACATACTATGGAAAAAGTATAAGAATACTATTACAGAACATATCATTAGTGATGGTTTAAAATTATTATCAGTGATGGTTATTGAACCGTCACTGATTACTCGATATTGATAGTCAGTAATTATCAGTGCTGGTTCTGCAATCGGCACAGAAACTGTAACACCTTAATTTTTCTCTAATTCCAAATTTTGTTCTTAATGGTTATTAAGATTCAAATGAATTTAATTATTTTATTCTTGAAGAGAGAAAACCCTATTTTATAGGAAAGAAAAGAAAATGACATAGGATATAAGTGAAAATTTTGCATTCATGCTGAATTAGGCAAATAGTATTTTATTTGAATTCTTGATGAACTTATTTGAAGAGATTTTTTCTGGATTTTTGAATTTGAAATTTGATTTGAATTCTATAGAAAAGATAAAGGTTAAATCTTCTCTCGGGCTGTCTCTTGCTGTTTCGGCCCAACATCTCAGCTCGGCCCATCTGCCGGATTCCCTCCCGCCCGGGGCCGCGCCCCTGCTCCGGCCCAGCCACCCGCGCCGTGCTCTCGCGCGCCAGCCGAAGACGCCTGCGCAGTCTCCGTTTTCCCCTGTGCCGCCTCCAGGTGGGGCCCGCCGGTCGGATCCGTCGTCTCCGAGAAGGACTCCGCTGCGCCGCCGAATCCGAGCGAGAAGCCGACGCCGCCTTAAGAGTCCTGCGCTGTCCCGTGACCTCTGAGCCGCCTATATATATGCCCGCCCCCTCCCCGAACTCATCTCATCTGCAAATCGCCGAAAACCGAGCCCTAATCGTCGGATTCGAAGCTCGCCGAGCCGCCATCGCCGCCGCTTCGTCCGCCCTCGCCGCTACGCCGTTCCAGAGCCAAACCACACAACCCGAGCCCACCATTGCACGCGCCTGCCCTTGCTGAAGCTTTTCCCGCCGTCGCCTTGGCCGCTGCGTCGCCGGAGCACCCTCTCCGACGAGTTTCCGAGGCAGCCGCCGCCCCTTCCGTCGCCGATCGCTTTCCTGTGCCGCCAAGCCCGAGGTAAGCCCCAAAACGGATTCCCCGCGCTTCCCTGAACGTTTTGCGCCGCTCATCGTCGTCGCCGGCGAACCCTAGCCGATTCCGGCGAGATATCCGGCCGTGCGCCGCCGTGAATCCCTCGGCGCCGCCCTGTCCTTCCCCTCCGGCCGCCCGATCTTCCCCGTGCCGTCGGATCTGTCCTCAACGATCGAGATTAGATCTAAATCGTACCCCTTCAGTAACCAGTAGCGTAGCGCCACGTGTTTACTCTTTAAACCAGTCAGCCGTATTGCCCCGTCACCCTGCCACCTCAGCTGCCAACTCATCCCTTTTGCCTATGTGTCCAACCAGTCAGCAGCCACGTCATAAAGGAGGTTTTTCAATCTGAAAATAATTCCTGATAAATCCTTTAATTGGTAAATTTTGCAATTTAACCCCTGAACTTTTCTGAAATAACAAAAGAGCCCTATCTTTTTACAGTTAGGTCCTTATACTTTTTCATATTTACATTTTGGTCCCTCTATTTTTACAAAAAGGTCCCTGGACTTTCTGAAAATTCAATTTAAGTCCTTTTTCTTTTTCCAGATTTAACCCTAGACTTGTCTTAGCCCTAACTTTTCCATCGTAACTCCGATTTAAGCGATTCTTGCGTCGATGGATTCGTTTTTCAGTGCTCTTTCTTGTTAGCAAGTTTTTATCTCGTTGTTCTTTTGTTTTATGCTTTGTTCTTAGTGTATCTTGTTTGCCTGTTTGCCGGTAATTGTGCGATTAGCCGACAACGTCCCGGATCAATTTGAAGAACATCAAGACCAGGAGCAAGAATACACTGAGCAGCAGCAAGGAGAAGGCAAGTGTCCTTGATCATATTGAACCTATGTTTTTAAATGTTTTGTTTTACAAAACTGCATGCAATGTCTGTCAATATGATGGGTAGTCACCTATGTTAGGGTTTTCCCTAGATATTCCCTTATTATCCCTTGGAACCTAGATGTTTTATGGTTAGTAGTCTTTTATGGGTAGATTGCTTAGCCTTGCTTTTGGGATATTGGGAAATGTCATAATTTTGACTAATGAACATATGCAGTAATGATGGTTAATATGATAATGTTTTAGCAACATGGAACCTTAGGCCTTGAGCATAGGGATGTTGGTGATGGTTGTCATGGTTATGACATTGCTTAGGTGTTTGCTCAAGTAACCTAAGTAAGGACCGGTTCGTGGAGCGACAACCCAAGAAGTAACGTACCAACCACGAGGCTGATATGGGTAAAGTGTGACATACTGATTAGAGTCTGTCCAGTGTGCGTTGGGTCAGCACAAAAGGGGGCTTCTGGGTAGGAGCTGTTGCTTGCGTAAAGCCTGGCGGTGAAACCTAGTGGGCAGACATGCACTGGATTAGTCTCTGGTTAGTGGAAAGTGTCATACAGTGATTCTTGGCGGCACACCACTGGCGTGTGTTAAGTGTCTTGCAAACACGACAACATGGAATTCACTGACTCGTGGGTAAAGTTGGACAACCTCTGCAGAGTGTAAAACTGTTATAACAGCCGTGCTCACGGATATGAGAGACTTGGATCCTCACATGATTAGATGGTGGTTGGGTATTGACTCTGGTACAGGGAGTACTAGATGTTGTGGTCTTGGTCTTAGTGCGGGGAGCACAAGACAGATGTGATATGCAGGGTGGGGAGCCTTGTATGCTAGTTGATGGATTGTCGGGTTACATTCGTTTAATATATGTCTAATGCTTTTGAGTCCAAATGTGTTATTTTTCATTACTCGCATTTACGCAAATAATACCTTGTGTTAGCCTATTCTTGATATAAGCCTGCATGTCATTATTTTCCCACACTTGCTGAGTACATTATGTGCTCACCCTTGCTTTCTCCTACCAAAAACATATGCTGCTCAGTGGAAGACTTTGAGGATTTCCAAGACGACGACCTGGTGTTCTAAGGAGCGTATCTTCCAGTCGATGCCTGTGGAGTCTTGGTCGCCAATGCTTTCTTTCCGCTGCCGTCGTTTAGATGATGTCGTTTAGGTTAAATTTTGGAGTTTTGTTTAGGTAAAGTCTTTTATTGTAAGAGGTGAACGTTTAAATAAATAAAGTATTGCTTTTGTTACTTCACCTATGATGTCCTTATGTGTGTTAAACTTCCTGGGCACACATAAGCCGTACTTGTTTTTGGCCGTTAAAACCGGGTGTGACAGAAACTTACCATCACTGCCGGTCTGAGGATCCAACCAGCACTTAAGCCTTTTTCCCAAACTCAGTGTTTTTGGAGCAAAAAAAAGCAAAAATAATTTTTTCGCAACCAGAGGCACCCAACCAGTCACTGCTCACCTGACTGCACCCGACCATTCACAAGTCACGTAATTTTCACACGCGCGCGGTTCCAGGACTCAAACTCACGACCTTAGAAGCTCCACACGTATGACCCCTCTAACAATCTCACCTCTCATTCGTTCTTAAGTATAATAGCAAAATCAATCATGTTGACCTCTTCTAATCAAATGTTTTAATGGTTATTTGGACATCTAAATGATCTTAAATGAAAAGGTTATCAATTACAAAGTTGTAGATATCGTCGAGTTCTACAATGTTCATATAAAGTTTGTCTCCATCCGACTCCGTATGAAAATATTTGTGTTCAATCAGTGTAGTGTTTAGTAAAACAGCTATAACTTTTGCATACGGGTCTGATATCCTAGCTTTTTTGGAATTTATTAGTGAATTTTAGTACATCACATGAGAAGAATAATAGCCACAATAGATATAAATTAGTACATCATCACATGAGAAGAATATTAGTGAATTTTTCCTAATTTTTTAGAATTTATTTGAGGTATTAAAATTTGCTAGAAGTTATAAAAGTAGACTTCTTTAGAGAATTTTAATTAAATACTGACTTAGGCTTTTTAATTAAATTAATTAAAATAGGTTGCTAGAGAGATCTAATTTACTAATATAATTTTTTTTAGAATTTTTGCAACAAGTCCACGTACATACGAGCATGACCACGCTGGTTCGTGCTCGTGCTCGTGGTCGTGCTCAGTCATGCTCGTTCGTGGTCATGGCAGTTATACTTGATGCAGGGCATCTAAATGACCTTAAATAAAAAAGTTTTGAACTACAAAATTATATATTTTATTGAGAGCTATAGTTTTCGTATAAAGTTTGTTGCTATTGGACTTTGCATGAAAAAGTTATGAAATTTTTAAAATAAGTTGTCATCTATTATTACTGTCGGATCCGGAGTATCTTGTCATCGATCAAAATTCCAGATCTGGACAAACTATCAGTGACGGTTCGTGACTAAAACCATCACTGATAGTTGACATTAGTGCTGGTACGTGTTGCAAATTGACACTGATAGTTAGTAACACGAACCGGCATTGATAGTGACTATTAGTGCCGATTCTTAGTAGCTCCATTATGGTTCAGACGCGGAAGATTAAGAATCGACAATGATATATTTTTACTACCAATTCTTACACAACTAGCAGAAATGAACCGCTATCTATGGCCAGTTCTGTTGTAGTGGGAGCAATATACTCTTGATATGCCATTAAAAACTCCTTATAAACTTAGTGGAAAAAATTAGGAGAAAAAAGATATAGCATATATATTTGTGTTGATATTGACTCATAAAAACCTTATATGAGAACCCATATCGGAAAAACTCATAAAATAAAAGAGTGTAATGTTTATAATCTGATGATCATTAACAAGTTATATATTAAGAGTTTACTCCCTTGAACTTTGCAAATCTCTAAGTCTTCTCATACCAATTTCATGAATTGAATAAATATTTTAGTAAAGACTTTGTGAATAAATCTGTAAGATTATCACATCATATTGTTTACAACGTATCTACTCCCCATTTTTTTTAATTTATGAGGATAAATAATTTTTAGGCAATATATTTCGTGATATTGTACTTTATATAACATATATGCATTTGAGCAATACAAGCAATATTATCTTCATTGATAATGGTAGATGATTCTAATTAATCAATACTACATGATTCTTGTATGTGGTTGACCAATCTGTGAAATTATATACATTCATGTGATGCTTCATATAATGCAATTATCTCAGAATAGTTAGTGAAAGTAGCCACACGAGTCTATTTCGATGACTTCCATTAGAAGGTTATTACAGAAAGTCTGTCTATGATCTGACATTATATAAATCGGATAAATAGCCAATATATGTATATCCAACCATAGTCATGTCTTGGGTTTTCTGATAAAATAAACCAATATTCTTTGTACCTTGGAAATATCTAAAGATATTCTTTACTCCTTCTCATAGGTATTTTTTTGGAGTTGCACTATGTCTGGCTAGCAAGTTATCTGCAAATGTAATATCAGGCATGTTGTAATTTGTAAGATATTGAGATATGGAACTTCAGGTCCTAATATCTCTTTATCATCATCTCGAGATATGATCGGATCTTTATCTATATCAAGAGATTGAACGACCATAGGTAATTTGATGATATATCTGTATTGAATATATTTTTTTTTGGATATATGCAGATTGTTTAACTATTATTCCCGAGGACAGTTGCTCAAAATGTATACTTAACCAAAATTTGGTTTTACCTAAATATTTATCACAAATTCCATGTTAAGATGATTGCGTCTTTCTTGTGTATTTATGATGATATTGAGATAATCTATATACACTGAGATGATATAAAATCTAGTTGAGTATTTCTTTATAAACACATATAAGTAACCTTCTGCAAAAGGAATTCATTCAATCAATTTGTACCATATTTTGTCCAACTATTTTAAGCCATAGAGTGAGTTTACACAATATATGTTACGATTTGCTTTTGTATTTGGAATTTTAAGCCCTTCAGGGACTTTCATATAGATATCCGAATCTAGTGACTAGATGCTACCAATGATATTAAATATAGGTACATTATTCCACTCATAATTGGAGAACATATATCATCGAAATCGATGCAGGGTTTTTGCGTGAACCCTTACGCTACAAGTCTAGCTTTGTATCACCACCTCATTGCTTTCATTTAGATTGTGGAAGAAAACTCTTTTTGATCCTATAGAGAGGATATTTTCAGGAGTAGGTAATACTGAGATAAATACCACTCTTTTATTAAGTGGGCACAATTCTGCCTCAATTATTTCCTTCCATTTGGGCCAGTTCGACCGCTTGAAGCACTCTGTCATGCCATGGACTTTGGCCTAGATCTAGTTGGAGGTTTTTAGTAATTTTTGAGGAGAAATATATGTCGACAACTATAGTCCTTCTACTATATGATTCCCTAGAATCAATATAGTTTTGTGGATATTTTATTCACCTCTTCTAACTCCTCGTGATTTCCCACAACAATGGGGTTAGGGTGTTTCGATGTCCCAGCACCTTAAAATAGTGCGCACATTTGTGCTAAGTCTTAGATGTTGAGCACCTGTAGGTCTTGGATATTGAGTATCCATAAGGTGTCTATTAACTTTAGGTTGATTTATATTTACTGTTTTGGAAGTTAACTTTATTTTTTTTCTGCGAATGCTTTTTAACAAGCATTATCCATTATGACCATACTTATCCCCTCTTATTTGTATTTGGGAGTTAAGTGGTTTTATTAGGTACCTCCACTCTTTCTGGCGTACTTAGTGTTGGGATATCATTTAGTGACAACTTTTTTGTCAGTAAATACATATGACAGATTATTTGCAATGTGTTGCAAATTTATGAATCTTTGAACTTCATGTTCAGATTCTTTAATACGTGGATCTAAGGACTAAAATACATGTATCTAGAGACTAAATGCATTTGACATTCCAATCTAGTTCCTGATATTTTTTATGGTACCTGTGATCTCCCCCTAATACCTGGAAATTATCCTCATCAGCATACCAGGCTGTGAATAAGTCCCCTGTTAGAGGCTCAAGGTTTTTTATGATTAACGGATAAATATACCTCATATAGATCCCCAATGTCCTTTGAGGGCTCATTGATGTACGCTACGGTGACGATATGAGGTAAATAAAGCATAATATAATTTATTTAAAGTCTGAGGACTTAAATGTAAATAACAATGGGATGTTATTAAATTTGTAATATTGGTGCTGCAATTAATGAAGACCTCAGGGTCTTATTTACAGTGAACCAACTTATAAATTATGTTATAAAATTATGCACGCAATTAGTATGAAATAAGAGGGGTTTTCTTGTAAAAGGCAGGTGGCCTGATAATTCGCTTGATGGGCTGGAGGCCCATTCTGCCCTTTTGTCCCATTCTAGTGGGGCTAGTATATAAGAGTGGGAGGAGACGTTTAGGGTTAGGGTTGCATGTTCTTCTGTTCTATTCGTTAGCCCAAGAGCGGTGTGTAGAGCGCGTGTGTGATAACGTATTAACATTAGAAATGTAATTCATAGTTTATGTTGAGTAGAGAGTTAATCGATCTCATTAGTGCATTGATTGCTTGTATATTTAAACAAGATGAAAGAGTGCTTGTCCGTTGGGGAGATATCTCTTCCGCAACAGACAAGTACAACTGCCATTAACAATTATTGATCATATCGGTTCGTAACATCAGCAACACCTACTGCATATGCCTCTCCACATCACTATGAGCAGTTTATTTCGTGCCTTTTGCGCTTTGTCCCTGACACTGCATCCGGCTCAACTCTACTACGGTATGTATTGCATGCGTATCGGGCATCGTATATGGGGGAAAAAATATTTAGTGCTCCAAGACATAAAACACCATGCAAATAGTTATGAAAAATTGGGTGTGCTATCACCTAGGATCCAAAGAAAATTTTAACTCAAACAAAGACTTGTTCATGACGAAAAAGAAAGATTCAATCGTCTGTTATTGTATTTTCTAATTCACTGAAACTTGTCTTTTTTCATGTTTACAAAATTTCAATTTCAAGTTACTAAATTCTCACGACAAATGATATGAACTCCAGCGATGGTGGTTTGCTTCCAGGGAGGGGTTCTCTGCTGCCAGGCTTAGAGGGAGGGCCTTGGGAGGCGGCATGTCTGTGATAGATGATGGACGGCGGGCGTGGCGTCAAGGTGGAGGGGCGCTGGCTGCGAGTGGTGTAGGACGGCCGGTGGGCGGTGTCGGCGGTTAGGAAGGCAAGGAATCCGCCCAGAGAGGGTAGTGGGGATGCCATGGGAGACAAATGAGACCAATGTGGTAGGGGGTGCGACACATTGTGTCACGAGGAAGACAAGCAGTCGGAGGATCAAGAAAGAAGCACCATAGCTATAATTAGAGGAAGAGGAAAGATGATCCACCGTCTAGTGTGGATCCAACTATCCAAATCATTGACTGTAAAACAGAGAAATTTTAGTAACCTGAAAACTAGCACCTCCCTTTTTCTTGTCTTTGTAAAAGTCTTTGTTTTGAATTGAAATTTTGTGAGATGTTTGATAATAGGGAAAAGTCCACTTTACTACCTCAAAGTAAGCTTGAAGTTCGCTTAGCCCCTTAAACTTTTCTTTAGTTTACTTAACCCCCAGATGTTTTGATGCCAAATCAAGTAACCCCCCAGCCTAGTTTTGACATTGGTTTTCCTACCATGGATGCCATGTCATCTTGTTTGGCCACGTTGTCGAACACCTCATTTGCCAATTTTCTAACCGATGCACTTTAGCCCTGTATCTTCTTCCCCAAATACACATGTGCTCATGGAAGCAAGGATCCTTTAGGTCTTCATGCGAGTAAGGAGTCACCAGGAGACCAACCCCCAAACCCAACTGAAACCACCATAAAATATTGCTAGATACGCCAAGGCTGCCACCTGCCTACTCTCATAGTGATGCCCATGAGGAGAACCAGTGATTGTTATACCAAATTGGAGATGAGAAGAATGCGATGGCTCCTGCGTGAAGGCATCGTCCCAAGGCCGATGGCAGTCAGATGCAGCACTGTGGTGCTACCATTCGATAGAGTGGAAGGTGTCATCTTCGTGGAAGGACATGAGGGGATCTAAGGGGAGGCTTGATGAATGACGAACACGCGGTGGTGACTTGAAGATGGTGTGATGCAAGGGCGACGATGCTAGGCTGGCTTGCGCGAGAGATGACACGCTTGACCGACGTGGCTCGAGTGGTAGCTCCATGTCAGTGGCGCGTCACTGGTGAGGTCTAGTCGGCGCGCATGGACAGCTTGCATCTAAGGTGGGGAAGGGTAGTGTCGGTGTAATAGATAAGGGGGTGCCCAACGAGGTGGGCAACACCACCAAATGTCAACCGGCAGTAGGTATTGTCACGACCATGGCCTCATCGCGTGACTAGGGCGAGGCTAGTGCGACCAGCCTCCTAGTCGCAGAGCAAAATCCCTTGCTGGTCGCAAGGTAGGTACTCACATAACCAGTTAAGTCTCATTTAATACTGCCACTCAAGTATTTTTCTTCCCTAGGCGCTCTCTTTCGACGGAGCATGGTTGTGGGGTGGTATGGTGTTGCAGTGTCCCGTCCCATAGCATTTAATGTTGTAGGATGGCCTAACAAGTGAGCGTGAAGCGTTCGGTGATGATACAGGGTATGCAGGACGACCAGATCGGGGTGGGCGTGCTTACCCACCATCATGACGAGCTAGGAATAGTTAGGCTTCGTCAGGCATAGGTCTGTCACCTGTTTTCGTATGGTCCGTTTGTATGAACATCTTTTCCCCTAGTATATAAAGGGGTGAAGACCCAGCTTGTAAAAGACAGAGGACACTCTATAATAAGTTCACCGAATTCATAAGTCAATACACAGGACATAGAGCTGTTATCCCATGGGAGGCATAAACCTGGATAAATCCTTGTGTTCTTGAGTCTAATTTGATATACACCCACAAAAAACAGAGATCAACAAGGCCATCATCTGGTATACCCTGGATTTATTGTCAGAGATCATCCTCTAACAGTTCGTGCACCAGGTAGGGGCGTGTTTTTCATGTTTTCTTCAAATTTGGAGGCTATGGTTGGGCTACCCACATCCAAATCTATGACGGCTATGGAGTCCTATTCTGACGACCCCGACCATCATGAGGTTTTTGTCATGGGGTACGATCCAGATGAGCCTGGCGTGCCCCAAGTGTGGGGCACCGAGCTAGAGTTTGAGGACTCTAAGACCGAACGTGAAGTTTGCATGGCGGCCCATGCAGTGTGGGGCAATAGCGATGCTCGTGCTGCGGGAACTGGAGGTGAGCCCAGGCCGTAGGCCAAGAGGGAAACCAGCCCAGCGACAGGCATGGAGATGGTCCAATATTGCCCCAGCAACAGCAACGTCACCTAGAGGAATGCGCGCATGGGGTTGAGACCTTGGTGGAGTCGTCTTCAAGGCTATCGCACCGCACATGGAACACGAGCGATAGGGGCTCTCCTCCTCATGATGTCTGACCGGTCCACGGTCAGTGGCTTAACTATGAGACCATGACCTCCACGGAGAACTTTCATACTGCGCGAGTGCTTCTTAGCCACTCGTTAGTGGCGGTATCAGAGGGCTCACTGGTAATGCGTGCCATGGCTGCACGATCTTGCCCTCTTGGTAGAGATTGTCCGGCGCCAGACCGTAGCAGCCGTCACCCTGTCCACCATAAAGGACGATCGTGATGGTGGCCGGTAGGGTTCACAGTTGACTCCATGGTAGGAGGAACCTCGGGCACCCTCAGTGGCAGGAAGCATGAGAAGACCCCCACCACACTGGGACAGTCCACCTGCTTACCTGCGTTACTCACTTCGCCACCGCGACCTCCCTGACGTAATCTAGGGCAAGAGGGCCACCCAGAAATAGGTGGACCGCGCCCAGCAAGAATAAGAAAAGGGAAAGTGGCCCTATCACTTACCTTCCCCTCGCAGGGAGGAGTTGGACTCCTTCATCCCATCGCTAAGGCCGCAAGACCGTCGGCTCTCACCCCGAGCGCGTGCAGCTGCCCAACGTCGAGTGGCTCCCCGTTACGGGATGGGGTGCAACGCTTTCTCTGCTAGCTGCGAGAGGTGCGCCGGTCGGACAAGTTCCGGTCGGTCCTAGCCGAAAAGTATGATCGCTCGACCAACCCAGAAGAGTTCCTGCAAATCTACACCACCATGGTGCAGGCCGCAGGAGACGACGGGAAGGTCATGGCAAACTATTTCCCGACAGCCCTGGTCGGTTCAGCAAGTTCTTGGCTGATGAACCACCCTCGCGAGTCAGTTCAGTCTTGGAAAGACTTCTTGCGACCTGTTCATCGCCAACTTCCAGGGAACCTACGCCAAACTAGGGGTCGAGGATGACTTGTATCAGGTCAGGCAGCGGCATGGCAAACCGCTGTGAGACTACATCCGGTGTTTCATTGGATGCCGAAATACTATTCCAAAGATCACGGGTGAGTCCGTGGTCATAGTGTTTTGGAGGGGGGGGTCAGAAACCAGAAGATGGTCGAAAAGCTGGCCACTAAGGAAGTCTTGAGCGCCACCGAGGCCCAAGAGCATGAGATCGGTGTGAAGCTGTCGCCGCCCTCTGACCAGCCCGCTTCTTCCAAAGGGGTTGGTTGCAAGGAGAAAAGAAAAACAAGCTCAAGGCTGGACCACCCGACATCATGGCTATTGAGCAAACCATCCAACTGTGCCAATAATTCAAGAAGGATGGGAAGAAGAGATGAGGCTACTGCCCGATCCACTGTACTGACGCCCACGACTTAACTGAATGCAAGGTCGTGTGAGGCATCATTGACCAGGAGCTTGGGGAAAGCAAACCCAAGCACAATGACGATGGTGAGGACGAGGGCCAACCCCGACCAGTCAGCTCTGGGCTTCCAGCAGGCCGAGCACATGATCCACCACATCTTTAGGGTGCCGCAATGTATTCCTCGAATAGGGAGTACAAATCGGTGATCCGCGAGGTATGTGCGACCATGCTAGGGCCCAATCCACACCTAAAGTGGTCGAAGGTACTCCTCACCTTCAGCCAGACGAACCACCTCGCATACGTCAAGTGCCCCAGTCGTCACCGCATCATTGTCGAGTCCGCAGTACACAATCTCTAATTGGGGTGCGTGCTGGTAGATGGAGGGAGCTCCTTCATCCTCCTCTTCACTGAAGCGTTGGACGCTTTGCAGATCCCAAGGAGTGCATTGAAACCATCTCCTCCCTTCTTTTGAATCACCCCTGGCTCTTCGGCCAACCCATTGTTGATGGATCGAGCTGCCTATCACCTTCATTTCACTGAGTAATATCAGGACCGAGAAGGTCATGTTCGATGTGGCAGACTTCTGGACCTCTTACAATGCGATCATGGGGCGGCCAATAATAGCCCAGTTCATAGCCATCGCCCACAATACATACCAGGCGATCAAAATCCATGGTCCCAAATGATCCATCACTATTTTGGGCAATCCTAGGAGCCTCGACATGGTCGAGCTAACTCCTAGGTCGTAGCCCGGGAACACACGGGCCCAGTGGTTGCCCAGTGAAGGTCCACATCGTCGCCATCTAGGACAGTCCACATAGGAGCCGGCCTGGACCCCAAATAGGAACCCATGCTCATCACTTTCCTTCTGGAAAATGCGGATGTCTTCTCTTGGAGTCTGTATGATATGCCTGGAGTCCCTAGGGACGTGATCGAGCACAAGTTGTCTGTGCGACCTTACGCGCGACCAGTCAAGCAAAAGGCGTGTCGGTTCGCACCCAACCCTAAGGAAGTACTTCATGAGGAGATCGACAAGCTTCTGGAAGTAGGTTTCAATCAAGAGGTGCAGTACCCAAAATGGCTGGCTAACCCCGTCATGGTACAAAAGCCTAATGCTAAGTGGAGGATGTGCATCGACTTCACCGACCTCAAAAAGGCATGCCCGAAGGATCTCTTCCCTCTACCACGGATCGACTAGCTTGTTGACTCAACTACCAGTAGCGATCTGCTAACATTTTAGATACCCATTCAGGGTACCATCAGATTAGTATGAATAGGGTAGATGAGGAGAACTACTTTTGTAATGCCCTTCGGTGTCTTTTGCTATGTAAAAATGCCTTTTTGCTTGAAAAGCGCAAGTGCCACTTACTAGCGATGTATTCAGCTCATCCTTCAACCACAGCTCAGTAGAAATGTCGAGGCATATGTTGATTACGTGGCCGTAAAGAGCAGGATCAAGGACGACCTAGTCACAAACCTCCAGGAAACATTCGACAACCTTCGGAAGTACCGCATGAAGCTGAACCCGGAGAAGTGCACATTCGGAGTCCCGTTAGGGAAGTTGCTCGGTTTCCTCGTATTTAGTGAGGGAATAGAAGCAAACCCAGACAAGATCAGAGCTATTGCCCAGATGGGATACCCGACCAGGTTAAAGGAGGTCCAAAAACTAACGGGGAAGCGTGGTAGCTTTGAGGAGGTTCATCTCGAGGATGGGAGAGAAGGGGTTGCTGCCCTTTAAGCTCCTGAAGAAAACTAACCACTTTTGGTGAGTGCTAGAAACGGAGGTGGCCTTACAAGATCTCAAAAGGTACCTCTCTTTCACTCCTGTACTAACCGCTCCCTGACCAGATGAGCAGCTCTTGCTCTATGTTGCAGCTACCCCACAGGTCACGAGCGCGGTCCTAGTCATCGAGCATGAAGGTGTTCATTGACCAGTGTACTACTTCAATGAAGTCCTACACAGCGCGAAGGCTTGGTACCCACATGCACAGAAGCTACTATACGCCATGTGTAGGGATCGGTGACGTCCTAAGAGGATGGTGAATTGGGACACTTAAAACTATTTCAGCTTAAAAAACAATACAAGATAAACCTATATCAATTTCTATCTAAATATGCTCTAGGTTTATCTAGTGTGTCTACTCTATCGATCAAAGCGCTTGCAACCTATCTAAGAAGGTAAATTGCAAGTAAATGCGGAAACGTAAATAAGGTAGAGAGAGTAAACTCGGCACAAGGATTTTTTTTCCCGTCGTATCAATGGCATGAATGCCACCCCTAGTCCACGTTGGAGCTCCACAAAGGATATGCTCCAGGTCGGTATCTGGTCGCGGCCTTTGAGCCACGAAGTCAGACTGACAAGGCCTCCACCCAGATGAGCCACCAAGCGACCAAGGCAAGGTCTCACCACTAGCCTCTCTTCCAGTTCCTCCCCGCCGTGATCACTTTGGAGCTTGAGCCACAAAGGCAAGGGTCTCCGCTTCCCCGCACAATCGCCTTGCTGCCGCTCCACACCAAGTCGGAGGATCAACAAGCTTATCGGTGAGTCACCAAGACTCCAAGATGCCGGCGTACTAAGAGGTACACTGTTGGATCACTCCTTGATCCACTCTCTAGGCAGCAATCACCTGGCAACTCACTCTCTAGGCCTATAAGCACTAATCACTTATTAAATCTTGTGCATAATCGCCTTGGATGATCAGTTTAAGCACTTTGGTGGCTTAGATGTCTTCACAGGTGTATATGAATTTCTTTGGACTTCAGTACGCTCAAATGACTGAGTAGAGGGGTATTTATAGCCTCAAACTCACGCACTAGCCGTTAACCCAACGGCTCTAAAAAGCTGGAAACACCGGACAATCCGGTGAGAACAGTAGTACTAACACCGGATCATCCGGTGAGTACACTCTCACAAACTAGCCGTTAGAACCCCACTCAAGCCTCTGTGAACACCGGATTGTCCTGTGTTCATTTTGATGCTCTCTTGAAATAATAGTTTGGTGTGTTCATTTTGTGAATACCGGATCATCCGGTGAGTATAGCAGAAGAAACTAGCCGTTGAAACCTACTCAGACTCATCTGTGAACACCGGGTTATCCTGTGATAACTTATTGAACACCGGACAAATGCACCAGACTATCCTATGTGCATATCTTCATTTTGGAGCTCTTTGGAAATAATAGTCCGGTGTGTTCATTTTGTGAACACCGGATCATCCGGTAAGGCAAAATATTCCGCTTCAAATTTTCTATGAACACAAGACTATTTTTCATTATACTCACCGGATTATCCTATGTAGTACCGGACTAATTTTTATGTGAGCACTGGACTATCCGGTCAGGCAAATTTTAGCAGAACAGCGTTATGTATTTTGGGTATAATTTTTCGCTCCGAACTCCAATTTTGATGATCTTTGGCTCTATGGAAAGCTTGTGAAGAGCTCTACAAGATTATATAGAAATCCATTCTATTTGATCACATAAAAATTCATGGAAGAAGTATAACTCATTCCTCTTTGTTCCGGCTTTGGCGACTTCTCTTTTGTTGCCTGTAGAGACTACCGAAGCAAGGTCGAGGTCGGGGAAGTGATCACTGATGCATGCAAGGGCAAGGCAGGCGCCGAAGACTTTGACCTCAAAAAGGTGGTCGTCGACGGTCTCGTAAAGCCTCTACTCGAGGTTACTTGCCCCCTCGGAGGCCGCAAAAAAAAACAGTCAATATGACAAGTCACGGTATCCCTAGGAGTTGAGCGGACATGAGCGCCAGCAGCTGGAGCAGTGAGTCTAAGGGGGCGAATGCCCGACTAAGGCAATCGTAGAAATATGACCGTCGTTGGTCATTTTCCCTCGTCGTCCGCTCCAAGTCTGTTTGCATCGTGAGAAGTTCCTCCTAACAAGCTGGTCAAAAACAGGTCGCAGAGCACGCAGGAGTCAGCTGGTCGTGTATTACTCGGTTAGCCTAAGACCACATGTGGCTTAGTCTGTGGCAAGACTGGCACACCTCGAGGATCGCTTTGCAAGTTCTCTCTCTCAACCATGAAACCGAGTTCACACTCGACCACCGCTTCCTAACTGTACTGGTCATTGGTGTCTTTGATGGCTATGGTTGGGGGCTCAGAGCGAGCAGGAGGTTTGGTCAATTCAGAGACTCTATGACCACAGCAACAACACAATCCCATCAAAGAAACAAAAAAACTTCATTCAAAGTATGATACAAGCCTAAATTACAATCTTTTATTTACTCTTTGATGGTCTCCACCCGAAAGAGAGACCCTACGTACTCCACTACCCCTTGGCACTGCACTACAGCCTCACCTCAGCTTTAGGACTAGCGGCTGCGATCCCCTCCCGGATGACCTTGAGGTTGCAGTTGGGGTCACGGCTGTGGTAGCATTGGAACACGTACCCTGCCACAGCTTTCGCCGCCTTTGCCGCGTCCTCTGCTGCCCTCGCTGATAGGATGCCCAGGAGTTGGGTCAACTTCTCTACTAGGACATTTATGGCGTAGGCCCATCCCTACCACGGGTCGTCCTCTCATCCTCCGTCAGCTTGGAATGTCGAGCGACGAGCGCGGCCTTCTCCTCTTGAAATACGACCATCTCCCTCTGAAATGTGGCATTCTCCCGCTAAAGTGAGCGCCTCGCCTCATTTTCTTTGGCCACCAGCCTCTCCAGATCAGCGCATATGTGGTATGTTGTCTCCTTCTCAGTGATTAGCTTGCTGATGGAGGTGGGGAGGCTGGACCAGGGAAAGTAGATCTGTGAGATCATGTGATAAAAAATTGGTTTGGATGATGAAATTAGTAGAGCAAAGTGATTTAGCTTAATTACATTAGGATAATGTTCATGAGTTACTAGGTTGCTACTAAGATATGCTTATACGCTGGTGTTAGTGTAGAGATAACGCAATATACTCATGTGAGTAGTGTTGCGTGAACTGATCTTGAGTCAAGTCAGGAAGGACTTGTGCTCGTACTTGTTTGTTGATTCATATGCATGTGTTGCTCGAAGACGAACGGGGTTGATGACGGATCAGCGAACTAAGTTCAAGGAGGAACTGAGGTTCAGTGACTAGGTTCAGGAGGAACTGAGGTCGTAGTGATCGAGGCTGTCATGCGGGACATTCAGGCTAGAGAACAGTGTACGTGAATACAAGGTTGCATGTGTGCAACTAGGTGCGTTGAGGAGAAGGGCAGACGTACGCAAGGTTGTGGGCAACCAGATTGTGTGTTTAGATGATGCAGTTGTTCAAGTACATGGCAAGGACAGGCTGTGATCTGATTGGTCCAAGAGTCCAGTCCCATAAGGAATTTGAGAAAATTCCAAGTTGTTTTGGTTTGATCTCGAGAAGCTTTTTGGTCAACTCAACTAGGTTTTTATCTACTCGATTCAGGTTGATATAGTCTGCTTCGACTAGGTATAATTCTTGATCCATATATCTGATTGAATCAATTTTATTGGGTTAGTTTCGTATTTGAATCTAGTTTAGGCTATCCAAATTTGAGAGTCATCGGACCAACGGATCTTTCTCTACATTGTTTTTACTAGAGCATATACAATCTATTTTGAGTGGAATACTGAGTTTAAATTGATTTTCAATTTGGGTGAATTAATCCTTGAATTTGGTTTCCACAATGATTCACCCCCCTCTGATTGCCTTATTAGAGTGTAATCGATGCTACAAGGTCAGAGGCAGGAGCAGGCCCCACGATAGGCTCTGCAGACGCGGGGGTCATGACCGGTACTTCCAGCGTCAGGGCCACTGCAAGCTTGGGGGTTGGAGTATCCAACCGAAGCACCAGAGGAGGAGTTACGACCAGGGTAGAAGACCTGTAGTGGCAACAAATTGCAAAGTCAAGAAAGAACTCAAAATACCTACGCCTAGCACGAGGACTTACCGCATGATCGGAGGGGTGAGCATAACTCTCGACCTTGCAAAGCCACTGAGTTGACCAAGCGAGGGGGATGTCCTATCTGTCATCAAGCCGGGAGCGATCGGTGTCCCACTAGCATGCTTGGGCGCCTCTGCAAAAGCCAAATCCACCAATAGTCTTTTCTTCCCTTCTGTTAAGGCTTAGCATGCAGTCTGGTCACCCTCGGCTAGCTTAGGGCGAGACTGGCTGCTCCCCTGCATGCCAGCGCTGCTCACCGGACCTTCGCTCGGGGTCGACGTTTGACTACGTGCAGTATGGTTGCTCCTTGATGACCAGCACTGCTCTCAAGACCTCCATCAGGGGTCAATGTTTGGTCCTGAGCAGTCTGGCCGTCGCTGCGACCAAACAGTTCGGAGGCATGACCAAATGGATTAAGAGGAGGCGGGGCCGTGCTAGGTTGGGCACTGGGATGGAAGTCGCAGCGGATCTCTCTCACTAGGGTGGCCTGATCGAAAACCTCAATAACCTCGTCGATGATTGGGCGAAGAACATCGGCCTCAGGGAGGCCCTGCAATGGCACCAATAGTGAAAATCTAACTCCTGAAAAGGCTCAGAGGCGGGAATTTTGGAAATGACAAACTTACCCTCATGCTCTGCGCTCTCTACGGCGGGGTGAGAGCACATAGTAGAAGTGTGCCAGTCGGAGGGCTGTCTTTCCTTCGGGAAGCTGACATTAGAATTCGGACCTACGAGTCGATGGCATCGTCAGTGATAACTGAATAATAGAAGAAATGTTAGAGGTTGCACACCTTTACAAAAAGGAAACACCAAGGAAACGGAGCGGGGTTACCTATGCCGCTCTCTCATGTGATACGCTCGGCACAGAGTACAAAAAAGCCGAATGTGCTTGCTTTCGTAGGAGACACAACCGACGCTTGATGAAGTTGTGGACGACGTCTGACCCCGTCAGTCTGGTTTCTCGAAGATGGACAACCCGCTTGGCCAAGGTCAATAGCTCTGGGGTAGTCATGGGCGAATTCCCCCAGTTGTCTGTAACTTGCACCGGCGCACTAGACAAACGGAGGTTGTCCAAGGAGTTGTCAGCTGCGAGGTAGAACCAATCCTCCTTCCAGCCCGACCACGACAACTTGAGTCCCACCTCGATGTAGGAGTCCACGACACCATCGCGAAGGTAGAACCCGCAGCTTCTGATGGCTGGCTCGGTCATAGATCGGCAAGTATAGAAGAACCAAAAGAGGTCGAGGCATAGCTCGACCCCGACGAAGTTCTTGCATAGATGGGAGAAAATACTCAACATAAGAATGGACTTGAGGTTGAGATGGAGGTGACAGATGTTGTAGAAAGCGATGACAATGGTGAAGAACTCAGAGAAGGGAAGAACAAGGCTTGCCAAGAAGAATGAGACTAATAGCACTACTCCCCCTAGCGGGGAGCGGGTGCGTTCTCCCCGGAGCGGTACCCTAAGGAAAGGCTTTGGGTCAGCAGGCCAGTGTTGTACATCGCCTTCAGCATCGCCCCGTCGCACTTGGATTTGGGGATGGTAGGCTCACTGCGGGTGCGCACCATCAGATGAAATGGAAAATGTTACGGGGCAAGAACAGAGACAAAAATGAAGGGCTCTAAGCGTGAAGGCTTGGATACTAAGGGAGGCGACGAAAGGATTCGTGGGGAACCGTGGGCGCTCCAATTTGAAGGGCCGCGACAACATCTCAACCACCGTGGGGTCCGATCTGCGTGAAATTCAAAAGGCCGCGTGTGAGGAACCAAAATTTCCACGGGTCTGGTGGCAATTAATGTTTCTCTCTCCCACATTTCTCCCTCTCCCTCTCTCTCTCTGGACGTTTAATCTCCTCTCAGGATGCAGTTTCCTGAGTCAACCACTAAAGTGGGCTGCGTCGATGACCACTCCCTGGGCAAACTTATAATCACCTAGGGCCCAAGTGGTGTGACCAAACCCAACCACGACCACGTGGCATGCAGGAACCACAGACCCCTGCGGTGAACCAACTCAGTCCGCCACATCCATGAGGAAGCTTGAGGGCTATTGTCGGTGTAATAGATAAGGGGTGCCCCATGAGGCAGACCCCACACCGCCAAATGTTAGACAAAAGTAGGTATTTTCAAGATCGCAGCCTCATCACGCTACCAAGGCAAGGCTCATGCGATCAAGCCCCTGGTCACAGAGCAAAATCCCGCGACCATCCCTTGCTGGTCGCAAGACAAGGTACTCACCTAACACAATCAATTCTCATTTAATGCTATCCACTTGATTATTTTCCATCCCCAGGCTCTCTCTTTCAGTGGAGTATGGTCGTGGGGCGGTGTGGTGTTGCAGTGTCCCGTCCTGTAGCATTTAATGCTACAAGATGGCCTAACGATTGAGCATGACGGCATTCGGTGATGGTACAGGGTGTGCAGGATGACCAAAGCAAGGTGGGCATGCTTACCCACCATCATGATGAGCTAGGAATAGCTAGGCTTCGTCAGGCATAGGTCTGTTTGCATGAACATCTTTTCCCCTGGTATATAAAGGGGTGAAGACCCGGCATGTAAAAGAGAGAGGACACTCTATAACAAGTTCACCAAATTCATAAGACAATACACATGATGTAGGGTTGTTATCACACGGGAGGCCTAAACCTGGATAAACCCTTGTGTTCTCGAGTCCAGTTCGATATACACCCACAAGAAACATAGATCAACGCGCCCATCGTCCGGTATACCCTAGATTTATTTTCAGAGATCATCCCTTGACAAGTCCAGTTCGATATACACTCACAAGAAACATAGATCAATGCGCCCATCATCCGGTATACCCCGGATTTATTGTTAGGGATCATCCCTCGACAAGTCCAGTTCGATATACACTCACAAGAAATGTAGATCAACGTGTCCATCGTCCGGTATACCCCGGATTTATTGTTATGGATCATCCCTCGATAGGTAGACAAAGTGGAAGAAGAGAGAAGGCACCGAGAGAGAATGCTATGACAGCCCTGCAACCGCACCGCAATGAAGACCATCTTGCCGCCAACTATCGCACAAAAGGGCTCCGGCCGAGAAGACCATTTCACTTGCACGAGTCGACCAGACCATGGAATTGACCTGATGTCCCATCTAATTTGAAGGTGACTCCCTGCCTGTATTGCTTTGTTCTGACGGTAGAAAACAGAATATTCGGTTGCATTGGCACCTCCCTCAACATCAGACGTCCAGGTGTCATCCCCGCTGGCAAAACCACTCCCATTTGAATTCACGTAGGCAAAACCGGGATCTGTTATGTGCAAAAGGTGAATAGTAAACTAGTTTAAGGAATAGAGGGGGTTAAGTAATCCAAAGCAAAATTTAGGGGGCCAAGTAGACTCAAGGCAAACTTTAAGGTAGTAAAGTTGAGTTTTCCCTTAATAATAGCATATTAAGTCTGATCAGATCACAAGATCACAAGGAGATTAGAGGGCGGAGGGGGGGGGGGGAGGAGGAGGTTGTTGGATAGAGTTAAGATTTGTTAGGATTTATTTTGATTTGTAGGGAGGTAGAGTAGTTTTGATTGTTTCCCCTTTCCTGAATATTGTTGTTGAGGTGAAACATGAAAGATGAGGTGATAACATTGGGAAATCCCATTATTTGTCATTTACCAACTAAATGTTTATATAGCAGCAAAGATATTTCACAATGAGTTTAGTAACATCAGTTTTCATGGTGTACTAAATTGGTTACATTGTTAATGTCTGACAAAACTATATCACAGTTCTACTAATCTTCTTTTATTTAGAATCAAGTGAAGTAGCTACCTTCTCTGTTGAGTGCAAAGACATGAGGATGTTAACTCGATCTACAAAAAGTAATAATTATTTTCCCTTTAGACATACCACAATATTTAACCCTATATTACATCTGCTAATTCTATAATGTACGAATAGTGTGACAAATGTTGTCACCAAAATTGAAAAGTAAAAGGCAATTTCACACATTTCAGTTTTACTCTATGTAAAATCTTATTCGCAACGGCTTTTATTCCAACAAGTCCCGAATTTTGCATCCACAACCGTAGTGTACAAATCCTTTTCTTCACAACAGATTGATCATGAGGAAAAAAACGATGATAAAATCTAAATTACTGTGTTTGATCGTCTATTTTTTATTATTAGCAAGTCAAATGAATTTGCTCTAGAAACAAAATTGAGAAATGCTGAAATAAATCAAGAAATGAATAATGTCACCACTCCAACCTCAATTTGCATGCATGTATGGTCATGGATGAATGAATATACCATGCATTGATTAGAAGGAGGAGAAGCCTAACTCCAAGTGGCATTGCACCGCTGCTGCTGGCGGTTTTGCCATCTGCTGATTTGTGTCGTACTTCACCACCGTAGTCACCTTCTCTTCTAGCTGCTCGACACCGGCATGGCCGTGGTGTTTCATCCTCAATGGCATCCTGTAGCTTCACATTGAATACATCCACGAATGGTGCCACCTCGATTTTGCAGTGCTGCTCTAGCTGCTCCCCGAGGGCCATTCGTGACCCGACCTTGTCGCTAGCGTTGGGATAGCTATACTACTTTGTACTCACGACGTTGCTGGTCGCCTCATCATTATGAAATATTCTAATTTCGTATCTAATGTCGTAACTAACAAATATATTATCTAGTGTATGTCACCTATTTACAAGTCTTACACGTTTATGTTGCGGCCATCAGCTCCCTTAAAAGGAGGGTTCCTACTAATTGTGATTTTTTTTGCAAAATTTCTTGTGTGAGGGTGTCTGGCGGGAATCGTGTGCAACCTTGTTTTCCCAATATTAATCTATAGTCGTATCTTTCAATGGTCAGCTCGAGCGTTTTCTATTAATCCAAGTGTTGTTGCTGTTGCAGATCCAGTTGTTGTCGTCAGTGGAGGATGTATCATTATAAAAATGGATGTACCGAATATTCCATCTTTTAAATTTTGTACTAAAATACCTCAATCTAGCTCTAAATTTTTATTTTCCTAAAAAATCATGACATCACAAAATAAAATAATTTACAAGCTATTCCTACTAAACCAAGATCTCAAAATAACTAGGGCCCTCATGAGGCCATATCCAAAACTTATAGTCTAGGTTAGTCCTTGCATCATTGCTATATATTAGTACATCAATCTATTTTCCTCTTAGATATCTTTTATCTAGAAACATCACCTAAAAATATCTAACTTAGATAACTCTGGGCACTCCATGTTCCTGATGTGTTGTTGGTCGCTCCTAAACTGCAAGTCTTCTAACTTGCTTGCTAGGTGTGTACTGCTATTTACTATTGTGATCACATTGATTGGTCTATGATAGTTGCTTAAATGGATAGAATTGTTAGTATTTGGAGGCATGGTTTCCCTTTTCCTTCATAAGGATGTGTTAGTCGTTACTTATTTTGGCTATATGTAATGTAATAGGGTGGCTTGTTCGCGTCAATTGAGTGAATTGGGGAAGTAGTAGTTGTATATAGTTAGTTCAAATGATTTGAGTTACAAGATAATATAAAGCTACTAGTTTCATAATATAAAGTTACGATGGAGACTTCCCACCCTTAAAGGATTGGTGCTTTCGTTTTTCAGTTTCTTGCAAACCCATGGGTATTATGATTTATCATCTCCAGAGCTATGTATGCAAGTCCTATGCTCTTTATTTTGCCATCTAGGGCAATGCTGGCCCTAATCATATTCATCAGAAATTCATCTAGGAACATTTCCAAGATTATGAATCTGACCAAGTTTGCCGACCTAAGAAAAGTTATGCGGTTGTGGCTGCTCCACCTCCCGCCCCATCAGGTCATAAATCGGTGATTCATTTTCAAGCTGGTATTACTGGTTCTCATGCTCCAAGTTAGTGTTCAAGCAGATTTCTTATCGTACCAATTATTTTAAGATGAATTATGCTGCTTATTTCTCTTGTGAGGGCTCTACTGGTGATCGAATGCATTCGCTGGATTGGCTGGATCAGGTTGAGAACTCTGCTGATCTTTCAAATGATGATCAAAAATCACGGATGGATCCCCGGATTCTTTGGGATCCTTTTTCAAATTCAAAGAGTGTTAATTAGAAGTGTAATCCCTACTAGGTCAGGTGTTTCCATTACCTTTCTATAGGCTATTCTATTTTCTTTTGCACGAATGGTGTTAAGTGCAAAATTTGTTTCATTTATGGCCACATATTTCGAAATTGTCATGGGAGATTTCAAAAATAGGTTGCTTATCAAATCAAGGGCAAGGCTGCGGCCAAAGGCCCAGCTAAGCTTGTTGTTTCCTTGGCTCAGGATCACAACCTATTTACTACCCCCAAAGGGTGGATTTCCCTCACCTTCTTGCCATGACTCTTCGCTTCCACCCAAAACCCCTCATCCACCCTCTCTTTCCACAGTTCCAGTTGCCTCCACCACCACCGCCATAGCCAACTTCAAGGTTGATTCTCGTCCTCACATTCCGCGGGGCTTGACCATTCGCCAGGCGGACCGTGAGAAACCGCCTCTCCGAATTCATTCCTTCCTAGCCTACTCCATGGAGAGGAATTACGATGGCATGGCAATTGCAATCCTTCAACCTCTAGTGGCCAAAGAAGACTTCCTTCTGATGGTGTGTGAGCTCTGTTGCTACCTCGTCAAGGATCACCAGGTCCATTTTGTTGAGATTCAACCGTGTCCGATTTGAGATGCCTATGTTAGATTTGTCGACAATTTGTGAACCGTCGATGTTACGAATCCGTGAAGGATGTAGGGGATACTCGTTGTAGCCAAATCATACGCCAAAATATAGAGATTTATACAGGTGCAGGCCTCACGAAGGATAATCGCCATACGTCATGTTGTCTTGTATTAATCTTCGAGCCAGATTACAAGGGGGGTTTTGGCTAGCCTAGATAGATCTAAACCTAGTCGATGGCTCTTTGCGTGTAGTCTCAATGAGATGTTGATGTAGATCACAAGTACAAAAGGCTCGAGGGCTTGAAGCTTCCATGCACTTGAGCGATGGGCCTGTGGTTTCTCCAATGGACTTGTTTGGCTTATCCTCCGCAGGGTCCTCTGGCTCCGAATATATATGAGGGTCATTGTGTGGCCTCTGAATTCCTTTTCAAGTATGATTCTATTATCCTTAGAGATAAACTTCCCTATATGAGATATCCTGATACTTGCGGGCAGTTTCCATATGTCTAAGGATTCCTTTCTCCTAGGCATGAACATATGCTATGAGAATACATGAAACCATAGGGATCTAGATATGTAGAAGATATTGATATATGATAGTTTTATACTACTCATCATCAAGATTAAACAGTAGCGTGGAAAGGGAGGCAATGCTAAACACTCCTTTTCAGTTTGGTCCATACTCGCTTTGCTTTATCAAGCATGATATGGGGAAGAATTATTGGGCGGTGGATCTCGACCATGTTGTTTGGCTGTAGTTGCATTGCTTTCCCCTATATGCGTGTTTTGTCTCAGTTGTTGCTAAGGCGGTCTCGGGCTTTTCCATTCTGTTACACATCCATGAATCAACCAATCTAGTCAGGGTTGTGATCGAAGTACAAATGCATGACGAAGTCTACAGTCATGATGAAATCACTGTTACTAGTGGGGAAGCTCCTTCCCTACGTTTAAGGTTGGTTCCAGTGAATGTTCTTTGGGCTTGCAATGTGGCCATTCCTACCGATGAAGATCACCTGCCTATGTTTGGGCCTCTCAATCCTTTAACTCATCCAGACCCTCACTGGTTGAGGCCTCGTGATGACCTGTCCGTGGGTGGCGACTCCCAAGTTGATGACGCCGGGGTTTCTTTTACCGATAAATAAAATATACTGGAGGTCACCATTAAATATGATTTATCGAATATACTGGATAAAATTCAAACAAATTTAAACAAAATACTGGTAAACATAGTAGTTTTTTCTATTGGGTTCATAGATAGACTCGGTAAACTAGATATATCGGATATACTAGGTAAAAAAAATTCAGTGGTTGCTCTGTTTTTTCATCCTTTTTGTCAATATTGCAGCAACTGGGATATAGGGTTGCCTTACTGTGGATTATGTGGTTCCTCAAGTGAATGTGCTCCCTTCCTTTTTTTTTCTGGCTCCAACTTCGACTGTTCAATTGAATATGATGGCACTCTTGGATATTGATCTCGATACTCACCTCTATGTTAAATTTGCTCCCTTGCCAGGAGTGGCCAACCAAACGCATGGTGCAGGAGGCGTCTGATGACCATGTTTTGGAGTTTGCTTGCCCTGTGGTTAAGTCCTCCAGCAAAAGTGTTCTAGGAAGCTCAATGCTCCCTTGGATGTTCTTTTTATGCATCGCAGCAAGAGGCTCAACCAGGACATGGACGGCTTCAAGGACAAGTGCGTTGGAGGCCCAGACCAATCAAGCAGCTCTAGTTGCCTATGTGGGTTCCAGCACTATGGAGATCGGCCCATCTGCTCCGGCTCCCCGTATTTCAATGCAAAATGTGAAGGCCATGGGCACGGGTTTTCTCAAGATGCAACCGGGAGCTGTATCTGAAGTTGCTCTAATTGAATCCTCCGATGAAGATGATGAGTAAGTCTTCTAAGTCATGGGTGGACTTGTCCTTTTGAGTAAATGCAGATCCTTTCTTTTGAGCAATTAAAGAACTTTTGGGGGCTTCAGTTGGTCAGTTATGCTCCCTTTGGTGTTGGGTATGCATCTGGCATATTCTTTGTACTGTGTTGCAAATTTATAAATCTTTGAACTTTAAATTCAGATTGTTTAGCACGTGGATCTAGTACTAAATACATGTATCTAATGACTGAATGCATGTGACATTTCAATATAGTTCCTGGTATTCTTTGCGGTAGTTGTGATCTCTCCCTAATGCCTGAAAATTATCCTTGTCAGTATATCAGGCTCTTTAGGGGCTCGAGGTATTTTGTAATTGACGAATAAATATATCTCATATAGATCCCCAATATCCTTTGAGGGCTCATTGATGTACGTTGTGGTGGTGATATCATTATGTATATTGCATAACTGATGTTTCGCAGATGGGAAATACTTATTTGATTTTCACATACTAAACTGCAACAAGAAAGTTGTATGATATGCAACAAGTCTTTATTGAATTAAGTCTACGGCGTGTAAGACCGCATGACCTTCAATATGAGGTTGGTAAATTGTAATTTTAGAGTAATGGTCATGCAATTAATTTAACTCTCTTGATGAGAGATTTTAGCTAGACCATTTTAAGTATGCACATGAGGTACTTAATGCTCCAAATTAATACCTAAGGTCATACAATAATCATTGAAAGCCCGTGAAGTGAGTTCAACAGCATTGTCCATTTCATTGGATTTTACCTTGTGTTCAGGATAATCTGCTCTTAATTTGATAATTTCAACAATAAATCTGTCGATGCATCTATGACCACCATAAAATACCTTAATGATTAAGATAATTGTTGAATATGACCACATATATCTGAATGAGTTCAAGGAAATTGAGTGACTCATTTTTCATTTTAAGGTAAGAGGGCATTTAAAATTAATTTTCATGTGGCACATGCAGTGCACACAAAATATGTGGATTTTGATAATTTTGCAACATTGTTGTTTTGACCAATAGAATTGTTGATAATTTTTCTTAACATCCCAAAATCAAGATGAGCAAGGTGATCATGCCAAGTTTTGAATTTAATCAAGATTCTGAAAAATTATCTTGAATGTAATATGTGGTACGAGATTGATGTATGTATGACACAATTCAGATGAAAATGAATGAATTTCTCAAGCACTTGCTTGTTATATCCGTTATTCTTGGTGATGAAAAAAGATATTCATCTTTGTTGTCATTATGAGTTTCCAATGGAAACCATTTTGACAGATATATTTTTAACTTAATAGGGTATATATAGAATCACGATACATGAGTGTATTCTCAATTACTATTTGAGTACCATAGGAACAATGGTTGTGGTTCGTCTTGAACCAACAATCATGTTCAACGATGGTCATACCATTTCATTTTCTTTTTTTTAAGAGTTTGAAAATATTTGGTCTCCCTAGATTTTGTATTAGTGGTACAACTGTCCACTAAAAATATCTCCTCCTTCATCTAATTTTTCTTGTAAAAAATTATATAGAGTTAATCAAAGTTAACTCAGATATAAAATATATATCAATAATATCTTTTAGAGATACAAATAATAACAACAATGAAATTACAACATTAAGTAGTACATAGATAGGCTAATAACAATTTATGGGGATTTTAGAAGACAAATTGAGGTCTTCAAATATATCTTGGGAATTATATTCCACAAGCATGTTACCTTTATTGAGGAAGTCGTCCAATTTCTACTAGATCTTGTTGTTATGCTCTTAAGAACATATTGAGAATAACTTGCTTCCATATTATTGAAGTGAGCTTAAAACTTATACCCTTGAACTCATTTTCCTTTTTCCAACAGATTTGATGTACAGATCAACCAAATGCTTAGTGGTGCGGTATTTCTTGATATGATGATTGGTACATCCATACTTATGAAAAACTTACCATTGCCCTGGAAAATGCCATTGCCCTTGTTAGATAACCGCATCTGAGATGGGCTGGTCACAGAAATGCAATTGTTAGTAGATTTTATGAATAGCGGAGTTAATCTACCACGAACTTAAAGTCTTGAAAACGAATGAGTGACCATTCGTGTATTGTTCTTTGAGTGACATCCAAGAGCATATGGATTCTTTTCCATCAGATGTTCATTCTTGAAATATGGATGGTGATGATGCCTTAAAATATAAGGTTAAGGTTCATATATTATCAAAATTGGACCTTGTGATGTTAAATAGATTTTTATGTCCATAGACCAAGTTAGATAGCTCTTACCATCTAACACAAGTTTATTGAAATCTCTATTGGAGATATGCGCCATGTACTACATGAAATGACCATGTATTCAATTAATTTACCATGATAGTAAATTAAATAGCATGGAAATGTTGTAAGTGTGAAAAAATTAAAATCAAGATGGTTCTTGAATAGAGATGTTATCTTCTATAAAGAACAGACAACAAAGTCATTGCTAATATTTTGGATGTCATTCTTGATGGAATATGTGATTTGATAATCACTGCCAAAATATAGACTATATTCTATAAATTTTGGTAATACACATTGAGGGTAGTCATCATGTTGATATGTAACATGATGTAAATCTCACAGTAGTGGGCGAGAAAATCGCTACTATGAGCATGAACTCCGTCCTATAAGAACAGGCGACACTACAATCGCAGCCAATGCTATAGTCTCCATTGTCTTTTGTTTTACCAATGTTATAGAAGATATCCATCAAAATATTTTGAACTGATTTTTGCTATTTATTTAAGAAAAATGTGAATCAAAATATGCAAAAGTGACATTAAGTGTAGACCTTTTATATAGGACAGGCAAAAAAATCGCTGCTAATGTCTTGGACTCCAGTTCTGATGAAGTGGGTGAGATATAGTTACTGCAAAAAATTATAGACTCTATACATGTTAAATATTAGTAAACACTTTGAAGGTAATCACCATATTGATATGGTGTAGACCTTGCAATAGTGGACGTGCAACTCACTGCTATGACATGGACTTCGTCCAATTAAGGCAGACGACACTACAATCGCATCCAATGTCATAGACTCCACTACCTTGTGTTTTTGCCAATATAATAAAAAAGGTAATCATCAAAACATTTTGCATAATTTTCTACAAATTATTTAAGCTAATATGAGGCTTAAATAATTAAATAAATGTAGAATAATAATATAAATGCAATAAAGCAATTAAAAAGTGTAAGAAACTGCAAATACATTAAATAACATAGTATTATTCAGGTAATACATGTATAATGCAGTGGTACACAATATTATGCAATTCCAAACCTGAGGGCTGGAATATATATTTACATTAGGTACATAAAGCATAATATCATTTATATAAAGTTTGAGCACGTAAATGTAAATAACAGTGGGTTGTTATTAAATTTGTAATATTGACGTTGCAATTAATGAAGACCTCATGGTCTTATTTGCAGTGAAACAACTTATAACTGATGTTATAAAATTATGCATGCAATTAATATGAAACCATAGGGGTTTTCTTGTAAAACGACTGATGGCTTGATAACTCGCATGATGGGCTAAAGGCCCATTCAGCACAATTGGGCCATTCGGCCCATTCTAGTGGGGCTAGTATATAAGAGTTGGAGGAGGCGGTTAGGTTTAGGGTTTCCCTTCCCTCACATGTGCCCACTCTCTATCAGCGCTGCCACTAGGGTTGGGTTACCGCCGCTGGCAATAGCCGCCTGAGCACAGCCACCTTACATCGCCTCATGTGTGTCGTCGTGGGAGGAGACTGCCACCGTCCGTCGATTTGGGTTGCCACCGATGGCCGCCGGCTCGGAGCGCAGCAGCATGCCGCAGCGGGCGCCACTGCCGATCGCTGTGGTTTGGGCGCTGTGCAACCGGCCATCGCCCTGCGCTGTCGTCGGGGGCTATCGCCTTGGATCTAGCCATTCTTTGGCAGTACTGACCTAAGGGTCGTGTGCCCCGAAAAGGCACCGCCAGGTGATGGTGTGTGACCTACCACCGTCTTGAGGATATGCGCCGCCATTCAAGGCTAGCTGTCATCTTTCGGTCGGTCTGAGTAGGGTGTGCCTGCAGCTGGTGGTCACCGCCGTTTGGGGATGCCACCTTCCTAGGGCTGTGTGGCTCAGCTTGGGGTGTGTCGCCCAGGCGCCATCAGGTTGGGTTGGTCGCCTCCGTTTCCTCGGAGAGGCCGGCTGCCGCTTGGGCGGTTGTCGCCGAGGAACAAGTGCTCCAGGACTCCATCAACGGCAAGGGGCTCGTGCATGTTCTTCTAATCTGTTTGTGGGCCCAAGAGTGGTGTGTAGAGCCCGTGTCTGATAACGTATTAAGAATAGAAATGAAATTGACAGTAAATAATGAGTAGAGAGTGAATCGATCTCATTATTGCATTGATTGATTGTATAAGAATAGAAATGTAATTCATAGTAGATTCTACTGCGATGCATTGCATGCGAATTGGGCATCATAGATGGAGGGGAAATATATAGTGTTGCAAGACTTAAAACACCATGAAAATAGTTATGAAAAATTGGGTGTGCTATCACCTAGGATCCAAAGAAATTTCAACTCAAACAAAGACTTGTTCGCGATGAAACAAAAATATATATCTAAACGTCTATTATTGTATTTTCTAATTCACTGAAACTTGTCTTTTTTATGTTTCCTAAATTTCAATTTCAAGTTGCCCAAAATCTCACGATAAATGTTCCTAAATTTCAATTTCAAGTTACCCAAATATCACAACAAATGATATGAACTCCAGTGATGGTGGTTTGCTTCCAGAGAGGGGTTCTCTACTTCCTAGCTAAGAGGGAGGGCCTTTGGAGGCAGCAGGTCATGAGAGGCGACAGATGGTGGGGTGAGGCGGCAATGTGGAGGGCCACTGGGTGCGGGTGGTGGAGGATGGCTGGTGGGTGGTGTCGTTGGCTGGGGAGGCAAGGAATCCACCTAGCGAGGGTAGCGGGGACGCCACAGGAGACGAAGAAGGCAGGTGGAGTAGGGGAGCGACACATTTTGTCACAAGGGAGACAAGCAGTTGGAGGATGAAGAAAGAAGCGCAATAGCTATAGTTGGAGGAAGAGGAAAGATGATCCACCATCCAATGTAGATCCAACGGTCCACATCATTTACTATAAAAGAGAGAAATTTCAGTAACCTGAGAACTAGCACCTCCCTTTTTCTTCTCTTTGTAAAAGTCTTGTTTTGAATTGACATTTTGTGAGATGTTTGATAATAGGGAAAAGTCCACTGTACTACTCAAAGTATGCCTAAAGTTCGCTTAACCCCCTACACTTTTCTTTGGTTTACTAACCCCTAGATATTTTGATACCAGATCAAGTAACGCCCCCCCCCCCAGCTCGGTTTTGACATTGGTTTTGCTACCATGGATTCCATGTCATCTTGTTTTGCCACGTTGTTGGACACCTCATTTGCCAATTTTATAAAAATGGCCTTCATACTTTCTAATCGATGCACTTTAGCCCTGCATCTTCGTCCCCAAATACACCTGTGCTCATGGTGACAAGGATCCTTCAGGTTTCCATGCAAGTAAGGAGTCAGCAGGAGACCAACCCGAAACAGCGCTAGATATGACATGGTCGTCACCTGCCTACTCCCACAGCGACGCCCACGATGAGATCTAGGGATTGTGGCACCGAATTGGAGATGAGACAAATGTGGCGGCTCCTGCGTGAAGGCATTGTCCCTGGGCTGGTGGCACTGAGATGCAGCAACGCAACATCTCCATTCAAAGGAGTGGAAGGCATCGTCTTCGTGGAAGGACATGGGGGGATCTGAGGGGAGGCTTGATGAATGACGAACACTCAGCTGTGACATGAAGATGGTGTGTCGCAGGGGCAATGTACTAGGCTGGCTTCATGCAGGCGACGACGGGCTCATCTGACGTGGCTCGAGCGGCAGTGCTCCAAGCCAACGGCATGTCACATGTGAGGTCAATTCGGCGTTCATGGGCAACTTGTGTCTCAGGTGGGGAAAGGGAACCAAAGTGGAAGAAGAGAGAAGGCACCAAGAGAGAATGCTATGATAGACTTGCAACCGCGCTGCAAAGAAGACCATCTCACCCGCAAACAATCCCACGGAAGGGCTCCACCGAGAAGACCATCTCACTTGCATGAGTCGGCTAGACCATCGAATTGACCTGATGTCCCATCTAATTCGAAGGTGACTCCTTGCATGTATTTCTATTTTTCGCCAGGAGAAAACAGAATATTTGGTTGCGTTGGCACCTCCCACCACATCATACATCCAGGTGTCGTCCCCGCTGGCAAAACCACTCCCATCTGAATTCACATAGGCAAAACTAGAATCGATGATGTGCAAAAGGTGAATAGTAAACTAGTTTAAGGCAGAGAGGGGGTTAAGTAATCCAAAGCAAAATTTAGGGGGTTAAGTAGACTCAACACAAACTTTAAGGTAGTAAAGTGGACATTTCCCTTGATAATAGCATACTAAGACTTCAGATCACAAGATCACAAGGAGATTAGAGGAGGGGGGGGGGAGGTTGTTGGATAGAGTTAAGATTTGTTAGGATTCATTTTAATTTGTAGGGAGGTAGTTCTTGTTTTTTTCCCCTTTCCTGAATATTGTTGTCGAGATGAAACATGAAAGATGAGGTGATAACATTGGAAGATCCCCATCATTTGTCATTCACCAACTAAATTTCTATATATCAGCAAAGATATTTCACAATGAGTTTAGTAACATCAGTTTTCATGCTGTACTAAATTGGTTACACTGCTAATGTCTGACAAAACTATATCACAGTTCTATTAATCTTCTTTTATTTAGGATCAAGTAGCTACCTTCTCTATTGAGTGCAAGGACATAAGGATTTTAACTCGATCTACAATAACTAATAATTCTTTTCCCTTGGGAAAGACCACAATATGTAACCTCATAGTACATATGCTAATTCTATAATGTACGAATAATGTGCCAAATGCTCTCACCAAAAGTGAAAAGTAAAAGGCAATTTCACATATTTCAGCTTTACTCTATGTAAAATCTTATTAGCAATGGCTTTTTATTCCAGAAAATTTGTATCCGCAACCGCAGTGTACAAATCCTTTTCTTCACAACAGATTGATCATGAGGAAAAACGTCGTGCACACAAAGGACACTGAACCAGAGCTACTGATGATGATGACTGCCGAAGCCAAGGGCACCGGCACTCGCGTCTTCCTCGATAAACAGAAGGCCAGCACACAGCTTGTCAAGGAAGGTAATGCAGCTGATGCGTGCTAGTATCTGGACACCAGGGCATCCAACCATATGACCGGTAACAAGAATGCCTTCACCGAGCTCAACTCAGGCATCACCGGGAACGTCCGTTTTGGGATGGATCCACAGTGGACATCCTCGGGAGGGGTGCCATCCTATTCACAGGCCTCGTGGACGGTGGTGGCTCCTGACGGCCGTGTACTACATCCCGTGCCTTCAAAGTAACCTGATTAGTCTTAGGCAAGTCGATGAGACGGGGTGCCAAGTCTTGATCGAGGACGGCATGATGAGCATCAAGGACAAGCGTCGCAAACCTCTTGCATGGGTGACTCGCATGTCAAACAGCCTCTACATCCTGACGCTACAGAGCGAGGCATCAAGCTGCATGACGGCGCACCTGGTCGACACTGCACAATGCTGGCATGCGCGTTTCAACACTTGAGCTACAATTCACTCTATGCCATGTTGAAGCACTGCATGGTGAGAGGACTGCCTGACATCGACCATGGCGAACAGATCTGCCCAATGTGTCTCACAGAGAAGCAAAGGCAGACTCCGTTCTCAGAGAAGATGAAGTACCGGGCTGAACACCAGTTCGACTTGGTCCATAGAGACCTGTGCAGGCCAATTTCACCGACGACACATGGAGGGAAGCCCCACTTCCTACTGTTGGTCGATGACCATAGCAGGTATATGTGGATCCAGCTCCTGCACAACAAGGACGAAGTGACGGCCGCCATCAAGCGTTTCCATGCCACTGCCAAACTAGAATCCGGGAGACAACTTCGCACCCTCCGCACTGATCAGGGTGGAAAATTCACGTCGATGGAGTTCGACGAGTACTGCGTAGGCCACAATGTAAGGAGGTAGCTCACCACACCATACACTCCGTAGCAGAACAAAGTGGTCAAGACACTCCGTAGCAGAACGAAGTGGTCAAGAGATACAACCAGATGATCCTCGGCATGGCACGCTGTCTCTTGAAGGCCAAAGGTATGCCAGGCACATTTTGGGGGGAGACAGTGACCACCGCAATTCACATACTCAATAGGTCACCGACAAAGAGCTTGAATGGCATCACACTGTATGAAGCATGGTGGGGACGCAAGCCAGATGTGAACTATCTTTGCACTTTTAGGGCAATTGCGCATGTGAAGAACACAAAACCACACTTGAAGAAGCTCGACGATAGGAGCAATCCCATGGTGTTCACCGGCTAAGAAGACAGGTGCAAAGCCTACCGTGTCTTTGATCCGGTGGCGCGCAAAGTTCATATCACCAGGGATGTGATATTTGATGAAGGAATGTGCTGGAACTAGAGCACGGACGACACAACGACTGACAACACAACTAGCGTCAGCAAGGATTGAGAGGTGTTCACCATGGAGTATCCAACACACATCGATGTGTCGGGCTCTCCAGCGCCATCAGCATCAGCCCCCTCAACAGCTGCATCGATCTCGCCAACACCTGTGTACAGAACGTCGGCACCAACATCACCGCCAATGCCGAACACTCCGAGCATGGATCCAGAAGGAGAGCTCAATGCTGACCATGACGATGTGCCTCTCCGATTGAGGGACATCGACAACATACTCGGTTTGGCCTCGCCGTGTGGTTTCACACCATACAACCAGAGCTCTAAGCTGCTTGGGGAGATGACTGAGGAACCAGTTTCATTTGGGGAAGCTAAGCTGCATCAATGCTGGAGGCGAGTGATGCTAGAGGAGATGACTTCGATTGAAGAAAATCGCACTTGGTACCTCACTGAATTGCCATCTGGGCACCATCCGATTGGATTGAAGTCGGTGTTCAAGGTGAAAAAGAACGCTGACGACAGTGTGGCGAAGCACAAAGCTCGACTCATGGCAAAAGGCTATGTGCATAAGGAAGGAGTCGACTTCGATGAAGTGTTGGCACCGGTGGCTCGTCTTGACTCAGTGCGGCTCATGCTGGGAATAGCCGCACAGATGAGTTGGGAGGTCCACCACCTCGATGTGAAGTCAGTATTCCTCAATGGGGATCTTGAGGAGGAAGTGTTTGTTGTCTAGCCTCCAGGATTTGTGCGCGAAGGTGAAGAACACAAGGTACTGAGGTTGAAGAAAGCGTTATATGGACTTCTACTAGAGCTCAGGGCCTAGAATGCCAAGTTGGACAAAACGTTGTTGTCACTTGGTTTCCAGAAGAATTCATCCGAGCATGCCATGTACACGTGAGGAAGAAACAAGGAACTGCTTCTGCTGGGTGTCTATGTGGACGATTTGATCGTCACAGGCGCATGTGGTCGTGAGATAGCCAAATTCAAGGAAGAGATGAAGAGAAATTTCATGATGAGTGATTTGGGTACTCTCTGCTATTACTTGGGCATAGAAGTGAAGCAGAAGCCCGGATGCATCTCCATTTGCCAAGCTAGCTATGCTAAGAAGATTCTAGACCGAGTAGGCGTGAAGGATTGCAATCCAGTTCAAGCTCCATTGGAAGGAAGACTCAAATTGAGTAAGCAAATTTCCAGCCCTTCCATTGATCCTACTGCATACAGAAGTACTGTGGGCAGCTTAAGATACTTGGCGCATACACGACCTAACATCACTTTTGCTGTTGGATATGTAAGTCGCTTCATGGAAGCACCCACAACTGGACATTTGTCAGCAGTGAAGCATTTGTTGCGATACATAGCAGGCACTTTAACTTTGGTTGTAGCTATGAGAGGCAGGAAGGAAAACTGAAGCTGACGTGCTACAATGACTCGGATATAGCAGGAGATCTCGATAATAGGAAGAGTACCACTAGAGTGTTGTTTATGCTCGATTCAAGACCAGTCACTTGGCAATCCCAAAAGCAAAGAGTTGTTGCTCTCTCCTCTTGTGAGGCTAAATATATTGCAACTTCAACAACAGCTTGTCAAGGGTTATGGCTCAGGAGATTGTTCAGTGATCTGATGGGAGAAGAGGCTAAAGAAATCATCATTCATGTGGACAATAAGTCGGCCATCAAGCTATGCAAAAGTTCAGTCTTTCATGATCGGAGTAAGCATATTGAAACTCGAACGTTTCATTCGGGAGAATATCGAGGATGGAAAATTTATCGTCAAGGAGATCAACACCAAGGATCAGCTTGCAGATGTCCTGAATAAACCGCTCGGGCGGGTGAAGTTCTAGGAATTACGAGCAAGAATTGGAGTTAAAGATGTCAATAGCAACTAGATTAGGGGGAGGTATGTTATGTAATCAGTTACTAAAGGTCTATTTGTTTTAACTGTAGATTGTGAATTGTAAAAAGCTGGATTGTAAGAATCTGGATTGTAGATCGTAAAAGCTGGTGAAAGGTGGATTGCTGGATTGTTACAATCCAATCCAGCCTTCAGATTGTAACAATCTAGCTGTTTGTTTCAGCATACAGATTATAATCATAATTCAGTTTTTACAATCTAACTATTTATTTTAGCTTATAAATTGTGACCTGAATTCAGCTTTTACCATCCAAAACAATAAAGGCCTTAAGTCATAGTTTTAGTTAGTTGGTTAGCTGTTTTCGTCCGTTAGAAGTCAGATAGTTCGGAGTTTTCAGTTAGAGCGTCTCTTAGGTCTGCACGTTGAGCATTGACCGCGTTTTTGCGGGCTGATGCGCCTCCAGTGTGGGCACAACCGGATCTCGTGGGATGGCACGAGAAATACTCCATCATGGACCTGCACGATCTATTGAATTTGGTGAATAAAAGGATAAGAAAACAGAAAAGGCTGCTGCACTTTAAGCAGCGCAAAAAAAAAAAAAAAAGCTCCCTCTCGCTGAGCAATTCTTCAGTTACTGTAGCACACCCGGTAAGACTCTGAACTTCTTCGGAGCGACGACACCGGCGTGTTTGAGTGAGCTGTGAGCGATCTGAGAGCTGACAAGTGTCTGCCTTCACTCCATACACTATCTCAGAACAGACTATCACATACGGTTGTTAAATCTTATCACAGGCGAGTTTGATTTCTGTCTATGCAAAAGTGTCTGTGATATCGAACTTGTCATATATGGGTAACACTCCGTTTGTAACATAACTACACGGTTTTTGTTAATATTTATTTGTATTTTATGACACATCACAAACGGTTTTTTTTAATGTCTGTCTGTTATATAATTTTCAGAAAAATAGGATTTTGGATCTAGAAAAAATAAAAAAATCTTTTCGCACTCAAGCCGATCATCACACGACCCATGACATGTCATCACACAAGTCACATAATTTTTGCACGTAATATGTGAGGGTGTGGTTTGTGAGCATCGAACCTGTGACCTTTAGCCTCATGTAGACTCCTTGCCATCTCATATGTACATTATTGATGATAGTAATAGGATATTTTATATTTTTTATTCTTGTTGTTCGAAACTTTGGAGAATTATTAGGGCATCTAAATGACTTCAAATGAAAATGTTATAAACTGTAAAGATGTAGGTCTTGTCAAGAGCTACAATTTTTATATAATTTTTTCTTCGTTTGACACAATTTGGAAATTCATAAAATATTTATCCTACTGTCATAGACGATTTTTCTTAATATCCATCTATGTCTTATGACACATCACAGATAGTTTTTCTTAATCAAATAACATATGAATTTTCTTAATGTCTATCTGTGTCTTATAACACTCACATACGGTTTTTTTTTAATATACGTATGTGTCTTATGACATATCATAAATAGTTTTTATTATTGTTCGTCTGTGTCTTCACATCACATACAGTTTTTCTTAATATTCGTCTGTGTCTTCACATCATAGACGATTTTTTTAATATCTGCCTATGTCTTCATATCACAGACGGTTTTTCTTAATGTCCGTCTATGTTTTATGACATATTACATGTGGTTTTTCTTAATATCCGTCTGTGTCTTATCACAGACGGTTTTTCATCTGTAACTTCTGGCATACTGAGACGGCCGATAATGTTACAGATACGTCTATTTTAACCACTGTCTCTGGGTACTTTGTTAGTGACGGATCTTAGAAAACCGTCTAAAATATTCTATCTGCTTTCTCTATTTCTGTAGCAGCGACGTAATAATATCATAATTAAGGCAGCCAGATCCACTATTTTCGTTCATCCAATTGACATTGCTAGATCCAAGCTGCTCAACAAAATATTGGTGAGCTGGAGCTTTACCGAGCCTGCCAGTTCTTATCCGATAATCTGTTTTGGTAACTGTATGACTTCACCAAGTCGGCCGGTTTTGGACTGGCTTCCATGTTCCGTCTGGAGGCCTTGCATCAAGTCTTCCTTTCATCTGCCACATCGTCGTCGTCCAAATTGCCACAAACTCCTGCAGTTTCTCCACGCTTAGGCAACGATTGAATGATTCTTCCTGCGGCTGCGGGAGCTGCTCCATGGGCTGTTTGGACAAAGTGCTCAATTTTCCGTTTCCTTGTTGCCTCCTCCTCTTGCAATTTCCTCCTGCGATCATGCTACGAACTCTCTGCCCATCGTCCGACTTGACACGCGTGAGGAAGCCTTCTCTGCCCCGCGCGCTTCTTCCTCGCCAGCACCGCCGCCTCCACCCTCTCGAGCGCGCTGCGCCTCGGCGAGCGCGGGGCAGCAGCAAGGCAGGATTTTGTTCACAGGCGGAGGAGGAGGGCGGGAAGCGCGGCTCCTGCTGATGGTGGTGGCCGCATCGGAAGTACGTGGCGGCGGGGTTCAGGGCGTTCGATCGCGCGCAAACGCCGCCGCCGCCGCCGCCGCGGAGGCAGAGCAGGTAGCGGTGGAGTTGGAGGCGCCCCTCAGCCAGACCTTGCGATTTGGAGGCGCTCGAAGTCGTAGACGTACCGCGATCCGACTACGACACTTACGCGTGCGGCTCCGAGTCCGAGTCCGAGTCCGAGTCCGTACCGAGTGAGCCCGCCCTCCACGTACGTACGCGTCTATAAAACAAAACTGGTCTTGGGCGCCCAGAATTCACCACTCGATTCACCCCCTCTCCGCTGATACTTCAACGCATTGTTTTTTGCTCCCCGTCGATCTCCACTTGGCTAAGAATGGGGCAACCCGACGCCCGCAGCAGCCACGTCATCGACATCGACGCCGGAGCCAGCTGCTGCGCCGTGTGCATGGAACCGCCGGAGTGGGTGGCGGTCGGCCGATGCGGCCACCGAGAGGTGTGCGTTACCTGCGCCGTCCGCATGCGTTACTTCCACGATGACCGCCGGTGCTGCATATGCCGAGAGTTTTGTCCCACTGTGGTCGTCACAAAAGCCGGCAACACCCAGCAGCATGTCGACTTCTCCAAGTACTGCTGGTACCATGGCGGCATGGCCGCCTATTTCGACAACCGGGAACAGTATAAGGCGGTGAGGAACTTGTGCTTGAAGCCACCATGCTCAGCAGGTGTAAGCGAGAACCCCCGAGCAACCCTGGAGTCATGCCCAGATACGAGGCTTTTCATTCTTTATCTAGCAACAATGACATTGGTGGGCGCAGCAGGTGGCATTCCCATTGCGATACACCTTAAACATTGGCTTCAAATAGTAGCAATTGTGCTAGCATTTGGCCTTGTATCGGCTGTATTCGCATGCCTCTTTTGGAAGGAAAACCCACTTATTCCTGATGCATGATCCCGGGATCCAAACTGTTACAGGATTACGGGAAGCATACAATGACACCGTCATATATTGACACGGAATTTTAAGACGATTTAAATACAATGAGTTATCTTTTTAGTGTTTCGTAGTAATTGTATATTTCAACAACTTCTTAATTTATATATGGACTGAATAAATGTTATGAGTTGTATGGTAATAACAACTCGTATGATGGTGTAGAAATAGTCTTGTAAGCCTAAATTTTATCTTACGAGACCGTTGTCTCACAGCGACATCTTTCAACCTCCCTTTCTCTCACATCACTAAAATCCTACGTAGTATTGTATGAGACGATCTATAAGATAACTTTCGTGTAGCATTGTACATGCCCTAAGCACAACAAGAGTGTTTCAACTGGCAAACCAAACTGGTCAGGATGCAAAATCTTTACATCTGAAAGAAGGTGAGAACTTAGGTTGTATTATGTTCATTGTACTAAGTGGAATATGAATGAGGTGGTTCACTTGAATAGGATGGTCTTAGATGGAATGGTAGAGCATTATATTTGGTTGCGTGTATGGTATAATACTAGCTTTTTGTTTGGTTGATTGTACTGAATGGTTTAATACTAGCTGACACAGTATTTTGTCTGGTTGGAGCTATGAATTTGCTTTGCCCTCCTCCTAAATCATTTCATGACATGATTTTCATGTAACATTATTATTTGATTTAACTAATATTCTGTTCATTATAAGCTGCCCAATCAATCAGCTGGAACACCCTCTCAAAAAAATGGCACACGGTACCCATGTAGCTACGTACTGTACGAACTTGGTGAGCAACAGTGACACGATTAAAATCGATCCGCCACGTACGTGTGCAAAAGAACGGTCACAACCACGTATCGAGGTGATCGCAAGCCGCCGGGATGGCGTGGTTCGGCTGTTTTCACCCGATGGAACCGTATCTTATGGGTACGTTTGGTTGCCTATACAGTGTATATGAGAAACCAAGTTTAAATATGCTTTGGTTTTCTTGTGATGAGTGATTGATATTGTCATTTATTTGGTTTGATGATCTTCGGTTTTGAATGAGTTTTGATGTGATTTGAATTGATTTGAGATTTCATTTGAGCATAATGATTATGGACTAATTGGAATTGGAGTTGGAGATATGTGTTTGCTTGTCTCATGGTGTGCAGGTGATGGATGCAACTTGGCGGTCGACGGCGGGATGATCGGGGCTAAACAGAGTGTTTGGTGCCAGACGATCAAAGAGGCCAGGCGGAGTCAAGGATGATCCTAGCTGAACACGTGGAGGTCAAGCAAAGCATTGAAGACGGATGGAGACGGTGTGTTGACAAAATCAAGCGGAAGAGATACCGGTGCAAGTGACAAGGCGGCCCGAAGGATCGAGAGCGGGAGAGACTTGCCGGTGGTCAAGATCACATGACAGAGTACACGCGTCGACATCGAAGCGCTTGCTTAAGGTGTAAGCAAGATGGTGAGTCACGCTTTGAGAAGCGTGCAGGCGGTTTCGCGGTTTGGCCTCAAAACCGTGGGAGGACTGGAGGAGTATGTGGCACCATCGCGAAGCTTGTGTCGAGGCGAAGCTACGTCGTGAAGGCGCCGCGGCCGTCCGATGAATGGAGAAGAAAATAGACCAAAATACCCTCGGTGGTAGGTAGGAGTGCACTACAAGAGAGGAGTATTTTGGGGAAAAGCTAGAAAACTTAAGGGCCAAATTTTCTAGACCTATAAATAGAGAGGTAGGACTAGAGAGAGCTTTGAACCAGCCACTTGAGCCCCCTTGTGCTACTCATTTGAGAGCCTTAGAGCTAGGGTTTTAGAGGAGAGAAGGATGAGTGCTTAGCCTATGTACTAGGTGAGAGTTTTGAGAGATAAATCTTTGTAATCCGCCTAAAATAGGGCTGATCTCTTTGAGTAATTAAGTTTATGTTTTTGCATATGCTTGAATTCTCCTCCTTCTAGTTTCCCTCTATTGGTTCCCTTGCAAGTTTGCAAGTTTTTTTATTTTCGGTTTTGATTTTCATTTTGATTTTTAGGCTGAAATTTCAGCACCTTGTGAGATCATTCTTCTTGTTACTAGAGGCATAAAAACTCATATACGAGTGTATACTTATGGATCTTGAGTACCCTTGCCTCTAGATCATCAACTTGGAGAGGTTTCTTGCCCGGTGATCTTTTTCTTTGAGCTGCAATATTTCACCTTTGCAGGGTTGTTTTTCTTGATGCTAGTGGCTTAAATACTCACATACTCATGTATTTGAGCGGGTCTTGAATCCCCTTACCACTAGACTATCATCTTGGAGGATAACCTTGTCCGGTGTTCATCTTATCTAGTTTCTTTGGAAGTTGCGAGTTTTTGTGCACAAAGACGCATGGAATGATCCTGAATGGAACCTATGGTTAATATTCCATATGTGGAGTCATGTTGCCATGGAAGTAGTCTTCTTGCTTTGTCTCTTTAATTCTTTTGCTTTCGCTTGAGGGTTTTGAGGTGCGTTGGGTGAGAAATAGGAAAAAACTATCTATTTTGAAAGAAATTTGTTGAGGCGCCTATTCACCCCCTCTAGTCGACATTCTCGTTCCTACAGTATATGTATGGGATAATATTGAATATATTATAGTATGTGTTTAGTTAGATGAATAGTATCAACTCCTCAATGATAAGGTGCTACAGATTCTAGGAATGTTCTATCAAGATGTTAAACCATCTCATATAGGAAAATTGACCGAACGACCTGTCATTTCATGTAATTACATGTACTTAGTGATGATTAGTGATTATTAGTGAGAATTAAGAATAATTAGTTATGCATTAGTTGCAGTTAGATGTTATTAGTCATAATTAAGTATTATTGTGGGTAATTAGCAATAAATAGTGATCTATTAAGTTATAATTAATTGTAATTAGTAAATATTAGCACTAATTAGAATAATTTGTTGATAATTATAATTATAAAATCATCATATTAAAAAGAAATTAAGTTATAAATAGATATAGTGATTATCTTTTTAGCAACTAAACACATTCATATAGTGCATCATATACATCCAATCAAACACTCTAATGTATCATTCCATACATGTAACCGAACATGCTACTTGTATCATCTCATCTAGAATCATCACGTCCATCTAGGACAATCTCATCCATTCAACTTCGTACAACCAACAAAACACTACCTAAAGTGAGATCCTTCCATCCTAGATCAATTGGTACAATGCATGCAACCAAACACAAGGATGTCCCTCTATCCAGGATCATCCAGTGCACGAATTGACACATCTAACCAAACACTATGTACCTTAAGCGCTTGGCTCATCTGGAGATTTGTTTGAAACCTTGTTTATGTAGCTTTAAGACTTGGAAAACTCTCTGTGCGTGTTTTGAACATTATAAAGTCTTAACACTTTGCCTCAAGAAAAAAGAAAGTTTTAACACCTGGAATGAAAACTAGCTCTATTTCGTTTTGCACAAGAAATCCCTGAATTACTAATGCATCTATTACCCATATAATATGTTGCTTGGATCGTTTCAAAAATACGTTGCTTGGATACCGTGGTTAGTACAAACTAGCCGTCGACGCATGCGCTTGCACAGGCTTGTTTATTAATACTACTATTTTCTATTTTTTCTACTGCATCAATTAACCTTTTAGTTAAAACAAACTCAAGCAGGTAAACTGGTTTTGTCAGATTCGCATGTTAGATTCAAGGAGGTAAACTCAACTTGGCACGCAGTGAGCTTTTGTATTTCACATGTTGATTTTTTTAATTATTAGTTTGGTTGAAATCATCATGCAAAAAGAGAAAATAAAAAGTTATTCATTTCTATGCTAGAATTGAGCATGCAGCTTCTCCATCCAAAGGAGTTCGGCGGATTCGCGACTATGCGTAACTACTGCACGAGAGATTTTCAGTAGAGATAGGCATGGAGTGATCCATGGATCCACTCTAGTTCGAACTTAATTAACTAACTACTTATTTAGTTAATTAAGTTGAACTAGTGTGAACCCACGGATACTCACAGATCACTTCACGCTTATCCCTAATTTTCAGTTGAAGCTACATTTGTTCAACATATAAATTTAGAATTGAAAATATAGGAAATCTTGTTGATAGAAAGTTGATAAACGTAAAGATGATTCAATAGTTGTGCGATAGTTATACGTTTGAAACTACATTTCGCCTAAAGTGCGGAACCTTTGCAAAGACCTATATCCTCGGTGACAACCCAATATTGTGATTTTCCACGCGTCCTCTAAGGTGACTTAAAATTTGCAGGTCCTTATATGATCTAATAGTCATATCTTGAACCATTAGACCTAAGATCTAATAGTCTAGATCAACCACCACTCACACCCCTCTACTAAACCTAACCTCTTTCTAGTTTTTTCTAGATTTAAGTCATCTTAAATATACCTAAATTGTTATGGTATATCTTTTCAGATTCTACATGATTTCTTGTATGAACGATGATTTTGCTTACTCGTGAAAGTAGAGATATTTTGCGCATGTTAATAAACTAACACTGATGCGAAATAATTAACCATGCCAGGATTGACAAGACAATTAACTAACTTGAGAATTTCTAGAATGTTTTTTGTCCATTAGAGGCCATAGCAAGCATGATGCATAATGGAGTCATTTGTTTTTCACGCAAATTGATGTGAATCTCGTGCTGTATAACTTCAACTTGTTCACAACTCATTTCCTATTCTTGATCATGCTGGCTACACACACGAATAGAACTGATGCATCCAGTAGCGCATCGGAGCCCTCAGCGAGGGAGTATTGAATCAGCTGGCAGCAGTTGCAAAGGGTCCAAGTGACACATAAGTACATAACACATCTACTTAGTTAAGTGTCGGTATGTTATCACGGAATAATAAATTCATATAAAGAAATGGTCTGTGTCGAAATGTAATAAAAAAAAATCTATTCAACTCGTAGCACGTACGTTGATTCCAATTCTTATGAGTTGTTACCATGGTACATCAAATACAACCATAATAGCCAAATACCAGTTGAACTTGCATACTGACAGGACTATGCTTCACTCATCCTTGCTTCTCTTTTGTTCAAACAAAAAGCTGCAAATACATAGCAATACACCTAATTCAAGAGCATATGTAAAGCATCCTGCAATCTCCGACAAATCTGACTTAGTTTCAACAGTACACTTATCAAGCTACTTTGCCTATCAAAAAACTAATGCAAGAAGATATGTAAACCATTTGTAGATTGACAAAGCCCGATCAACGATCTCATCTGAACTCAGGTAAATTTACATCAGTACTACATATTTTTTTTCAGGTTGAGGAAACTCCTCCAACGCTCTTTTTTCAGGTTGTGATGCTCTTTCCTTTCTCCAAACACATTATTCTCTATTAATCTCTAATTCATAGCAATGTCAACAGTACTTATTTATCACTCGAGAATGATGATCCTGCAGCATGCCGGAGCCAATTAAAAAAAAGTCAAAAACATGTTTTACTAATTTAGTTAAGCAGCATGTCAGGATTCTAGGAATATGGACAAGGTTCTCAAATACCCAAATTAAAGATGCATACAACTAAGTGAAGATAAAAATTATCTAGCTAACAACAGAGGCCAGTTACACATTCACTTTTAGCAAAAATTATCTAGTTGAGCACTGATAAATATACCCACAAACTATCTAGTTGAGCAAGTCAGGCCAACAACATGAGGTTTATGTAAATTTCTTTGTCATGTAAAATCTAGTTAGGAACATATATATATTAGGTGAAAATTCTACCTAATCAGCAAACCTACAGCATTGAACAATACTCTGGACATTCTTAAAACGTTTTATAGTAGCAATCTCTCTAACATGCATCTGCAACTTCTAAGGAGCAGGGTATACACTTAGCGCAGGCATATGCAAATAGACCTGACCAAAATGCAAAAAATTGAAATCACTTACTAATCAGCCACTTCTTTGATTACTACTACAAAAGAAAAATAATTTTGAGAGGTCATCACTAACTTCTGTACAGAAAACAGAGGGAAAAGAAGAACGGCCCGGTACTCACGGGAGTGGATGACAGCGGTGGAGACCTGGGTGGCGACGAACGCCACCAGCCCGTGGTCACGGAAGCCCCACGACTCCCAGCGGTGGCTAGTGGCTTGAGGAGTGTGCAGCGTCCTTGTTGCTCTTGCCCTCGTCTTGCCAGCGCATGATGATGTAGTTACCATGATTCCCTGCCCTTAAATCTTTAAGTCTTTTTGATAAATCAACAGCAGTTTGTCTGCTTGAGATCTTCTTGTGCTGTCATGCCATGCTCACCAGAAGCTTCTTGCTCGATTTCCTTCACCTATACAATGTGTGTTTCTGTGCAGCAACCAGCAACAAGGAGTGTGTTTCTTTCCTCGTATCATGAAACAAATTGTAGATGACTTACTCTTCTAATCAAATCCACATGGTTCATAGCACCACGCATCTCTTCAAACTCCCATATAAATCTATCGAATATCTAACTATGGGATATATACGCATAAGGAGTATACTGTATATGGTCAGGATATACCGTGCGCATATATAACAACTCCAGATACTATGGAACAGAATCTGCGGTAACTGATACACCCGAAAATCTAGAAGACATATACTAAAAAGATCTCGATTAGTTGCTCAACTCGAGAACTACTAGTATCCAAGTTAGATTCATCTGCTTTGTCATGGTACACAAGATGAAGGATTTCCTATCGACTACGGCTGAATAGAAGATGGCATATCAGCTCTATATAAAGCGGTGACTCAGACCCCCAGGGGAGAGGGAGAGGCATCTGCAACTCAACAGAAACACCAACACCATAGGAGATACTCGGCGACATCTGTAATTCCCAGGAAGTTAAACTGTCACTTTCCGGTTCTATCGCTTTTGGTTTCCAAATTGTGGAAGAAGTACGAAGGAGAAAAGTTGCTTTCTACTTAAGAATACGTAAAAAAAAGAGGTTGACCAGGTAGATAAATAGGGAGCAAAAAGTTGACATTTTGGATCCGTCACTCAAATGGATGATAGGAGATCGTGCATGCGTAGAGCTCGGCGAAATGAATCCGTTTTACTACTCATACGTCCTATTTGGAGTTTGGATTGTGGAGCTATGATTTTTTGAAGTTTAAGAGAAAAAGGAAAAAAAAAACGAATTCTATTTATTAATGCTGCCTACTTTCCTGAGTCCGAATCTGTTTTAGCTCAGCATCCTTTTTCTTTCTCCCTTGCGGCCATCCCATGCCCTCTATTTTCTCCCTGCCAAGGAACCCTAGCCGCCCCTACTTGGCCCCTGCAGCCGTCAATCCCTTGCTGCCCTTGCCGTGGACGTGCAGGACAGCAGCAGCGTTTTCTTCCACGGGCAAGCGAGATCGCAGCAAAGTTGCGGCAAGGTTGCAGTGAGGAATTGAGGAGGAACCGTCATGGGGACTATCGTTAACGCTGTTGCCCTTGCCGATTTTAAAGAAGAACCCTAGGTGTTGTTGCGCCGATGTGTGCATGTCTTGTTTTCATTATCGATAAAGTTAAGTGAGCATGATGGTTGTTGCTATAACTTTAACTTGTTATTTTTTGCTACCTCCACTTATAATAATACAGCACACATGATTATATTTATTAATTTGAAAGGTTATACCTACTTACTCTGGACTTGTGAATTTGGCTTAATTTTTTTGTTACAGTTGATGGAGTTATATGCAATAGTGATGATGCATTGTCAATTTAATCATTTCTAGCACAACCTCATCTTATGTCTAATGTTTAGTTTACTTGAGGATAATGATGTTGGTTATGTATAGAAGAGACATGCTTTGACTTATATGTGGGTATTTAATTCTTTTCATATGTCTATAAGTAATTGAAATATAACCGTTTGAAACCCTATGCATATCTATAACTAAGTAGTAACTTATCCAATGACCGATTAATGTACAATCAAATTTATACTTAAGTAAAGCAAGCTAGAAGAGAAAGACATTTCATATCCTGTATGCGCTTAAGAAGGGGGAAATACTGCATGTTTGCACTTTGCACTGCAAGCAAAAAGGGTATTTGTGATACCAAACATCACCCCTTATCATGACATGGAACATATTTATAAATCAAGTAAAAAATAAGTAGCACTTGTGCAAAACTAAGGGACATCAATATTTGCAGCATCGAGTTCCAAATCTGTCTGTACCCTATACGTGCACAATGAGAATATTTTGTTTTTGGCAATAATATCAAGAAAAGAAACTCAAAATGAAATTTGCATCCATACCGCTCAATCAACAAGAACATGGCAGCAGGGCTGCTGGTGACGCACATTGAAACATGACAATCATCGGTGTGTTAGGTTGAATCGTGGAGCCTGCTGGAAACAACCTCCAAATCAACATCAAGAACAATATTTTTGTGCGATTGTGTGAGAAAGCAAAAGCAATATATAGCAGAGACGAAACGTAGATAGCAAGTATGATGGATTGTCGAAGTACCTGATAAGAATTCAGGAAGAGGCCTCGCCGCAGTAAAGAAGCAAAGAGAGCAGCTATAAGTAACTCCTGTTCTTCACAGCTGGAGTGAATGAATGGAGCTCTGCCAGCAGCATTTGCACACAGAAAGAAGGTTAAGAGAAAGGTGCTTGCAATGGGCCTGATGACTGAAAGTGACAAATATTGGATGCAGGTAATTTCGGCTGCGCGTAATTTCGGCTGATTCATCCAGAATAAATTCTTGTACTGTGACGGCATATTGAAACCAGGGTTTACAATGCAGTTGACCTCCGAAAACCGCCCCCGGCGATTACCGTGAAAACTGCAGTAACCGCAGTAATTCGGTAGAAACCGATCGAATTTTATTAAATTTTTTGAATTTTGAATTTGAACTTAACCGAAAACCGATCAATTTATGAATGGAATACGGACCGAATCGGCCGGTATACACGATAACCAAGCAATTACGGATAATTTTGTGAACCCTGATTGAAACACATTAAAACTAGATGAATGGTTATGAGCATAATAGGATATTGAAACATCGCAAGCAGAACATGGAAGCATGCTGGTGATTAGACATGAGGCGATTTAACCACAAAGCAAAAGGATAAATATTACCAATTTTAGTAAGAGGATGAAGGCGCTCCAGTCGAGCCCACCATGAACGGCACGCGGTCCGAAGACGAGAAGGCGGTGGTGGAGGACCATACGAGGACGGACGACGAAGAAGCGTCGCCGGAGTGGGATCGGAGAAGGGTGGCGGTCTAGCGGCGGCCCGTTAGGTTTATGGACTCGTATCCTCTGACTTTGTAAAAGCAAAGTCAGAGGATGAACAGTACCGTGACATTAGTTTTTTTAACCATTAGATTTGGAACGGAGGCATCATATTAACTGCTACAGTAGCTCTCAGAACAGTAAAATTGCTACAGTATCCAGCTACAGTAGAGTACTGCAGTAAAATATGTCAGGAAACTGTTCATCCAGACTCATTTTTACTGTACGTTCTGGTAACTTTAAAGAGCAATGGTAGAGGATGCGTCCTAGGTTTATGGGTTTAGGCGTTTGGCCCTTCCCTTGGTTCCATTCCATTGCCAGCTGGACCGCACAACACATTCCCAGAAGCCGAACCCATCCCATCCTATCCGAGCCAGAGATCACTATAAAAGACGTGAGCACGTGGAGAGAGACCTCGCTCGTCTCGTTTTCAGGGAGGCGGAGACGGAGGCGGAGGCGGAGAGGGAGGGAGGACAAGGAGAGGGACGGCGTGCAGAAGAGAGGGAAGAGGAGGTAGAGGTGAGGTGTGTCCGTACGCCCGGAGGAGAGAAGGTGGGAAGCCGAATCGGGAACAGGAGAATCGGCGATGGTCAGCCGGATCGGAGACCTCATGAAGAAGGCATGGGGAATGCTGCACGAGGAGCCTTCTCCGACTCCGGGCGGCGGGTCGCTCAGACCGGCCGGTGCTTACTCCCGCGGAGCCTTGACGACTACTACTACCTCTACCCACTCATATGACTCCCTCCCCTTCCTTCCCCATTCCGGTAAGCGTCGACGTCGAGTCGAGATCAATTTCGCTTGCTTGCAGTCACATTATTCCCAGTCTGTTCTTCTCCTGTGTAACGTACGGAGATGAAATTGTTGTGCAGAGGAGGATGCTTCCGGCTATGCCTGGTGCTACAGTTTGCAGCCACTCTCACGCGTCGCGGAAGGAGGCGCGACACCTGCCCAGGCCGGCGTGGGCATCCAGCGGGCGTCATCCCCGGTGCGCGCCCACCATCTGGAGGGTTTCCACCCATGGACTCTCAAGGCACCTGCCCCTGCAGGAGGCAGCCCGAGGGGTGATCTCCCGCTGGATCTGGGAGGACCGCCGAATGGGAAGGACGGAAGTTCGCGAGTCTGGACGACCGGTGACGCGAGTGCAGTGAAGATGGTGAAGAACCTTGGCTTGAAGTTCCTGCAGTACGTCGTCGCTGGTTCGCCTCCCGCCGCTGATTCGGCTCCGCGCAGGACAGAGACAGACGCTATCTTTCCCTGTGGCGGTAAATAACCTTCCAAATTAATCTGTGTTTCTTGTTTTGGTTTCTTTGCAATCGATTATAACCTCTTCATTCTCACGGTGGAGAATTCATTTACAGAGAACTACGACCTTGAGGCAGCGCAACAGATCAATCATACTTCCCCGAGCGGCACTAGCACCGAACTGAGGAGGAGGTTCTTCACCGCCGGTGCGGCAACTGAAGTGAAAGAAAGGAGGGAGGTTCTCAGGGACTGGATGAAACAGGTAGCAGATGCCCTCACCATCCCCCAGAGCACGACTCGTCTGGGGTACTTTGCAGCAATACCTCTCTGGACGACTTTCCTCTTGCACAGGTACCAACCTATAGTGCTTTCAGAATTGACTACTGCCTGAAGTGAACTCCTCACATTGAACCTGCTAATTTCGATTGCATGCAGGCCCATGTCTTCGGCTACACCCCTTCCGCCTCGAGCTGTGGTAGGCATGGTGGCAGAGATGGTGTCTGGCTTTTTTGTGGTGAGTTATGCTCACCATGCAATCGTATCCTTTCACTCAGTTCAGACCACCGCTCTGCACGTCTCGAGAGAGTCTGAGCGTACAGGTGCCATGATGTTCTGCTTCTTCACGTGCGGATGGATGATCGCGTATACCCTGCATATCTCCGCAACAGTCTACCGTGACTGGATGTGGGTCATCACCGTATTCTTCATCTTGGTGAACCTACGCAACACTTCGGTCTTTGGCTTCAGGGTATGTGGTTTCCTCCCTCTTTACATTCTTACATAACGGACTAACTCCGCATACTAAAATCATTCAGTTTTACACAGGGCCTGATGACGGAGGATCGGGTCATTCACCGTCAGTAGTCTGATGATTTTGGGTCAGGAGCCCTACGCCAGGAAACCCCTTCCTGTGCCTCGGGAGCTCGGTCATCTTCTCTGGTGTCGATGGCATCCGCCCCATCCTGTGCAAGCTTGACCAAGACCATCTTCTCTGGCGTCGATGGCATCGGGCACCTCGTCGCCGCCGTTGTGGTGAGCTTCCATTCTCAACCAACCGCTATTCTTGTCCAAGAAGACGACGCCGAACACCTGGGCCTATCCATCGCCTTCCCCTTCCCCAACCGCTAAGACCGCCTCGGCGATTCCTCCTCTCCATTGAGTTTCTTCGATACAATTCCTCTTGAGCACCGCTGGCACCTTTTGATGGAACCCGTCTGTCAAGTGTAACCGCCGATATCTTCACGCCCGGCACCGAAGCTACTTCACTGCAGCCGCCGGACGCCGACGCTCCGCCATCTGCGACCGATTCTGTCCATCCCCACCTAATCCTGTAGAACGGTGAATCTCCACATGGCTAGAAGCAAGCCACCATGGCCGTGCTTGCTCCTGCAGCCGTTGTGAACATGCACCGCGTCGAGCATCATGGTTAGCACCACAAAGGCCCAAAGGAGCACGCATGCTCTATGTGAATAGAAACCGCAGCACAGAAAAATGTTACATTCTGGGACTCATTCATATAATGTCCATTTTTCAGGCATACAATTGTGACTCCAATGCTACACTACAAAAATGCAGATTTGCGATAAGTTATACAACACATGCTAGTTTCCATTAGAAACTCGGTAAGGAGCACTCCTCGCAAACATGAACAAAGCATGTTCTTCACTCCGCAGGATCAAAGTCGCAGAAACCTCGTTTAAAATCATGCACCATCTGAATTTCTTCTTCCTTGGAGAGCTTGCAGTTCCCCCAATCTGCACGATCTGCCATGCTTAGCAATCTCGCTAAAACCTGTCGACATGACAAGAAGACAGCCAACCGTTTAGTTTATTGCAGTTTCACTAGTTTCTTTCCAATTTGAACAAGTTTGTCCTTTCAAGCTAAAAAAAGGACGAACGATGGATCATATACCTCGCGTCCAAACTGGGCAGGGAACTTCTCATTACTGTCAACCATATGCAAGAGTATTATGCCTTCCGGGAGCTCAATGTAAAACAGGCTTGATTTGCTTTCGGACTGAGACATCAATGATTCCCTTGCTAGTTTAGCATCACCATCTGTAAAAACAAATCGGAGTTCAATGCTAACAGAAGTTGAATACATCTTACTGTTGGTCAAAACCTCAAAGGTAACAAAATTGAATTAATATAACTTCACAAAAAAAAAAACTAGAGAAACATAGTTTTCCCACAAAACTACCCTTTGAACTAGTTACAAATTTCAAAGCTAGTTCCGTTGCAGCTGTTGCTATTTACACCTAGTTTCAGTCTGACCAAATCACCATCAAAGAATTAAAAACAGACTTCAACACACTTCAATGAATGAGGGTTTTGCACTCTTGTAAACATTGTAAAAGCCGATAATAAAGACTGTTTTAACTCTTAAGAAGCAACATCATGTATCACAAAAATGCATCAGCATGACATAATAAACAATGCACAAGCATAAATCATCAATTATGTGCGAAGAGCAATATGTGAAATGTTTCAGAAAAGTGAAAAATATTTTTACTATTTCGTAATTAAGAGCATGACCTGGTGAATGCAATGAAGTATTGTTAATCATGTCTTTCCTCTAGTTTAGTCAACCAACGAAAAAAAGGGGGGAAAATACATAAAGCCTCACCTGTCACCTGGATTCACCACAGAGAATTCAAATCCCAGTCTCTTTGATGCTAGATGAAATATCTTTTTAACCGCGTCTGCTTTAGACAGTGGTACTGGAACAGCCTATGCAAAAAAATTGGTGGATTACCATGTAGCATAAACATGACACAAAGATTCTGCACAGATATATGTTTCATAACAGGCGAAAAGTATCCTTACCTGAAGGTTTGCATGGCGTGAGTGCTGTGAAACCCACTCGAAGTAAACAGCTGTCTTTCCTTGCTCCTCAAAGTACTTACCCAGAGCATTCTTATACCTCCCAAGTTCGGCCTCTGCTTCCGGAGGCATCATTAATGTACTGGGGCAGTATTCAACGGGTATCATTAGAACATGATTTGGAACAAGTGGCCCCTTTGCAAGTGCACAGTAGTAACCTTCTCCGACCGATATTAATGACAAGATGTGACTCAACATCTGGACTTGACAAGCAGAACCAGCAACTGCTCTCCACACGTCTTCGTTCACTGGAGTTGACAAATATAGAATGAGAAAAATTCCAGCATAAAGGCATGACGAACAGAGTCAGACAGGCAGACAGATACAGAGATTTGGACTAATTTTCTCACCTGCGAGGTCTTTCATCTCTTACAGCAGCCTCCCCTGAAAGGCTGTGAGCAAACTTACACTCTGGACCCCTCTCGCATTTCCCCTTGTTTAGAAAATCAAAACAGACATTTCTCTTATAATGCTTCATTGCCTCCTCATCATGCCTAAAGTTGCATTTCCTCCCTCGCGGGCAGGACCCTGAGGATGTAAATTTGAAACACAATCTACCCCCATCTGCTTCCCCTTGCCTTTGTGGCTTGACGTCATAACGCCAATATTGCACATCAGTATTCTCAGCTGGACGTTTTGGAGCTTCTTCAATAGGGACTGATTTTGCTGGAGCAACATACGGTGATAAAGTAGCATTTGGAGGCCTGGCATGGATATCAGCACTGGACATTGTAGATGCTGGAGTAGGAGAAATCGCATGATTAAATTTCTGAAAAGTATGCGCAATAAGGAGTATCCAATTAATGACATAAATTACTAATTAATTGCAATATATCAGCAATGCAGCACATTTGAAGCAGCCTTTTCTGCAGTAGGTAATAATATAACTCAAAAGTAAATAGTGCTTCAGGATGTGTATTGACAAGAAAGACTGAGTGTTATTCTTAAAACCCAGAAGGCAAGCTGGCACACGGAAAGCCTTGAACCATAACATACAAATTACAATAGAGGACAAAAGGCAGTATAAATATGAAGCAAAAAGGCTTTATATTTACATATACCTGCTTCTCTTTGTTTCCGACATTAGCAAGTCCAATAAAACGGGTAACATGCGCAGCAGAATCATTGACATATGGCTCCCTTGAATAAAATACACCTTTAGTAGCGGCAATATGATATCTGCATGAAACAAACAATGTCACAAATTTGGTGTATGTCTTCTGCTATACAATACGTAAACCACCGAACTGGTTAGCTTAGCACTTTAGAAATCAGTAACTCAGTGTCAAAGTAATATCATTATACAAATCAGCACATACAAATTCCGTCTCAATGCTTTAAGGTGACCTTCTCAACAAAATCTTCTTATTTGAAGTCAGAAACCATACCTTGGCTTAATCTCGGCAACCAGTTCAGCAACAACAGGATCATAGCCATGAGGATCCAAAACCTGATTAGGCACATTGGATGTGTCAGCTCCGTTCACCACTCCAGTTGGCCATTCGTTAGTGCGATCACATTATAGTCAGGGGAAACCAGCGTGCAACCTTGATGCATCCAGAATAGATGCTAAATCAAAACGGCTCGATATTAATACTAGCAGGCACTGGAAGGAACAATATAATGAAAAAAAGGATATGTCAAGAACAAATCGATGATCCTGGGCTCTTCTGCAAGAGCCCACAAGGCATCGACATCATCCTGGCTGTAGCAGCCGGGCCCTCCTGGTCCCTTCTTCCCCAACAAATAAACCACCGACAAGCCTAAAATAAAATGGAAGCAATGATACATGGAAATGCTAAAAATCAGCTCACAGTCAGCCTTTCAGGCATTGCTACACAAATGTTCAATGAAATTTTGTATTAGCTTTAAGAATGTAGCAAACGAATAGGTTTTAACAATTTGAACTTGGGAGAGGCAGGCAAGCAGCACTCGCTTACATTTAGTGCAGTGCAACATTTTGATGACCACTACAGTGCTCCATGCCAAATTTTAACTAATGGGCACTTGGGTAACAAATCTCTTGGCACTGATTAATGAAATTAATTTAGCAGTAGACTAGCTCGAGAACACACCGTTGAGGGTGAAGCGGTTGCTGCCCCTGAGCCAGAAGAGGTTGCGGCAAACCTCGATGCCGCCGGGGCGAACCCCCGCGCATCAGCGGCTGCCTTCGACAGCAGCCGCGGCGCGGCGGGGCCGTAGTCGCCGGTGAAGTAGGTCGGGACAGGCACGGCGGCGCGCCCCTCGAGGTAGTCCGCGACGTCCCCGTAGGCGTCGCCCTCGGGCGAGAAGAACTGCCCCACGCAGAGCAGCGCGTGGAACGGCCCCGTCGACTGGTTCACCTGCGTGCACGGGCGCGCAGAGTCACGGACCGGCGGCACCGTTGAGGAGAGAGTCGGGGGAAGAGCGGGGCGAGCGGGAGTACCGAGTTGACGCGCTTGAAGAGCTGGTGGAGGCGGCCGCTGGCGTCGCCGGCGAGGAGGATGCGCGGCGGCGCCGGAGGAGGCGGGGTGGCGGTCATTGGGGCTGTGTTATTGGGCTTTGGGCCTGTACATTGTGTGTTTCGTGTTATTGGGCTTTGGGCCTGTATAGAGCCAACTTGACCGTGCCCAGTTCTTTTTTGTTTTAAGGAAAAAAACGAAGACGGAGCATTCCAAGCAGTTTTAAGAAGTAAATATGCGATGTCTTTTTAACATATAAAATTGTTGCATTTTGGAGTGTTATAGAAATAGATTACTATTGATAAATGAGGTGACGACATGGGCTTATTACCAAATCTTTTGGCGATTTCTGAAGTACCAATTGTCGAATTATTTGTCAGAAAAGACCATATTATGAAATAAAAAAGGTGACAAGGGGTAAGGCTCTTGGTTTGTCACCATGGATCCTGTGTGGCAGCTGAGATGGACATTTTATTTTTTTGAGTGTACAAGTGGGGCACATTTATTATACACACTACACTCAACCCACACAAACTCAACTAAGATGACCTTTTTAATTTGAAATTATGATACCATCTTGTTGTCAAACCAAATGCCAACTGGGCATCTAGCGTCTTGCCATTTTCTTTGGCGACCTACAAATCTCTTTGGTAAATGACCTATCACATCAAAACAAGGTACACCTAGCTAGTCCCTTTGAAAAAATAACAGATGTACATTGCAATATCTAGCTAATGCAGTAATTGATGCAATAAATCCATTTGATAGATTGGTAAGTTAAATAACATAACCCTTGTACGAGCTGGTTCTTTTTTAAACAGGTACTGAGTACTATGCACATATCTTGCTCGTACAAGCAGGGTTCAATTTATCATCCGTAACCGGTTAAATTTCGCAGTTATCGTGTTTACCGTTCTGGTCCGATTTTAAAAACCAAACGGTAATCGAATTTGAATTCAAAAAATTCAAAAAAACCAAACAAAATTCTAAAAAAACTAGAGACAATTCTAAGACCTTCTGTGAAAAAAAAATTCAAAAATAATGTCATTTGCATCATATTCTATAGGAAGGAAGTTTAAAAAAATGAAAAAAAGTTAAAGCGTGCGGCTCAGTTATTAACTCATATTAAGGAAAATCTTAACATGCAAACACATATTTTTCTTGTGTATGACGTATCTTAAAAGGATCTTTAAAATTGATTTCACTTCATTTAGAGTTTTATTAATTTCTCTATGATTTTTACAAAGTTCACAAGCATAAAGTGAATATGTTAAGAAACAACACTATAATTAACTTTTTCATGTCTACTATTTTTTTCCTACATAAATCATAGTATAAATAAACTAATAAAAGTAGTTTCATTAATTTTAGAGGTGTGATGGGTCAGTTATGAATTAATCTAGTCGCAACACATTTACACAATCCTGCATGTTACAATAACTAATTCATGAGTTCATGTATTTTTAAAAGACATAGGACCATGCAAGAAGACTAACAAAATTAGTTTCATGATTTTTGGATTAGCAAAGAGTAAACTATGCATTTAACTTGGTTTAACAAATACATTTTCTCACAGAAAATTTTCAACTGTTTTATAAGTGTAAATACTTTTATCATGTAGATCATGTTAAAGGAAAACAAATAAAATTTGCTTCACTTGATTTGAAGCTAAGATGAATTAGTTATTGATTTTACAAGATTGAGCTAATTTTTTGGTTTTTTTTGTTGAACTTCACTGAAAATCGAGAAAACCACTCGATAAATCGAGAAAACCGAACGGTTACCAACAATACTAAAAATTTGAGAAAACCACTCGATAAATCAAGAAAATCGCTCGGTAACCGATCCAATTCGACCGGATACCGATAAGCGATTCTAACAAATTTTTTACCATATTTCAAATTTTAGCAAATAAATTTTATACAAATTTTAACCGAATTTTGAGCAGTTATCACGATAACTATACATTTTCGGTTACCAATTGGGCTTGATAACCGAGCCTCAAATGGTAAGTCAAACCTTACTTACAAGCGATAGCAAGAGTGCACGCCTGGGCATCAGGCTGGATTTCCGGTTACTGATGCGTACTTTTTCTCTCAAAGCAGAACATTATCCAAATATAAAAATATATTTTTTACTATTTAAATTTGAGTTACTATTCACTAATTAACAGAATGACTACTAATATTTATCACTTACGTATGACGATGTAAAGATATAATATTATAATATACTTCGATAACTTGTCAACTTCCCGCGTGCAATTTTATATTATAGAATTACTATTTAGTATTATTCAGATACTATTTAGTATTGTTTGCACACCGTATAAACAGTAAAAACTTAATTTAGTATTATTAAAATACTATTTTAAACCGTAACAATATTACTATAATATTTAATATTGAAAACGAACTTTCTTGGTTCAGTAGTATTAAGTGATATTATTCAAGATATTTGTAGGTTAGCAAAACCAACTATTCAACTAATTGCACAATAGTCATAAATATTATGCTTGGTACTCATCATTTTTATCGCTAGCTTATTTCAAGAGTAGCAAGATTTCCCTAGATGTTCCTAGTCATAAATATATGTGATAAATTTTTATCATCACGTCAGGTAGTTCCATCCAAAGAGAACACTTCTCTATGGACATAGTTTTTCTTACCCTATTATGTCTATAACAGATGTAAGGATTACCTTAGAACTATCGAAGAGGTTTCTCCTATAAAATACATAGCATAAAAACTCGTCTTATATAGATAAATTAGAAGACCAAGGGATTTTCAAAGATGGTATGTTCTCAAAGCAGAACCTTGTCCAGATATGAAAACTTATATTGCTGGACATTATGGATGAAAGATTTGAAATCCTATTCTCAGATGAAGACATTATAGATATTGCCAGACATAGGTAAAATCCAAAATAAAGAATATATCTTAAAAAGATAAAACTATATAAAGAGACATATCCATTAAAAAGATGAAAGATGTCGAGAATATTGTCCTTCAAAGGTATATGATATTGATAAGGTGATATCAATAATTTAGGTGTGGAAGACCCATGCATAAGTAAAAGACAAAAGAAAGTCTACATACTCACATGCTTAGAAGAATGTATGTTCACATGTTCTGTAAGGGTCAAAGTGCGCGTTCCGTCATTAAAAGAAGACAATCAACAGACGGTTTCATGTGGTTTCACATTCTATCGGTAGAGAATATATTCTGTACCTTGAGATTCTAAGCCACTATCTAAGTATCTAGATCAGATTAAATAAAGAAGAAAAGGAGCTCCTCTCGCGACTATAAAAGGAGGCTTCAGGCAGCAAAAGAGACGACACCACCAGACACTAGCCACCAAACATCGAGCAGCATCCAGAGAAGAGCGAGAAGCACACTCTCTCTCACTCCTAGTATTAAGCCCATCTTGTAAAATAGTTATATTGAATGAAGGATTTGTGCAACTGTTGTTGTAAGGTAATCCTTCGTGTGTGTAAGTATTTGGGGTTCTCGAAAGAGAAAATCATTTGTAAGCTATGCTTGTGGAAATAAGACGAGTTTTTATGCTATGTATCCTATAGAAGAAACTCATGTAGTAGTTCTAAGTTACTTCCTATATCTGGTATAGTCATAATAGTGTAAAAAGAACTCTGTGTCTATAGAGAAGTGTTCCCTTTAGGTGGAACTATCTAGGGTGATGATAAAAAATTATCACATATATTCCTGACTAGTGATATATATGGTTTGTTTGTATTTATTTGCTTGATTTTTTTCTAAAAGAGCTTATTTCAAATATTGGGTACTGAGTACAGTATGATCAAATGAAATAAGCATGTGTACTTCACACCGTGGTCCAAACTCCGTCCTATCTAAACAAAATTAAGGTTTCGCATGAGATAATTAGCTTGGTACGCCGATGCGCAATCAGTCACTATAGCAAATATGTTCCGTTCAAATTTAATGTGGTTATTCAGTGGCAGTTTTGGTATTTTTTTATGGGTTGATTTATTTTCCAAAAACTTGTCTTTTTCACAAGTATTTCTATTTTCTACGGGGTTTTCAAAAATATTTCATTACCTTCTACTTCTATTGATACAATGAGAGTTGCGTCACCCTTTTGCTGCCAAATGGTTCCAGTTGAATCTTTACCAAACCAAAATGTACCCATCATACTCTTGCCCTTCCCAAACTAAACTTATAAAGAAAGATTGGCAATTCATTTATATTTTAGCACTTCTAACATGGAAATATGAGTTAATTATAATCTTCTATTTTATTGCGCTCTCTAAGACTCGAACTCGAGACCTCTGACCCTAGTACCATATTGAGTTGCGTACACCGATCAAGATTGTTGTTTTGGATTCGATAGGTTCAAAACATACTATGTTGGCTATTAATAATATATATATATCGCAATATGTTTATCGAATATTATGATCTATTTTATGAGTCAAATCTACTCATACCATTTCTAAATGTTTAATTTCAATATATACATGTGTATCAATAAACAATTTTTCAGAAAACCTAATTCGAAGCTACTCAAAATGAGGACATTTTTTTCGTGACTAGAAACAGTAACATTTCATCCATAGTTCGAATATGTGATCTTTTACTTGATTTCTTATGTGCGCGCGGTACACGGACACCTGACACCTTACTTATTATCATCACGTACGGAAAAATTGTGCAATTCAAACTCATTACTCATGGCGTGGCTACTTGGCCATGAGCTGACCGACGTTTGTACTGCTCAAGTGCTCATCGGCGGCCTTCTCCTCTACCACACGGTTACACCTTCCTCCCATGCACAAGCACAACAAACTAGCCAGTGAGTTCACCGGCTCATGGCCAAGGACCATGAGACGTACCACCGCGTGGTCCATGGCCACTTGGGCGCGAACTGATCAATCTAAGACATTCTAAGCGTTCCAGATTAATGGAGAGGCAGGACAAACCGGTGGGTATAGTTCAACGGCATGTCATTATGAGACTATCATGAACAGTTTTAGTCCCACTAACACAAGTTCAGCAGGATTGTGACATCTCTCCGTAGCTCGGTGGGCGTTAAGGATACCTTTGTTAGCCACTTGCGCACTTCAAAAAGCGTTGTAGTAGCACGCTTGACGTTGCTATTGCAACAACTACGTTCCTCGTCAACTTAGGCTTAACAGTAGCTTAATATGTACCCTATAGATAAAAAGATAGATGAAAGGAACTATGAGTCAGTTCTCCATCAGCATGCTAAGATTATCCCTAACCGATTTTGTCCAGAATTTCTTTACGAAGGGATTTTTGTTTTATTTAACGTTTCAATGATTTTCCTTCACAATTTACGTCACGAAGAGATTCTTAAGATCATTCCCTTTAAAACGGGATTTTCTCTCATTTTCTTTCACAAATTCTTTTCAAAAGAAAACTGTTAAAGATGGAAAAAAATAAAAGGAACGAGAATAAAAAAGAATTGAGAAAGGAATGAAATAAAAAGAATACAGTTAGGATGGTCTCAAGACAACGTGGCAGGCTCGAGGACAAGCATGAACAGCGGGCGCAAACTGCCAGCGCTGGGGCACACGGCTCGAACTGCCCCCCATGTGGCCTTCTTGCCCCGCTCATTGAAGGGGCACGGCGTGACACAGCTAGCTCTCGCCTAGGAGACCTAGCTACCAAAGGGGCCGAGGCCAGCGCGTCGGCAACTGTCCATGTCAGACTCATAAGATCAACGTGGTACACATGGCAGTGCATGCTCTTGCGTTCGATCGGAGTCGCGGCCGATGGGTTGCGAGCTCCTCACAAGAGACTAGAACTTTCTCTGTTCAGGGTCCACGGTCCCTATGAATTTTTTCGCCTTTTGTTTCTCCATATACAAGTTGCTATTTGAGTTCAAATTTTATGACGCGGGAGATGATAGCATGCTCTACACTGTCATATTTTTATCGAAATTTTTCACAACTCCTAATATAGTGGTTGGTTATACAAATCAGTTTGCGTAACCTTTACGCAATAAAATTTCTTGGCAGGGAGGGAGTTGCGATTTACCCCACACGAGTTAAGGAACGCCGGTGCCAATGTGCGAGCCAGTCCAACTGGCGGTATTCAAGCGACGGCTGGGTTCTGAAACAAGAGGGCCAGCGTTTCGATGGGCGAAATCTACTGTCTCAATGGTGCTACCTGCCACGGCATCAGCATCGGGGTTCCAGGGTGATGGAGCGTCTGGATGATGGGCAGATCCTTGGCATCGTCCTCTTGCGTCGACCGGTCATTTTCAGTAGGAGCTTGCATCAGCGTTCGAAACACCGGCGGTAACAATTCATGGATGCATGGATGGATAGCAATTCAAGGCAGGTTTCAGCTCCAGGCTATAACCAAATCGGTCGAAATAGGCCAAAATTACACCGGACTTTTACGCGATTCGGGCACGGTTCACAGGTTTCCCAGACGCCTGGGAACCAAACGGCCACCAGCAAACCGCCGGGCAAAGGTTATATTTGCAGGTCAAGTTCTCCTGTCAGTTTTCGTTTGTGTGAGATGAAAGATCGCCAACGCCATCTCTCTTTTCACCAAACTCGCCGGCAGCCTGAATGTAAACCGCGTGGCGAGCGACCATTCTGCTTGCCTGCCTGCCGGGTCGCTTCACATGTCTCGTATGGTACACTCCCTTGGCGCGCGCAGGCCAAACTGCCCGTAAAACACGTACACGCCGAGACTTCTTGCTACTTGTGACTGGGCGCGTGGATGAGGAACCATACGATGATGCAGACTGCACAACATAGTATTTACCCTACTAACCTGGTACTCCTCCGTTCTTATTTATTTGACGCGTTAGAATTCATGCCGTCCAATTTTCAAAGTCTGATCACCGATATGCTCGAGATTATACTTTTAGGGTGGTGAATGATAGCCTTAATCCATATTATCCGATATTCATATCCGGTAAAATAGAAATGTTGTAAGAGATATCTGCATCGTGCTGACAAATGGATATGAATATGGAGATATCTGATCCCCTATATGGATAAGACGTGTTATGTAAAATCGTGGCGAATTTGCAGATGCAGATAATATCAGTATCTGCATATGCAGAAATACCTCTTTGTAATCTAATCTATTCTTTTCTTTTCTCTTATCTCTCACCTAATTCCTTCAATACATGTTTCACCTTCCATATGTTAAAGGTGCTACTGTTTATCACAATATTATGTCACATGGAAGAAAACTAGAGCTCATTTCATTGTATTTGTTGTCTTTTTTATTTGGTTGCTTTTGTGGGTCTGAAGTACCCCTACCCGTCAATGGTCACTTAGTTATATAATGGAAGTAGAAAGAAATGATTAGTTCACATTAATAGCAATAATCGCTTGTCACAATATATATGTTGTCAAATGTCAATTTGTTATCAATCATGGCTTATGAGATTCGTGAACATCTAAAATATATGGTTTCCTACATTGAATTACATTTGTACTCATGTTTTATAAAAACATTGTTCCAGAATTTGTAGTTAAAACTGTAGTATATTCTCATTCAACCGAAGTGAATAGATATTCAGATTCAAACATTCCATGGTTCAAATAGCTCTAATACTTTAGTGAACACTCATTTCCTGTGCACAAATTGTTAGCTGCGAAATAGACACCGGCAGTTGATGATGGAGATAGATATTGTTCAACTTTAGACGGTACAAGCTCTGCTGATTTTATCATAAAAGAAGCGAATTAACTCAGTTTATGAGAAAAATCGAGCCCGAAAACCAAACAGCTGCACGGTTAATTAGAAGGAAAACCGGCAAAAACCCCGAAACAACATAGCGACGAAGACAACTAAACAAAAAACAGCTCGCACACCACCTAAACCTAGCTCAAGAAGACAGATCCTGCTGCAGGTCATCATTGCCAAGCTCGCCGCTCTAGCAGCACAGCAGCTCTGACTTCCTACAGTGGATCACAACTAAACTTCTGAGGCATCTAGTGTGGTCAAAGTCGCCGCCGAACTGACCGACGCAGAACCCAAACCATCGGCCACCCTAACATGGTGGTGGACCTCCATGCCGAGTGGCTCCAAGGCGACGCCTCCAGGGAGGACGCAACATCTAAGACGCCGCTGTCGGTGTATCAGGAACCGGGGGTCCCTGAGTCCCGAGAACAGGCCGGCCGTCCGCCACGTGTCACCATCCCGCGAGGTCCCCCTGCATGATGAGGAAAATCTAAGTTCCGGGAGAAGATGCTCGGGGCCACAGCCTCTGGTTCCCGAGCACCCCAGTTCCCCGATGACCCGCAGAGTCCAAGTACCGGGAAGAAAGTGCTCGGGGAGGTGCCCGCTCGCCCCCGAGTACCATAGTCCCCCGATGGGCCGAACAGCCAAGTGCTCGGGAGAGAGTGCTCGGGGCTGCACGTGGTAGCCCCAGAGCACTCGGTTCCCCGAAGGTTCTACGGAAGTGCTCGGGAGAGAGTGCTCGGGGCTGCAAGTGGCAGCCCCCGAGCACTCGGTTCCCCGAAGGTTCTGCAGAATGGCTCGGGAGAGAGTGCTCGGGGCTGCACGTGGCAGCCCCCGAGCACCCGGTTCCCCGAAGGTTCGCGCAAGATCACCCGACGCCCCGACGACCCGGAAGGACCCGTCGGCGAGGTGTCAACCAGTCAAAGGTCCGAAGCCGCATTTAATGGGCATGCGCGGCCTGACATCCTAACATTCCCAACTGTCCACGCCGCAGTGTCAGTCCCTGCCATGCTTTGGCAGAGGGGCGTGAGTCCATTAACTGCACGGGTCCTGTCCCGTATCATCCGGGGTATCTCGGGATAACGTTGCCAGGATCAAAGCGTTCCGCCTGCCACCCTGCCCTGGCAGAAGAACAAGACAGGGTGGGAGCGCCGGGTGCCTCTGTGGCCACCCGGTGGGCCCTCTCAACGGCGCCAGGACGTCCACAGTGACGGGTGGTCGGATGCGCGCTACGTTTTTCTACCGCCCCTATTGCTTCGCCCAGAGGGAATGATGACGCCTTTCTCCGTGGCGTCTTGGAACTTGCGCCCCCTCTTTCCCATTTGGGGTAAGTCGTGGTCGGCGAGTGTATAAAATGAAAGGATCAACCTGGATCAAGATAAATGAAGCTATCTCTCCAAAAAAAAGAAGCTATCGCCCCTGAAGCTCCCCTGAAGCATCCGAAGAACACCACAAGCAAGCTCGAGTAGAGCTAGAGCAAGGGAGCCTCAAGCTCTCTTAGACAATACACCCTTGTAACCAGATACATCCTTGAAGGATTCCCTTCAAGGAAGGATATTGCATCCACACAGGAGTAGGGTATTACGCCCCCGTGCGGTCCGAACCTATCTAAACTCCGGTGCATTTATTTCTCTTTGCACTAGGTCGATCATCCCCCATCACCGGCCGTTGCATTTATTTCCACTTCCATTTATTTCTCCGACGAACTCGTTCAGGATCATCCCCCCGGCCGAATCTTTAAAAAGGGGTCTCTCGGGATCCTTGCAACAGGAGTTCATCCTCCGACAGCTGGCGCACCAGGTAGGGGAGAATATCCCTGAATTTGTTCGTTTGCTTTCTTCCATAGGAAAAGATGGCCGGTGGGCACCGTCTCCAGCGTTCCGGCTCCACTTCCAGTGACGGAGTGCTGCCCGACGCCCAAGAGGCCCTAGTCGCTGCTGCGTTCCAGCAGCAGCCACTATCCACGCGCGCGGTTTTTCCCTCCCAAGGGGACCAAGGTGCTGGGCCCAGCAGGGCCGCCGCCGCCGCTGATGCACTCTCCTACCCCCAGCAGGAGGTCGAGACCCCGGCAGCCAGGTCCGCCTCTGGACAGCGCCGGGTGCCGCTTCGGCGCAGACTCGCCTTTAGCGAGGCCAGCCCGGGGAGCGCGCTGCTTGCAGCGCATGCTCTCCTCAGGCACCCGCCCGTCCAGGCCACGCCGAACACTCCGGAAGGCCGGTGGATCCAAGATGTCGTCGCCTTGGTCGGCACTGCTCGCCGCCAGGTGCTGGCCAGGAGTCCACGCACCACCACCCAGCATGGCGCCGCCAGAACTGGCTCCTCAACGGGCAACGTCCGCACGGGCCGGGGGTCTCCAGGCGGAGTGCCGCCCCCCTGGCCGTGTCTGAAGCCCGGGACCTCCGCTTGCGTCTTAACGAGCGGAGGGGCCACGAGGACGCCCGTGTCACTCTCGAGCGCCAGCGGGAAACCCGGCAGGAGGCCGAGGCAGAGGACCAGGCTTCCTCTTTCCCGGCCCACGATCACCGGGAATCCCCGGCTCGCCGGCATTCGCCACACAGGGCACCCGCCCGCGCCGCGGGGTACGGCACCGGTTGCCGTGCTTTTACCGCTGAGTTTCGTCGGGTCAAGTGGCCCTTCAAGTTCCGCCCCGAGCTGCCGGAGAAGTACGACGGGTCCATCGACCCCGTCGAGTTCCTCCAGATCTATACTACGGCCGTTCAAGCGGCCGGATGCAGCGAAAAGGTGATGGCAAATTATTTTCATGTTTCCTTGAGGGGCTCTGCCCGTTCCTGGCTTATGAACTTACCCCCGGGGTCTATTAGCTCCTGGGATGACCTCTGCCACCAGTTTGTGGCCAACTTTCAAGGCACATTCACGCGCCCCGGCTTGGAGTGCGACCTCCACGCCATCAAGCAACAGGAGGGGGAGACGCTGCGGCACTTTATACAGCGTTTCAGCCAGGTCCGCAACACCATCCGGCGGGTGGCCCCCCACGCTGTTATCGTCGCTTTCCGGCAGGGCGTCCGCGACGAGCGGATGCTCGAAAAGCTAGGTACGCACGAGATCGAGACCACTGCGGAGCTCTTCGCACTGGCCGATAAGTGCGCCAAGGCTGCGGAGGCCAGGGCGTGGTATGCTCCCCGCCCCGCCGCCGACCAGCCAAGTTCTTCCCGCTCCGACAAACGGAAAAAGAAGAAGAGAAGGAAGCGCGAGGCCGCTCCTATCGAGCCGGCCCAGGGCCCCCCCATAGGCCGGCTCAAGAGCCCGACCGCCGGCAAGAGCGCCGGGCAGGCGCCGACAGACGGCCCGCACCCGCAAGGACCCCTGCCAGGGCCCCTCCTCGGGCCCCCGTGCCCACAAGGGCCCCGCCACCAGCTAGGGCACCGGCTCCCGCAAGAGCCCCGGCCCCCGGCCGGGCTCCTGCTCCAGCGAGGGTCCCCGCTCCCACGGGGCCCGAGCCAGGCAAATGGTGCCCCATACACCAGACCAGATGGCACGACCTCACGGAGTGTCGTACGGTCAAAGGACTCGTCGAGCAGCGCCAGAGGGAGCGCGACGAGTCCCGCGGGGGAGGCGATACTGAGGTCGCCCCCGACAATGCCGAGCTCGGTTTCCAGGAGCCCGAGCATGCCGTCGCCTTCATCGACGGAGGCGCCTACACGCCTTCCTCGCGCCGTGGCATCAAGGTCATGCGACGCAAGGTGTGCTCGGCAACCCCGAGCGAGGAGGCCGCTAGGCCCCTAAGGTGGTCGGACGCCCCGATCACGTTCAGCATGACCGATCACCCCGCGAGTACTGCAGCCGTGGGGCGACTACCCCTGGTGGTGTCCCCCACTGTCTGCAATGTTAAGGTCGGCAGAGTGCTGATCGACGGTGGTGCAGGCCTCAACCTCCTCTCCAAGGAGGCCTTTGAGAAGCTGCAGGTGTCCTCCAGGCGCCTAAGGCCGTCGCTCCCCTTCTGCGAAGTGACCCCCGGGCACTCCCTGCCCCTCGGGCAGGTCGAGCTGCCCGTGACCTTCGGGAGTCGGGACAACTTCCGCACGGAATGCGTCCTCTTCGACGTCGCGGAGCTCCCCCTCCCCTACAACGCCATCCTCGGGCGTCCGGCGCTCGCCAAGTTCATGATGGCCGTGCACTACGCATATCTCACGGTTAAGATGCCGGGCCCCGCGGGCCCCATCTCCGTGATCGCCGACTCCGGCGGCGCTGTCTCCTGCGCTGAGCAGTCATACATGGCTCTGGTTTCAGCACAGGCCGAGGTCGAAGGCTGTACAGGGGGCCCGGGACCTTCTTCATCCAAACCCCGACTCGCCGCCGACGCCTCTGTTCCGACGAAGAAGGTCGTGGTGGGCGAAGGCGCTACCCAGGTCGTCCGGATCGGCGGTGACCTGGGCAGCAAATAGGAAAGCGCGCTCGTCGCCTTCCTCCGGGCTAACGCAGACGTGTTTGCCTGGCAACCGTCCGACATGCCCGGGATCCCTAGGGAGGTGATCGAGCATCACTTGGCGGTGCACCCGGACGCCCGCCCGGTGAAGTAGAAGGTCCGGCGGCAGGCGCCTGAGCGCCAGGAGTTTATCCGAGAGCAGGTCAGCAAGCTCCTCGACGCTGGATTTATCCGAGAAGTCCTCCACCCCGACTGGCTGGCAAACCCAGTCATCGTCCCGAAGGCCAACGGCAAGCTCCGCATGTGCGTGGACTACACCGACTTAAATAAGGCTTGCCCTAAAGATCCCTTCCCCTTACCTCGCATTGATCAAATTGTAGATGCAACTGCGGGATGCGATCTTTTATGCTTTTTAGATGCAAACTCTGGATATCACCAGATTCGCATGGCCGTAGGGGACGAGGAAAAAACTGCTTTTACCACTCCGGTGGGGACTTATTGCTATATGTCAATGCCTTTTGGCCTGCGCAACGCTGGATCCTCTTTCCAGCGCGCTATTAGTATTACCCTTGATTCACAGGTTGGCCGCAACATCGAGGCTTACATCGACGATCTCGTGGTCAAAACCCGAGACCGCGCCACCCTACTCGAGGACCTTGCCGAGACTTTCAACAGTCTCCGCACTACCCGCCTCAAGCTCAACCCCGAGAAGTGTGTCTTCGGGGTGCCGGCGGGCAAGCTCCTCGGTTCTTGGTTTCTGGCCGAGGAATCGAGGCCAATCCAGAGAAGATCCGGGCCATCGAGCAGATGCGACCCCCGGCTCGACTCAAAGAGGTCCAGCGTCTCGCCGGCTGCATGGCGGCCCTCGGGCGCTTCATCTCCAAGCTCGGGGAGCGAGGGCTCCCCCTCTTCAAGCTTCTGAAGAAGACCGGTCGTTTCGACTGGACGCCGGAGGCCGAGCAGGCCTTCCGTGATCTGAAGAAGTACCTCACCTCGCCACCTGTGCTGGTGGCTCCCTCCGAAGGTGAGCCCCTACTGCTCTACGTTTCGGCCACTCCTCAGGTCGTGAGCATGGTGCTGGTGGTGGAGCGTGACGAGTGCGTGGGGCCAGGTGCTGGGTCCCAGCTCCCAGTGGCCCCTGAGCGCTCACCCGTCCTCGCGGCTCCCCCTGAGCGAGGGGTCGAGCCCGAGCACTCACCCGTCCTCGCAGCTCCCCCTGAGCGAGGGGTTGAGCCCGAGCACACTGCTCCTCCCGATCAGGGAGTCGGCCCGAGTATCCGGCCAGCCCCGACCATGCCGCCGAGCCTGGGGGCTGCAGTAGCCCCCCGGGTAAAGCCGCCATCCGGGCCCGCCGGGTACAGCGACCGATGTACTTCGTTAGTGAAGTCCTCCAGGAAGCCAAGACAAGATATCCCCAGGCTCAGAAGCTGCTCTACGCCGTGCTCGTCGCTTCCCGGAAGCTGCGCCACTACTTCCAGGCGCACAAGGTCTCGGTGGTTACCACGTATCCACTGGGACCCATTCTCTGGAACCGGGAAGGCACCGGGCGTGTTGTCAAGTGGGCAGTGGAGTTGGCGGAATTCGACCTGCACTTTGTCAGTCGCCAGGCGATCAAAAGCCAGGCGCTCTCCGACTTCGTGGCAGAGTGGACACCCGTCCCCAACATCGTTCCAGAAGAGATCTCTGCCTATCCCGAGCACGACGCCCCCGGGTACTGTGTCATGCACTTCGACGGCTCCCTCTCGCTGAAAGGCGCAGGGGCCGGAGTGGTTCTCACCTCCCCAACGGGTGAAGAGCTCCGGTACGTCGTGCAGTTGCAGTTCCGCGCGTCCAACAACATGGCAGAATATGAAGGTCTCATCGCCGGCCTCCGGGCTGCGGTGGGGCTCAGGATTCGTCGCCTCCTGGTCAAAAGGGACTCCCAACTGGTGGTCAACCAGGTATCCAAGGAGTACCAATGCACGGATCCTCAAATGGCGGCGTACGTGGCTGCGGTCAGGAAGCTGGAGATGGCCTGGAGTTGCGGCACATCCCTCGCCGCGACAACATTCTGGCCGACGAGCTCTCCCGCCTGGCCTCCTCCCGTGCGCGCGTCCCTGCCGGAGTCTTTGAAGAAAGACTCGCACGGCCTTCCGTCCTGCCTGCCGAACAGGACGAAGGGGAAACCTCGAACTCAATTCAGGGGACCCCGGCGGTGCCCTCAGTGGGAAGCCCCGTCAGGGCGCCGCCGTCCGGCGAGTGCGCTGCACTCGACGAATGTTCTCAAGATGCCTCGTGGATGTCTGACATCCGAGGGTACTTGAAGGAAAAGTTCATTCCTGGGGATGAGGCATCTGCCAAAAGAGTTGCTCGGCAGTCCAGACGCTATGCCGTAGTAGATGGGGATCTCTACCGGCGTAGCGCAGGAGGTGTCCTCCTGAAATGCATCTCCCGGGCAGAAGGCGGCGATCTTCTCGCTGAGATCCACGAGGGCGAGTGCGGTGGCCATTCATCGTTCCGCACGCTGGTCGGGAAGGCCTTCCGGCAAGGTTTCTACTGGCCTACAGCTCTCCAGGATGCTTCCGAGCTGGTTCGGCGCTGCAGGGCGTGCCAGTTCCATGCAAAGTAGATTCACCAGCCAGCTCAGGCTCTTCATACCATCCCCCTGTCATGGCCTTTCGCGGTCTGGGGGTTGGACATTCTGGGTCCATTCCCCCGAGCAATCGGGGGCTATGCGTACCTATATGTCGCCATCGACAAGTTCACCAAGTGGCCGGAGGCGGTCCCAGTCATCAAAGTGACCAAAAACACGGCGCTCCAGTTTATCCGCGGCATCACCAGTCGCTTTGGCGTCCCGAACCGGATCATCACCGACAACGGCACCCAGTTCACGAGTGCCCTGTTCGGGGACTATTGCGAAGACCTCGGCATCAAGCTCTGCTTCGCCTCCGTCGCTCATCCTCGGAGTAACGGGCAAGTCGAGCACGCCAACGCGGAGATACTAAAGGGCCTCAAAACCCGGACCTATAACGTGCTCGCCAAGCACGGGAAGGGATGGGTGGACGAGCTGCCCGCCGTGCTATGGGCTAATCGGACCACGCCAAGCCGCGCCACCGGGGAGACTCCGTTCTTCCTCGTCTACGGCGCTGAGGCGGTCCTCCCCTCCGAGCTCACTCTAGGCTCCCCTCGGGTGCATGCATATTCTGAGGGTGAGCAGGAGCAGCAAAGGCGCGACGACGTTGACTACCTGGAAGAGCGCTGGCAGCGTGCCGCCGTCCGAGCGGCTCGGTACCAGCAGAGTCTGCGGCGATATCATCTGCGCCATGTCCGGGCCCGATCTCTCGAGGTGGGGGACCTAGTTCTCCGACGCGTCCAGTCGCGCGAAGGAAAGAATAAGCTGTCCCCTATGTGGGAAGGTCCCTTCACCGTGATCGGGGTCCCGCGAGAAGGTTCTTTCAGGTTGGCGGCAGAGGATGGGCAGCCGCTCCCGAACCCATGGAACATCGAGCACCTGCGTTGGTTCTACCCGTAGACGGCCATGCTCGCGGCTCAGGTCAACCAGGCCGGGGGCTTTTCCCCGCCCAAGTTGACCGGGGGCTACCACCCATTGGGTAAGTTACCGTCGCCCAACCTTGTAAAATTTGTAAATTCAATATCTCAATATGCAGTCGCTATGTCAAATTCATTTTTCTGGATTTCGTGTGTTTAATCTGTCTGGTGAGATGCTCGATTGTGCGAGAAAAAGTTCGCTCTCTTATTTTCCCTGCTGATAAAAGAATCCCAATCGGTATGCATGCGGGCAGTTGTCACTGACTTACGTCCGGCATGGTAGGCTGTGGTGTTCGGTGTCGTGGCAGGCTCCCGGGCACTACCGAGTTCCGGGGCGCTCTGGGTAATCCTATCGCTCGAGCTGCTCGAGTAGTCCGGAGCTTAGGCCCCCGGGACGGGCTGTCGGTGCTCGATCTGGTCTGTCATACCCGGGCGCCACCGAACCATAGGACCTCTGGGTTATGCCTCTATCTGCTCTCGATTCGCCGATTTGAGTATTCAAGAGGTCTCGGGTCGAAAACAAGAGCAGTCTATAACAAGTACCGCACTGACAGAGCGCACTAGGCAAAGAAATTCCCTATTCTCTCTTAAGTCACAGGCCGACAATCAAGAGCAGCTCGACCGCGAGGGCTTCAATGCCCCGGTCGCTGGTCGACCCCAAGGGTCCTCGGGTGGTCCTACCACTTAGGCATGAGTGGTCGAGATCACCCGACCCTGGGAGCCTCATGTGCCCCTGGACGCTCGGGCACTCCGGCTGAAGGAACCAAGTCCCCGGGCACCCCGAGCTCGGAAGCATACACCCCTCCTGGATCGGTTGGCCGGAAGGCCGACAGCTGTCCGGTGAGTGGTTAAATTCAGACAAAATTGCGTTCAATAATTTTATGTTCCCGAGTCATCCTCGGGGGCCCTCGCATTTTAATCTGCTCGGTGAGATGATCTCCTCGCGCATAAAACCCTACCATGTGTCTACTTTTTCCTGGAACGACAGAGCGGTTTGTAGAAAAGTGTACCGCGCATACGGTAATGTCCGACCGAAGCCCTTCGTGGTGGTCGTGGTGTTCGGTCCGCTTTTAAGGACCCCGAGCACTACCGAGTCCTTGGGTGCCCTGGGTAATCCTATCGCTTGAGCTGCTCGAGTAGTCCGGAGCCCAGGCCTCAGGGGCGGGCTGTCAGTGCTCGGACCGGTCCATCTTAAGCCTGGGCATCACCGGACCACGGGGACTCTTGGTCACATTTTCGCCCGCACGCGTCTCCCGTCTACTGACTGAGTGGTCGCGAGGTGAAAAAGTATTCACCGGTCACGGCGTGTTCCGTGCTGGATCGATCCATCTCCCGAGCAAGGAACTTCGTGTCTTTGTCTTTTGACTTAGACGATGCGGACTCGCGAGGGCTCGAGGGCTGAACGTGCCAAGAGCAACGATCGGGACAACTTCGTTCTCGGGGATGGAAAGATCGGGAACAGTCCGACTGAGTACTCCCCGAGGCTTCAAGGCAAAACATCGGAAGGAACACTAAGTACTCAAGAACACTGGAGTTGCGAGCCCAAAGAAAAGCTGTCATTATATTCACAAGGCAAATACAAGCATTTCTGAGGGATCACTCCCATATTTACATCCGTCCAAGACAACAACAAAAGAAAAAGAAACGACTACAAAAAGCCTAGTCGGCAGCGGAGGCGGTGTCCGAGTCATCTGGGTCATCCCCGGGGGCTAGCGGCGGCGGCACTTCCCGCCTAAAACCGGCCGCCACTTCGGCAGCGGTACTCTGAACCGCTTCCCGGGCAGCCTCTCCCTCGGCTTCAACCACTCCTTCCCGCGCCGGCTCCAGCGGGAAGTTCGGGTCTCTGCTTCGGTAGCAGGCCAGGATGTGCTCGGCCACCGCGTGGGCCAAGCCGCGTCCCTCCCGGGCGGCGAGTTCCTGGACGGCCCAGGGCAGGGCCTCGAGGCGCTCGCAGACCTGCTGAAGCCCTAGGACTTGTCGTGCGGGGCTGTCACTCTTCTGGTCTTCGACGAGTCGCCCGAGACCGCCCTTCTCCACGGCCCGCCGCATCCGCCGGAGTATATCCTCCAACATCTGCTGCAGGTTGACCCGCGAGACGAACGCGGTCTCGAGCTTCTCCTTCGCAGCCCGCAGCTGCGCCTCAAGTCCCTGGTCCCCGGCCGGGCCAGAAGAACCGCCGTCGGTTGCGGAGCTGGCAGCTTGCTTCGTCTGCGCCACCAGCTCGGACAAGGTGCGCTCACGGGCGGTTAGCCCCGCCTCGTGTTTCGCGTTCTCCTCCTCCCTGGTGGCGGCGGCCGCTACCGCCGCGGCAGCCTCCCCCTCTCGACGGGTCAGCTCCCCCTCCCGACGGGTCAGCTCCCCCTCCAGACGGGTCAGCTCCCCCTCCCGACGGGCCAGCACGTCCTCTTGGTGGGCCAACGAGTCCTCCCAGGCACCTAGATCCGCCGCCGTGATCTCATTGTCCACCTCCCGAAGGGAGATGTCCTCCTCCCAACGGCAGATATCTTCTCTGATCTTCCAGAGGTCGTCTTCCCGGCGTTGGAGGTCGGCGCGCGTCTGTTCGGCCTCGCCCTCCTCCGCCGCCTTCTCGCGGACTGCGACCGCTGCCTCCTTCTCCTGCGCCTGCCCCATCCTGGCAAGGGCCTCGGCAGCCTGCTGCCTCGATGCCTCAGCCAGGCGGGCGACGTCTTCTCGCTCCTGTGCGGCTTCCGCCCGCGCGGCCTTCAAAATCTCTTGTTTCCGCGCGACCTCCGCGCGGGTATCTTCTAGGAGTTTCTGCTCCCGCGCGGTCGCCGCGCGGGCCTCCTCCTGGGCGCTTGCGAGCTGCGCCCTCTCCGAAGTCAGTCGGGCGCGCTCAGCTTCGAGCTGCCCCTCCTTCGCGTCCATTGCCGCGCACAGTCGCCCGACCGCCACCTGGACGCCTTCGATCGCGACCAGGAAGGGGTCGGCGGGCTGGCCGGGCGCCGGTGGAGCGTCGGCCTCCCCTCAGATCGCCTCCGGGGGGTCCGAGGTCTCCATAGGATACCACACCACCATCCGCCCCGGGCTCTGCCTGCCCGGGGTAGGTTCCACCGGTGCCGAAGACTCGGGCGGCGGCCGCATTCCCGCCTTGGCCGCCGTGTCCGCCGGCCCCGGCAAGGCCGCTGTCTCCACCATCATCCGCCCCGGGCTCTGCATGCCCGGGGTAGGTTCCGCCGGCGCCGAGGGCTCGGGCGACTGCTCCGTCCTCCTCTCGGCCGCCGCTTCCGCCGTCCTCCCCGTGGCCGCCACGGCTGTTGGCGCCCCCGCCGTCGCTGCGTCGACGCGGCCGGTGGGCTTGGCTCTGGCCTCGGTGCCTGCACCCCTTCAATCGCGGTGGCGCCCGCGGTCGACCTGCGGGAGATAGACGAAGATTAAAATTGAAGCTCAGTTCGGGCAAGGAGCGCCCAAGAAAGAGCGAAGAAGGAAACTTACCCGGTCGTCGTCCCCTGATACTGCCATTTGGCCGCCGGGAGCCTGAAGTCCGGGTCCGACGGCGCCGGCCCGGAGTCCTCCCGTCGCCTCTTCCGCTGGGGGCTCAACGCGGCTGTCGCGCGGCTCTCGGGCGCCGGGCCAGGCCCCATCCGCACGAGTCGCGGCTCCAGGACCGGGAACGCCGCCGCTGCCGACACCGAGATGAAGACTCGGGGGCGCTTCCCCCGATCCCCCGACGCCACCACCACTGCAGTGTCGGTGGTGCCCTCCTCTCTGGTGCGGCGGCTGCTGCCCGCAACGGCCCCGTCGCCAGCCCTCGCCGAGCTGTTCGTAACCTCCTCGTAGAGCAACTCGTCCAACCCAGGGAGCTCGGAGGCCTCGGGGCTCCGGCTCCTCGGCCGGTCCACGAGCCCCTGGGCATCGAACTCCGGCAGCTGCGCCATGATCGCCACCCGATCGGGATTGGCGCAGAGCGCCATCTCCGGCCCCGGGAGTTCCACCCGGCTCATGTCGTCCACTCCGGTGATCACTCGGGTCATGCCCCTCAGCTCCGCCGGGCCCAGGTCCCAGCTTGCGCCGATTTGGGTCCGAGTGATGTCCTCAGGCCCGGTGTAGAACCAGCACGGCCGGGCCCGCTCCCGCAGGGGCGCCAGGCGACGGCGCAGGAAGTCCACCACCACCATGACCGAGGTCAGCCCGGAGTCGCGCAGGAGCCGGATGCGCTCAAACACCGGCTCCAACCTCGCGTCCTCTGGCGGCGGCACCTCCCACGTCGACCTCCGAGGTTCCGCCGCCGCTTCTGGTAGATCAAGACGCTCGTGGGGGTCGACGTTGACGAAGAACCAGCCCGTCGCCATTCCTCCCACTTGCTGCGCAGTAACTGGGGGATGTAGTGCTCCCCCAGGCCATCTCTTAGCTGAAGGCTGCAGCACCCCGCGACATCCGCCGTGGAGTGCCCTCTCTTCTTCCACGCCGGCCGCAAGACGAAGAAGTGTCGTAGAAGCGTCGCTGAAGGCGCCACCCCCACGAACATCTCGCAGAGGTGCGCGAAGACCACCAACACCACGACGGAGTTGGGGCTCAGGTGCACCAGCTGGATGCCGTAGGTCTCAAGAACTTGGAGGAAGAAGGTAGAGAACGGCGGCACCAACCCCGCCGCCACGAAAGAGGTGAAGAGAACAATCCGCCCGGGAACGGTTGTCGCCGGCGTCACCACCACGGCTCCCTCTTGCCCCTCGGGCACCAACAACTTCCTAATCTTGGCCGCCGCCTCTTCGTTCCTCAGACGAGACTCCGGTAGAATGCTGTCCGGAGCCTTGTCGCGACGGCCTCCTCCGACTCTTGGCAGGAGTGGAGGTGCTTTGGTGGTGGAGAGAGAGAAGGAGAAGCGCTCCGGTCGCCTGAAAATTTTCTAAGGGCTTCGGAGCACGGAGGAGGCAAGAGCAAGAGTGCAGGAAGGCGTAAAGAGGGGGACGGATCGATCCCCTCCCTGTTTTATATCTCAAAGTTCAAATGTTGCCGCCCAACGCTTCGCTCGGCGAAACACCCCCTCGATCGACGCAACCGCCAGGCGAATCTCCCGCCGATCGTGCGGCGTCAGCGGCTGCCAGGCGTATTTTCCTCGATCTGCGCGGTGGCCGCGCGTGCCGCCCGTACGGTCGTCATACCCTTCGGGAGTTGTGTGGACACACGTCTACTCGTCTCCCTGCTGGGTCGTACCCAAGGCCCGGGTCTAAAAAGGCCACCTCTCGAAAGCCTGCCATGTGGCGTCCACGCCAACCTCGGCCTCGACCGCGACGAAGGGCCCATCCGCAGTCTCCGTGCCATCACCTACCAATGGGTCCGGGGGCTACTGTCGGTGTATCAGGAACCGGGGGTCCCTGAGTCCCGAGAACAGGCCGGCCGTCCGCCACGTGTCACCATCTCGTGAGGTCCCCCTGCAGGATGAGGAAAATCTAAGTTCCGGGAGAAGGTGCTCGGGGCCACAGCCTCTGGTTCCCGAGCACCCCAGTTCCCCGATGACCCGCAGAGTCTAAGTACCGGGAAAAAAGTGCTCGGGGAGGTGCCCGCTCGCCCCCGAGTACCATAGTCCCCCGATGGGCCGAACAGCCAAGTGCTCGGGAGAGAGTGCTCGGGGCTGCACGTGGCAGCCCCCGAGCACTCGGTTCCCCGAAGGTTCTACGGAAGTGCTCGGGAGAGAGTGCTCGGGGCTGCACGTGGCAGCCCCCGAGCACTCGGTTCCTCGAAGGTTCTGCAGAAGGGCTCGGGAGAGAGTGCTCGGGGCTGCACGTGGCAGCCCCCGAGCACCCGGTTCCCTGAAGGTTCGCGCAAGATCACCCGACGCCCCGACGACCCGGAAGGACCCGTCGGCGAGGTGTCAACCAGTCAAAGGTCCGAAGCCGCATTTAATGGGCATGCGCGGCCTGACATCCTGACATTCCCAACTGCCCACGCCGCAGTGTCAGTCCCTGCCATGCTTTGGCAGAGGGGCGTGGGTCCATTAACTGCACGGGTCCCGTCCCGTATCATCCGGGGTATCTCGGGATAACGTTGCCAGGATCAAAGCGTTCCGCCTGCCACCCTGCCCTGGTAGAAGAACAAGACAGGGTGGGCGCGCCAGGTGCCTCTGTAGCCGCCCGGTGGGCCCTCTCAACGGCGCCAGGACGTCCACAGTGACGGGTGGTCGGATGCGCGCTACGTTTTTCCACCGCCCCTGTCGCTTCGCCCAGAGGGAATGATGACGCCTTTCTCCGTGGCGTCTTGGAACTTGCGCCCCCTCTTTCCCATTTGGGGTAAGTCGTGGTTGGCGAGTGTATAAAAGGAAAGGATCAACCTAGATCAAGATAAATGAAGCTATCTCTCCAAAAAAAGAAGCTATCGCCCCTGAAGCTCCCCTGAAGCATCCGAAGAACACCACAAGCAAGCTCGAGTAGAGCTAGAGCAAGGGAGCCTCAAGCTCTCTTAGACAATACACCCTTGTAACCAGATACATCCTTGAAGGATTCCCTTCAAGGAAGGATATTGCATCCACACAGGAGTAGGGTATTACGCCCCCGTGCGGTCCGAACCTGTCTACACTCCGGTGCATTTATTTCTCTTTGCACTAGATCGATCATCCCCCACCACCGGCCGTTGCATTTATTTCCACTTCCATTTATTTCTCCGACGAACTCGTTCAGGATCATCCCCCCGGCCGAATCTTTAAAAAGGGGTCTCTCGAGATCCCTGCGACAGGAGTTCATCCTCCGACAGCCGCTGTTGCCCATCCGGAAGACCGAACTTGGGTTTTCACCCAGGAAGTCCCTTGGGGAGTAGTGAGGCACCAAGATGCCTCCTCCAAGGAGGAAAGCGATGCCAAAAGATGTCAGCGGCAGCGGCACCGGCAGGAAGCCAGCTTAGGTTTTCGCCCAGAGCCCCAAAACCCCACCCACCGAGCAACCAAGCCACCCGAAGTCATCGCCCCACGCGCGTCCCCCCTGGGCCACCACCAACCGCTGAACTCCCCACACGTCGGATCCGAGGGAAGAGACAGATCAACAAAGGGGAGGAGCCCAGCAGCACAGTAGCAATAGAACGCGGTCACACGTACACCCACACGCCAGCATACATCAGGCTGGACCACCGGGCTAGCATCAGAGCGGCAAGAACGGCAGCCGATGGTGATGGACAGGGCACCTCGCCGGAGGAACCGGAGCGACAGACCACCCCCTGACGAGGGAGCAGCACGACGGGCACCATGAGTAGCACGATGACACCACGCATAGCATGGCGACACCACAACGAGCAGCACGACGAGTAGCATGGCGGGCGGCACCACCTGCACCATGATGGCAAGCAGCACCACGAGCAACACCACAACAGACGGCACCACGAACAACGTAGCAAACGACACCACGAGCAGACCACAACGGTGGCACCACCAACACTGGCCATATCGCTGGATCAGGCCCTGGTAGCCGCCGAGACCACGGGGAAGGGTGAACTAAGTCTAGTACGATCAGATCCAGCCAGCCGAAGCACTGCAAGAACGCCAAGTGCGGAGCTAGCCTGTAGCCAGCTAGATCCCAACAGCCACTGATTGGATCAACAGGCGCCGTGCCAAAAGAACACCGGAGACCACCTCAAAAAGGAAGGGGAGGGGAGAGGGGGGGGGGGGAGGAAGGGAGGAGAGGCCGCCACCGCTGTCGCCGACGGGGGCTTGGCGGCTGGGATAATTGCCCCTCACGTCGCTCCACAAGGAGGCACCGAGGGGTTTCGGTCTATTGAATTATGTCCCATATATATGTAATTCTAATTATGTTTTCTAGTACTCAAAACTCAAAAGTGTGAACTGTTCAATGAACAAGAAAAAGCCCAACACCTGTATTTGTTGAGCCTGACAAATCTTAAGCAAACGCTTCTTAGTTCTTACTCCCTAACCAAATGAAGCATGCAGATTTCAATGCCACTAATTGTCTTTGGTATGATCATCAATACATTAGTGGTACTTATAAAGATAGCAACATAAATCCCTACACTCCTGGTAGGACAAGAGAGATGGCATGATTGGTCAATTCAAGCTTAGACTGTCATCATTTAACTTCCTATTCTTGTTTTCATGCAAATTGCATCATACTAACAGTAATGTTTCGCTAAAATAAAAAGGAGACTAGTTTGCATCATACTGATAATAACGTTGTGAAGCGTACCATATTAAACTTTCCTACGGTTAGCTTCTACAACAGAGACTAGCCTGCATGAATCAAATGAAATACGAATATAAGTAGCAGAGCTCGAAGCACATAATCAAGATTTGAACCATGCTCCATGAACGCAAACTTCCATGAGATTTGCCAGCACATATTTCCTGCAAATGATGCTTTCAGATGGCAGGGACGCATTTTCTACAACCGGTGTTGAAAATAGCACCACACATTTTCTGCAACTGCCGTTCATGGATGGCAGCAGCTACAGACAAGATTGTACATCCATTTAAAAAATGATGAAGCCAACAAATGTAAATTACTATACTGCGTTGGCTCAACCAATTGGTAAAAACACAGGTACCGGAAAACAATAAAGAAATAGGAAGAGAGAGAGAGCTGCCTATCATTCTTGTAAATGAGGGGTGGCGGCCACCTTCGCCCGCCGCAGCTTTGTGATGGTTGGTTGGTTGGTTGATGAACTCCATAAATCCTGGTTGTACAAGGCCAGTGCTCCCTCTGCATTTAATGGTCCTTATTGCAGTTGGTGAGCTCTCTTCAATGCAGGCTCAACACTTCGTTGCCTTCAGTCCTCCATTGCCGCCGTCTACATAAACCAGCTCGAACGCGGCGAGCAAGCTCGAGAGGCGGGGAGCGGAAGGTAGAGGAAGCAGACAGGTAGAGCCACTGACCTGCTCGGCAGGTGCTTCTCAGGGTTCAATGGCGGCTTTGAGCAGGAGAGCGGTGTTCTTGTTCAAGGTCTTGGCGTGCCTCTGCTTCTTCGGGTTTTCCCAAGGTGCGCCCTTCTTCTTCTTCAGATTATCCCGAGGTTCAATGGCTTTGAGCAGCAGAGGTTTTGCCAATGGAGAAGCTGCTATACTGAAAGATCATTCTCTTAGCAATGCTGCAGTTACATTTCCCAGATTTTGCTTTCTTTTTTCCTCCCGAATTCCTCAGAATCACTCTCTTATACGTGTGACTTTCATCTTCTGACATTTTAGTTGCCGCGTTTTTGTTGTCACCTGAATTTGTTTACTCTGCTGTCGTTTGAGAATGCTGAAGTGGCTGACCATCTGATATTCAAATATTTAAATACTGAATAAAGAAACGGTTAGGAAGAAGAAAGCAAAAGAAAGGGGTGTAAAAGATATGTACTTGTTATCCCATCTTGGTTGGTATAATGTCAGAGCCTGATGTCAGGGTGCACGTAAGCTCAATTAGATCAAAAACTAATATTTTGTTAGACTCAATAGGCAGACATAAGATAAATTAGCAAACTTACAGCAGAACAAAGCAGGCACAGTTTCAGGTAATGTCGACAGTGTGTAACGCTCGTCCTTACAGGCAAGAAGCAGTTCACCTTAAGGAACCTACCTCCCCTCCAGAAGGCCAGTAGCTTCCCCACGGCGCGGCCGGGGGCGTACGACTACATCATCGTCGGCGGGGGCACTGCCGGCTGCCCCCTGGCAGCGACGCTGTCTCTGAAGTACAAGGTGCTGCTGCTGGAGAGGGGAGGGTCTCCGTATGGCAACCGCAACATCTCGTACATGGAGAACTTCCACATTGGGCTGATGAATATGGCGCCGGACTCACCGGCTCAGGTCTTCGTCTCCACCGACGGCGTCATCAATGCCCGGGCGAGGGTGTTGGGTGGCGGCACCTGCATCAATGCCGGCTTCTACAGCCGGGCCAGCTCAAGGTATGCAATGCGTTGGATGCATGATATATTCTGCACCATCATTGTTTATGCTGGGTGTGATAACTCCCTCCGTGCATGACAAACAAGGAGATTTTTACCCAAATGAATCCACTTTTTTTACTGCCAGCGTTCACAATGGGAGGCATTAGTTTCGCATACAAACATACTCGCACAAACAAGAGAGCAAATCGCACAGGTTGAAACCAAAATCAAGTTAGCTTAAGTAGTATATTATGTCATTGTCATCATGAATCACTCGGTTGGTAGTTGAGAGGCTTAGCAAAAAATGTGTACCTCCATCAGAACGGTTTTAGGCGAGTTTACTGGTCAGCTAGGGTTCGGTACTCCCCTCCTTTAAGATGAATATGCAGCAAGCAGCACACTGACCAGTCACTTTCACGGCAGTAATGTCAGTTCTAGGGTAGATAGAGAGTGCTAGCGCCAAGAGAAAATAAATGGTAAGGCCTGCTTGGCTGCTGGCATCCTGGCACTATGTTCTGCTAATGCTCACTCTCTGCACTTTGGCAGTCTGCTGAAATATTCAGCATGAACACGTAAACACCCATCTATAAATCACTTTCCTCAATAGCCTTCAATCACCCGTAATGAAAAATTTCCGGTGGATAGTACCCTCTGGATAGCCTAAAGCCACTTGCATCAACTTCAATGCCTTAATCACACAGAAGGGAAGCTACCAAAAGCAAATCAAATAAATCCTAAAACAGCTAAATGACCAGATTAAAACAGGCACCCAGCCTTGCAATGTAGTATCTCCTGCATTACCAGCAGACCACATACTCAACACTGCACTTGACTAGATGTTTTCGTCCCCTGGGACATCATGTTTCTGGTAATCTGGTTGGACATGTTCTAGTTTTCGGCGCCATCACAGGATAGTTCTAACCCTAAAAGCAGCTGCACTTTTAAAGTTTTTATTTGTGAGAAATAGCATACAAAAGAGTGTTAGGTGGATAACATGATAACTTAAATAGAAACAATCAGACACTTAATTAGTGGACGTTAAAGTGTTTCAGCTTTGATACTGCATAGAAGCACAACTAGCCCGCCTGCAACACATGCTATGGTTCTCACATAATAAAACCGTATAAAGTCTACCTCGTGTTTCTTGTCAGAGTCATACAGCTATATACTACTGCAATAGCCTAGACTTAAAAGAGGCAGAAAAACAACATCACATGGGACCATAATTGCTCCTTTGATGCTATGGGCTATGGTAACTGTGTTGACTGGACAGACTGAGATATAAACCACGCCCCAGTAGAGCTCAGGCCATCTACAACTTGGACCAAGATCAACCTACCAAGATATAACATTTATTTATTTATTTTCATGGATATAAATTAGTAAACTTCAATAATCACTAGGTGCAATACTTTTTAAAAAAAAATCTGGCATGCCAATATTCCTGTTGGTAATTCACTTACTATAACTTATATACCTTGTGCTCTTGTACCAACAGCTTTGTGCAGGAGGTAGGCTGGGATGAAGACCTAGTGAATAAGTCCTTCCCTTGGGTTGAGGAGAAGATTGTCCAGTGGCCTAAGATCGCACCTTGGCAGGCTGCATTACGGGATGGACTGATACAAGCAGGTGTATCCCCTTTCAATGGATATACCTATGATCATATTTCTGGGACAAAAGTTGGTGGCACCATCTTTGACGAGACCGGGTACCGCCACACAGCTGCCGACTTACTTGCATCTGGAGATCCTAACAACCTAAGGGTGCTGCTTCATGCTAGTGTGCACAAGATAGTGTTTAACTCGCGACAAGGTAATCATTACCCATGTATATATCTATCCAACCTTCATGAGTTATGTAGTGTTACAAAGTAGTAGCCTTACTGAAATACTTGGAATAAAAAGAGTAGAAACTACAGTAAATACGTACCTTTTTCAGAAACATCATTTCTGATGCAGGACGACTGAAGCCAAGGGCTATCGGAGTCCAATTCGCTGATGAGAATGGGAGACTTCACCAGGCATTTCTAAACAATAACAGAGATAGTGAAATAATTATATCTGCTGGTGCGATTGGCAGCCCACAGTTGCTGCTACTCAGTGGGATTGGACCCAAGAATGACCTCAAGAATCATAACATTCCAGTTGTTCTCCATAACAAATATGTGGGTAAAGGGATGGCTGACAACCCCATGAACTCCATCTTCATACCCACAAAAAGCCCTCCTCGGCAATCGCTGATTGAAACTGTCGGAATAACTGAAGCCGGTGTGTTCATTGAGGCTAGCAGCGGTTTTGGTCAGTCATCAGAGAGTGTCCACTGCCATCACGGAATCATGTCCGCTGAGGTATGGCGTCAATCACTTGCTTAAAAGTACCAACTTATGCAAATTTTCCACAATCTTCGTATTGCACTGTTTGATGCTTTTTGTTCATAGAGTAGACGAGTAGAACAGATAGTTTGGGACTAATTCGACACGCAATTAGGAAACCTGCTTCTTTGAGCTAAAGCATGCATATCAACTAGGCAAAAATTCTGAACTCCATATAGCAATTCGTATTTTGCTACATTAAGAACATAACTTAGAAGCTAGAACCATTCACTAATTGCCAATGGATATGCATATAAATGTTATCATAAATTTTAAGAAATAGTAGTTGTAAGCAATGATTAAGTCATGTTTTATCTTTAGATTTTTTATGCGTTAGGATTTCAGCTTGGAGCAAAACAAAGGAAAGAAAATTTCAATTTTGTATATGGGCTGAACTCTTGCAATGCAATTATAACTGATACCACAGCTTTCATGATTATGTGAAATTTATTGCCTCTTTGGTATTGTTGGTATAATGCACTACCACACTACATCCCTGCAAATACAGATCGGACAGTTGTCTACAATTCCTCCGAAGCAAAGAACCCTGGAAGCAGCCCAGAAATACGCTCATACCAAACTAAATCTGCCCAAAGAGGTATTCCAAGGTGGTTTTATCCTTGAGAAGATTGATGGCCCGCGGTCCACAGGTCATCTGGTCCTTACAGACACTGATGTCAGGAACAACCCAGCAGTTACCTTCAACTACTTCAGTCATCCAGAGGATCTCAATCGTTGTGTCTATGGTATCAAGACCATTGAAAGGATACTGAAGACAAACCTTTTCTCTGAACTGGCAGCTAATGTTGCTGGATTTTCAATGGAAAGGGTGCTCAATATGAGCGTGCAGGCTAATGTAAACTTGATACCCAAGCATACAAATGACACAGAATCCCTGGAGCAATTTTGTAAGGACACAGTAATCACCATCTGGCACTATCATGGTGGGTGCCATGTAGGGAAGGTGGTTGACCAGCATTACCGGGTACTCGGAGTCTCAGGTCTCCGTGTAGTTGATGGCTCAATATTTTCTAAGTCACCAGGGACCAACCCTCAAGCTACTGTCATGATGATGGGCAGGTACCTCACATAGATGAAACTTGTTTCTCTACCAAAATAAATTCTAACTTTAGAGACTTAATCGCTGTCATATTTCATGCTCAGATACATGGGAGTGAAGATCTTAAGGGAAAGGCTGGGACGAGCAGCTGGAATCTGATTGGTTCATCGACATTAGTTTTTATTATGTGTGACCCAGGAAAGAAATTACTAATTTTTTGTGGGATCCAGAATGAATCATCGAAGGAAGACAAGCTTGGAGTTTCATCTGTACCCAGTAATCATTTGTCTAATATGATATTGCAGACTAAATGGTTGATTGACCTCTCTTTCTTCTTTTTCTTGTTTACGTGGATTTCGAGAAACAAGCTCTCAAGAACTGCTCCCTTGTATGCTCCCTGATCTTACAGGAAAGTTTGAGCTTGTTTTACAATACTACATATCCACACAAAAAAATAAAAAAATAAAAAAAATCAATGGCAGAGTGCAAATCGCAAAAGAAAAGAAATATCGATTCATAAAAATCAGTAATCTGACTTTATTCCGTTGGGAAATGAGATGGTGTAACTTTGCTTACATAAGTTTCCTCTTTTGAGGGGAAAGAACGAAAAGGAAAGGCTCAATGCATCCGAGTTCAACAGATTACATTTGGTAATCATCATTTTACTGAAGTGGAACTAAAGAAACTCTGTAAACATCAACTAGCAGCACATAAAAGAAAGAACATTGCGTGTGTTCGGAAGAATAATAATTCTAAAGCCTTACAGGTATCCTGAGACCATCATAGCTAAGCTGGATGTCAAGACCCTCTGTTTCCATCAGCCTGGCAAGATCATTGTTTACCTTCTCATGGTCCATTAAATGCATCATTCCTGAAGATATCATTCAGTTCAACTTATCAATAGCAACATAATGTAAAGTGTAAACAATAAAAGATGAGACATCAGACATGTAAATACAATCTGATCAAATTAAACACTATAGGATTCCATGTCCACAAACAAGAAAGGAATATCACTTGAGTTTCTCATACTTTCGATGCTGGAGAAAATGGGGGCAATAGCCCCTTTCTGACTTCAGTAAGTTCTAAAGGGTGATGGGTGTAAATATTTAGTATTTTCTTTCATAAGTATTGTAATTAATATCAAATAATGATAAAAAATATAATAACCTCGACGTGACTTAAAATTATGCATGTAGGACTTCCTCTACATTCTTGCTGTGGCATACATACGGTCATCAAATTATTGAAGAATTTGTTAAAAAGATCAAAATAGTTAGATAGTTCATTAGTTCAACTACCTTGACCATTTTCCTTTCCTTTTTGAAATGAAATCCCACCCACTTAAAACCTAAATAAAAGGCAGGTAAATTTTCTACAAAACAATCATGCAAGCTTTTCTATAGCAAACTGAGCAATCTGTTCAGGAGAGGGTTGTGTTTTGTACACCCACAGTGAAACGAAAACGCAGTAGAGTCGAAATCTGAAAGCTCGTTTGATGAAATTCTCTATATTCACAATAAAACATGTACATGATTATTCAAACAGGTCCTACCAGTAAACAATGTTTTCTTTGGTTTGATTTTTCTAACTTCATCGAGGGCCTGCACAGTTGAAGAATATATCAAAAAGGAATACAGTAAAACCATAAGAATCTAAGAGCTGTTACAGTACAACTGTAGAACTAACCCTTGGTAGCCCAAAGTGTGTTGAAGAAGAACGATCAGGTCTTAGAGCATCCTGTACAAAGTTATCATACAAGCAAACTTAAATCCAATTTTTAGTCAAGACTTATGAACGATGGCACGAGAAGCAAGTTAATAAGGAAAGCTAACAACGTAAAGAGTTTACAACTTTCCGGTCAATCAAATATTTCATGATTTAACAATTAGAAATAAACAAAAGAAACAATACCAATATAAGAAGTTCACAGTTTTCCAGAAGCTCGTAGGTTTCTTTCGGTATATCACTAACATCACTGCAGACATAAGAGCAATTCAGAAAAGAGGCCTTACACATCAACACAATTCATTGTAACAAAATTAGCCTTGAAATGGACTCAAATTACCTTATGTAGCATATGTCACCAAAACGAAAACCAAGAGAGCGGTAACCCTGACCATGCCAAACAGGCAAAGGAATCACCTGAAATGAAGAAATCATACCTTCAGAAATATAAATTAAGCATTTCAATCTGTTATGTGGCAAGAATGCGCTTGGCATACACTGATATAGTGAAAAGCAAATTAAATGGGCACTTAGACAGTTAACTTAAAGAATAAACGATAACTTCATCATAGATTAATTAAAACTTGTGGCAAGCTTCCCACTTTGCTCTGGGCAGTCATTCTAATCCAATTTACTCAAATTACGGGGCTTCTACTTGACCTATTACTAACATATTCTCAATTAATTAAGTGAATCTATTGCAATGATAGTTGACCAAAACAAGCGTATAAGAGTAAATTTATAATTGTGGCCCCATACGGCATTCCCCTAGTTGACAGGAAAAAATGACTGTGATAGTAAAACAAAAAAATCACTAGTTACCGCTAATAGTATGCGGTATTACTTTTACTTCTTACTTTTGCTACTCATCATTCAGATTACAAACCTCAAGATTATGAACCATAAATGGTTCCTCTTTTATAATGTTGAATTGCAATGCTGAAACTGCAGCTCCAGGTATAACAACACTTGTGTCAATCAAATAATAGTGGGTCATCTTCATCACCTGGAACAGACAAGCAAATGCAGGGAAAGAGTGAAAGAAAATATGAACCAGTTTTTTACGATCAGGACGAAAATGAGAAAAAAAACTAAAAAAGGCAATAATCATTTAGTTGATAGTTCACTCGACATGAGGTACTGTTTTATGATGACAGGTCAACACAGATAGGACAGTTCACAGTTCTACATGTAATCTTTAAAATTCTCCAATGCATCCATGGCAGATTGGCAGTAGTAGAAAGACCGGAAAAAAAAAAAAGGTTATCGCAACCTCATAATCACGATCCACCACATATATTGGGATCGATGGCTGGACATTGTTCGTCCAATCACGAAGGCAATCAAGTCCTGCATCAGAGGAGCAGTTATCTCTTTCTCTCTCTTTTTTGGGCAAGGACAAGATAAAAAAGGGAACAAAGATTATCTTCCTGATTAATACAAACACTTTTGCTTTAAGTTAAACCAACAGGACTCAAAAAGGTTGGCAAAGGTTACAACCTCCAATGGCATCAGCATGAGAATGGGTAATAATGACAGCATCAATCGTCCTCAACCTGATGATCATTGGTAGACACTTAGCATGACCAACTTTCACAGAAACAAACACTGAACATTCGTGCAGCTCAGGGACAGTACCCAAACGTGGGGAACCACTGGAGCGCCGAGTGGTAGAAGAACCTGAAAGAGGAAACAAATCATGAGCTTATGAATCAGATTGGAAAAGATATGAAGCGAGAGGTACGGCTTATAGTGCAGCCATTGCGCGTACTTGCCCGCGTCGACGAGGATGTTGGCGGTGCCCGAGGAAGTGGCATGGCGCAGGAGGATGGAGGTGTTGCGCCGCCTGTTCCGGTTCTCCGGCTTGGACGCCTTGGTGCAAACCTGAATGCAGGACAGGACGAAGAAGTAAACAGCATTTTGAAACAAAAAGCACGGCGTGAATCATGCAACATTGTTGGTGGTGAAACGGAGATGGAGACGGAGGGCAATGGCATACGGGGCAGGTCTTGGTGGGGTGGGTGAGGCAGCTGACGCGCGGGATGCCCTCGCTGGTGCCCGTGCCGAGGAAGATGAGCTCCGACTCTTGCGGCCGCTGCTCCGCCGCCGGGTCCGACCCCGCGCCGCCAGGAGAAGCACAAGCAACGCCACAGAAGGAGCGCGCTGGAGGAAACAAACAAACAACGAGGGGCATTACGTCGAATAGCTGCAGCGCGGCCGCGCGGGCGGCAGTTTCGTACAGTTCTTACACACGTGACGCACCGGAGCAGAGGCGAGGGAGGAGGGGAAGGCGCGGTGAGGACGAGGACTGGAACGGGAACGATGCTGTGGCCGCCCGGGCGCGGAGGAAAGGGAGGCGCGCCGCCGCGAGGCAGGGGAACGCGCGCGGCGGCGGCATGAGCGGGACGTGGGCGCGCAGGAGGGCAGAGGCAATCGCGCCGGCGCCGGCGCCGGCGCCGGGCATCGGCGGCGACGGCGGGAGACAGCGGCGGCCGGCGGACGATTCGGAGACGGCGAGTGGTCCCTGGTCAGCGGCCGCTTGTCGCGGGGCGGAGGGAGGGACGCTGGCAAGTGGGCCCTTCGGATTCCCGGGCGCGTTCGGTGGCAGAGAAAGGTCCAAAACTTTCCGTACTTGCCTCATGAAAGGTGTACGTTCAATGACAGATAGGGCAGAAGTATTTTGGTCCCACATGTCGGTGAAAGGCACTCAAATGGTCGGTACGGCCGGGCCGGGCTGGGCCGGTATGGGCTGGTCTGGGTCGGCCTAGATAGAGGAATATACCGTCGCTTCGTTCTCTGTCCCTTCCCCTTCCCATCGTGCGCGGTTCCGAATCCGCATCTCCGCCCCTGCCGTAGGCGATCGACTTCACCGGATCGCCTCGCCGGCGACGACGGCCAGCCACAGGCACGTCCGCCTCCCCCTACCCCAGCCCCTGCCGCTCTCTCTCTCTCTCTCTCTCTCTCTCTCTCTCCCCTTATATTATTAACCCTTTCTGTATTAGTTGGCATCGACGACGTGAGGAGCAATCGGAGACGTGGTGTTCGCCTGAATGAACACCAATGAATCTTGGGATAGCGACATAGCGTAGGTCGATGTTAGGGATAGTTCGTTCTTAGCAGCGGTCATGCTTCGGTTCACAATATAGAACAAACTATCGGATTATTGAATGGACGAATAGCGTCCTTGCCGTCCGTGACAGATCGTTACATCAGTTTATGCTACACAAGTGGGAAAATGGCAATCCGTAACATGGGCTGGAGTTCCCAAATTCACTGAAAAATGATACTCGTGGTTGTGCACCCTAGCAGATTCTTGAATATCCTCCCCACAACCAGACCACTGGCCTGTTCCCCAGGCAATCTGTAGTGGACACGAGGAGGTAATCATGTCAGTTTTGTGCATTTTGCTAGAGTAATGGCTGCTAATTTGGTGTCTGTTAACTACCACATAGATCGTCTTGGTCAGCACTCTCAGTTTAGTATTAGTTAGAAACATCTTGGAGGTGTACTATATAGTTTCATGCGATGCAAGCTGGCCACTCGCCATTTTCTTCTGTTACAATGAATCGTACGAAGAGTTGAATGCTTACTCTGTGGTCTTTGTGTGTCCCTTCTCTAAGTGAATCTGGAAGAGTCAAATGCTTATGCTGTGTGTCTTTGTGCGTCCCTTCTCTAAGTGAAGGTCCCAAGTTTTGCCTTGTGTTTTCTGATGTGCTGAAAGTTCTTGTGTTTTCAGGAACAGTGGAGTGCAGAGGAGGAAGTACTCTGCTGTGAATGGGAAGTGTCATGAACAAAGACAACGTTCATGACAAGGAGACTCATGGAACAAGCAACGATATAACCAAGAATACATCTGTGGACAAGGTGAAGGGTCCCAATCTGCTTGAGCGAGCAAAGGAAGAGATCGAGGCTCTAGCTGGAGCTGTTCATACTAAGATGGAGCACCATTCCAGTCCCTCAAAGAAGGATGGTATTTACCTAAGCTAATCATATTTCACCTTTAATTCTCCGATTTTGAGTATAGAAAAGGGAAGGGAAAAAATTGGAGGATAAGAAGAACGAAAGAACAGTAGTGTTACAGAGAAACAATTCACATCTTAGCGCTTTTCACAGTGGTATACTTGAACCCTGCGCATTGTTCATCTATACCAATTCAAGCTAAGTACACTTTAAGCTACTTCCCAATAGAATGGCTGATCCTTCCTAGTTCCTACCCAAGGCCATCGAAGGTAGTCACAGGAAAACCTTTTGGCCCAGCTAGCCAGCTGCCAGCTACTACAGCTTGAACCTTCCTTAATAGGCGTTGTGGTCAAGATAATTGCACAAGATTCAGCTTGTCATTTCTTGATATTATTCGCACATCATTATGTGATTCATGACGAAAGACAATGATTTTACATTAAATCATTTGCAAATGTGAAGTTTGGCTTCCTGCTTCATTTTTACAGCATTTTCAGTCCCTTTCTTTATATTGATGAAAAAACATGTCTTGCATCTGTCTTAATTCTTTCACCTTGTTGCGAAAGAGTAGGTCTGTTATCTGTTCAACGAGTGTTTGCAGAGAGATCACAAAACTACTAAAAGTGAGGCCGAGAATATTAGTGTGCAGCCTTTATTTAAGTTGTAGAAAGGGCCTTTTGTGCATATCGAATTCATAATGGTTGTCATTGCCAAAACTTTAAAATTTACTGCAGATCATGCATGTCATGGATATTCTTTCAAACATAGCAGTGCTTCACTGCTTAAGGAAGCACTGCTTTTCTGGATGCAAAGGCAAAAACAGGAACGGAGTATAAATATTAGTTTAGAAATTTATCAAATTTCTTAATTTAAAGTTTGTATAACTATTTGTCATGCTTGGGGTAATTTTTAAATCAGCAGTACTAATAGCACTTCTATTCAGAACTTTATGTTGTTTGGTGCATCGCTCTCTGAATCTGAATGCATGCAGAATCGCATAAGGAAGACAAGGAGGGGAACCTGCACAAAATAAAGACCCATACAAATGAAACTCACGGGACAAGCAATGACATAAGCGAGGACACACCAGTTGACAAAGTTAAAGGTCCGAATGTCTTCGAGCGTGCAAAGGAAGAGATCGAAGCTATTGTCGAAGCTATCCATCCGAAGAAGGGATCTGACAGCAAGTGAAGACTAAATAGCCTGGAGGAGATTCTGCCTCCACTAGCTGCGAAAACATTAACATGAGCTATAACTAGATCAATATACGCTTCCCAATGTATACACCGAGCGGTCTTTTGTACACGCTCTGGAGCTGTAAGAGCTGACTGTTTGTAAGCTATACTATATTTCATCATGTCGGTTGTGGTTTGTTGCTTGATCAGAGGCATGTAAAAATACCAAATGTGGCATTTTGATACTGAAATTATTGTGCTTGACAGTGTATTATTCTATATCACCAATTCACTATGCTCTGAAGCTGTAATAAGATTGGGTATCAAATCTATATTCTTATAAAGTGCATGAGTTGTGATAGATTCGATTGATCTTCACTGTCCACCCGAGTTGAATAAATGATCATCATTGTAAAATTGAATCATGATTATCTTTTTAAAAATACATTCAATATATTATTATTTGTCTTTCATATCTAAATGTTCAATATTTATCATTCATGTATTCACTGTCGGGTTTCTCCAGAGTGTGATGCCTCCCGCACTTTACCTACATTGTCGGATATCTAGAGAGGGTGCACCGTCTCACACTTTGCTTACAATGTTGGCTTTCTGGAGAGGGTATGCCGCTGCCTACACGTAGCCTTCACCACTATCTACTACAGAGATCACATCTATCGCACTATCTTTACACCAATATACTATGTGAGAATTATTTTTATTCTCTCACACAACAGTCACTATCTTGATCCTCCTCATTTGCAAGGAGTGCATGTGCCTTTCACCCTCCTGTCCACACGGACAAAGTCAGCACATGCACTAGGGGTGCATGCGTCTTTACTGTTCATCATTGCTACAGTAAATCACTATTTATTATAGCTATTATCAATTGTATTTGGATAAGAGGGGTGCCTGTGCACCCTCTCCCTCATCGTGGTTTCCCCAGTGCTCGTCTATATACTTGTTATTCTTTTTCTTCTAAAATTATATGATCATATTATGAATTTCATGTATATAAATTTTTTTATTATCCTATATATTTTTTTATTTCTTTATATTAATTAATATATCCTAGATTGACTCCAGGTAGTCTGGTATATTGTAATGGTACACAGTTCCATTACTTTTTTTTAGAAAGGTCCATTACTATTCGCATTGGTAGTCTAGTAGATGGAGTGCAGTTGGGTGGGCCGGGATCGAGCAGAATCCTGGCTGAAAGCAGCCCAGGCCCAGCCGACTTGCCTTCACTCCTCCGTTAGCAGCAGCGCAGCGCGCAGCAGCAAGATCCGCGAGGAGGTGACCATGTCGGCGGCGACGGCGCAGGCGCATCCGGCGATGGACGCACGCGGGTGGGACGAGGCGGCGTACCGGCGGGGCATACTGCGGGGGCGCGACCTCTCCTGCCGCACCCTCTTCCGCGCCGTCTTCTTCGACCACAGCGATGAACCGGACCCCGACGTCCTCCTCGCCGCCGCCTCCAGCGACGGCTCCCTCGCCTCCTTCTCCCTCTCATCCTGCATCTCCTCCGCAACCGCAACCCCCTCCCAGGTCTGCCCCTCTCCACCCCCCCCCCCCGTCCCCCGTTCCATTCCGAGGCAAGAACCGCTTCCCGGAGACGGCCGGCCGGTGCCTGAACTGTTCTCGGTCCGCTTCGCAGCCGGACGCCGCCGCGCTGGTAGACCCCGTCTGCATCGTGCAGGCGCACAGAGGCCCCGCTTACGACGTCAGGTTCTACCCCGATCCGCAGCAGCCGCTGCTCTTCAGGTGACTGACCGACTGCTTGACTGCCGCTTCTTCTATTCTCTGTGGCAATGTTCGTTTTTTTGGTTGGAGATGGTAATGGGCTAATGGCGACGTGATTCTTCGGTTGGTTGTGCCAGCTGCGGGGACGACGGCCGCATCCGGGGCTGGAGGTGGCACGAGATGCAGAGCTGCCTTGTGCCGCTCTCCCTGCAAGGTGCTGTACAGGGAGCTTCCATTCTTCGGCTCGGTTTTTTCGATTTCTTGGACATGCGCTTAGCTAGGGGATTCAGTTGTTGTTAAAGCACACACGTGCAAAGAAAAAACATAAATATTTGACAAAGGTGTAGGCTTTATGCGTAATCTCACCTTGCATTGTGGGATTGAGCCAGCAGTTGAATATTATTTGCAATCATGCTACTGGGGAACATGATTTATGTAATAATGCTCGATAATTGCTACTCACTTCCTCTATGAAAATGCATTCAAATCTTTTATGCAAGTGTACCCCCCTGCACCGATGCACAAGTTGATTTTTTTCAGTGCTTAATCAATTTTAGTTGTATAAGTACTGAGTGAAACAAAGCATCTGCTGCTCAAAAAACATAACAAAGCATATGTGTGAAAATGTACCAAAAGCACTCTATGTTGTCTTCTATGTTTCAGTTATTTTATTCTTTTACTCTATTTTGCTTTTTTCTCTCCAGGGGATCATCTAGAACCAGCACTTGACTTGGTCAACCCTCAACACGAGTAAGATTCTATGAAAGACTTGCACATCTCATAGACCATTCAGTGTATAGCCTTTTCAGGAGAACTGCTCTGATCCTCCCGTTTGCCATGTTTTCATTGCTGTTGCTTGCAATTTTGTAGAGGTCCTTGGGGTGCTCGCTCTCCAATACCTGAAAACAATGCCATTGCAATTAACAAGCAGGTTAATAACTGAAATTTTCCATAACTTTACATTGTTCCAGGATGCATGATAGTCTTTAATGTTTGTTCCTCGTGCATATTGCTTGGTTCAATTTCTATATATCTTATTTGTTGTCATCATTCTTCGAAACAGGAAGGATCTATTTTTGCAGCAGCGGGTGATGCATGTGCTTACTGCTGGGATGTGGTATGTATTTTCTTGAGGTAAATGCTACATATAGGAGTCTTGAACCACTTAAAAGGAACTGTGGTTCTGCTTGAGAGTCAGTAGTGTTGCAAGCTTGGATGATTATAATGTTCTATATGCTTGAGGAGGTATCTGACAGTAATCTTTATCATGGCTGCTTCTCTCAGGAGAGTGGTAAATGTAAAATGACATTCAAGGGGCATACTGACTATTTGCACAGCATTGCAGTTCGTGAGGCAAACCGCCAGGTTCTTTGGTTATGTTACTATTCCATTATTTCATGTAGATCTTGCCTGCATTATGTACCATCTGTTACTAAGCGCCCTGTTCTTTTTTCTTTCAGGTGGTAACTGGATCAGAGGATGGGACTGCCCGTATCTGGGGTGAGTGATGATTTCCAAATGGCGTTCTTTTTCTTATGTCTTGTGGTTCGCATGTATTTTGATGTTCTTCTTGAATCCGGACTCTATTTGAAGAGCATGTGCAAATTCAGATGGCAGAACAATGTTAAGAAATGGCTGAACAATATATTGAAAAAATATTTACCTATTCATGACATATAAAGGGAAAACAAACCGTGCCCAACAAGCTATAGGCCTATAGCTATCTCTGTTCCTTCTGATTATGTGTTGCTTTCTTTATTTTCTGTATTATTTTTGGCCATAGACTCATAGCACACAATATTTTAGGCATTATTATTTGTCATAGGCTCATAGCATGCAAAATGTTGGTTTACCCATTTTACCGTACAATTAAAAGTGTCTGGTGCCTTTTAAAGGCTATGGGTGCCTGAAATTTCTGTGGCCATGCCTGTTCATTCGCTTTTGGACATTGCAGATTGCAGAGGTGGGAAGTGTACTCAGGTTATACATCCAGTAAAGAACAAGGCATTTAAGAGCTCATGGGTCAGTTGCGTTGCTATTGATGCAAGTGAAAGTTGGCTGGTATAATGAACCTCTAAACTGATATCCATGAAGTAGTTGGTCATAATTAGTTTTCTTGGCATCATATGCTGTTTATCTACATTTTCTTTATTCTCATTTGTACTGTCTTCAGGCTTGTGGCACATCTAGTGGCGTATCAGTTTGGAGTCTTCTTTCAAATGAATGCGTCTTTAATTTGGATTGTCATGCTCCTGTTCAAGACTTGTTGTTTGACAAGAACCAAGTGAGTGCTTTCCATTTACATCCTGACTAAACTAGTGTCTAGCAAACTAGTAAACTGATCGCTATTGGAGAGTAAAACATATTTAGATAGATCATATCATTTTTAGTGACTTTACCAAGCTTTATGGTTGTAGTTAATCACTTATCCACCTATTTAATTACTTTTTCCTTGCATCTCATTCGATTAGGGTGTTTGATAGTTCCCACCAGTGCATGATTTAATAACGGTATAGTGCCCATTTCCAAGCTTTCATTATCTGTTTGACTGCAAAATCAAAGTTTGATGCAGTTATAAATTTGTGTGGATCTGGAAATTGATTGTAGACATCATTTAGAAAAACACCTTACATTTCGATAGGGATAGGAATTAAGCTGTAACACTTTAGCTAAGCAAGTCCATATTCTGTCTAAAGAATAACATGGTTTTCATATGTCCTCTTTTTACTAGAGATCTGCCAGAAGTTTATGATAGGTGGGAAACAGATAAACAATGTAGCAGCATCCATTATTTCTTGACTCTTGTGATCCAGAAAGCATGCTAACTGTGCCTTCATTTTGCCTTTTTCATTCATTTGCATCCGTTCAGATTTTAGCAGTTGGTGCTGAACCTGTGCTCTCTCGTTTCACAATCAATGGGACTGTTCTTTCGCAAATAAAGTGTGCTCCCCAGTCGGCGTTCTCTGTCTCTATCCATTCATCCGGGGTATGTAACTATCTCCTTTTCGATCCTCATTTGAACTTACTTCTTGGTTTTGTTCTCCTCAACCTGGTGCTGTGCGATCTGTTCACAATCACGACCCTTGTGCAGATAGCAGCTGTAGCCGGATATGGAGGTCTGGTGGATGTGATCTCAGAACTTGGGAGCCATTTGTGCACATTTGGTAGCCGGGGCTTGGACAAGTAAACTATCCATGAGCAGCGACACTCTTCTAACATCGCGTAGTGGCGGAGAATGCAACTTCCAAGATCACACTTAGCCTTGCTATGCAGCGTGATGACTGTACTTTTTTCGCTGCTGTTGTGCTAGGTTCTTTCCATGTTGTACCTGACAATGCTTTACTGATCAATATGTTCCAAGACGTTAAGCAGTTGGGGAGTTCTACGAGTTCAAATAATGTTCAAAAAAGTCCGTTCAAATTCTCACTGCTCTAAAAACAGGTCACGTTTTATTTGAACACTGCTGATGTTTCATCCCGCAGCTACTTTTCAGTTGGTGGCCCTGGTGCCGTCCCTATATTTCTCATGTATTGAGATTTCCAACTAAGTGCTAACATTCACGTGGATCAACATCCAAAAACATCGCTGTATACTTCCACCACCCAGGTTTGAGCCTTCTTCGGCTTGAATTTAGGTGCCAGTTTTCTTCTTCAGATAAAATCATAATCCCTCCTAGGGGTCTCTAAAAAAAACATAAAAACCGTATGCACAGAATGAATAAATGATTTTAGCACATACTCACCAGGTGAAATAAGATACATGCAAATCTGTGATGAGTATACGCTACCAGTAGGCAGCAAGCTGATTAGTACAAATTCCTACTAGATTAAGCAAATAAAAGCTACAGATTTACAGTACTAGTGCATACATTGTTGAAGTCGACTGATTTCATGTTCCACCAGACCACCACTGACCCCTATGTACAACACTCAAACGAAGTGCCATGGAACCTACAGAAGTGCCCAGTTTCTGGCAATATGTGCACCGAATCCTTCCTATATATACAGGACAGGAGCCAAAAGAAGGTATCGAGCAATGATCACCACGGCTTCCAAACCAAATCAACAGACTAGAATGAATGTGTCCTAAGAATCTGGCAATTTCACTCTCCTGCTTCATGAAGCATACACTTGGAGCTTATATATCAGCTATTCATTTTAGCGCACACAGGAGATACTTATCTCGTCAACTTTGCCGTCTTTGAAGATGATGGAACTTACAGCTTGGGCAGCAGCCACCCGAGAGTCCAGCCAAGAAGCAATCCAGCGCCAACGATACCTACACCAGCTGCAAACACGACGGCCTTGCGGAGGCCGCCTTTCCTGTTCGGCCTCCTGCCTTTTTTCCTCGTCACATCTTTCCGCTCTTGCCCTGGTGCCACCTTTTCCTTCACCGTCATCCAGGGAATAAGTTCTGGGAACATGGTTGCTATGTGATGCTCTTTGAACCTGAGCTGGAGGCATATGTTCTCCAACTGCAGCATTTTCAGCCACTGCTTGCAAACGAAGAGGTGTGATGCCTGACGGAACAAAAGCATGATGACATGGTCCTTCTCGTCATAGGCTTTCTTGGCAGCCATCTCGGCTTCCCTAGCACGTGTTTGTGAGTGGCGGAGAGCGTCTAGCAGCTTGGCCCTTTCAGAGGCATTCTGATATGTTGGCTTGCTTCCTGGAGAACTATCAGAGGAACTATAAGATTCCTGTTCACCCCTGCAGTCAAATGTGATGATATTAATGCATTGGTGGGAGCTGGAAAAGGCTTTGACAAATAGAAGACATCTAATGTTTCCAAGTGCTGGGAAAAGAAAGAGGTCTAGATGGAGGATACAAAGGATGTTTACCATCTGATCATATGATACCCAGATCACATCAAAATCAAATTTCAAATAAAATACAAAATGTGACTCCGAATATTACTTTTTATTGTAAACAAATAAAACTGAATCGAACTTTGTATTGAACCGGAGGATTAGGAGAGAAGTATACTCTTCATATTCAGCCTCACTAACTAGTCTCTCTCAAATGCAATATATGGAAATGATGGTTCATTTAAGCTTTTACTTTGTAGTAGGGAAAACTACATAAAACGACAAAAAGAGGAAGACAGCTCATTGTAAGTTTTGGTGATTGACTGGTTGTGAAACAATATAACTGAAAAACACTTACCCAGGCATATTATTTCCTAGATGCTGTTGCCAACCTCCCCCATCAGACGAATTTGTCTCGTTGGTGCTTGAAACACTGTAGCTGCACACTATAGTGTCATGTACAGGATCCGGCTCTTTACCAGCAGAAGGCAATAGCTGCCCATAATCATCCTTGTTTCCAGGGCTGTCTAATTTAGCTCCACGAGCCCGTACTGTCTGAGTGGGTCTTGGCAGATCATTGTTCACAATGTTTTGCATTACTCTGTCGGCAACAAGGGAAGCCAAACCATCAGCATCAGCTACTTGCCACCATGGCTGAGACTTCCTGCTTTCTTCCCAAGGTGCATGCATCTCACAGTATTCATTTTGCAGTTTCTTTGGAAACAAAGGATCAAAAGTTTTGAACTCCATAAACTCTTTACCCTCGTGAACACAGTTGTTGGCATTTCCTTTGCACTTAAGACTCGTCGGAGTATAGCCACCAAGAGTCTTCAACTCTTCCAAACATGTTTCGGATGATTGCTTCATAAAAGTTGTCGAAACGTTCCACGAAAACTCAAAAGGATCCTCAATCTTCTTAGCTTCGATATTCTCAAGTTTAGACACTGGCACTGCGCCTTCCATTTTCTTCTCACCAGCTTCTCCATTCATATAATTCAGGTGCTCCCTGGCAAGAGCCATCTGGCACCCGTAGTTCGGCTGCAACTGAAGCCACCACTGGGTATCCATGGGCAGATTGGAGTTCATCAGATTCCAGTTTATAGGGATAAAATTAGGGATATGGAGATCTTGTGGGTTCGTAGGATTTCCACCGCTCGTCTCATGCGGTTGCAGGGACGGCGGACAGCATGACAGTTTCGGAGCTCTCTTCGCATCCTCCTGAACCAAGCAGCGGTTAGCAGCGCGTTGCCAAGCAGCTCTCGCTTCAGCAGCCGCCATCACTCTCACATGCTAACAACCTGCCCATCACAAAATTGCTTGGCATCAATCCAGTAGACACTTGTTCCATAATGAGAACAACAATAAGGACAGAGAATTTCTCCAAATTTGGATCGCATCACAACTTAGACTGTCCACAAATGTTAATTGTTGTCTGATAGACTTATCACTCTGTCCATCAATAATTGCTTTTTAGCATCAAAGGAGTCTAGATGCTACAAGGAACTTAAATAAGCTCAATAAGTAGAAGACAACTTTCTTTCAGACAAGAAAAAAAGAGAAAGAAGACATGATCCGCAGACATGCAAGGAACGTTGAACTACACGATATGTCCATAACCAATCAAGCAATTGCCAATTTCCGAGTGGAAACCTCCAGAAGCAAAAAGGAAAAAGAAAGAAAAGGAAAAGGAAAGAAAGAAGGACAAAAGAAACAAAGATTGTGCAATTTCTCGACTGGCTCCCCGATTTGGGGCAGCAAACGAATCAGAGGAATCGGATCTGTCCCAAATCAGACGCTTCCTTAACTTCAGAATTTGGCTAGACGCAGCTGTAGATCAGATCATCACAGAGGAAACCAGAGGGGTTCATCCGTTCTCGACGTCACAAGAGAAAAAAAAGAAGTTCAGACGAAGGATCTTACCTGGAACCTGGACCAGTAAGACCGCAGGAGGCGCGAACCTACAGGACGAAGATGAGTTCTTGGACGCCAGAAACCTCGACAGCTCGATGCCGATTCCACTGGAACATCACCGCTGACTGAATCTAGAGGCGTATGCGTATCCCACTGCGGAGGAGGAGGAGACGGGAGCGAGGAGCAAAAGGAGGGATCTTTCCTCCCTCCTCGCTTCCCCTTGTTGCTCTTCCGGATAACGACGTGAACGCAAAGAGTAACGGCGGAAGAAACCGCCAAGTGAAATGATATTTTTTTTCGCCCTCTCCCTTTCGTTGGATCAGTAGTAATACTGTTCTTTAATCTTTACACGCTGGATGAAGAAGTGAACAGAGGTCAAAAATGCACGTGCAGCCGTCCATGCACTGCTCACCTTCACTGGCAGCGCCATTGTTTCATGACTGAATTTCCTCTCTCTCTTTTTGGGCTACTGTTCTTCCTCCTCTCCCAGATTTTTCTCTCGCGTCATCTCATTTTCAGTGGGATTTTGATCGCTGTTTTCCTGAGGCGTTTTCTGAACGAGGCAGTCTGGGAGAAGGTGCAGAGAATCCGTGCCGTCTCGTGGGTTCCTTCCTTCCTGAGAGTCTCTTTCGGCAGGAATCAAAGCGAACCTGTCCGTTTGTTTTGTTTCCGCTCCAATTTGCTGACCCTCCTGGCTGCAGCTGAGGTGAGAGTGCTGCAGCCTGCAGGGCGGTGGGGTCACGTGTCTCCTGGCTGATGCACCACAAAATAGTATTGCAATTTTTGAAGGACCCCGGTGCATGTGCACCATGGTCATGAACCTGGCGTCGCCCCTGGTGACAACGACAAGACGGAATGGTGCTTAGCCGGGCCAGTCTGTACCGGCACTCGATCTCAGTCTAGGTATAAGTGCCGACCCGATTAAAATTGGATCGAGCTAGGATCATACCAAAATTTACATGTCTCGTGCTAATCCATTTGACTAACTCTACCGAGAAGCATGTTTCCAAAAGGAACCTATGAGATTAGGTAGGATGAACGTCTTTTTTTTTTCACCCTATACAGTTTAAAAATGAATAGATTCAAGATTTTAAGGATCAAAATTCCTTCTACAATCATAGAACCTTATATATAAAGTTACATAATTCTTTCTAGACTGATCTAATTTATGCTCCCGATAAATTAGCACCTAAGAATTTCCTTTACACCGAAGCAACACAAGATGGTGTGAAGCAAAGGCAGAACCGCAAAAGCAACCAATCAATTACCAAAGAAAAAAGAGGAAAAAGAGAAGTGTACGGTGCTATCTCGAGCACACACGCAAGGCAAGATCCCCTCACTTTACCGGCCTAACTCGCATTTTCTTCGGCGAAACCGCCGCCGCCTTTGCCTAATCCTGCCCATCGATGAAGAAATAATCCTTTGCCCTGCCGGCTGTTTCGCCACCAATTCGTGTGCTCCGTCACATCATGCGTGCTCCAGCAGCAGCTGTGAATGACCGGGATTTGAACGGGGAAACAATCCTAGCAAACCCTGGATAAAAAGCAAAGCGAAAAACAATTGAGATGCCATCTTCAGAAACCAATGGAATTAACAGTTTCCGCACATAGACATTTTCGTTGAACCACAGGAACAAACAGTTTCCAGAGGCGGATACATTTGTCCCTGAAACTTTCCACGAGTAGGTCTCGAGTGAATTGGACAAAGTAATCATCGTCTTGCGTGAGCTACATGCTCAGTTGCTTCCTATTCAGACGTACGCATACTGATCAGTGGCTCAACTCAGCAGTTGCCGGTCCACGACAAGGACATGAAGGGATCCTTTTCATTTTCACCGTGATGAAGGGGGGAAGAACTTCTAGATGCGGCACCGTGAAAGAATTGTTTTCGTTACAAGGACAAATATGGTTGCACCCATAGGTCATGTTTGGCTCATGCCTTCACAAAATGTTAGATCGACTTAATGTGGTTTGTGGTAACTTGGAAACTGAAATGTGACAGCCCAATTTTCCCCCTCTTCCTCTCTCTCACTGCCAAGTAGGCCCCAACCATTGGAATCATCTCCCACCTCCTAATTTTTCCCCTTCCTTTACTGCACCCCCATTTGAATCCGGCTAAGCCCACACCCAAATCAACGCATTGAACCGTCGATTGAACGCACAATTGGTAACTGACGACCACAGATTGAAGAAGGACGTCAATTGCGCAGAGAACCCGAGCTCAGACTTTGAAACCGATGCAGATTTGGAGCCACCGCGTTTAAGACCTAGCCAGCCACAGACCTTCCCCCATCATCTATAGACCTTCCCCCATCATCTATAAAAACCCTCAGAACCCCTCCTTGAGCATCCTTTCATCCCTCTCGGTTGTTTCCACACTTTCGCGCTGCCAAATCGCTGCCCAAATGTCGCTACACCGAGTTTCAAGCTCCGCCCATGGAGGCCGCTATCGCCAGGTCTTTCCGAGCCGCTCCATCGCCCTGTGACCTCTCAAACAGGATCGCCGACGCCTCCATATCGCCTTCCACCACTCACCGTGGAAGATCGGGCCGTGCAATGTCGTCTCCGTCCTTGTAGCATCTAGGCCCCTAGGTAAGTGGTAAATATTTCGGTGACTAATGACAATTATATTATTGTGACTAACAAATTTATTTTGAAGAGCAATTAAAAGACCGGGTCGTGCAACGTCGTCTCCACCCTCCTCCGACCGTGCGCCGCCGTGAAGACCCGTCGCTAACGATCGTCCCGAGCCAGAGCTAAGGTAGATCCAACCCCTCACCGTCGGATTTCATTTGCACGGTTTAGATTAGATCATAACTTACCCTTTTCGCGCGATGCATTATGGCCGTCCGATCCTAAGCGAACGTCGTAGATTTAAATAGATTCGTGCCTAGTCAGCTAGCTAGTCCTTATCAGCATGCCTCATTAGCGTTTTTGTCCTACGTGGCAGTTGAAAGGATAATAATATCGCCTAAAGGGAGGTGAATAGACGTTTTTACAAAAAAAATTGTCCCCTTTTACTATTGTCCTAAACTTACAACGGAAAATAAACTAACAGATTTTTCAGAAGTGAAAATCCTAAATATGCTAGGCTCAACTAGTGCATAATCACCTAAATAAATGTGAAGGTTACAATCTTAGGGTGACAAAGATTACTCAAATCTAGCAAAAGATATGCAAGAAAATATTAATTAAAAAACCCTAAAAATACTGTTCACTGGAGTGTCCGGGTCAACCCAGAGTATCCGGGTTGAGAGCATATTGTACAATATCTGGAGTCTCCAGGTTAAATCCGGAACCTCCGGATTCTGTATAGAATATGCTCAAACTGAAATTAAACTATGGCTAAAGAGTTCTAGCTCAAACCAAATGAAGTCATGTGTTCCAAGAGATGATTTCAAGTAGATCCACGAAAAACCTAAAATCAAATACACACGAACAAGTAGATTGAGCAAAATGCATAAATATTGAGCAAGAACACAAGAACAACAAGCCGAAGTGGAGATATAAAGATTTGTTTCCCGAAGTTCAGATTCACCACCATGAATCCTACATCTCTGTTGAGGAAGCTTCAAAGAGTTAGTTCTCTTTCAACCACTTTCCTCGATCCACTAGCTTTATCTCTTCACTTGCGGAGACGAGATAGACCTTCACAAACTTTCCCGCAGCTCACCACAAGCATGGAAGCTCGTCGTGCAACACCTAACCATCTAGGAGGTTTCACCTCCAAGAGTAACAAATGTTTCACGAACTTCTTGCCCATGAACTCAAGTGCTCAAGATGGGATTTACGCTCACTTACACTCAATCTTCCAATCTCTCAACCCAACTCACTTCTCTTCTCAAATCACACACTAAAATGGAGTAGGGGGAGTTCTTTTGGCTTTGAGTATTTCGTGTGGAGCACCAGCAGCAACCAAAGGATGAGGTGAGGGGTATAAATACCCAACCCCTAAAAACTAGTCGTTACAACACTTTTTTTACTGACCTGGAGTCTACGAGTAAACTAAAAATGCCCAAACCAAGACCCAAACTTAGAACCTCACTAGGAGCATCTGGAACCCGGAGTATCTGGGTAAACCAAAAAGGCCCTAACAGACCACCCATCCTGAAGCTAAACCTGAAGTCTCCGGCTAACCTGGAGTATCCGAATTTAACAGAACTAACCCTTGAAAAACAACGATAACTTTTGATTCCGAAGTCCGATTTCAACGATTTTGGACTCTATAGAAAGCTTATTCAGAGGGCTACACATCCCAACTAAATTCCTGATCCTAAACACATTTGATCAAACTAGGAATACTTTGAAACCTAATACGAACACTTTCCACACCAGATTTCTAAAAAGAACTCTCACTTGGATTTAGTTAGAAACTCTTGAGCACTGAGACACGACAATTAACTCTACGTTGCATCCCTCTTAATAGTGTGGCATGCTATACTCAAATTCAAATGTAAAACTTGTTTGAACCAATTTTAGCCTTTGAATACCTTCAAATACCGTTTCTTTCTTTCAAACCTTGAGAGTTGCCAACTTCCATATAATCTTCACTTCATCTCTTTTTGATTCTTTATATGATTGATGCGAATCATTCATAGCTTTACATGGTCTCACACGGTCCATTGATACAAAGCCTTCACTCGCTTTTCACTACCGCATTGGTCCTCGGCGCCAAGCCATTTGCTTACCCTTCACCACGGATAGTCCATCATAGCCGAGTCTTGCTTGCCTTTCACCGTGTTGCCATAGAAAATCATTTTATATCCGACATCTTCAATAAATTCAATTTATCATATATAGAGTCTAATCTTATTTTTCACTCTTGTTATATATGATTTCAATTCAACTTATATCTTCTTATAGGATCCTAACCCCAACCCACTCTTAAATATAAAATATATGAGTTAGTCCATAAAACTTAATTGACAACTTTATACCTTTAGTTACTGATCTCCACAAGTAACTTACCCTTTATGCTTATCGTCAATCTTCTATAAGTTTTTCTTTCCTCTTATGAGCATCACTAATATCTCAATAACTTTGATGCAATTCTTTGAACTCATGGTAATTCTCAACGAATACATGCTTCATCATTTATACATCTTGATGCATATGTCTCAACTACATGGCTTTCCATAAAGAATCCATGCTCAATCTTTCATGCATCAACTATAGAACATACTACAAACAATTCTCAACACATAGTTAGTCCATAGATATTGTCATTAATTACCAAAAAACATATAAGCGCTAGATGTACTTTTAGTGGTCCAGTCAACTTGTCCAAACCGAGTCAGCACGCTGAGTTAGCATAGTGACATCAGTCGACACATTAAGTAGGTCTTTTCTAGAAAAATAATTCGTGAAAATAGAATATTCCAAAAATTATGTTTTATGTTTAGAAAAAATTCCAGAAAATAAAAAATAGTTTAGATAAATGCTTTTAGTTCTGTTTTTGTTTCTAAAAATGATATTTAATGTTTTTCCAGTGAAATTTATTTTTGCAAAAATGTTAGAATAAATTTTTTATTTTAGAAAATGGTTTAAAAAATATAGATTAATTCTTATAATGTTTTAAATATGTTTTATTTATTAAAACAAATGCTTTTAATATGTTTTGTTGCATTTAAAATTATTTTTATTTTTAGAAAAATGCAAACAAATTCTATAAATTGTTTTATTTAGTTTTATGCTATAAAATAATTCTAGAAAATTATAAATCAATGTTTTAGGCCTTTTAAAAATTAGGTTTAATTTCAGAAAAATAGTTTTCACCGTTTGTAGCCATTTAAAAATTCGTTTAGTCATAGTTTTCGTGTCATTGCTCTGATTTGGGTGATTTTTGTTCCTAAATCTTCCTAAAATCGTGTCGTAGCCAGCCTTAGTGTTTGTTTGTTGTGTTAGCTTTGTTTAGTGCTTATTCTTAGTGTGTTGTTCTCTCCGCATGTAGACAATCCCGTCCTGGAGCCACTCGAGAATATCCAAGACCAAGACTCTGTGGATTTCGAGCAACTTAGCGGAGAAGACAAGTGTCCTTAAACATATTATGCCTACTTTTACAAAGTTTTGTTTTACAACTTGCATGCTGGTCAATTATGATATCCCATGGTTAGGGTTTACTAGCATTTCCCCAATATTCCTTGTAGTCATAGTTTTGATTATAGTTTTATGGGTAGATCTTGCTTAATGTTGCTTACTCATGGGTAGAATAGGCAAATGATGTTTTCATTTAATAATGCGAATCATGATGATAATTTTGGTAAAAATGCTTAGACATGGAATTTAGAGTCTATGCAAGTTTGGCATGTTGGTTGGCTTGTGGATGTGTTCCAAACAAGATTGTTGGCTTTGCCGGATATTTGTTTATTACCCTGTGTTAGATGATGGCGAACTTACCCATACCTTATTAAGGACCGGTTCGTTGAGCGACTATCCATGAAAATAGTACAACCACAAGCCTGGTATGGAATGAGCCTAGCCGAGTAATCCCTTATCCTCTCAGTATGGTGAAGATCATTTGGTGGTACGGGGATGCAAGAGTGTACTTCCTGAATCCGCAGGGCGCAAGAGGGGGCTTCTGAAGTGGAAGGTGTACTGTTACGACGGTGAAACCTTAACAAGTTGACACGTGTTACAAGAGGCGAAGGAAAAGCTTTGTAGTGGTTTCCTGGTCGCACATCTCGGAAGTGTGTAAGTGTTTGATTAACATGGGTATAATGAAAATCATGACTTGTGGGTAAAGTATACGACCTCTGCAGAGTAAAAACTGATATATCAGTCGTGCTCACGATCATGGGCGGCATGGACTCCTCACATGATTAGTTGCACGGTTTGGATGGTTTTTGGTTAGTTCTGGTGGATCAAAGTGGTGAAAACTGTGATTCAGTTTCAATTTTGGTTAGAGGTGGTTGGAACCTCAATTGTGTACCAAGGTGGTTGGAACTTTGGCTCAAATTTTAAAAGATCTTTCACATAGTAAACATATTGCTTTTATAACCGTTTTACTACTAAAATAGCATTTATGCAAATAAATCCCTGAGTTAAATCATTCTTGTTATTGGCCCATATGTCATACTTCTCCACACTTGCTGATTATTCCATGTACTTACATTCGCTATACCCAAACAATATTACTAAGTCGAGGAAGATTTTGAGGACTTCACAAAGGATAGTGCATTTAGGGTGTATTCTCTGTCGATTGCCTATGGAATCGCCTAGAAGGTTGAAAACTACGTTTAGTTTCACTGCATCGCTAGTTTCTTTTGTAAGAGCGAATGTACGTTTAAGTTAAGGATATTGTTTCTGTTATTCACTTATGACGTCACTATAAGCCTGTTTGGATCAGCTAGAGCTTATAGAAAGCTGCTTTTAAAAGCTCTAGCTGATACAAACAACCTAGCTTTTTTTCCAGCTTATAATAATCCAACAACCCAGCTTTCTATAATCTCATAAGCTGGGGAGAGTTAGCTTATTTCAGCTAATGCATATTAAAAAGACCCTTTTGCCCTTTACCCTCCTCACCCACACGTGTTTGCATGTCAACAATAAAGGTAAGGGTACTATAGATAATTAACACCTAAAACCAACAATAAGCCAGCTTATAATCTAGAGATACAAACAGCCTATAGCTTTCTACTAGCCAACTTTTAACAATCCATAAGCTATAAACCAATTTTCTATAAGCTCTAGCTGATCCACAGAACCTATATGTATGCAACTTGATCCTAGAATACATTTTTTTACATTCGGTTTGATCATAAAACCGAATGTGACATGAAAGTAGAGGTCCAATCATTTTTCAAAAATCTGACCTTGCTTCAACATTTACCTCAAAATGTGTCACACGATAGATGCTCAAATTTTATATTTTGTATTAAGGCATTCCCTGTGAGAATAATGCAACTATTATTTAAAAGTCAAATAAAGAGGACCTTAGAGAATCGAGACAAAATTGGGAGAGCTCGACAAGTTCATATATAGTATGTTGTATGGATGGCATGAACAAAATAGCATAGACTACAGCTACCTCGTGGTATGTATCACTGACTAGCATACAGCCAACATTGTACACCCTCTGAACAATTCAACGAGTCAATCAAAATTCAAACCAAGGAAAAAAATAGGACAACTTAAAATAAACTTAACTTTGCAGAAGCCATAATGCAAACAGCTCAGATCCTGTTATATAATGGTATCATTGAGTATAAAACAGGGCCATACCTTCCACTTAGAAGCCAAGGTCAAACGAAGGGCGATCATCTATTAATTCCTGAATCTTGGGGTCTTTACATGTCAGGTTGTATGTAGAAATAGACGGGAGGCCATCACAATTCCCGTCCACTGTTATGTTCTATGTGCTTAGCTGCAAATCCACAAATAATCAAATCAAATGACTAGCAAAGTAAGATGTATTCCTTCAGACACTAAATGATGGTCGTTGTCACATCCTGAAATCCGTAATTGTGTGTTTTAATCCTAAAACATGCAATTTCAGCTTCATGTTCCAGTTTGCGTCACTGGAGCACCTCACTTTGAATCAATGAGGTGGGAGAAGGAAAACTAAGAGAAATAAAGGAGCTAGAAGCAAGTCTGGACTTTCCTCTAGTTAAATGGGGCCCACTTGGGTGGAAAATATCTCTCTATAGGTGGGCAACAACACTCTCTCTCCCCCTAAAAAGAAACTTGCTCATACGTACTACTCACCCACTCCACCAGATAAGGCTTTTTGAGGAAGCAAGTTGGAGTTGGCTCTCTCACTCTCTCTCTTAGGCTTCCTTTTTCCCCTTTGGATCCCTACCTCTGGGAGCAAGATCAAGGTACGTATGTGGTACTCACGTGACCACCAGCTCAAGGACTACTCGTCCATCCAATTCATTTTCAGTTTCCCCGAAGGAATTCGAGCTGGTTCTGAACTTGTTTGGTGTTCTTTGGGTGAAGCAAGGAAACAACAGTTTTTTCTCTCTTCTCCAAGCCATTTTCGTCGTTTCCTCCTTCAACTGGCGGTCACCAATCTCAGCAAAGGACCTTGGGTGAGTCTGCTAGGCTCCCATGGCAAGTATGCTCATTTTTGGTTAGATAGATCTTGAATCTGGAACTAGGGTTGCAAAGTTCTTCAGTCTGGGAAACAAATGAGGATTTATGTGGATTTGAGTTAGGAATCATGTTGCTAGACGGTTGAGCAAAGTCTAGACCCTGTACACCCTTCTAGGTATTTTTACCTTTGATTTAGAGAGACTCCCAGGTTAGTTTAGCCTAGTTTTTCCCTTCGTAATAGCTGCTATTCTGGAGCTGCACGAGGCTGACTACTGTAGCGCCCAAGTACTGTTCACCCGAGCACCCGGGGATACTGTTCACCCGAGCATTGTTCATCGAGCATCCGGGGGTACTGTTCACCCCGAGCACCCGAGCACTCTCGGTTACTGTTCACCCCGAGCACTGTTCACCCCGGGTACTGTTCACCGAGCACCCGAGTACTGTTCATCCCTGGGTACTGTTCACCTAGCACCCCGGGTACTGTTCACCGAGCACTCCGGGTACTGTTTATCCCGAGTACCCCGCGAGTACTGTTCATCCCGGGCACCCCGAGCACGGTTTATCAGGCTTTCCTGATAGCTGATAGCTTGTAAAATTCGTAGTTAATTCGTACGAACTCCAAACTTTATGAGATCACTTGGAAAATTCTGGTTTGGATAGTGTGATCTGGGAAAAGTATTGTCATGTATTGTGGAGCATATTTTTCTTATATGGTCGCATTTCATACATGCTCATTACATTGCACGCGTTGCTCTCTATAGTGAACGCCGATCCGTCGATCCCGGAGGCCGTGGGCGATCGTGAGGCGTCCCACCTTTCTGATCCAGGGCAGCAAGGCAAGCATCGTTCATATTGCACCGTGTCTACTTGAAAATTTAATATGTTATCTACGCTTATGTATACATTGCATGTGTCGGGTACTGAGTTGGGTAGAACCTATGCCGATACATTATCCCATTTCGGTCACGTGTCATGTGTTGTTCCTAGGAGCCTAGTGGTGTCATCGAGGTCTAATTTTAGTTCGCTATGCTTAGTGGTACTTAGGCTTTCCGGTAGAAGTCGACGACGGCGTCCACCGTTGTCGCGAGCCTAGGACTTATTACTTGTTCACACTTATGGTTGTGTTGATGATGAGTCGGTTTGGTGAGTGGTGAGTTGAGACGAGGTATGGGCGGTGTTAGGGGTGTCATCTGCTCACGAGGAGTCCTCAGGCAGTTCGGGGAGGGAACCCGGACACCGTAGACCGCTTGCACCGGTTAAGCACCGATCATCGGTGTAGTCGGCTTTAGCACATACCTTACTCACCACATGCTGATATAATGGTAGGCGAGCTGATTACCTTCGCAGACGTGGTCATGTGGGCCTCGTCATAGACGGTGTGAGTCCGGTTTGAGTCCGGGCTTTTAGCGGTATTAGTTTGCTCGGGGAGTAGTTCTAATACCGCCTCGCCGAGCTATGGTTGATCCACATGGTTGGGCCTGGTTGGGAAAGGTTGTCACGGGTACCCCATTGTGTGCATCTTAGCGGGTGGCACAAGCCGTATGGTCCCTGTGTCGTGTGGGTCCAGGAGTATCCCCCTGCAGGGTGTATAACCAGTTCGAACTGCCGCGCTCTCGGTCATGAGCATCGCTATCGCTTATCTCCACCGAGCGACCATGTTTTGGTCGTAGAGTTTCGATGTGGGTTGTGGCATGGTTGGATTGGGGTGGTTTGGTCGGTATGTGGTTGGTGGTTTGGTGGGAATGGTTTGCTTTTATACACTTGTTGTTCATATATCTGTTCTGATCAGTTGGTTGGCAGGGTTTGAGTAGGTGGTTGGTTAAGTCAGTTGCTTACACCTAGAGTCTAGGTTGCTTACCGCTTAATGAACTTAAACATGTCTTAATCCTTGCTACAGCTTTAAATGCATGATCCTTGGAGTCGAGAATATATATACTCATACTGTGTAAGACTTGCTAGTACCTTCGTACTAAGGGGTGCTGCCCTTAAGTTGTTTTCAGGTCCGCAGGTTGGCGAGGAAGAGGCAGTGTTCGGCTACTTTGTGCCTGCCGATCAGGGTGGCGGGCAGGAGTAGCACCTTCTACTCCGAACTCCGGCGCTTTTGGTATGGAGCCTAAGGGCATACGGCTCTATACTCTTTTGTTGTATAGGTTTTTCTTCCGCTGCATAGTTGTTGTTGTTCCTCTTTTGTTGTAAATTATGGAAGCAGTTGCATGTTTAATAATGGTAATCCAGTTTAATTATTTGCTCTCTATTAAACTGTGTTGTGATATTTGAGTTGGAAGGCATGTGTTCCGATCCTGGGCACAAAACACGTGCCGGGACTACCGGAATGGTATTCTGGTTAATCGTCGAGGTTGTGATTATGAATAATGATCCTCCTGATGATTAATTAGAATACTATTTGGACGGTTCCTCACAGTCGTCATATGGATATGTGTAGTCAATGAAATTTTGGCTCAAATATATGTAAAACCGTGTAGATTGACTAAATTAGAACAATACCATTAGATTTTTCATGGAAAATAATTTCATAAATTAAAACTTGTATTACTTTCCTAGCATATAATTTTTAAAAACAATTATGAAAACATTGCATTGAAGACTGAAATGTCAAAAGGTGACCTATATCTAGTGGCAGAGAGTGTAAAACTAGACACTAGTAATTCCGTGCTCTGATCTCGTAGAAAGAACCCACATCTGTGGACAGTCGTATAAGCCAGGAAGTTGTTGCTCATGAAGCTATTACTGTCTGAAATTCACAAAGGTTCTTCTTGTTCCACAGGAAAATGCATACCTGTTCTGCTATTCCACTTTTGTTTTCTTGCAAGCCTGGGTTGGTGGTAACATTCATAACTGGCATAGTATCTGTCAAATATGGATAAACATAAGCAATATTTACCATTTCCTCAATGGCTTTACAAATTGCAAATGTACAGGTCTGTTACAAAGTAGTACAGGAACTAATTGATGCAGCTTTCTGTACCACTAGAACTTCCAGTATGATGATTGCTTGAATCTGGTTCTGGTCTCTGCTCTTTTGCAATGGACATGTCAGATGCTAGGATATCCCCCATGGCCAAATCCTGAACATAAAGTTGCTGGTCTCCTAAAAAGCATCATTGGAGTAAACTATTTATTGGTTATTCAATCCAGAAGGCAATATTCTAGGATATAAATATTAAACAAACAAAATCTTACATTATGTTCTGATGATCATAAGTTGGATGACCGTTCCCCGACGATTCATTCCATTGATTCCTTACTAAGTTCCTTGGCTGTAGAGTTCCTAAGTTCAAGCAAGATTGTACTGATGTACGAAATTGGGTAGCAAAGTGAGATAATCCAGAGTTCCCACTACGATCAAAAGTGCTATTTGAATCATCGACCTCTGGGTTCTTTCTATGAGTCGCATCAAGAGCTATCCTTGACTTAGAAGATGCCAATGAACGTGTTTGTCCACATGAAGCACTTTGGGAAATTTTGACTTCTGATGGGGGCTTCATGATGGACAGTATTTGGGATGCTAAAGATAAAGATGATATTTTGTTATTATTAAGTACATGAATCTAAATAGGTAAGGTTAGTTGTACATGTCATCTAAGTTGGTCACCACAAGGATCACCAACTGACACCTTCTAGGGAAAAATGAGTACCGCTAAAATGAGTATTCTACTTCATACATGATTCCTATAGCAGCATACAACAGAAACTTAATGTACTTATATTATGATCTTCAGATTGCCAGCATCCTGGTGGTAAGTAAGAAGTAAAGTGAAATGAGAATCGTGGAAAAGAAAAATGAAAACAGAAACATTAAATATTTCCTGTAGCGTGTAAAACACCTCTAGATTAACTATTTAGTATTTACCTATGCAACCCAATAAGGAATTCTCAGTAATATGGAACAACCAATTTTCCATATTAGCTAATACAATTCAGCAACAATTGCTTCACGGTGCAATACAATATTTGTCCATAAAGAATGTCTTAAAACATAAACTGCTAATAGAAACATGTAGCAAGCTAATTTAAAGCCCATACTATGAAGCTACTGGAAGAATTAGCATATCTGAATATTAGTCTTGAGAACAAAACCAACATTTCACAATTTAGCATAGCTGAATATTAATTTGAAGTTTTTAGTCGAACAGTCTTTTGATTTTATTTTTCAAATTTAGATGTATTGAGACAACTAACTTATTTTACAAACAAACTGATAGCCTTAGAAACAGTATATAACAATGTTTATTGGACCGTCATGTTTAAGGTGCTTGTTAATGATCCTTGGGTAGTCCAAACCATAAAAACAACTCTGCCAGTCTGCTTGACCACTCCGCTACTCTTAGCATCAAGCATAGGGTCCATAACACCTGTGTATCTATTGTTTGTCCTGATTTTCTTACACAAGAGAAACCATGCAACAAATACTCGAGCTAGAAATGAGTAAAGGTGTACAAACCAGTCCGCAAAGAATCATCCATGTTGCCAAAAGTTGTTTTGCCAACCTCTCTCCTGATAAAACTAGTGGGGCATCCTGATGTACCATCCTGAAGATCTACAATTTGTGGAGAAACATGGGTACCACTGCATTAGAATATATCAGAAGTATGAAGTAGAACTAAATAGATGTAAGCTTGAAACATTAATCCTTGGTACCATGAAATTGTAGTGGGTCACCAACTCTGCTAGAACTTGATTTGCCAACAACCTCAGGCCAAATCGAGCTGGTTGATGTACCCCTCTCGATATCTGCAAAAGCAACATTGCTACCAAAAAACATACTAAGAGGATGGAAAATAGAATTATGCTAAAATTAATCCCAAGTACCATTAAATTTAAGTGGGTCATCCATGATATCAAATGTTGATTTGCCACAGTCTGCCCTTTTATTGACATCGCAGTCTGAATTACCCCCTCGAAGACCCGAAAGTACTGGGAACAAGTAGTAGTTGCATTATATGAAGCTATATGAGAAGCACGAGATGTAACTAACTGGTCTTAACATTAAGCTCAGCTACCATTGAAATTTACTGGTCCATCCAAGTCACTGTAGGTTGTTTTGCCAATCTGTGGCCTATTGGAGCATGTAGTGCTTCCCCAGTTACTCTTCTGAACATCTGCAGATTGTGAAGACAAATCAATCGCTGTAATTCAAAATGCGGTAAGCAGGAAAATACAATTATTTATTGTGTAACTTTGCAAGCAAGTACCTTGGAACTTAAATGGACTAACAAACTTTGGAGATTTACTTTTTTCACTCGTTTTGTCACTTGTATTTTATACATTTTCAGTCTTGTCCGACTCAAAGCCTCCTCAGAAGAGTGTTTAGGCTCTACACATGGGTATCAAATAATGCAGCAGTAAAAAGCATGTGCATGTCATAGAACAAAAAGAGAGGTTCCTACTTGCACAAGTGCACGGTCTTGTAAGCTACATGTTGGATACAAAATGACAACGCTCGGGCATTCATATGACTAACCGTTCTTTTGATTTCGGAGCTCACAAACTTCAATGAGATAGTTAGGCAGCTGGCATTTCGTCCCAGTTTCAACAGATTCAACTGATTTGAGATATCTGCTGCCAAGCACTTCACCCTCTTCATCTAGCAAAACAATCTAAACATGAAGTTAATACAACAGTAAGATTTTTCGCTACCACAACATGCCAAGATTTTATTACATACATCTAACAGGCAACATCATCCTCTGGTAAAACTGTTGGACACAAACTTAGCAATAGCAACTTCATTATGTCAATGTTTGTGAGGATTTTTTCTCTCAATTTTGATATTATAAGCATACAAATTAAGTATTAGGCACCAGTGCCTGACCTACCCTGAGTGTGAACCAACTTGCATGATCCTTATAGCACCATCATGGTACTTCTTTGCCTTTTGAGTTAGTTGGGTGGTGTATAAGGCATTCCATTCTACAAAGAGTGCACATTTCATATGACTATATAAGCCTCAAAATAAACTTAGAAATCATTGTACCTACAAAGTACAGATAGCCTATGTAGACATGTAGACACACACACAAACCTTTGAAACCTGAGTCTGTTCCCATATGGCTCCCAGAGCTGCCAGCAGGCACCACTTCAACCTTGCTAGTCTCTAGCTTGCCAGAACTAGCAGTGACTTCTGATGTAATCTCGTCAAGATCTACAAATTATGGAAATAAACAAGGTTCGCATCGCAATGTGAAGGAAGCGGAGGAATGTAGCTACGTGTTGTGTAACACTAATACAGGTACCATGAATTCTTTGTGAACTAAATTTTTTTTGAGATTTACTCATTGCACCCAGTCCCATACGTTCCTCTGAAATATGTTCTACACCTGCATATCGATCAATGCAGAAATAGCATACGCTCAGAGAGATAGCAAAGAAAAATGTTACCTGCACATTACTCCATAATTCACAAAAATGAGTCGTGGATTCTCATGAGGCACAAGCCCACAGAGGCACAGACTTGATAGAAGCTTCATGACTATACTAGGGCGTGTACGAAACTAACCTTTCTGCTGATTTTTTTGCCTCACAAATCTCAATTAGATGGTTTGGAAAATGACATTTCTTCCTAGTTTCAATGGTTTCCCCCAACTTGAGGCGCCTGCTGCCTAGTACTTGACCCTCTTCATCCAGCAAAACAATCTGAACTTTAAGTTTACACAACATATCATAACACTTCTAATCTTCAGAACATGCATGGAAACAATTCACGAAATCCACAATGCATGTTACGGTGTTACCTGCTTCACCAGCGGACCGATCTGCACGAGCCTCACGACGTCGTCATGGAACTTCTTCGCCTTCTGCGTCAGCTGAGTCGTGTACAACGCCGTCCACTCTATGAAACAAAAACCACACTCAACTCGTTCACCGCATAGACATCCACACCAATCACAGGACACACATCGAACAGGTGGCGCGCATAGACAGCAGGAATTGGGCATCCGGGCCATCCGGGCGTGCACCATATTTTGATGTTATATATTATGTCGCTTGAAAATACAAAATGAAATTACATTTAATTTCTCTTCATCCAAGTATTTGGAAAAGTGTTTGCGTAGGTTGTGGTTTGCCGAATGAAGATGAGGAGCTCACTCCCGAACAAGAGCAAGCATCCACCGTAATGCACAAGCCGCAAGTGTATTGCTTGGTGCCTTGATCCCCGATGAGTTCAATAAGGTGGACGGGCTTAAGGAGGCCAAAACAATATAGGACACACTCCAAATCGCACATGAAGGCACCACAAGCGTGAGAGAGTCCAAGATAGAGTTGCTTGATGGCAAATTGGGAAGATTTGTGATGGATGATGATGAAACCCTCAAGCAATGTATGATCGTATGATGGTATTGGTGAATAAAATTAGAGTGCTTAGATGTGAAGAGCTAGATGATCACAAGGTGGTGAGAAGATTGCTAAGAGCTTTCACGCCAAAAAAACCTCACCTTGGTGACTCTTATCCGAAAAAGAAGAGATTATAAGAGGCTCACACCAAGCGATGTGCTTGGAAGAATCCTTGCTCATGAGCTCATGAAGGAGGAAGCAAATGAAGTCAAGAATCTTGTTAAAAAAAACTCCACCTCCAAGAACAAGGAAGTAGCATTCAAGACAAGCAAAAGCAAGCAAGTTGAAGAATCAAGCTCGAGTGAAGATGAGAGCTCAGAAAATGAAGAAATAGCCTTCTTTGTGAGAAAGTTTAAAAAATTTATGAAGAAGGATGGCTATAGTAAATACAAGAGAGAGATACCAAAAAAAAGAACATCCAAGAGAACTTGCTATAACGAAGTTGGCCACTTCATCGCCGAGTTTCCTAACAAGAGGAGGAGTAAGGATAAGGAAGAACAGAAGAATAAACCCTTCAAGAAGGATAAGTACAAGACCCACAAGAAAAAATACTCGGATCAAGCTCACATGGCGAAGAGTGGGATTCCAACTTCGACTCTGACTCCGATGATGGAGTCGCCACCATCGTCATTTGCTCTTCTACACCAACAAAGTCACTTTTTGGTGACATGAGTACGACACTCCTAAGTGTCTCATGGCTAAAGGGCGCAAGGTAAAATCACAATCCAAGCTTCTAGATAGTGATAGTGATAGTGGTTGTGAAAGCATATTTAAAGGTCTTAGTGAAGATGCTATGTCTAAAATGAAAGAACTAATGGAAACAATATAGAGTTAAGAGGAGATTCTTGAGAAATAAGAAGACTTTCTTATCCTTAAAAAGGAGAGAAACCTTGAACTAGAGGAGCTACTTGTTAAAGAGAGGGAGAAGGTTGAGGAGTTGACCAAGCAATTAAGCTTGGCCAATGAATTCGTTACTAGTCTTGAGAGTAGTAATGTTACACTTTAAGATGATTTCAAATGTGTGAATGAATCTCATAAAACTCTTAAAGTGTAATTTGATACTCTTAAGAATAGTACTTCCATCTCTAATGATGCAACCTTACTCTCTAATGCTTCCATTAGTAATGGTTGCTCATGTTATTAAAATATTGATATAAATACTTGTTCTACTAATGTTCAATCTTTGAAAGCATTGCAAAAGGAAAATGAGATGCTAAACATCTTGGTTAAGTATGGGTGTATCAAGACATACAAATCTAAAGATATACTATACAAGATCATTGAGTTCAAGGATAACAAGCAAAAGAGATGTCTTGATTTTGATATGCATACAAGCAAGCTAAATGAGCATGTGATGATAAATAGCAAGGAGTGCCTTAAGTTCGTCAAGAAAAATGTAAAACCACGTGCTCACACAACACAGGTCAAGCAACCCAAAGGCCATGCACCTCAAGCAACCTTTTATGCGTCTTATGTTTTGAAGAGAAACTACTGTGGTAAAGTGGTTGCTTTATATGTTGGTGCCCACACAAAGGATCAAGTTGTCAAAAGGAGTGTGGGGATGCCAAAAGTGCTTGTGACTAACGTAAAAGGACTCAAACAAATTTAGGCACCTAAAACAAAAAGCTTAACTTGTTTTGTAGGCATATTCCTCTAGTGAATCAAGTTAGATGCTCAATAGTGGATGTACCAATCATATGATCGGAGAGGTGCATGTTTTTCTCATTTGAAGAAAATGGAGGATAACATGAAAAATATTGTCTTTAGAGATGATGGAAAAGGAGAGGTAATCGGTCTAGGTAAAATTGCTATTTTTAATGATTATTCTATCTCAAATGTCTTGTTAGTTAAATCTCTTAGCTATAATTTATTGTTTGTATTATAACTTTGTGAAATTATAATTATCTCTTTATTAATGAGGGTGTGACAGTCTCTAGAAGGAAAGACTTTTCAATAGTTTTCACCGGTCGGTTGAAGGATAAATTTTATCTCATTGATTTTTCAACGGATAAAGTGAGGTCTAAGACTTGCTTGATTACTAATTCTAGCATGGGTTGGCTATAGCACCACCGGCTAGCCTATGTTGGTATGAGAAATTTGTCTAAACTTCTAAAGAAACAGTACATTCTAGGACTAACAAACGTTTTTTTTTAAGAAAGATAGAATTTGTAGTACATATCAAGCGGGCAAGTAAGTTGGAGCTCCTCACTCCGTCAAGAATGTGATGACGACCACAAGACCATTGAAGCTTCTTCACATGAATTTGTTTGGACCGATCGCCTACATAATTATTGGCGGTAACAAATATGGTTTGGTTATTATTGATGACTATTCTTATTTCACTTAGGTATTTTTTTACATAATAAAAGTGAAATGTAAGGTATATTAAAAAAATTGTTAGAAGAGTTCAAAATGAATTTGATGTGAAGATCAAAAGGGTGAGAAACGACAATAGTAGTAAATTAAAAATATTTAAATTGAAGAGTTTCTTGACGAAGAAGATATAAACACAAATTCTCGGCTTCATGATCCCCACTCGATCAACACCCGGATCAAACACCAAAACACTCAAATAAACACACAGTGCGTAAATACAATCCAACCGAAGTTGTGTAGCAACTCAAATGAGTTCACCAGTGCAGTGGGGAATACAAATGAAGAGGAAAATGGATTCTAGAGCAGGAGATGTAGCAAGAGATGGGGAGAGAGCACAGAGATTTGGAAATGGATTGGACTAGACAGAGGAGGAAGATGGAGACTAGAGGAGGAAGATAAGTCTGTTGCATGTTCTTCAATGCCTTTGGTCCAAGCCTTTTGCCTCTTTTGTAGTGACCTCTCTCAGGTGGCTTGGCCCACCCAGCAGCGAGAGAATGACGGCTGGGCCCACATGGCAGCCAGAGTCCGTGACATGTCTCCCCATGCGGCTTCTCGTGCCAGCCCGCCACCGCCTTCTCCCTTCTTTGCACCCCCCGCTGTCCTCCCTCTCTGCTCTGCCGCGCGCTCCCTCGGCCACCATAGCCGCTCTGTTCTTTCCCTCGTGCCACAGTCGTCCAGATTCGGCGAGGAACAAGGTGCTTGGGATGTTCAAAACGAGATGGCTTTTTCCGTTTGCTTGTGGAGCCACTCCAATCAAGTGCTGTAACTTTGGAACTTCTTCGATTTACCAGTGGAACTTCTCCAATCAAGTGCTGGAACTTCCCTTTCTGGGAAATGAATTTTCTCACTCCATTGATGGAACATTTTCTTCTTTTGGAACTTTCTTTGTGTGGAACTTCCAGTCTGTAGGGTGTGTAGCTCGTCGGAGACCCACACCGACGACGCCAGCGAGCGGCTGGGCGGCGGACCCGTGGTGCTACGAGCATCTGGGCTGAGGGAGGGACGTGCGACGGGGACGAGATTAACTTGAAGAGGGACGCGCGACCTCGAGTTGCTCCCCCTGCATCCGCCCCTGCCACCAATAATACCGTTTTCGTAATTTCCCAGGCCGATTCACCATTTTTCGTCGCCATATTCCATCAGTTCTATGAAAAAGACTACAACATGCTAATACCACCGATCATTGTACATTTCTACCATCCAGAGTCATCTTATTGAATATTCCAACAGACAAAGTGTGTAGAACCAGAAATGCTTCATTCTGCCAAATGAAAAAAAAAACATCACAAAAGCAGCTCCATGCAAACTTCATTAAAAGTATAAAACCCAGTACAATGGGCCGGAATGCTTTCTACAAGATGAAACCGAGCAAACGCAGCTCGATCTCTTCAAAACTCGGTCACATTTTTATCTATGGGACATTAACATGTAACAAGTAAACATTACAATGTTGACAACTGCAAGAACAGAATAATAAAATGACGAGTAATGGCATGGCAGAACTGTTCTCCAGGTAAAAATCTAACAGCAGTATGCAATATCTTAGTAGAGCCTGCCGCAGCACTCAGAGGAACCACAGTAGCAATGTTTAACCTTCTCCTCGCCGTTCTTGTCAAGGACTTGGCCTACCATATAATTATAATGGTAGGTCAGCTCCTGTAGTGGTGGGATATTCTCAACAGCGAAAAACATAACGTGTGGCATCCTCATGTCATCATGGTCCCAGAGAACATTTTGCGCATAGAGGTTTGGCGAACAGCTGTGGTTGATGAATCTTCCCACATTACCGCACTCAGCTGCATCTATTGTGAAGCCTTCCATTGTCTTGGAGGACAGAGTAGAAGATTGCAAACCTGTCACTGATTTTAGCCCCTCCCAAAGCTTTTCATCATGGTAGTTACTACCAATATCAAATAGATACTCATCATTCTGTGTCTTTTCAGCTTCTTTATCTTGCAAGAGCTCACCAGTGTACTCGCATATGAAACTGCCTGAAGGGATAGAACTGAGGGATCTTACACCCCAACCTGTCTTACCCGTCTTGAATATTTCTAGTGGAATTTTGACACCATGCTGACTCACCCTATTGTGGCATGTTGGCGGGCACCTGTAAGGTTAGCATTTGGTTATAAAGCTGGATTATTGATTCAGTTTAAGCTAATTGTCTGATTTGCATCAATATGTTTGCTGTCAAAATCTAATAACATCAGGAGAACAACTAACTTTGTAAGCCAATTTTTCATATGCCACAAAACTCTTCTGCTGTTCCTAATGTTTCACAAGGTGTCTCACTATCATCTTGATCTAAAACCAACCATCAGCCTTAATGTGGCATCACACAGAAGCTTCAATAGAATATAAAAAAAAACCTGATTCGAAATTTAAATATGGCAACTTAAAAAAATTAACAAAACTAAATAGCAGAAATAAATAGTTTGTCAAGTTGATAGTTATTTGGATCAGTTAAGTGTCTGCAGAGCCATACCTGCATGATGGGCCACACTCATATATGAGAGGCTTGGCCTCAACAATTGCACCATTGAAATTGAATGGGATTTCTCCTCCATTCTTCACTGCACAAGCACATTTGATAGAGTCTGAGCAGCCGTTTGTGCAGTCGCAACCTGTTGGCGGTTCTTTTTCATACCAAGGTGGATATATGACTTTGGTGATGTATTTAAATGGTGCTGGCCTCATGTCATCAATTGTGTTGATGACACATATGGGTATACTCTCGCTTCCTTGAGATATATCAGGCAAACAAAGACCTTCGCGGACTTTGGACTTCCTTGTCGCCTTGACTGTATGTAGGGCTAATTCTGGTTGTCCGGGGATCCTCTGTAACTTGTACTTGAAGACCATTGAGCCTTTTGGGCCTTCCTGCCAACAATCCACGACCATGTACAACCCATCGTAAGTATATGTTGAGGTTTGCTTGCCTTTAGAATGACTAACTTCACCTCTACTTTGACCTTTGAACCCATGAATTACTCGGACCGGGGTCACGGTTTCTATGCAATTCTTTAAGGCGAGATTACCACGCTCAAGCTTTTGATCTTCTGCTTCCTTTTTGCCGGCAGCCTTTCCTCCAGAGCCAGTGTATATCAGTACATCTGAGCTAGAAAGTTCATCAGGATAGCCTCCAGAAGCAACGATGCTTATTGCAATGGGAACACCATTCACCTTAGAAGTGTCGATACCTCCTTGATATGGGCGATGGAGACCAATTATGGACAACTCAACTCTAAAATGAAATTCATCGCCAATCTCAACACCGGGAATATTCCCCACAATAGGCCCAAGCTTTGTATAGATAGGATCTTTCTTTAGAGCATTAGCAGCTTCGAGGTCAATCCTTCCGACATTGCGTAAACCTTGTTCCTCAACTTGCATAAGCTTTCGACATGTCGCCTGGAACAATTGGAGCAACTTCCTAACTTTGCTCCGAGCATCTACATCATGGTCCCCAGGTTGCCTGTGGTGCGACCCAGACGGAACAGAGGGTGGGACGGTGACACATATCTCTTGCTTTTCTTCGTAAACAACTAGTGCCCTAGAGTTGCCATCATTGTCCATGTAAGAATCTTCATTGTCCTCTATTGTCTCATCGTTAATCAATTCACAAGGGGCTACTTTTTTTGGCAGTTGTTTTTTCGGAGTAGCATTTTTTCCCTTCAACTTGTTCCTAGGAGGAAGAGACTTAGAAACACTAACAAAAGACTTCCTTCCTTGTGTCCAAGGGCATTTGTCAGGAGCCATCAATGCTTGTACAATTAGTTGGTCAGGGACAAGGTCCATATCATCATTTTCTTCAATCTGATTGGTTGCAGCATGTTTTCCAAACTTAGACAACCCGGCAGACCTATGCAAAATGCCATCACCCTTCAGCTTACGAGCAAACATATCCTGCTTTGTATTGACATTTGAGCGCACCAATTCTTTTTTATTGCTCAAAGTTTTACTTCGCATCTTTCCCTCTACAGAGGCCCCTGCATTATCTAGTAATGCCACATTCATCTTGTCACTCTCCAATCTCTTGCCCTTTGTCCTTGCATCAATGGGATCACTCAAAGGTGTCCTAAGAGTACCCTTCTGCAAGCTTCCTTCAAGTTTGTTTTTCATCTTATCATCCACCAGTACTCCTGCTACTTGCTTCCCTTCACATGGTGAGAGTTTCCCCTTCATCTTCTCATCAAAACCATTCCTAGGTATTGCTTTTGTAGCAACATTTTGTGGCTGGTCGCTGTCTTGTTTGGTTCCGACAAAATCAGCTGAAACAACATCACTAGTGACTTGAGATTCTTGGACCCTTTTGTGTGCCTTGCTAGATCCTTCATCCACCATTGTCTTGCCTTCCACTTTCACATTAGAAGTCCCTAGTGCTAACACCGGAGAAGCAGACCCTCCTGAAGCTGGAATGGAGGCCAAGGCATCACCATTGGTGACAGGTGTGGTTTCTAACAGCAACCCCTCCTCATCTCCACTGCCTGCTGTAGTAACAGCAGACCTCCCACCGCCAGGAGGAAATGTACGTATGGGTGAGACCTCTAAAACTCCATTGCTTTTGGTGGTAACAGCAGCCCTCCCAAAGCCAGAAGGAAATGTGCGTATGGGTGAGACCTCCAAAACTCCACTGCCTTTGGTGGTAACAGCAGCCCTCCCACAGCCAGGTGGAAATTTGCGTACAGCTGAGACCGCCCTCCTCTTGGGCGGTGGATTCAACGCGGACATCAACCATCTCTTAGTTCTACTTCCTTCTATGCCATCCTCCTTCCTCTCTAACTCACCATCACCTGCCCAGTTTCCCATCTCCCTGCCACCCGCATCACCAGCAACCTCGTCCCTCACCACATCACCGCTGCAGCCACCTCCCTCCTCCTCCCCCACCAACAAACCAGCTCCCTCACCACCGTTCTGCACAGAATTACCAGCACGAACAACGCCGCAACTCTCCGGTACTGCAACCGTTGGCGCCACCACTTCCATCACCCTGTTCTCCTCCTGACCATCCAACGATGGTACACCCACGTAACCCAGCAATCGTGCCTCATCATTCTCCCATCTGCCTCCCTCCTCCCCAACCCTCTCCGGCCGCAGCTGAAGCAGGGCATGCGGGAGGGTGCCGTTGCATGGCACAGGCGAAACAGCGGCAGGAGCAACAGTCTCCTCCACCTTATTTTGCCCCTGCTGAGGAGGGGCACAGTTCTGCGCTGCAGGTAAAACGGCGGCGGGGGCGACCGCTTCCTCCACCTTATCCGGCCCCTGCTGAGGTAGGGCGCCGATCTGCGCTGCAGGTAAAACGGTGGCGGGGGCAACTGTCTCCTCCACCTTATCCGGCCCCTGCGGAGGCAGGGCGCTGTTCTGTGCTGCAGGTAAAACAGCAGCGGGGGCGACCGCCTGCTCCACCTTATCTGGCCCCTGCCGAGGCAGGGCGCCGTTCTGTGCTGCAGGTAAAACGGTGGCGGGGGCGACCGCCTGCTCCACCTTATCCGGCCCCTGCTGAGGCAGGGCGCCGTTCTGTGCTGCAGGTAAAACGACCGCGGAGTCGACCGCCTGCTCCACCTTATCCGGCACCTGCTGAGGCAGGGCGCCGTTCTGCGCCACATGTGAAACGGCGGCGGGGGTGACAGGGGCGACCGCCTCATCCGCTCTGCCATCGAGGCCTCCGCCGAAGACGCCGCAGCCATCGGCGCCCTTCTCTCCATCGCCTGCCGCGATCGCGGGGACCGGCGCGGGCGGTGGGAAGCGGCCGCATCCCGGCGGCCACGACCGCTTGGCGGAGACCCTCCTCGGCCTCACCCCGCGCGCTGCGAGCCCAGCCGCCGCCGCGGTAGGCGCCGGCGTCTCCAGCCCGACCCCCACCATCGTGTCGGGGTCCAAACCCTACAAAATCCAGATCGAAACAGGGCCAAATGTCAACCGAATCGACACAAAACTCCCCAAATAGCCGCAACGAGACCCTAGAACCCCAACTCCGAATCTGGCGCGCCAGCAAACAAACGCGGCGGCGCGGTCCGACGGGACAATGCAACCCACCGCGCCAGTAGGAGGGGAAATGACGAGAACTCGCCTTAGCCAAGAGAGACGGGCGGCGGCGAGGTTGGAGGACGCGGGGAGCGGATGCCGGAGAGGGAGGGCGGTGGAGTGCAGAGCGGGGAGGGGAAGGGGGGGGGGGCGAGAGAGACCCGACGCGCCTCGGACGCTTCGGTTTGGGGTGCCGTACAAGCCAATTCGCGAGCTAAGTACTCGTCAATCCTCCCTGCCTATTGGAATTGGAATTGGAATTGGATCCTCCATTTGAAAGGTGGTAAGAATTTACTTTATTAACTTGGGCTGCCTATTGGAATTGGAATTGGAATTGGATCCTCCATTTGAAAGGTGGTAAGAATTTACTTTATTAACTTGGGCTGCCTATTGGAATTGGAATTGGAATTGGATCCTCCATTTGAAAGATGGTAAGAATTTACTTTGAATTGAATTGGAATTGAATCCTCCATTGGAATGGAATTGGAAGGGTGATATCGGCTTCTTTATTTGTTCAGAATTTTACCAAGTACGTTACAACATCTCTAACTAACAATACACATAGCTGATGTCTATAAGAGTTATATATGTCACTAGTAGATATTAAAATAATCAATTTCTTCAATAGATTGTCTACAAAAGTAAGTTGTCTGCTAATTAGTAGCTACATTTTCTCTCTCTTGATTAATTATTTCCTCTACGTAGACAAAAATCTAACGTGACATTCCTTATATCTAGCTGGTATGTATTATTGGAGACGCACTTATCTGTTGAGGACTTTTGGGAAGAAATTCCTTCTCTTTTGGATTTTTAAGAATTTCCTTAATAGGATTGGATTTTTTTTTTTACAAAATTTGTTGTCCTTCTCCTTGTCGGGAGAGTTTTATGAATTTGTTTTGGTAAGATATGAATGATTGGAAAAGTTGTCAATAAACTGGAAACCAAATGGAAGAGGTGTCAAATGCTGCTACAAAATATCTTGGTTAAAAACCATTTTTCCCCGAAGATGCACCGAAGAAAATTTTCACGCGTTGGCTACTAACATTGGCAGAACAAATAATGTAGGCCAAATAGAGATATCATCGGTATTGTTATCATAAATCATATCTTAGGTCGCAGATACTAGAAGCTGCACACTCTGTGGAAGCAGTAGTATTGAGGGTACGACTATCGTGAAGAGATATATACTGGGTCATATCTTCTTCTTTTTTCGCCTAGGACTTTCAGATTTTTTTATGTTTTTGTCTGTGACTTAAAATGATGATAGCAAGATTACCATAACATGGCATTGAGATGAATAAATATTTATATTTATGTGAATTTATATTTAATATGATGAAAACTACCTGGAAAAGATGCAAAGTATTGATGCAGAAAACTTTGGTGGAAGCTGTTCTTCTCAGAGGACGTGTCTCGAGTTTTCTGAAGTTGACTACTACTAGTAGTTAACCAATCAACATTTACCAAACAAAAAAGCATCAACAGATTTGTCATAAAAATTATATCTTAAAGACCAGCCATAGTGTTAGCATCTAAATCTGCAAATGTTTGCGGAGCAGACTCAACGGGATTGCATCAGTAAACTTTTACAAAATCCTAAGCACTTTGATCCAAATTCCATCTATCCAAACAAACTTTCAACTGGAGCGATGAAAAACCCTCTTCTGGGGGGTAAATACAAACTATTCTTTACTTTTTTTTTCTTTTAGAATCTCTATGCTTTTCAAGATAGACACTCGATCTCCGCTACATGCTTGGGCTAAAAAATGGAACCAAATAGATTACAATTGCATGACACAGGGAACGCTACAAGAGACAACTTTTACAAATGAGAAAGTGCAAATACATGCCATCTGCCGGCATCTTATTACCAGCCAAAACTGCAACGCAAAGGGGGGCAGATCAGGGGCTGTGCAGCAGCTCTTGCACCGTTTGAGCGAGCCTGGGCTCACTCCTGATGCCCTGGATCCACCTCGCCCTGATCCGGACGTTCTCAAGGCTCTGCTTCAGCGTCCTCTCGAATTCGGGCTTCTTGCGGGTGGCGAAGAAGCGGGAGAACTCTGTTGCCTTCTCGTTGGAAGTGAACTGATGAACAGAAACAATGGAGCTTGATTCATTGATGAGAATAACAAGCACACAGAATTTCAAAAATGGAGGGTGGCGCTAAACTTACCAATGTGACGACATATCTGATAAAACCTCCTACTTGTGCGTCCCCGAATTTCTTTGAGATAGGATCCCAGTTGCCCTGCATCCACATAGAATGAGGGTCGTGTAAGCAGCATGCTTTCAAATATCTCATGGTCTACTCGTACTTACATGAAAAAATTAGTCATTCTCCAAGGTGACATTTTTTCCCTTTTTATTTGAGGAAATTTTAAAGGTGTTGGTGAAGGAAAGTTGGTGTAATTCATAAAATGAGCTACAGCAGAACTGCCTAAAGATGGAGCAGCAAACAAGTTCCTTTGCAAATATTCCACTGTGATGCATCCATTGACCACAACATCCTAGGGCCTGTTTGGAGAGCAAGAAGTTCAAAAATTATGGTACAAAAAGAGACGTCAAAGGGCAGATATTTCTTTTCGTCCAAAGTTCCAACGGGAATCCCATATTTGGAACAGCTCCTAAAGTCTCAACTTACAGTTGGAACTGATACAAACTAGAGAGCTTCTGCCTTTCAGTATCTATCCAAGTGGTTTTACCTTCAGCCACACCCAAGCGGTTTCACGTGTCTCAACGCCAATACCTTGAAGCACATAATATGCATCTTGATTGCGAACCTGACAAGCAATAGAGACGAATGAGACCTGATTGCAACTTACATTAGTCAGCATAGGAGTACAAGCTCATTCGATTGAGCTTCTACTGGAATCGTGGAGAAACCAAAAAGAAAAGGTCTACCTCATTGGTAAAAAGGAAATTCAGTGACTCAAGAACAATATTCTTATCCTTGCAAGAACACAATGCACCTAGAACAAGGAGACAAAGTATTCAGAGCAACCAAACTCGTCAGCAAGGTTTGTTAATTTAAGATGGCTGAAAAGCCACATACCTAAGACACGTCCCTTTTCCTCTGCTTCATCTGATTCTCTGTAGACTTTCAGAAGATCATTATAAGCAGATCTGTTTGAATTAGTAACATTCTGCATCACAGCGAGGTATGCGGCCTGTACAACAATGCAAGACATACAGATGAGGTAAATAAAACGCATGAGCATCATGTAAAGTAAGGAAAAAACGTAGGACCTTTCTGGTATCTGGAGGAAGAAGGGAAGTCTTGCGATCATGTACGAAGATACGGAAACGCCTTACTCCCTCATTTATAGTCTTGTCATGCCCAAGTTTGACAAGAGCAACCAAGAGCACTGGTCTAAGCAACGCATCCAGGTGGCTCTCACTATCCTTGGGGTCCCAGCCTAATTTTCTGAAAAAATAGTGAACAAGGACACTTGTCATGCGGTCAAAGCGGGGGAAACAGAGGAACGGTCATAGCAAACAAACTGTAGTACTGAAAGACTGCATGTAACTGCGCATGCATGGCTGCATAACAAGGCATGTTTAAGCAAACATGCACAAACAGAAACAAGATGACTCTCAGGACAATGACAATTTAAGTGACTCAGAAAAAGGCAATGTAAGACAATGTTTGGCATACACAGCAGGTGGCAGAAGAAGCTTGATCAAAAGTTGTTTGATGTCACCAGTCAAGCCAGGAGATGCATCAACCGATATTTTTGCAACACTTAAACTTACCTGTCATGCAAAAGGAAATGGCATAGACAATCAACTTCAAATAAAAAATTTAATATCATGGAAAAATTGGACATACAAGAGTTACATACAGTATTTATGTGTGAAAGAACACCATAATCAGCCTCCCCACGATAAGCATACAGTAAACGTAGCAACGATGTCAATGTTTGCTTGGAGGCCATACATAAGGCATGCGAGTCTTCCACAATGCCTGCAATGCTAATGTTATGATACTTATCACAAATAAGCGATAAGAAAGTTTAACAGTATAACATGTTGTGCTTACCAATTTTATCCATTAAAGAGAGCTTCTTGGTCTGCAATGCATTTTGAAGTGCAGCCGCAAGTTTATCATCGTATTGAACTCTATAAAATCCTGTTTGATTAATATTGAACTTAATCCAAAAGTTTCCACCCTTCTCTCGGTTACCACACTGTGAAGCAATGTCTCTTATATACAGCTTATCACTTTTGCCTTTCAGTAGAATTTTTTTCTGCATATCATATGAACCGCAGACTGAAGTTATAGGGACAATCCACATGCCAGGACCAGAGGATCCATCTAACAAAAACTGTGTCTGCAATAAAAGAAATAGCAACTTCTTAACGAAAAAGAACATAGAGCTGGAATATGCAGATCTATGTAACAAACTTAGATGTTACAGTTTCCGATTAAAACAAGACATCATGTCTTTACATACTCAATTCAGTAGTTCACATGTAGATGAATGCAAAGAGTACATAAGGACAGTGTTTTATAAAAACCTGTTCAAGTTCCAGGTAATTCCCTTTAAGCTTTGCATTAATAACAGGATATCCTTGTTGCTTTGTCCATGTAGTCATCAAATTCTTGACAGGTTCACCAGTTTTCTCTTCAAGAACAGCCCACAGGTCCTCAGTTTTAGCATTTGAGTAGGCATACTTTCTTATATATGAAGCCAACGCTTTCTGAAAGAGTAGAATTTTTTTTCACAAATTAGCACAAGAGGATGCATTAGGAGAACTATACAAGGAACCAGAGAGTAAAAGCAAAGAAAATTAGACAGCAAAAGGCAGGAAAAAATCAGTCTTCGCTACATGATGTAAATATCAGTTAAAAATAAAAGTTAGATTAAATATTTTTTTAGACAACGGAGATATACATAATCTGACCTATAGAAAAGTAAAAGACAGCTCCTTGCAAAGAAAAGAGGAGCCAAAGACAGCTATAGTTTACTCAGCACTGCTTTCTGTAAGTGACAGTTTAGGCTTTTAGCCTTATGCACACTACAATAACACAACAAGAATACAATGGCCTAGTAAACATGTCCTTTTTTCATGTGAGTCCTGGTAAAGCTCCCAGACGGTGTTTTTTCTTTTAATGAGATCCTTGATAATGGGACATGAAGACTCCTTTCTGTGAGTTCCTAATCCATGGATTATTGGCATTGATGAGCCAACTTCCCAATTACATATTTTTCATCTACCAATCATCCACATTTAGTCTATGTGACCAATAAGTCTACATGTGATATAGGCGCAAAAAAGTAATTAGGCAAGAAAAGAATTAGTTTCCTATTAGGTTTTGGCATAATTAGTTTCCTTGTAGGATTCGGAATAATTAATTTCAGGACTGAGTCCTATTTTATCTGTAAGTCAATATATTCAGAATAGATTTAGAGTTGGATTTGGAATAGGATTAGAGTTGGATTCAGAATAGGTTTAGGTTTGGGTCTCTATATAAAGAGAGTCTTATGGTGTAATCGGCAAGAAAAGAAATAAACAAAGTAAAGATCGGAGCCCGTAAGACGAGGCGATCTAGTTATCTCAGTTACCCGTTCTTTAATATTTGGTATCACGAGTCATGTTCCTACGGCTATCTCCCATGCTGCCCTCCTGCTGCACCACGCCGCCGCCGCCCTCCTGCTGCACCACGCCGCCGCCGCCCTACTGCTGCACCACGCCATCGCCGCTACTCCCCACATCGCCACTGCCGCCGCCGTCACCGTTCTATTTTCCCATGCAGTAGCCGCTACTCTATCTCACGCCATCTGCTGCCGTCGCTCCACCACCGCTTTGCGCCATTGTTGATCACACATCCGGCCTGCACTCCTCATCATGGGTGACGACACCTACACCATAGAACTTCTCGGCACGATGATGGAGAAACTTTTGACGAAAGTTGAAGCAATCGAGGGTCGTTAGGATGCATGGGAGAAGAATTTCAGCACCTCAGGTTTGACTTCTTCAGCCATCTCGGGTCCTTTCGAGGGCAAATCAGCAAGCTCAGATGATGATCGGTGCGCTCCTTGCTTTCATAAGCTTATTTTCCCAATTTCAATGGAGAGGAAGATCAAGCCTTGGTTGAACCGTTGTGAGTAATTCTTTCATGGGCAATGGACACCGGAGAATGACAAGGTATGGCTAGCTTCTTATCATACGACTGGCGATGCTCAACAATGGTACTTCCTCCGTTCGCAATGTTTGTCTATGCCCACCATTGCGTACAAACCAAGGACTACTGAAATCGAGTAAAAAATGCAGTGAGATGACCATGCTACTCCTATGCAAGGATGAAAGCAAGTAACTCACTAGCGTTGGAGTGAATGTATGCATGCACTCAAGGGTATAGCAATAAAATGAACTATAAAGCATCCTTGGTTACCGCAATGGACAAACAATTTGAGACAGATACTCCCGAGGCCATGGACAAACATTGCGAAACGGAGGGAGTATATGCAGTTTGAACGTGATCATGGCACAGTTAAGTGGTCCGTTTTTTTAGCATTACGTCAACATGCGCTTCGGTCCTCCAATTCGCAGCAATCCTTTGGGTGAGTTGGCTACCCTCAGGAACACGGATTCAGTGCATGCATATCAGAAGAAGTTTTTGGCCCTTCTTTCTCAAGTTACTCCATCCCTTGTGCCCAAGCAACAAGTCAACTTATTCACCGTGAGACTTGAAAACCTCTTAGCACCGATGTTGAGCTTCAGAATCCATCTGATCTTGAGGAAGCCATGTGTTTGGCACGTGCATGTGAACAACACATTTGCGACGAGTCTAAAAACCCTTCTCAAGGCAGTTCTTGCCCAGCAGCAGCAACAAGTCTGCACATATCTCCAGTAGTCCATCATGAAAGGCAATAAGGTCGTCAATCCTCTCAAATTCCTACAGTTCCTTCTTCCACCTCCGCTGTTGGACATCGCATCCGCCTAACTACACATGAGATGGCTAATCGCCGCGCAAAGGGGTTATGCTTCAATTGTCCTGAGCCATTTTCTAAAGATCATCTACGTCAATGTTCAATGAAGGGAGTTTATTTTCTGGAATTAGAAGAGAATATGGTTGCATACGAATACAATGATAATGGTTGATTCTTAGGCACAAGAACTTCAGCTCGAGGACGAACTATTTCATGACAAGGAGGGAAATGATATGGGCGTAGAAAAGTAATTAGGGAAGAAAAGAATTAGTTTCCTATTAGGTTTCGGCATAATTAGTTTCCTTGTAGGATTCGGAATAATTAATTTCAGAACTGTTAGAGTCCTATTCTATTTGTAAGCCAATATATTTCGGAATAGGATTAGAGTTGGATTCAGAATAGGATTAGAGTTGTTGGATTCGGAATAGGTTTAGATTTGGGTCTCTATATAAAGAGAGCCTTATGGTGTAATCGGCAAGCAAAGAAATAAACAAAGTAAAGATCACAACCTGCAAGACGGGGCGATCTAGTTATCCCAGTTACCCGTTCTTCAATAACATGGTAATAAACCAATTGATTGGTTCTGCACAACTGATTATGCATTAAACTTGGGCATGATAACACCCTAAGTTTTGACTAGCATATCTGGTAACTTATAAAGGATAAAGATTCCCTCTATAAAACATCACTTTTTGAAACAACAAGAGTATTAATTAATACGGTTCAAGATCATTCACACACTGTATTGGATTAACCACAGATTCGTCCGGTGTGGCAACTAAATGATGAGGTAAAAATGAGATAAGACTGTTGCTGATTGATATCAGAACAGAAGTAAAGGGTTCAGGGTGATTTCATACACTTTTAAAGAGCAAAATAAGCAGAAGATGCCGACTCAAGGCATTGAAGAATGACAAGACTCGGATAGAGTTTCAATGAGAGCCATTCCAAACCTGAAAACGCTCTGCACCAAGGTAATTTTGTAGCATGCGAATAATAGAAGCACCCTTATCATAGCTTATGGCATCAAAAATTTCATCAACTTCACTGGCACGATGTATTTCAACCTGAGGAAAAGATATACAGTAAGCAAAATGAATCACAAGTCAGTATCTAGACAAGTGAAAAAGTCAACACCAACAGTTAAGTCGTGGAGATGATTCCTGAAATTGATCCCTTAGTTTTAAACTAAAAGAATCTGCAGAAAAGTTTACGCTTCAATTTCTACCCCATAGACATCTCAAGAGTGAGACCGGGATCGATTATTGGTTGGCAGAGGTCTGTGATCCCCTCATCCCTGAGTTCCAATTCCAGGGAATGTGATTTGTTCCCGATCCAAAAATAAATAAATAAAGGCTGGGATTTGTTCCCAAAATTCTAAAAAAAACTCGACCACAGGGAGAAGACGTCCCCCTAGCTTTATCTTAAGAGAGGGGAGTACCAAACCCTTTATGAAGGTACTCACATGACCTGCGAGCACCTAGGTTCGAGCCTGGGTAGGCAGCCTCTCAAGTCTCAACTGGAGGCTCTACCAACTGAGTTATTGCTCGGTTCTCCGTTCCCAAAATTCTAACTAAAAGGGAAAGGAAAAAGGCGTGGTACTTCGGCGGACAAATTGGCTTAGCGGGAGACATGTCAGAGAGTCTATCATATTTTGCATCATCGTTATTTTCATTGTCAACAATTGTACTCCACAATATATTCATATACTCTACTGCAATCTAGGGAACAGCGTATATCATAAGACTGTTGTCAAACTTAAAACATACGATGTCTATAGTTGTATACAAAGCAATGAACAAGTATAACATATGGAGTAAAACAATTTTCCAATCACTGGACCAGGGCCATAGCTCATAGTAAATAGTCAAAGCAGGTTACCTCGATAGGATGAGACTCCGCAAGTGAATCCAAATTGAGACCAGCAGTTGTGTCATCAAGGAACTGTGCCCATATATTCCATTGTGGAAAAAAAGAATCTACGGCTAAATGACTCATCTGTTAAAAATAGTCTATTCATTCAACATATAATGGTAACCTGATAACTGAAATTTTCGAAATTTTATATTATTAATTGATTACCCATGTAGCAAAGCCTTCGTTCAGCCACAAGTGAGTCCACCATTCCATGGTTACAAGATTACCAAACCACTGATGAGCCAGTTCATGTGCCACAGTAATTGCAATCTAACACACATAAATGTTGAGATCATTAAAAGGCCAACTCCACAGCCAGTATACTATCATACAAAATTGAGAAATCTAACTATGAAATTAATCCATCATCAAGTAAACTGTATTTAATTATAGACATCAAAATACGATCAGACTCTCTTAAAGAATCAATTGAGTATGACAGTAACTCATCATTATGTAACAAGCAAAACCTAGATAGTGGAAAATAATGCAACCAAACAACTCAGTAAGTTACGAAAGGTACATTCTGTTTGCTGGATTCTGATGAAGACTGCTCATCAAAAAGCAAAGCAACTTCCCGGAAAGTAACAAGGCCATAGTTCTCCATGGCTCCGGCAGCAAAATCAGGGATAGCAACCATATCCAACTTGGGGAGTGGATAAGGAGTGCCAAAGTAACTAAAAAGTGGAAAAATGAACATTCTGTCAGTGGTTCGATCCTATAGCAACCATGGGTAGACAGGCTAGTCATAAACTTTTAGTATGGTTCTCTACAACCTTGTTTACAAGCAAGTGTAAGGTTGATCTTACTCTTTATAGAGATGCAATGACTTCACTCCAACATCTAGTGCAAACTTCCCTTGATTACTCTTACCAACTTGAGTGTACACACGAACTTTGGTGCCTTTATGCAGTTAAACAAGATTAAGAAAATGGAAAGAGAAAATGAAAAATGATTTCAACACTCTGAATGGAAGATGTTGAAGTAATGGTAGAAAAATGGAGTTGATACCTTCTGATGTTACACCCTCTATATAATCAAACAAGCCAACAACTATCGCCACTAAATAAGTTGACATAAGAGGTGATTCCTCATAACGGATAGTCTTGATAGGACCAGCAACTGTTTGGTTAGCTACTGGCATGTTGGACAGTGCTACCAGCTCGGATGGTACATCAAGCGTTAGCTTGAACTTAGCCTGATAAATAGGAAAAGCAAAAAAGGAAATTTAGAAAATAGATCTGACCGCTTTGATATTTCAGGTGCATGTACGTAAGAGGAACATAAAGCAATGGCTTGAAGAAGTAGAATTTGCTCCTATATATGTACTCTTATGACTGCGCTAAAAATATCGCTCAGTGAACAAAACCGCAGTAGATAAAACGCCAGAAGGAGCAAAACCTGATTGCTGAATATTTCATTCGGTAATCATAAATCACCTTGAATGCAGGCTCATCCCAGCATGGGAAGCACCGCCGAGCATCCACAGACTCAAACTGTGTCACCGCCATGTTCTTCATCTTCCCCTTGTACTGATACTTACTGCAATCAAATAGCATTAGAAAGAATAAATGCCAGGAATGAAACCCATACAAATCAAACACGCAAATTGTCAAAATAACTCCTAATTAATAACTCAGTTTCAGGACAGCTTCCCCAGCTACATGCTTTCTTTCGGAATAACATAGCAAGTGCATAAATGGCTCTGATCAGAGACCACGGATGTTGGTAGAAGTCTGGGATAAAATAGCAGGTCAAATTTTGTTCACTTCTCCCCCACAATGTCATGATTACTAAAGATGGTCACGATTTTTGGAGTTTACGCTGCAAAATACAAAGGATCACAACATACCATGGAAAGGCCAAATATCGAACAAAGGCCAGAACTCTGTCATTTCTCCATTTCAACATCGGCCAGTGGAAATGCCAGAAATAAATGAGTTTCAGGATCATAGGAAACCCATACCTCCTGTAGAAGCCCCTCATCTGGTCGTTGAGCGTGCCGTTGAACTTCATACTGAGCACGCCCTCGCCAAGCGGCAGCACCTTCGCGAACCCGAGCACCAGGATCTCGTCGTCCTCGAAAAAAGCCACCTCATTGGGGGCCAAATCCTGCAAGAACGGGCGGTGCAGCAACCAAGGTGAGATTTTAGCGCCAGGAATAGCCGCAAAGGCGAACTTCTTTTAGCTTTTTCCCAGTACAGTTTCGGTTGGCGCTTGCATACCCGGAAGCGGATGGAGACGCGGTCGACGGAGAGGTAGGCGGCGTTGAGGACGAGGAAGCGGGTGGGCGCGGAGACGGCGACGGCGACGGCGGCGGTGCCCGTGAAGGTGAGGGCGACGAGGTCGGGCCGGAGGCGGAGGTCGTAGCGGCGCGGCGAGGCAAAGCGCGGGAGCCGCGCCTGCCCACGGAACTGGCCCGGCGATCCCGCCACAGCCGCCGCCGGCGCCGCCGGCGCGCGGAGAGGAGGAGCTGCTGCTGCTGCTGCTGCTTTAACATTCGCCCCCTGCGTGGCGTGATTAGGATCAGACGGCGGGGCTGAAGATAGTTCAGAGTTTACCGTTTGTACATGATTTTTGACGGCGACTGATCAAGTTTAGACCTATAATAAGTTGTAAGATATCTACCGATATAAAAAATCAAATATATCTAGTTATGCAGCATTAAAGTGGTATTTTTATCTATTTGTAACTAAGTACTCAACTTACTAACATCCTGCATTTAGAGTTGTTTGCTTTTGTGTTACTTACAAAGTAATGGTCGAAGCTCAGTCAGACAAAGTAAAGAGTGAAAAGAAAGATGGAGTTGCAACCTCCAGATCGAGCACGGCTTACAAGTTACAACCATGTCATTTCTCTTCACAAGACTAACACAATGGCCGTGTTTCCCAAATGGGACATAGCTAATGCATTCGACTTGTTTATTAATTAGAGTTATCTGTTGAAACTCCTACATATATTTGGTTTCGCTCCGAAAATGATGAGAATAGCATCCGGAGGCTAGCCCGGTTAGCAAGGACGATGCGAGCAATCGAGTTAGCCTGTGTTTGAGTCTAAACGCTCGCAAAAACATACACGGAGCGGACACGTACGAAGCAATCTCGTTCGATCCTGCGTCTAAAGAAGATCGTGAAAATAGATTTTACTGTTGAAAAAAAGAAAAAATAATAATAGAAATAGATCTACATCCTTCTTGGTACTGTATCATCACGCATCTTACTTAACGGCATCCCAAAGGATTAACCTTCGAGTTTACCCCATGCTATTAATTACTCCTAATTTACAGGCGCATAAACCTTGCATTGCTTAGCCAATTGCAGGCAAAACAATTAACCTTCGGGTGTCCCCATACGCTAACGCCGCCGCAATAGTCATCAACCCGGACCCGTCGGAGCTTGAGGCCATACGCGACCCGACACAAACTAAACGTGCATGCATGGGCATGGCAGCTCAGCACCTAAACATGCCGCGCGCGCATGGCTGGCGGGAGGTAAGTACGTAGGATACCTTCGCGACGACGTGCCGGACGGCGGCGCCTCTCGCCTCCCCGCCGGCGCCCGGGGACACGAAGGCGAGCGCCACCGCCGCCGCCAGCAGCGCGACGACGCCGACGGCTCGGGCCATGGACACCCGCCGCATGCTCGATCCGACCCGCCGCTGGTGGATCGGCTCGATCGGAGCCTGGAACTCGGCTGCCTTGACCTTGCGAGTCAGTGGTCGATGCACGCGACGCCACTACTATACTGGCGCATATATACGCGGCTGCGGACCAGCGCCACTGCGTTGACTGAGGAACGAAGCATGCGGTAACGAGTGCACGTCACCTTCGAGAAAGAGTATAAAAAGAAAAAGCCCGCGAATCACGTACTCGTTGGGATCATGTCATCCCACGCACCACGAGATCTTGTTCAAGAACCATCGATGGGCACGGGGAAGGACAGGTCGGTACTGATATTTTAGTGGTCTGAAATAAGATTAAAAATAGAATCTCTGTTAAATATAAATTTTAAAATATTTATATAGTACAGTGGCTCAAAGCAATAGTATTATATTTTTTTATGTTAAATAAATAGTAATTGCATGTATCATATGAAAAAAAATAGCATACCTCAATACACTCCAGAGTCTGAACACCGCCTGCCGCAAGACGTCCACTCGCCCAGACTTAATTTTTTCAGTTTACTTTTGGACCCAACGAGTTGTAAACTTATGACGTTAGCACGTAGCACAGTCTAATCAGCACAGAAAACAGAACAAATATACAATATATATATAACCCCTGGATCTTGGGGTTCGGAACAGCCACCCCGCTCGCCCCCCTCCAGGGCCGGCCCTGGGGAAGGATACGGGCACCAAGGGCCATCGATCGTGTCCATTCACGTGCTGCCTCAACTGGTTGTATTTTTCTGATCGGACGGCCGGCCAGCCGGCGACGAGATTTGGGTGTTTCCATTTGTCGGTATCATCGATCCGTGCAACACGGACCAAGGTACGTGCTGAAGTCTAGAAGTCTTCTGTGTAATGGAAAGGTGGACAATACAATATACTAGACTACTAGTGCGGCGACGCCGGTCTTATAAGGAGATCGTGATGGATTGAGTCCTCGCTTGTCGTACACGCAGGTTCATTCACCTTATTTGTCTTTCCTTGACCTACTATTAGATCACTGGCTTCTGTGTCGCCACCTGATTCCATATCAAGGCATGCGGCATGGTGAGGTGGCGGACGGGACATCGATGCGAGGCGGGTGTCGCTGGACATAGGTGGTGGGTTGTGACATAGGCGGAGGAAGCAAAGAAATGAAAGGCCTAGAGCCTCACAGTTTGTATAGAAATTCACTTAAAACACACGTATATTAGTAATATATTGTTTTACTGTAATGGTTCTATCTTTTCTATTTTTTTTATTTATACACTGCTGATCACTATAATATGATCAAGGTCAATCAGCTAATAACTACAGCTATCACTGTTTTAATTGGCTATTATTCTCCCTAATCTGCTAGCTAGAAATTCCTAGGTCAATCAGTTAATAACTACAGCTATTACTGCTTTAATTGACTATTATTCTCTCTAATCTACCAGCTAAAAATTTGTACACATCAAGGTTTATTACTAACAATCTCCTCCTAACCCTTGTGTGTGGATTTGAAATTGATGTTGACCATTCCAATCCTAGTATAAAGCTCATAGAATCTGTCTCGCCCAAGTGCCTTCGTTTGAATATCAGCAAGCTGATCCTTAGTGCCGACGAAATCAGCACTAATCCTCCCATCTTCCCGGCACTCTCTGATGAAGTGGTAGCGCACATCGATGTGTTTGCTACGTTTATGGAAGACATGGTTTTGTATCAGTGCTAAGGCTGACTTGTTATAAATCTTCAGCTCGACGATGTCGGCATCCCTCCCCTTGAAGTCGCCGAGCAGCCAAGCCAACCACACCGCCTGTGTGGCTAAGTTAGTGGCAGCAACATACTCCGCCTCACAGGACGAGAGTGCCACCACCTTTTGCTTAAGAGCGTGCCAACTCACCAAGCTGCTGCCGTAGAAGAACAAACCGCTGGATGTACTCCTCCTTGTGTCAACATCGCCGGCGAGGTCACTGTTAGTGTACCCGACAAGCCGTGCCTCCGCTATCCTCCCGTAGTGGCAACCGAGACTTAACGTCCCAGTCGCATAGCGCAAGATCCTCTTCACTGCCGTCATGTGTTCCTCCCTAGGCCGCTCCATGAAGCGACTCATGTACCCCACGCTGAAAGCGAGGTCCGACCGCGTGTGGATAAGACAACGGAGGCTTCCAATGATCCTTTAGTACTGGGTGACTTCCACCTCCGTCACGGCTCAGCCTCCGGTGCGAATACCTCATCGAAGTCAATGCCCGGTTGCTGCACATAGCCCTTGGCGACTAGGCGAGCCTTGTGCTTGATCACTGCTCCTGACTCGTTCTTCTTAAGCTTGAAGACCCACTTCAGCCCAATAGGTCGATGCCCATGAGGAAGCTCCACCAACGACCATGTCCCGTTCTGCTTGATGGAGTCCATCTCCTCGCGCATGACAGCCTGTCATGCTGGATCGTGCTCTGCTTTAGCGAAGGAGCGTGGCTCTCCCTCCTCGCTGACCAGCAGTAGCCCCTCGCCATCAACGACGTGATTGGCAAGGCCTGCTGCCTCTCCCCTTCCAAGCACGTCGTCGATGCGACGGTAACGAAGAGGGGAGGAGTCGTGGTACGCATCCAGCTTGGTGGAGTCGTTTGGCGGAGGAGCGAGGCCGCCACGGGAGAAGCCCCTGTGGGTGTGGCCCCTGCCCCTGCGAACGAGAAGGGCACGGATGCGCCGCCTGCAAGGGGGCCCAACGCCCCTGCGGGCGTTGTTGACGTGCAGCCCATGGGCGGACCTGCGGGTGGGTCCACCGCGGAGGACGCCCCTACAGGCGTGGGCGACGAGATCGCCCCTGTTGGCGCTGGAGCAGCAGGATAAGCGCCTTCTGCGTTGCCTGCGGACGGAGCCAACGCGCCTGGGTGGATGTAGTTGACCACTGCCTCAACATGGAAGTCAGGTGTTGTTATTCCACCGTCTTGCAGCATCGCCTCCCAGTCCCAACTAGCGTCCTCGTCAAAAACGACGTCGCGGGAGATGTGGACGCGCCGGGTCCGGGGCTCGAGCATGCAATACACCTTGGAGCCATCCTCATAGCCGATGAAGACCATCGAGGTGCTGCGGTCGTCGAGCTTCCGCAGGCCTGGTCGTGTATCCTTTACATAACCAAGACACTCGAATGTACGCAAGTAGCTTACCGCCGGCTTGCGCCCGTGCCACGCCTCAAATGGTGTCTCGCCATCAAGACTCTTCGTCGGCGCCCGGTTGAGGAGGTAGACAGCCGTGGTCACAGCCTCCCTCTAAAATTTAGCGGGCATCTTCCGCTGTTTCAGGAGGGCACGTGTAGTGACGAAGATGGTCTGGTTCCTCCTCTCCACCACGCCGTTTTGCTGCGGTGTGTATGACGCAGAGAAGAGCTGCTGCACGCCATGGTCCTCACAGTGGCGCGCGAATTCAACGAAGGTGAACTCGTCGCCATTGTCCGTGCATAGAACGCGGAGCTTGTGCCCACTCTCCACCTCCGCAACAGCGATGGCCGCTGCAGCATCACTTTTTTGCTGTGAGAAGCGCCAACCACATGTAGCAGCTGGCGTCATCTACCAACAGCAAAAAATAGCGTCGCCTAGGGATGTCAACGGGGCCCCGATCCCCGTTCCCCGACGGGGAATTCCCCTATTAGGGGACGGGGATGGGGCCAATTTTTCCCCCGCGGGGGGTTTAATGGGGAAAATTCTCCCCCGTCGGGTATGGCGGGGGCGGGGACGGTTCCCTGTCCCCCGTCCCCGTTTCCCCGCGGGGATAATTCCCCGAAATATTTAAACTCTCCATGGCCCATATATGCAAGAAACGGCACAATTAAAGCCCAATCCACCAAAGCCCGTCAGCCAACAGGCCTTTTATCGTGCTAACGTAGCGGGGACGGGTTCCCCGTCGGGTATATTTCCCCGCGCGGGGACGGGGATGGGAGAATTTTCTCCCCCGCGAGCGGGGACGGGGACGGGGACGGGGAAAATTTCCCCCAATCGGGGCGGGGATGGTTACCCATTCCCCGCGGGGAATTTCCCCGTTGACATCCCTAGCGGCGCCCGCCTGGCGTCGCCGGCGTGATGGTTCAGTAGAGGTCGTCGTGGACGAGGTCTAGGATGCCCTCTGCGCGGTACTTCGCCTTGGCTGGGAACAAGACTCGACGATGCTTCGTCATGATGCAGGTGTCGCAGAGCTGATCCATGTGTTCTAGCCGCGGAAGACCACGCACCATGTCCTGGCGGCCAAGCTGGTGCAGTGCGTCGAAGCTAATGTGGCCGTAGCGGGCGTGCCAGCGCCACGAGTCGTTGTTGTGCTGCACCGCGAGACAGATGGGGCGCGCGACGTTGAGGCATAGGATGTAGATCTGGTTCCGCCCGCGGTTCACCTTGGCGATGAGATGGCGCCGGTGATCCTAGATGCGCAGCACGCCATCCTCGATCAGCACCTTCGAGCCACACTCATCGAGTTGGCCGACGCTGATGATGTTGTTCTTCAAGCGCGGGATGAAGTAGACGTCGGAGAGCGCCTTGTGCTCGCCATTCTTCTCGGTGAACAGCACCGTGCCGCAGCCGTGGATCTCGACGAGCAATCCGTCGCCAAACCGTACGGTTCCCTATACCGCGTGATCAAGTTTGGCGAAGACGTTGCTGCGGCCCGTCATGTGGCCAGTGGCACCGGTGTCGAGGTACTAGCCCTCCTGGAGTTCACCGACGTCCGCCTCGCCGAGGAACGCCTGCACTCGCAGTTCATCGAGGTGGATTGTTGTTGACGCCGGCGCGGTGTCGTCGTTCAGCATGTAGACCTGCGCCATCAGTAGCGCAGGCTCGTAGTCGTCCTCCTGCATGAGCTACGCCTGACCTCACTTGGGGTGGCGGCAATCTTGCGCGAGCCACGGGAGCGGCGATTCTTGTCGTTGCCTTTGGCAGACCGCGACCCCCCTCGCTAGCTCGCCTTTCCTTTTGGCACGCAAGCCACTGCTCCTCCGTGAGCAGCAGCTTGCCATCAAATGTCGATGGCAGCACCTGGTACAGGTCGAGGTGGTCCTCCGTCGCCTTGAGCCGTCCCGTGACCTTCTCGATCGTCAGCGTTGAGATGTCGAGGAGCGTCTCGATGGAGAGCGTGATCTGCACGAACTTGAGCGGGACAACCTATAGGTACTTGGGCACGACCTTGGTGTCGTCGACCGGATCACCGAGTACCTCCAGCTGGTGGACGATCCTAGTGAGGCGCATGGCGAAGTCGTCGATTGACTCGCCGTCGCTGAAGGAGATCGCCTCGTAGTCCTTCCTCACCTTCTGGGCAGTCACCTTGCGAGTGCGCTCGGAGCCAACGTGCATCGTCTTGATCGCGTTCCAGGCCTCCTTTGCCGTCTTCTTCGCTAGGGAGGTGACCATCTCCGATGGGACTGCGCGAAAGATAGCCTTCATTGCCAACCTGTCGTCGACCCTGTCCACGCCGCCCTTGTCCACGGCCTACCAGAGGCCGCAGGCTTCAAACATCACCTCCATTATCACCGACCACTCGTCATAGTTGTCCTTGGTGAGCAGCGGGTACGCGCCTCCGACATCTCTCACCACGCGCTGTACCACAGGAGTAGAAGCTGCAGAAGGGCCATCTTCACCTGCCATGACACCCTACTGATACTAATTAAAAGGCCTACAACTTCACAGGTAGCTCAGGAACTCACCCAAGACACACGTACACTAGCAGTTGTATTTTTTGCGCTGCAATGGCTTGCTGTCTTTTCTGTTTTCTTCTCTATTTATACACTACTGACCACTACAATGTAGCCTGGATCAATCAGCTAATAACTACAGCTATTACTGCTTTTAATTGGCTAATATTCTCCCTAATCTACTAGCTGAAAATCCCTAGATTAATCAGCTAATAGCTACAGTTATTACTGTTTTAATTAGCTATTATTCTCCCTAATTTGCTAGCTGAAAATCTATACAAATCAAGACTTATTGCTAACAAGAAACGCTTGATGAAATCGAGTTAGCGTGGCGAGGCGGTGGTGGGAGAGCTACTAGGCGGTGGTGGGAGAGCTACTAGGGACTGAGGAGGCAGGTGGGGTGGGGGGAGAGAAGCGCGCCATTGACAAGGCCAGGAGAAAGGAGCACGGTCTCTATTGGAGAGGGAGGAGGAAAAAAGATGAACAATAGTGTGCTTGCTCTGGCCTCTGGACGGTTGGATGGGCATCCAAAGGCTATTGTCCGTCGAAAACACACACAATCTTTTGGCAAACAGAGGGTCTCTTATTTTTATTAGGCATCCATGGTCTTTTTGTTCATAATGGTAGTGTAATGGCATGTCTACCAAAAAAAAAGGCAGTGTAATGGCGTGTTAGCGAATAAACTTTATCCAATCTTTGAATCAAATAGGTTACGTTTAATGCTGAAATGATTAATGTACATCATAACAACTCGATGAACAGAGCTAGAGACGGTAAACACCTATTTGGAACGAGGATTCCTAAAAGAGCCATGCATGATTTGCATTATTTATCTATGAAATGAAATTACTACATAATCCTTACGTCCCAACCGAATGAGGTGAGAAGCACGGGAACAATTAAGGCTATATTCAAAATGCAAAAATTTCACAGGAATCGGTACAGATCCTTAAGAAATCCTCTGAAATTTCAAGAGGGCATAAAGACAAGACGGACAACAAAGTAGTTCATTTCTCTTAGAACTGCAAAGTTTACGGGACAAGGGCACAGAAGGAAATTTTACGAGATCTGATCTCATAGAAAGATTCTATCTTGTGCATGTCATGTGTCTCTCTCTTTCTTTTAATTACACGTATCAACTGTTAAATTAGAAAATAACAATATAAATTAGAATCTTATAAGGATGTTTGGATGAAAGAAGACTTTTCTCACAGAGACACTGGTCCCATGAAAAAAGCTCCGGCAGTGTCACTAGTCTACTTCGATCAGTCTCAATCGCGTGTAACTACCGTCCCCGTGCGACTGCTGCACATGACGCAAACATTCCTCTATCACGCGACACAAGCTTGCAGTGCCATGCCCGGTTTAACTTCGGTTGGTGCAGCGAGCAACAGGCTCATCTGACACTGGAAATGCTAGGCGAGGCGAGTGGGTGAGAGACTGAGAGCCTACCTCCGAGGAGAACCGGACGACGGCGGCGGCGGCGCCTCCCCGTGGCTCCTCCTCAGCGCTGCTGCCATCATCGCCGGCCACCGTGGCCGCCACAGCCACGACGAGAAGGAGCAGGAGCCGCACGGCCCGCGCCGCCGCGCTTGTAGCCATGGACGTGCGGACGCACCCGCGCAGCCGGCGGCGCCACCTCGCTCGCTCGTGTCGCCTCGTCTCGCCTCGGGTCTCGACTGCCGCCGGAGCCGTGCGCGAGCGGGCAGCCTGTGGCGTTAAAATATGTAGCCCCGCCCGCCACCGAACGCGCGGACCGGCGCCCACCACGTTGACCGGAGACGCAACGGGACGAAGCAGGCCAGGCGTCAGGCAGAAGAGGCCGCAGGAAAGGAAACGGTAGGCCGGCATTCGCGTCGGGCAGGCTCACCGGCTCGTGCGTGTGGTGAGGAGTGATGGCTGTGCGAACCGCCGCACTGGCGCGTAGCGGGAGCCTGTCGGGACGGGCAGACGGGCCCAGCCGCCAGCCAGCCAGCCAGTAGTGATGACAGAGTGAATGAGGCCGTTCCTGTCAGTGCCGGCCCAGCAGTGAATGAGCATGACCGGTGCTAATTGTGCACGAGACTACACAAAAGCATCTACTCGGTCTCACTATTTTAATGCTAGTGTCTCCGTTTTTTACTTTATCGTGTAGATATCAATACGATTTTTAACAAGCACGTTTAATTATTATTTTTAATAATTTTTTTTTAAAGTTGATAAAAATTAGATGATATTAAAATATTTTTCATGATAAATTCATTGTTATCATTTTAATATTTCAAATCCTAATAATTTTATGTATATTAGTAGTCAAAGTGTCTAAAATTTAATTACACGTAATTTAAGATAATATCTATTTTAGAACGGAGATAGTAAGTATACAAGGCTAAACAAAATCATCTACTGGGTCTCAACTATTTTAATACCAGCACACAAGACTACATATAAGCATCTACTGCCTACTGGACACCATTTGTTTTGTCCATTGAGTTTTATGTGCACCGTGCAATAGGTGCTTTAGCTAAAAAAATTGTGGAAACTACGGAATCGTGAAAAATCCCCAAAAAACATATTTAGGAGTTTTGGAATATTCTTAAAAAAAAGTACGTATGTAGAAGTGGTGGCAACATACAACCATATAAAAGCTCATGACCAAACTCGACTTCCTTTGTGAGATATGGAATTGAAAATTCAGGGAGGAAAAGATAAAAATATATTGTTTTTCCCTTCCTCTTCGTTCTTTCTTCGCCATTCATCAATTTTATATCTCATACACAAAGTTGAGTTTGGCCTAGAAACGTTATATGCTTGTATGTCACCACCACCACATGAGTTTTTTTCCAGAATTTTTCAAAACTTCGAAACATGTTTTGTTAGGGGTTTTCATGATTCTTAAAAAAAAGGGTTCCTACCGAATATTTTCCCAAGTACTTTACTGCATATATGTAAAAATTTATATCCAATTTTGACGGGAGAGGAGAGGGTAAACTAAGATAATTTTGTATGTATAATTTAATGAATTTATTATTCCCTACACCAACTTCAAATTTTCAATAATATTTTTTCTTTCCATAGTCTTTCTAATCAAAGCGAGCAATGACATTTCAAATAATTATTTTATAAAAGCAATAAAATCAATCTGCAGCATTTAAATTGGGTTCTATGGACACGTACTCATATTTGACATGTTGCTAATGCATGCATGGCCGAAGAAAAGGACAACTCAAGGGAATCAATGGGTAGGATTGGCCACAAGAGGACACACGATCAAGAATATATCGTCACATCAGTCCGTCTAAACTTTTTTGCAAATCAAGAGTAGCTGTCCGGTCAATTAGGAATTTTCTCAAACTGACCAGATAATTATTCTGCAAAAGAGGGCGTATCCATTGCATGATACGAATTTTCTCAAACGGATCAGAATGTTTGCATCGGTGCTTGTATCGTCGCTTACTAAGTAACTGTACATGTATTTTATACCTATAAATTAATTTAGAAGAAATTCGGCTATAAAGGTATGTAAGATATAAGATAAATAATAGACGTCTAGATATAAAAAAAATAATAAAAATTAGAACATGTTTATTTTAGTTTTGAATTAAAAAAACTGTTTTTAAAAGCTGAAGCTAAACAAAATCGAACCCCATTTTTAGTCACAATTTATAAGTTGCTTCTCACCAATTTTTTTAATTATGACTAGAAGTAAAATAGAAGCGTCCATATAAGTCTTATGTAATTACCTACTAATACTATTATAATACGAAAAATCTGATTCACGGGCATGCGCTAGCACGTGATAGAGCTGGTCCACACGAGCACGCGTGACGGCCCATGGTAGCCCACGAGCCTAAGTCGTGTATAACTTTTTTCTTAAAAGTTTGAGCTATTTTTTTTTCAAAAATTTTATATAAAAGTTTGTTTATCAAAATTTCCAAAATGGAAAGTTGCAGAGAATTTTTTTTTCAAGAAAGAAAAATCGAAGGCTATCAGGAACAGGCGCGAGTTCCTGCCCCCGCGGGCGAATTATAATGCCACAAAGCGTTATTTTACTTTTCCCCGACCTCTAGTCTATTGGTGAGCCGCCCACATCCCCATGGCCCTTGACGCCACCGGCCACATCCCCGACGCCCTCGCATGAGTCCGATGAGCCGGCGCGGCAAGTCCTCCGGCTGGCAAAGTCACTCAAGAGTGATCATGGCGCTACAACAAGGCTTGCCATCTGGCACCTACCGCTGTTTGTATCATTTTACCTGGTTGTGGTTTTATATGAACTTGCTTTAAATTGAGTGGAATCGTTAATGAATTGATTGGGTTCGGATTAAAGGAGATGAATGCTGGTCGTCGTCAGATTTCTGCTGTTCTGAACTATAAACAGGGGCCGTGTGAAAATTAGCCAGAGGAGTTGAAACAAAGCAACAGCTTCATACATACCTTTGTTTAGGTGCGCAGACAAGTGTATCTTTGCATAATGCTGATATTGCCGGAGCTATGAATAGTTAAATTGATTCATAGGAGAGATGGCAAAACAGAGGAAACGACAAAAAAAGAAAAAACGAAATGAAAAGCCTTTCTGTCAGCTATGTAGGCTTAGATGCTAAATACATACACACCACACAGCTCAGTTATCATATAATTATAATCAAATATAAAAAATAAAAAATAGTTAAATAGATATAAATATTTACTCAGAAAAACTAGATGTATTATGATATTAGATAACTAAAGTAAATATTCAACCCACTTAAAATCTGGGATGCCAAATAATCATTAGCTTTTGAACCTCAACTTCTTAGAATCCACATTTTTAAAATCTACAATCTATTTTTTTAAATCACAAGCTAAAATAAATATGCCTTTAATCTTGTGAGCAACAGTGGGATTAATTCCTTGTTTCGTAGGTGGAAAGATTAAAAATATTTTTAGGAGGAGTATGATCTAATTTTATATTGTGACTATGATTAACTTAGGTGAATGATGAAGATCATAGCTTGTGTACTTTATATAAAAATATAGATATAGATATGTGCGGATTTTTTTCCCGGAAAATAAACATACCAGCTGTCAGTTGTTTTACGTAACATAGAAATACGCCTTAGCTACTAGGATCACGGGTAAAAACGAAAAGAAACAGCGAGAGGGGGCTCGACGCTCGAGGAAAGCGGCGGCGGCGGGAAGGGGCCAGGAAGCATGGTGTTCGGCCGGAGCAAGTCGTCGTCTTCGACGCCATCCCCGGCGCCCGCCGCGTCGATGTCGGCGTCAGCGTGCTCGGAGCTGCGCGCGGCGTACCACGAGTGCTTCAACCGGTGGTACGCGGAGAAGTTCGCCAAGGGGCAGTGGCAGCGGGACGACTGCGCCGCCCACTGGCACAAGTACCGCGCTTGCCTCGAGGTACTTCACCCTCGCCGTGCCTCTCCCTCCTCCGCCTCGCTCCCCTTGGTCGCTCCGATTCGACCCGACCGCAGGATCACCAATTTCTCTTGCTGTGCTCGGTAAAGATCCCAGTTTTGCTCCCATCGTTTGGTCGCAAGGAAACGGATCTTGGATGCGGAGACGCTCGAATGGGGTTTCAACAGATTATGGTTGCAGAGAAGCGAATGCGTGATTGCGCCGTTATGTTGTAGTTTAGACTGGTTTTCTTCAAGGTAGTCTTTGGATTTCGTGGCAAGGTTTGGAAGGTGTTTGGTGGATCTCGTTGGTCATGTAGTTTCTGTTGTTTCAAAGTACATTTTAGCAACATTCCGATTAAATTGATTTTAAATTTAAACATATGAATAAGAACATGATTGCCAAAAACCATTCTCACATGGACTAACATGAGCATTTCAACAGCAAATATGACAAAACATATTCTACTCATGTTCACAAGGATATCATATAAGGCAATCGACATAAAAAGGTGAATTAACACATGAATAAGCTCAACAAGTGTTAAAATGATAGAATTGCTCTTAGTGCGGGTTACCGACTTAACGGCCATCCAACACTTACTAAGTTTTACTAATTAGTGTGACAACTTTCACCACAAAATGTTAGATTGAGCTAACCAAGACACTGTTATGTCTATCAACAAGTACCTTACCACTGAATCCACCAAGACAGAGCAAAACCGCTGAACAGAGAGATAAATGGAAACAACAGCTCGCAAAGATAGACACAGAACAGATAAACTAGTGACTATAGCCTAGCAGATGTGCACAACTGTCACACGAATTATACTTAGCCCGCTGCCATCACAGAGCATCACTCCCACGTCAACTAGCATGCAAATTTTTCAGTACTAACCTAGATCAAGAGATAGCATGCGAGATAGGAAACAAAAGAAGCTGTTGGAACAGACTTATTGTCCAACGAAGGAGCTGAAGGCAAGGCGCGTAGCAGCAACGCTATCTCAAAAAACAGAGACACCCCCTTTATGCCGAGGTCGACAGGGTGTGTTCTCGGAGATACAATACCGCTGTACTAGCTGCAAGGCACATTGCAACTAGTACCTGAGGAGCATGGAATACTACAACAGAGAGGTCCAGCTCCTGGCCAGAGAGGTTGTTGTCGAACACCAGCCTGAGACAACCAACGCCAGAGCATGGTCACCACGAGCAGAGCAGGCACGCGATGCAAGCTCCACAGGAAAGCTGCACACACGGCTCAACCATCGCACACACGGAATGCGCTCAGCAAGACCACATGTAGAAACGCGCACGAAGATGCGACACAGATCTCCACCACAGCAGCGTCACCACCGCCACGGCCAAGGCATATGCACACCCCATACCTCGACACAGATCTCCACCACAGCAGCGTCACCACCGCCATGACCAAGGCATATGCACACCCCGTACCTGAGGCCAAGCTCCACCGCACCGCACCGCAACCGAGCCCACAAGGACCAGCTGATGCAAGACGATAGGGCACACGACCATGGGAGGTGCACCAACGCGTCGTGAGCACCCTCACCGGAGCCGATGGGGCGCAACCACGAAACAGGCGAAAGGGATCGCCGGAGAGGAGGGTGGAGAGGAGTAAGCAGGAGGAGAAGAGAGAGAGAGCTCGAAAAAGATTGATCCGGAAAAAGGGAGCCACCCCAGCTCTTATCCACCCGAGCTAAGGGAGAGCGTATGCTGTCTCCATCCGAAATCGCCGGGAGCACGAACGGACTCCGGCTAGGGCGGACGAGCCTCAGTTCCCAAGAGCCCGGCGGCGCCTCCCCTCTCTAGAACCCTCCCGTGAGGCTATGGTGGATGGCCGAGCCGACTGGGCTGCTCTGCCTCACGGGCCTGAAAACAGCCCATTGGTTTGAGACCTCCTCCTTCTCTTTTTTTTTTCATGGAATTTGCTCAAATTCAAATCTAACTTCATTTTCAAATTCGAATTTTAAATGGAAAACCCCCTCAAACCCCAACAATTTCTGCAATGGAACTTTTGGTTGCCGCGGTGTTGAGTTGCTCCTTTACCAGAAGGCAGCACCAGAATGGAGCATGTTAGCGTTAGGTTGTTCTTTTATTTCCTGAGTAATCACCTCTACTCTCCTTGTTTGGAGTGATGACACGGCGTTGTGCCATCTCAATCAATCTCCCGTCGCTTGCGCTTGTAATGGCCACTTTGGCTTCCTACTCCTTATCAATATAAGCTGGTAATCTTCTGGTTCTTTCCAAAAAAAGACAATGGAAAAGAAAAGAATGGAGCCTGTTGAGTGGTTGAATGTGCCGCATTGCAAATCCAAGATCAGTACTATACTGCTATCCCTTGCCGTGTCATTCCTGAGGACGATGATGATCAAGCTATGTAGGATAACATGATTGTTGTTCTCTGTTGCCCTTGCATTGGATTTAAAAAGTTTAACACTTGGCAGAATAGAGCATGCTAAAACTAGTTTCATTGTGTGGCAAAGCACTTCATCGGCATGCTTAAGCGCTCAGTTTGCAAGAGGTAACCGGCATTGTATGGTTCGAAAAAACAATTAAAAGTGTGGTCCTGCTTGGTGACTGGCCACCATACCGGTTTTTATCTGATTACCAATTGTAATTTTGTAACTGGCACAACACTGACTTAGAATTTGAGACAGACGTGTTCCTGCTTGGTGGTTGGGTGCTACAATACTTTTTATAGCAAATTAGTGGTGCCAAGTGGTTCAGTGAATTGAAGAAATGGTTTCTAGGCTGGTAACTAAACCAAAAGCCCACCAATTTTCCACCAAAGTTTACCATGCTTGATAATCATGACAACCTTTTTTTGTAAATCGGAACAACCTTTTTGTATGAGTTCTCAAATGGGTCCAGGGGATTGAATTGATTATATAAACATGAGTTTAATTAATTGATTTATTAGCAAACAAGGATAATATTATCAAGATATACAAATAGATGAACCTTAAAGCAGCAACGTTCTTTCCTGCTTTTGCCAAAGAACTCTGTTCAAAATTTTGCATACTTGCAATGTTGAAAGAATAATAGAGTGAACAATGGTCATCGCCTAATTACCCCAGTGTAAATTCCGATGCTGTTTATCCCCCAAACCAGATGGTTACATCACAGTAAGCCATATGCACAATTCGTATTTTCTATTACAGATAGTCACTAGCCAATTACTGCCATGGGTCAAAACATTAGCACTCAAATGCTTTATGAAAATCAACCTGTATCCATTTTGTTTATGCATTTGATTGTTCATACTGTAATTACTGATGTCCTATATTTTTGGAGTAGCTAAGTTACCAGAATGTTCAAGGGTTGAGTTCCAAAAACTCATCTCTCTGACGGAAGTAATTATCATTGGAAGGTGTTCGTAAAACGAATTGTGCTAAACATGCACCAGGCTTTATTCAGACTTGACATGCACTTCCTGTCATCACATTACTTTACATTTCGCTGGCCTTTGAGTGTAGGTTATATTCCCTTTTTTGGCTTGTTTTTCGCGAAACTAATGGCTGATTGTTCCACATCTTTATTGTTTGCAGGAACATCTGGAAGACAAGCATCTGAGGCAAATCCTACTGGACGCAGAAACTTCTGCGCATTATGCCCATCCTGATGGTGATCCTCCCTCTGGACAAGGTGCTACAAAGTGACAGTAGCGCTAACCACATGTCATGTTTCACTTCACCTAATCAGAATATAGAGAAACCTTGGTAGATGCACCAAAAAGTCCTTGTATTTGGATACATGTTGCGTCCCTGGATCACGTCGCGCTTCTGCAATAGAGATGACATTTGCAGAATTTTCCATGACCAGAATGATGTGTCCTACTTACGAGTCACATGTACCTTAGCCATCTGTAGCCGAAAACATTTAGCAGTTCTGCTTATGAAATTGTGAGAATAGAATCAGCTATGTAGCTGTTCATGCTCTGGAACGCTATGTTTCATCTGTGGTGCCTTTGAGCAGTTTCTAGAGTAATAGTATTTTTTTAAGAGAATAGTAGGGCAGCCCTTACTGTCTTGAATCATTAGAAGATAAACATCTACTGAGAGTACAGTCAGACGGCATCGACTGCTAGGTGAGGGATTAGATTAATTCTTATTTTTAACTTGATTATAAGGATGTGCTAGCTGCCCTTATATTTAGAGGAGAATTACAATTCTAATTTATTTTAACTCCTAATTTATCTCTATTAAACTTATCTCTAAGTAGTTCTAATTTAATCTGACTCTTAATTTATCTTCTACTAAATTTTTCTTTAAACAAATAATTTGAATTCTAACATACCAATAGATATATTACAGTGACACAGTTAGTAAACAGTAATTTCTGACCATCTAAATGGGAGAATTCCTTATCTGATCATGTCCGCGAGCAGCTCAACTCGTGCATCACGTGTGGCCCATGTAACTCCTAGAATTTTTTTTTCTCGATAACTTTTTTTTGATAACTTTTTTATTAACTTTTTCTCGGTAATTTAAAACTTTTAAGCCAGAAAAGTTTTTTTGAAAAACCTTCCAAAAAAAGAAAAAACGTGAAAAAAAACTTCCCAAAAAGGAAAGTTTGGGCAATCTGGGAGGAAACGATACTTCTCTGCTAGCAGGCGGGAGATAGCACTGTCCAATAAGAGTCCGTTTGGATGGCTGGATGGAGCCATCCGAGATATGGTCATCCACGTTCACTTACTATTTGATTGCACAAGAGAGCGGATGAGGCGGCCAGGCATGAGGGAATATTCCCATAGATGCTGGATGTCTCGGTTCGGCCAAATCAGCCAGACTCGTGTGCTCGTCTGTGTACATACGTGTTAAGATTTTTTTATTTAACTCACGATTTTATTTTGAAGTATAAAAGTGATCCAAAAATTCTAAACGTTTTTTGAACAAACTAGAGCTCACTAGCAACCCGTTTTAATTAGTTTGATCCAAAAAATATGAACCAATATTTAACTAAAATTATCTAAAAAAGCCCACTTTTGTAACTTTTAGCAATTTTTAATGCATCAAATAAATTAAAAAAATATGAAAAAATTCACTAATATTCTTCTTATGTGATGTACTATAAATATGAATAGATCATCTTATCCATACTAATCCCACCAACCAAACAGAAAACTGTCACATTCTATCCACCTAATCCCACTAACCAAACAGAAAACTGATTCATTCCATCCATCTCAACCAAACAGAAAATTAAATCATTTATTCAAAAAAATATGGATGTCCATATCCCATACAACTTCACCCTCCAACCAAACACACCCTAAGTAGCCCTGCTGGGCTGGACACGACACCTACTGATTAATATATATTAGATAGAAAACGAAGTAATACATTGACTGTGATCTAAAAAACATTTAAAGAGTTTGCTTTCTGATATATGTTTTGAAGAGTAACAGTTTGACAGAATGTGATCTCAGAAACAAAAAAGGATTTCACAGACAGTCACCTTCAAAGACTCCGGTTAGTATCAGATCCCTAGACTTTATGTGTGCATTGAGTCAAGATTTCGTCATAGATTAACAAAAGTTTGATAATCTGATGTGGCGAGAAAGAGAAGCCCTGAAAGCTACTTGTTCAGGGAAACTTCCTGGCAAATCAGCTACCTTTCCCCACCACTCTCCAGAACAGTAGTCACACTCACATCTTATCATTCATGGCCAAGAAACCCAAGAACCATACCAGAAGAGCTGCTGCTTCTTCCTCCTCTGTTGCAGGCGACCCTGATCGCGCGCCATGGCTCCGACTGGTGGCCTTCGCCGTGCTCACCATTCACTCGGCCTTCTCAGCATATCTGGCTAGAGACGACGCGAGGTTAGTCGCTCTTGTTGTTGTCGGATACCTCCTGATGCTGGCTCTGCTGTTCTATGGCCTGCCTGTGCTCCAGAAGAGAGACTAGCCGAGTCAGCAACGCATGAACAGCATGTCGAGGTACAGCCAGAGTTTGGAGCTTGTGCATACAAAGTTGTGTTACTTGTGTATGTTCATGAATACAGTTGTATAAGAAGCTGAACAACCAGTATCGACTGGATGATTCAGGATAATGTCTATACACAGTTATATACACTTCAACTAGCTGGGTTGTTACAACTCAAAACTATTGTACATAGATTGATCTGAAACTTTTTCTAGTCAGAGCGGCTTGGGCGCATCGTGCGACGACGACTTGTTGGCGGACTCTGCATGTGTTGTTTTGCTGGTGTCTTGTTGTGTTTCGCTTTTGTTGTCGAGCCATTCCTGTTGTTGGGTTTTTCGCCGGTTGCCTCTTAATAACTTTGCAGTTGTTAATATTTTGGATTTGATTTTCCTTATAAACTGGATCAAATCTCTTCCTCTGTAATAATATCGGTATCTCTGGTGCCATCCTTTTGAAAAAAAAACTTTTTCTAGTATCAGAACTTTAATCATCATTTTTTGATTAACTCAACAAGTTGATGGTTGCATCTCGAAGATGCGCGCGATTATCAGAAATATCTCGCTTTCTGGGAAAGCACTTGTACAAAACAATATATCCTTTCAGGTTTATAGAAGAAAATTAAATATCCTTTCACCTTGTGATTTTCAAATCAAATCAAAATATCCCTGTAAAATGAGTGTAGAAGAACAGCTTGAGAGGCAAGGAATGCTTGTAGTAACCAACATACCAGCAAAATTAATGTCATAAATACAAATAGCTTGAAGAAAGGTAGTTTCAAATGTCAGAATCATCAGAAAACGGTTCTGTTTATTTAATTGTAAAGTGACAATCAGGTGCTGCATTAACTAATAATTTTCCAAATTAATGCCGTCCTGACTTCCAAAGTATACACTTGCAGTCGAATTCCTACAGAAAAATGTACTTACTGATCCAGTTACTGTTTGCGATGTCCATTTTTTTTTTAAAAAATACCTAGGAGAGATAAGGCCTTTTTGCACGACTAGTAATCGAGCATGTGCAATGCACGTGTTACATAAAAAATATTGGGTGAAAATATACTTGTATCCAAATTAAGAAATTGTATGTGTTGGTGGGTAACATGAGCCAACCCAAATTCTAAGAAAAGGAGGGCGGGGTGGGTTCCAGGAATGTGAAAAAAAAAGGTTAAATATTTAGATTTCAAGTTTGAACACATTTTTTCAACTCCAACTCCAGTTAGTCTAAAATCAAAATTCTCAGTTGAAATCACATTCCCAAAAAGAATCGTGAACACGGGATAAACGGACTTCATCCAGGATACCTAGAAGTTTCGGTCCAACCCGAAAGTTCTGGTACTCAAAAGTTCCAGGTTCAATCCGAACAAGGGCTCTCGGCTTCGGTTTTCCCGTGAAACCGGAAGTTTCGAGTCCAGACCGGAAGTTCCGGATTCACCAGAATCAGCATATCAAAGCTTAAGCAAAACCGAGATCATCAAATCAAATCAATACCAATGTCAATCACTCATCACAAGCAAACTAAGTTACATTTCAGCTTGGTTTCTCAATTACTTTCAGATTGCACCCGAAACTTCTGGATGAACAACATTTTCAGCATTGAGTTTGCGCTGTGTTCTTTGTTGAGTTTTGTTGAAATTCATTGTTAAGGTATGTTGAGTGAATATAGGAGAAAGCCATCAAAAAAATTTATTAAGACGCATATTCACTCCCCTTTTAGTCACCGTTCTCGGTCTTACAATAATATTGCAACTGAACACCTGTACGGACTGGAGGATTGAGGATAATGTTAATATACAATTACACTAAATGAGCTGTTTTTTTAACAGTGCCCTCTTGCCCGATCTTCTTTGGAGATCTTTTTACGGAGGAGGTGTGACACCGGGGTTTGAACCCCGGTGGGCTGGACTGCAACCGACAACTTTGTCACCATGCTCCTTACGTGTTCGCTACACTAAATGAGCTGTTACAACTTACAATTATCGTACATATACTTATCCGACGTGCTTTATTTGAATCTTTTTTCGTCTCGAAACTTTAATAGCCTATCTTCTTGAGTAAGCATTTGATGGTTGCATCTCCAGGAGGCACTCGATTGTCAGAAATATCCAGTTTGCTGAGCAAGCACTTGAGTAAACAATCTCAAGACTACAGAACAAAAAAAAAAGTCTTTCATATCGTATAATCTTCAAATCAAATCAAAATGTCCCTGCAAAAAGAGTGTAGAAGAACAGCTTGAGACTCAAGGACATGCTTGTGATAATCAGCACACCAGCAGGATTAGTGCCATAAATAAAGTGACGTTCAGGTGCTGCATTAATTAATAACATTTTGATCGAATTCCTACATAAAAAAGTAGTTAGTGATCCAATTACTGTTTGCGATATACTTTAAAAGGTGAGACACCTACGACGGATTAAGCTTTGCATGAAAAAGGAAAAAGGAATCAAATGCAAGCCAAAGAGGACAAGAACCGGGTTTTGGGGAGTACGCTCAAACATTCTCTAAGCTTTCGTTTCAAAAAACATTCTCTAAGCTTAGTTAATTGCACAATAGTTTACTATACAAATGAAATAGGTGGTATACTACAAATACTTGCTAGATGATTATTGAATTCATGGTGACTTACTACTTCTATGTTCAAATGACTGTCCCTGTATTTTTAGCCTCTTGGTAGCAAATCTGTTGTTCTTGGTACCGCAACAACTTTGCAAACTGAAAATAATCAACAATTGAACGTGTTAGCATTTCAAATAACATTCAACACACTGCTTGTCATGAGTTGGACAAAACAGTACCTGAGAAGCTTTGAGATCAAGCTCATCCCATTCAAAAGATGGATTTGTACCTTCAACAATCCCAGCACCGGCATAGACTAGAGTGCTGTGACCCTGGAACAAACAGTGTTTTCTAACTATGCGAAACAAGACAAGTTTGAAAAAATCAACTAAGATGCCAATTGCATACATCAACTGTAACACATTCACAGTTTTGCTTACTTTTCCAAGTAGTGCTGACCTAATCCCAACAGCAAACTCACTTTCAGCTCCTCCAAACCAACCAACAGGTCCAGCGTACATTCCACGATCAAAAATTTCTGAAAGGACATCATAAGTTAGCATTTGCAAATCACTGTGCATAAATACTCCATTATCCTTATTTAAAAATAAACTTCATATTCAATAGACTGTTAATGCACATTCTATATGCTAACTTGAATTTAAGAATGTTGCCAGAATAAATTGAAACATACCATAATCTCGTATAAATTGGCGCGCCTCTTCAGTGGGCAAACCACAAACAGCTGGACTTGGATGAAGAGTATTTAGAATGTCAAACTGCAATGCCAACATAAATAATCAAGATTGCAATATCCGAAGAGTGGTTCAGTCAACAATCACAGATAAACAAATCCAAATGAACCGAGAAAGAAGGGCCCGCTGTAGATTACCTCATCATCTTCGTTCCGTATTCTCGCAGCTAATTGGGCTGACAAGTGCTGTACTCTTGGAAGTTTCCGAAGAGCCTTGCTGGGATGGACAACAACCTCATCACAGATCATCTGCAGAACAGATTACAGAAACTGGTTTAGTAAACTGCAGGGGTCACCGTATCTAAAATGTAAAATTTAGGTGTAGAACTCAACTTGCCTCCAGCTTTTTCTTTATGCTGTCCCGCACTATAGTAAATTCAATATCCTCTTTGCTACTGCAAGAAGATTTTTGTGTTAGTTCTTGCTCAATTTTCATACAAGGTGTTGATATCACCATGACTTCTTCAGAGACAGGTTAATGTTACAGTTATGGGTTCTAAGAAGGGAAAAGAACCTTAGAAGCAGATCCAGACCGATTTGAAAGTCATCTGCCCTTGTTTTCCCCCTTGCTCGTGTACCAGCTAAAGCCTCACTGGAAATGTTCAAGTATTTCCGGTGAAAGAGTTGCTCTGGCTATTCAGAATGTTTGCATAAAAGTAACATTAGTTAGAAAACAATTATTAATATTGATACACAAAATGTCTCCGCAACATAAATTGTAAGTATTTCTAATAAATTTTTAAAAAATCAAGTACGCGGTGATGAAAAATTTTAGTTTCCAGAATAGAGGTGACATACGCTATTTCCTACAAACGCAGGAGCATCCGGTGGCTGTATGCAGAATTGGTATGCATTTTGGCCCTCAATCTGTATAGTCAAATCAAAGAATGATCTTCTAATGGAATAAAAGTGATTTGAAAACAATATGAGGTAGGGAAAAAAGCATACCTTCAAACAAGCTAGCAGTTCCACAGGATCAATGCAGGTATCAGTGATGTATCTGCTACACCTTGCTAGAACAACCTGTAGAAAACATTGGTAACTACAAACTTTTTTCTGTTGGCAAGCTCAAAACAATGTAGTGAACAAAATGGAAAAATAAACCATGGTAATTTAATTCCGTAAAAATATAGTTTTGTTGTGCTAAACTTGACAAAATTTTCAGATTTTATTGCCGGACCAGAATGATCAATGATCCTTCCCATCATGCCAATTATACTTTTCTATTCTCTCTTTTGGCATGGGAGCAAGGTTAACAAATTTTTACTTTCACTAATTCTCTTTGCCTGCTTTTGATCATTTGAAGAGCATTAGTAACTGCAAGATCCCAAGATGCCTTGGTTGGGACATGATTGAGACTCATGATGGTTGTTTGTAGATTGGACTTGTCCACTTTTACAGAACAAGGTGAAATCTGCACAAAGTACAAACTGTTACTATCTTCCACTGTTGCACATGACAAAGACTGGACAAACAAGAAATGGACACCTTCTGCAACGTTGACTGGAGCTCGTTCACGGCGTTTTGCCATGTCCAGGAAAGCGAATCATCCCAGGCTATAGTCGTTGCAACCACCGAGCTCCCCTCAAGCTCATTGAACTCAACCTACAGCGCGTTGGCACACTTCACATGATTCAGTACATTGCGTTCCATCCCTTAGTTTGGAAGGTTCAGGTGATTGCAGATCAACTTACTTGAGGAACAATGAAGTAAAATGAGCCGAAGTCCTCCCATTCTACTGAAGTATCGCTCGTCGCGTCGAAACGGATGGCGCCATACGCGCGAACCAGCGGACAGTCCCTTGAAAGAAATCTTCATGGGCATACAAAATCCCAGACACAATAAGATGGCATCAGTATCAACCGGACACCACCCGATTCGGAGATAGGAATAGGATGGCCATACACCATGATCTGAAAACTCCATTGCTACCGTACACTTTGAAGTGAACCTCGTCATCTTTGAGCATTGAATTTACCTCTTGATTGCGCGCCAATCGGCGAGGGAGAAGGGCTCGGTCCCGCGGAAGAAGACCGCCGAGCCCACGCCGGCGATGCTCACCGGCTGATGCCATTGATCGTTCAGACCGCCGTTACCATTGCCGGTGAGGGTCGGTCTCTCCGGCAACGGCGCCCGCGCCGAGAAGTAGCAGCGGGGCAGCGCGCTCTGGGCGTGCAGCCACTCGACGGCGTCCCATCTCTCCCGGATCGGCACCTGCAATCCGCTCAGCGCAATGCAAGATTGCGAACACGATCAAGAACTGGGCTGCCAATCCTGGCGACTTCGCCGTGCTACGGACACGCATGTTACCTCGATGCGGATGATGCCGGAGGGCGCGGCCGGCGGCGCGTCTGCCCTGAGCGCGTCCACGGCGGCCCTGAGCTGCCCTACGGCGTCCTGCGGCGCCGACGCGGCCGGCAGCACCCGAGCCTCGCGCACGCACACCGCGCCGCGGTCCCCAGCGCCGGGCGCGCAGCCGTTCATGGACAGCGAGCACGACGGCCGGGCCCATCTCCCCACCTGTCATCATGCGCACGCACCATGCAGGAGAAAAGATGAGCGCAAGCAAGCAGACGGAAGAGATGGAGAATTGGGGGACTTGCCGTCGTCGTGGGTGTTGGGCGGGAGGGGATGAGCCGGCCGGAGGAGTAGAGCGACGACGGCGGCATCTACGTCGCTGTGGTCGTGTGTCTCCGCGCGCGCGAGTGAGTATGAAGTGGCCGGAGTCCGGACAGCACAGCAGCGCGCGCGGGGCACGTCGTTTCGCGACTCGCGAGGGAGGCAACTGGCAAGAAGAGATAAGAGAAGATTCTCACGGGGATAAGTGGCACGACCGTAATTTGACTCCCGGCACGCACGGCCAGAACACGTGATATGATAGATAGAAAAAGAAGGATCAGTGTGAAGATGACAGCAGCTATTTTAAATTTTTATCTTTAAAAATATTATTATAATATCCTCTATTATTATTATAACATCTTTTATTTTTTCATCTCCAGTAGCTACCCATTTCCTACCTTCTGCTCCTCTTTTTCTCTTTTCGGATCCGCTACATGCCTCTGTGAACAGTGATACGTGCTGCTACAGTAGTCTGCAAAAATACAGACCACGTACTCTCTCCGTAGCACTGTAGCGTCACTGTTTGACACTGCAACTGTAGCACTGGATACCTTCACTGCTGGGGTTGGCCTAAGAAAAAGGAATCAAATATATTCTAAATATAGTGGTACTAAACAATGCAGAATGATGACTTTTTGAGCTGATAAGAACGTCCATATTCACTGTACACTGAGCTCTCATGTTCCCGATGAAAGGTTACTTGTCCCCTAATACGCCATAGGTCAGAGATTAGAAATCCTATGTTCTAGAAGAAAGCAGGGCAGGCCTACTCAAGATCATGGGTGTACATATGTACACCTAAATTTTAGTATATATACTAGTATATATGTGTATTAGATAATGAGCAAATAAATTAAACCTATGTGAGCAGATGTGGCCCAGCATACAATCAGTACATCTCATATCTGATTCCCACTCCGGATTCCCATTCCTGCCCACGATCTGACGGCCCAAGCCCATTCGCCATTTGGCTCTCATTCCCGATTCCCCACGCCATGCTCCACGTCTGGATCTTGCTCCACCTCCACACTCCACTCAACATCGTATGGAGGGCAGCAGCGGCTGCGCTGGCGGCGTCGACACCGGCGGCTGCGTGGGCGGCGTCGATGTGGGCGGCAGCGCGGGCAGCTGCGATGGCGTCGGCACGGTTATGTACTTATGTTGCTACTAACGTGTTGGGTTTCAATGGATTTCAAATGAAGATGTATGGTGTATCCATGAAGTGGTTTGCAGAATTGTGGCTAGGTGATTTTATCAGCTTCTTCTCCTTGTAAGTGAAGCTTGTACCTTGATTGATGTTGCTCAGCATCACACTGAATCACTGATGCTTCATAATTATATTTTAATTGAAACTAAAAGTTGAGGGAAAGAAATTTAGACTGTAAATCAAGTAAAGTTTGTGACTGAACTAAGTGCATAGTGTTTGATAAAAAAAAATGGCGTAAGTATATTCAAGCAATTTTAAGGTTTAGCATTTTAGCCTGTGTTATCTGGACACCCATGATTAAATTTATTTGCTGAATCGGACATTCCAAATTCGAGTCGGATTCCAACACCCTTGTCGGATTCCGAGTTGTATTTCGCGTGTCCAAATTTTCTTTGCCGAATCGGACACCCGAGTCTGAGTCAGATTCCGACACACGTATCCATGTTCAGGTAACACTGATTTTAGCTGAGGGAAAGAAAATTAGACTGTAAATCAGTGAAGTTTGTGACTGAACTCTACACAATTTTTTATTTGTTCAGGTAATTCAAAGATACTTCGTTACCATCTGAATGTTGCATTTGGTTATTCGTTTCTAATTCTAGTGTCAAAACTGTATCATCTTGCAGTATCTCTTTTCATTGGCATGTTCTTTTTGTTCCTAATAACTTTTGATGCTTACAGCTTCGCAGCTTGTCCATCATTCATCATGAACTCAATTTCTTATCTGCTCACTCTTTTTTCTGCTAGAGGGGACTATGAAGCAATGCGGGCAGCCTGTCAAGAGAAAGACAATTAATTTAAAAACTATGTGAAATAAAACTGCAAAGTTAAAAAAGACATCAACTAAAATCAATTTATCTTCTCCTTCCATTCAAAGTCAAAAAAGATGAGCGCAAGCAAGCAGACGGAAGAGACGGAGAATGGGGTACTTGCCGTCGTCGTGGGTGTTGGGCGGGAGGGGATGAGCCGGCCGGAGGCGTAGAGCGACGGCGGCGGCATCTACGTCGCCGTAGTCGTGTGTCTCCGCGCGCGCGAGCGCGAGTGAGTGTGAAGTGGCCGGAGGCGGGAGGCCGGACAGCACAGCACAGCGCGCGCGGGGCACGTCATTTCGTGAGTCGCACAACTGCGAGGGAGGCAAGAGGTAAGAGAAGATTCTCACGGGGATAAGTGGCACAACCGTAATTTGACTCCCGGCACGCACGGCCGGAACACGTGATATCATAGATAGAAAAAGAAGGATCAGTGTGAAGCTGAACCGTAAGAAATAGGCATCAAATATATATTAACTGTATTATTAAGCGATGCAGAATGACGACTTTCTGAGCTGATAAGAACGGCCGTATTCACTGCACTGTGAGTTCTCATGTTCTCTATGAAAGATGATGTGACATCCGATCCAGTGGATGAGTACACATGTTTAAGGCATTCAATGCTACAGTTCCCTACAGTACCCCGCAATACTGCAGCACTGAAAATCAGCTCCAGTAGCTACCCATCCGGTGCTACAGTATCGCACAATACTGCTACAGTGTTGTGGAGAGGGAGAGTGTATGCAGCTGTATTTTTTCCGAGAACAGTAGCAGTACACAACACTGTAGCATACTGTTTATAATGTAGCAGTAGGTTAGCATATCGTGTCAGTACTGTTCACGGAGGCTGACTTGGTACCAGTACTGTTCATAGAGGAAAATACTGTAGCACGCGTGTAACATATCGTGACACTACTGTTCACAGAGGAAATACTGTAGCACGAGTGTAGCCTATCGTGTCAGTACTGTAGCAGTAGTGTTAGGAAATAGGTAGTTACTGGAGATGAAAAAAATAAATAATACTGTAATAGTTGTAGGGGATACTGTAACAGTATTTTTAAAGATGAAAATTTAAGATACGCTAGAGATAGTCTAAAGCTATTAAAGTTCCTACTATTAATCTCGTGTTAAATTTTTTACATGAATCGAGGATAAAAACGTAACGCAAAACGATGATTAAAACATAAACGGATTGGTGAAATGTTTGGTTTGCTTGTTGTGCTGAGTAAACCTAAAACAGTTTGAACTTTGGACTGTTACAGACGATTTGTCCCTTAATACGCCATGGGCGAAAGCTAGTCAAATGGAGCAGTAACCAGAGACTAGAATTCCTATGTTCTAGATGAAAGATGATTTATCTCAAATACGAAACCATGGGAGAAAGCTGCTCAAATGTAACCCGAACGACTAACCGGTACATTACGAGTTCTTATCTTCTCGTTGAGAGATGACTTGGTTCTTATTCTTACCCAAATAGACCATCGGTGAAAGCTACTGACATCTAGTCACATTTCAAGATGCGGAACAATCTAGTCACATTTCAGTGACACATCTCCAGTTCACTAGCAGCGGTATATTCAGCTGACAGGACTATCCTGCCAGGAACGCAAGTCAGCAACAGTATCCCAATGTTTACGGATGGGCTAACCGATCGCACTTGCTACTCATCTGTAGCCAGCGAGCAGTTTACCAATCACCACAAAAACTTAGAACAAAACAAAATTCCGCCATCTTCAGTTAACAGAAAGTGATTCTCACACGCATTGCACACAACATAGTACTTTGCAACGAACAGCACACTGCAAACTTAAATCTGCCAGAAACAGGAAACCCACAGCTGAGCAGCCAATGATTGGGATGGAAATGGTAGCAAAATGCGTGAAACAAGTTCAGAATTCTACCGAGCTCGAATTATTGTGAAGTTTGCTCATTCAACAGAGTCCTACACCGATAGCTGGAAAATTCCTCAATGAAACATGGCAGTTCTTGAAATCCAAAATATTGCAACAACCAAAATATGAGAAGCCAGACTGTTTTTCTCCAGCTGATACCAATTTCAGCTAAGAAGGAAGTACATGCCGAGAACTTAGAAAAAAGACTTGGTAATCAATCAAGGCTTGAGGGCCACCGCAATCCCGACCTTTGAGCTCTTCTCAATGGTCTTGGTGTCAACTTCGGCAGAGATGGTCACCAGTGACTTTGGTCTCCACTCATGCTGGATCAGCGCGCTGGCCTTGCCAGAGTTGTTGAAGCGAGCCTTCACAAGGGTGAGTGGGTCCAGAGCATGTTGAGTACCGAAGGTGAGGGTGTTTTCATTGGTTGAGAAGCTGTGAGTCAGCTCTGCCCCAACAGCTGTGCTGGTCAATGGGCTGACAGTGTGGTAATAAGATGCAGTAAGGCTGTCTCCCTTGCTGTTCCTGCAAGAGAATGTTAAATCAGTTAATATCTAATTTGGCAGACACAGCACTGGAGACTGTAACTGTTCATAATATAGGACTAGTTATATCTGTCATGACAGGAAGTTAAGAGAGCTTTGGTCATCAACCAGCAAACATAGGATGAGACTCAAGTGGTTTATTGGAAAATTTACATAGGACAGTTGTTTGAGAATCTAACTGCTCAGAATCAGACAGTTTTAGAGGCGCTCTTCAATATTACCTATATTACAACCTGGTTAAAAGAATATACCCAATTTGGTATTTTGTAGCAGTAAAGTATAAGGCACTCAGCAAACTCTGTTGGTTTCAACAGTTTCATTGTGCTTGCAATAATCAATTTATTTTAATTGCACAAGAAGATGTGCGAAGCAAATTGATAATGTTGCTTTTAACATCACATTTGATAAATAAATCAGAAAATGGACCAGTAACATGATGAAAAAAATGGTGACTGATATCTTATGTTTTGACTAGTTTTTGTGCACTATATCAGCAAAAGAACGACTTGAAGTGAGACTTGCACTTACCCATGAAGATGTCACAAGCATCAAATAAGTAACAGTTGTCAAATAACAGTTGAACATAGTAATTTAAATTTATAGGATTACTAAAGTTTGAAAACTCACAGGTTCAGGGATGCGATAAGGTCTTCATTAGTGAAGCTCAGTCCAGCATTGTATTTGGTGAAGTTCCCAGTGGCAGTATCAAGTGAGACATCCGCACCAACTGCCAGAGCCTTGGTTCCAAACACACTGGAGAGGTTGACTACAGGGTTGGCTGTCAAGCCAATGCTTGCATTAACGCCAGCATAATCATGCAAGTACTGAAGCTCAAACTGCAAGCAGAAATCAAAAGACAGAATACATGTAAGCAATATGCTTCCACTTAACAAATCGCTACATGGAGCACAAGATAATTACCTTTCCAGATTTCTGATCAGGAACAGCAAAGCTCAAGATGGTCTTCAGTCCTGGCGTTGCAATCTCATCAATGGTAACTGTAGTAATAACCTGGACAAAAGATCAATGCAATCAACAGGACAATATTGAAAGTGGAGAATTCGGTAGAGCAACTAATTAGTTAGAGAGCAAATTGTTGATCAATCGCAATTAGCATGCTTGATGATAGTTTGTCAGACTGCAATTATTGACCGCAACAATATCATCAGAAATGAGCATATTACAGGTCTGCTTTGGCACATGACATGCGATTTTCAGACATAAGTATATATAGAGAGAGAAAGGGAATTACATTAGAGTTTGAGTTTGCTTTCACATCTACGGTGATATTCTTGTTCTTTATCTGTGATTGGATCTCACCGAAAATCAGATCAGCTTTCTTTGTGCTAGTAGCTGTAATTGCCTGCATCAAGAAGTAACAAAGAACATTAAAATCAAAAGAAATAATATCATAGCTATAAACACACACACATGATTCAAACAAAATAACAACTTTCACATCAAGGTGAACATTTAGACGTTGTTATTTTACATTCTACATTCATTGCACATAATTCACAATCCAAGACTATCCACCAAATGCCAAGTTGCAAAAGACAGCATGAGTTGAAGAACATGAGTACATGACTATGGTAACATCATAACTAGAGTTCAATACCATCTATTGTTTTGGATAGGGAAAAGGCTCTAGTCAGGTGCTCGGTTGCATTTATATTAGCCCCTGGCTCTATTGTTTTGGTTCAGAACAGAAGCATTTTCCTAAAATCCATCAGAATCTGCTATTGAAAAGTTGACAAACCATGTAAAGAAAGCCAGCGAACAGCCTGTGAAGACACCATCCATCAAACCCCTTAACCGCTGCGGCACTAGCCATTATTCACAGCACAAAACACTCAATAAATATAACCATCCAAACCAATGTCCTCCAACCCACATACTGCTAAGATGTGTTGCATCCCTTGAAAAATGAGCCTGATGCCAATTGGATATTAAGCATGCTGCTGTTTGACTGCGCCTCCCAAACTTCCGAACCACAACCAAGGCTAAGCCCATGATGCATCCTCATCATCCCAACCCTTGCTACGCCTACGATAATTTCTCTATCAACCCCCTTTCCATTCAAAACAAGCAGTAAAAGAGCATCACAGGCACAAGATACATTGCTAAATCCTACAGAACAAAAGGAACAAGCAGATAAACGCAAGGAACAACAGATAAGCAGGGCTACAAGCAGGGAAACAATCTAATCAATCTCCTGTGCTGCCTGTCTCACGTGCCTTCACCCCACTACAAAGCAGGCAAGCTCCACGGTCGCGCAGGAGGACTCTAATCTCTTAATCACACAGATGAATCCACAAAATCAAGAACCCCATCCCCCGCAGCTTCAATCAGATACGTTCCATTCCTACTCAATCTGGCCGGTATAACGTCGTGCATCCAAGAACCAAGAAGGGGATGGCGGCGAGGTGGAGCGGGGCACTTACAGCACCATTGGAGGTGTAGGTGGTGAGGGTGAACTTGTGGTCGGTCTGGTAGTCCCTGTTCAGCAGATCTGCGTAGAAACACGCCACACAATCAAGAGACGAAGAAGAGACGAGAACCAGGACGGAAGAAACAAGCTCAAAAAAATCACAAAAAGAAAGATGGGGAGAAGCATGGTGAGAAGAGGAGAGGAGGCGGAGATGGATGGGTACTCACCCCTGGCCTTCTTGCCGATCTCGGTGTAGAGGCCTGGCCCGACCATCTCCCCGGCGACGGATGATACGACGCGACGAGCTGGTGTGGTGGTGAGCGGCTGGCCGTGCGTGGGGGGCTGATTGGGAGGCGGCGGATACGTGGTGGAGGAGAGGAAGGGGGAGAATGAAGGCGGAGAAAAACACAGCTCAGACGCAGAGACTGCGTGTGGGCCCTGATAAACCCTAGTTTATTTCGTTCCGGTTCCAGTTCTCTACATTTTTTTACCTAATACTTAGGTGTACATGCTCATGTAACGCAGACCCACGACCGCACGTGAGAAGTAGGCTCGCGTGGGAGCAGAGCACGTGCGACAGGTAGGTCTACGCCAGAGCGGGCTTGAGACGTGCGCGGGACTGTGCTAAAAATACCGGAAACGAAACACATAAGAATAAAATAAAAATCATTACATATTTTTTAAATAGTAAAGATATATTCACACCATCACCGTATGCTCTGTGTGTTCTAGCATTATCATTTGAAGTGTCTAGGTTTCACACCCCTTAAATTTAGGATTAAGAAGTATTTGAAAGCACTTTTTATAAAGTACAAATGAATTAAGTGCAAGTTAAAAAAATGAGTGGAGTTTGCGTCTAACACCCGTTAATCATGCCATTTCTAGTGAGGGATTAGTTGTGTTTGTAAATGGCTGGACATTGTCGCAGCATGTAACGGGACATACGGAGACCACGGTGACCCCTTGGATAAGTTGAGTGTTTTGGTGGCGGAAGCAAAAGATATTGTGCAGCAAAAAAAATTAAAATTTAAAACAACCACAGTTGGGTCCAATATCCATGACACTATGATAAGCAACATGCAGTTATTTCCATAAGAAAAAGTAACTTGCGGTTATGAAGAGAAATTTTGATGTTTATAATATACTAGCATTTTTATTGATTTATACTAGTGCATCAACATTATATACACAATTATTCCAATGACTACATAGGCTATAAAAGCCGTTGTTTCTTTGCCCTTTTTATAAAAGAAAGTAAACTCTGTAATACTCCAATTGTAAGGCCCTTGAGTCAGCTTAACTGGACATATTCCGCTATCAAAAACAGAGAGAATAGGGCTTAACTCACCATGTTATATGTTGATTTCGTTGTGTCTTTAGCATTTTTCATTTGATTTGAAAAGTTGGAAGGGGTTCCCTTCATAACGAATATGAAAGGCTTATTCTTTTCTAGCGTATGGCAAAGCCTTAATGAGTCTTTTCTGTTCAGCACGATTGAGTTCTATTGTTATAAGAAACATGTAGGATCAAATATTTTGCATACATGATTGGGTTTTATTCTTACTGATATTATCTAGCTGGACAATTTTGATTCTTTTTTAAAAAATACTACGTTGTGTTTATCAATTGGCTGCTCTGTAGTGATCATCCACCCGGCGAGAGCTACCATGTGAAACAAGAGTAAAATATCATTAAAAAAACAAGAATACTGTAGCACAATACTAGTATTCTTGTTTTGGTAAAAAGAAAAGGCATATCCGAGAATGCGTACGCCATACTTTTATTTGGAATATTAATTTTGGATATATGAAAGTGACATAACTCAATTCTTAGAAACATATATTTTCATACTATTTAGTGGCCAAAGTGGCAGCTCATCACTTATAGAAGTTATCCCCACTTTTTGCTGGAGGAAGAATGCCGTTAACTTTCTTTCCATGACATATTTGCTTGTATGTTTTTCAAACTGAAATATTTTCTCGCAGAACTTTGAACTGGAATTAGTGATTCCAGGTTATCCCTAACAGAGATTTATGCCGACTGCAGACCATTTTCCACTTTAGTTTTTCTTAGATGAATTTTCCTTATTTTTAGTGAATTCTATGGCCCAAATTTTGGCTCATAACCTAGCCCGGCCCAGCCCTAACAATAACCGGCCCAATAAAATATGGTTATTGATCATGTCCAAGAAAACTATGTTATCTCCATCAGAAAATTATGTTATCATCAACTGTTTAATCATTCATGGTTTCACTAAGCATGTCACTTCCTCCAAGTTTAATTGGTTAGAACTCGGTTTCAAGTTCAAAATTTAATTATATTTTTAATTTTATCTAGACGTGTGCTTAGAAGTAATGGAAAAAAATCGCCTCGTCTATCCTATCACTGCGATAATTAACATCTCATCGCGTCAAAATCAAACCTCATTTTTTTTATTGCGATCCATAGCGAAGCGTAGACAATTCAATCCGATCCGAGAACTCATTTCAACTCAGGCGACCTCAGGGAATCAGGAGACCCATTAATCGATCAGAGAGAAGAAGAGGGAAGGAGAGATCCTCGTGGCCAGCTCAAGAAACGGATCGGCCATGGCGCCGCCGCCGCGGCGAGGGGAGGAGGAGGGGGACGGGAGGGAGTCGGCGGCGGCGCTGCGGGCGCCGGCGCACGTGATGGCGCGTGTGTTCTCGCAGCTGGACTGCGTCGACCTCCTCAGCTGCACCCTCGTCTGCAAGTGAGTGTCTCCGCCTCCCCCCCCCCCCCCCCGGTCTCTTGCGCGTCTGGTGTTCGACGGAATGCCTCCGTCCTTGGCTTCCTTGGGTGCCTGATGCTGGTAGCAGTAGCAATACCATGGTCTGACGGGATTGACGAGGAATTTAGCTCCTTGCTGGAGTTCAGGAGATGTGTCATCTGTGTGCCCTCCTGATATCGGTGCTCGAAATTGTGAGGATCCAGATGCGTGCTCTTGCTCGGTGTTCTAGTTACGGCTTTGGCTGATCTTGATCCTGTGGTTAGTGGCGTCAGCTGAACACGAGATGGTCAATTAATCAATCGATGTCTATGAGTAACCTGATCAATTAACCAAATCCATTTATTAGTCTTCCTGTTCATTTGATGTTTCTGAGTATAGGACTGCAGCCTGTTCTATTGGTAGCTGAGTTTTCGGAAGGAGCAGCAACCACTAATCAGAGCCTGGATCATAGTTTTCTTCTGCATGCTAAATATATGAATAGGTGCTGGCTTACGTCATTTCTCACTTCTGAATTAGAGAAACCTCCACACGCCAATACTTGATACAGTTCTTGAAACCTGTTGTGAATTGGATCCTGACCCATTCTTCTTTCAAGTTCGAGCAGGCATGACTAAAAAGACAGCATTCTGTTTCTTCATAAATTTACTAGCTGCACTGTAATCACGTGATAGTGTATGTCGGTATCCGATCACTGACCAAGGCCCCAAAATGTCTTTTTATTAGCAGAAGCGTAGTCTCGATGTAGAATTTCACTTACCAAATAATGCCCAGAATCCTGATATGTTCTTTTCCTTTTCCCCTGTCAAGTATGTACTAAATGTTCAGCAACACTTACTTCTGTTTTCAAATCTGCTCGTCATTTTGTGAGTCACCAGGCAATGGTACCAAGATTCTGCGGAGCTCAGAGAGGAGTGGAGAAAGGAGTACCTGGATGCTTGGAACCAGTTCGGATTGTCCGTAACGTGTGAGACGCAACCACTATGTCCTACTTGCTCAATCAGAAGCCTTCGTAATCTGTGCCCTTGACCTTGCTGCTCTCTGCACCTAGTCATCTTCATTTTAACCAGGCAGAATGGAGCACTGGATTTTATTGTTGATGGGCATTGTTACAAGGAGATCGTGTACATGGAAAGAAAATTGTTCTGTTGTAGGTGTATAATTACTAATGTGCAAATGTACATGTTTGGTGAGTGATATGTTGTGCCATATTATTCAAGAACCTCGT